>NC_044381.1:35654638-36306762 GCF_006542625.1 Nomascus leucogenys | reverse complement strand
CTTCTCTTGGACTGCTTGTTGTGCTCTCTAGGGCTTTGCCAGGCACTGACTGCTCCAAAGGGTGCTTTTTCTTTTCTTCTTCTTCTTTTTTTTGACAGCTTCTCACTCTGTCACCCATGCATGATCACGGCTCACTGCAGCTTCGACCTCCCTGGCTCAAGTGATCCTCCCAGCTAAGCGCCCCAAGTAGCTGAGACTACAGGCTCGCACCACGATCAGCTAATTTTTTTATTTTTTTGTAAAGACAGGGTCTCCCTGTGTTGCCCAGGCTTGTCTTGAACTCCTGGGCTCAAGCAATCCTCCAGCCTTGGCCTCCCAAAGTGCTGGGATTACAAGCGTGAGCCACTATGCCCAGCCTCTTCTTAATTTTTTACTCTGAAAAAATTATAGACTCACAGGAAGTTGCAAAGACAGTGCAGACATGTCCCAAGTACTCTTCACCAAGCTTCCCCCGATGGTGACATCTTACATAGCTATAGTACACTATCAACTCTAGGAAACCGGTGTTGGTACAATATGTGTGTGTAGGTCTATGTCATTTTATCACGTGTACATTTGTTTTTGGTTTTGTTTGAGACAGAGTCTGACTCTGTCACCCAGGCTGGAGTGCCGTGGTGCAATCTCAACTCACTACAACCTTTGCCTCCCAGATTCAAGTGGTTCTCCGGCCTCAGCCTCCTGAGTAGCTGGAATTGTAGGCACTGGCCACCATGCCCAGCTAACTTTTGTATTTTTAGTAGAGTGGTGGTATTAAGAGGTGGGGCCCTTGGGAGGTGATCAGATTTAATGTCATGAGGGTGGAGCCGCTGATAAGATCAGTACCCTTAGAAGAAGCAGCAGAGACCAGAGCTCTTTCAGCCACGTGAACACACACTGAGAAGGTGGCCATCTGCAAGCCAGGAAGGGAGCCCTCGCCAGACACTGAATCTGCCAGCACCTTGATCTTGGACCTCCCAGCTTCCACACAATTGTAAGAAATAAGTATCTGTTATTTAAGCTACACAGTCTATGGTGTTTTAGTAAGTAGCCCAAGCCAATTAAGACACACACAAAAGCACAAATGCTGGTTCGCTGGAAGGAAAGAAGGCACTTGTGCCAGCCGTGAGGAGCTGGTCCCTGAAGGCAGCTCAGCCCTGGACAGAGGCTCACCTGGGGTGCTGGCGTCAGAGGCCGAGGGCTGCTCCTCCCTCTGAGGCTCCCCACTCTGTGGAGAATCTTCCTCTGGAGGTTCATGGCCTGTTCCCTGGGCCTGCTTGTTGCCACGGATGTTGTGCATTGTGTTTCTGAAAGGAGACGAGAACAGAGGAGCATGAGGCTGAACCCTGCCTTTCTGCCCTTCTATCCTTCCCGCCGCCACTGCTGGAGCTCAGGTCTCATTCCCACACCCTGTCATCCTGACTGGCCTCCCAGACTCCAGGCACCCTACATGATGCCTCCCCACGCATGGCACTCCCAATCTCCTTTACCTATTTCTTTCGCATTCTCATCTTCCACACACTATGTGGCTTATAAGTAATATGAGCTTGACTTCCTCAACCCCCAACCCTGCAGCTGGAATATAAATGCCATGAGGCGGAGGTATTTTCCGTTTTGTTAACTGATGCACCTACAATGCCTAAACAGTGCCCAAAACATAGAAGGTGCTTAATATGGGTGTGTTAAGTGAATGCTGAATGGATTTGCTGAACTAACTTTCCCAAAACCTTCATCTGGTTTCATAACTATCTGGCTCAAAAACCATCAGTGGCTCCCGACTTCTGCTGAGATAAGTTGCAAACATCTCCTGGCATCTTTCCCTGCTTGCTCTCTTTCCCTGCTCAGATCTGTCCTCTGTGCAGCCTTCACTGACCATCTCATGGCCTCCAAGGGGCTTAGTGCACTTCACAGCTGGGTCACCCTTTGGCCAAGTACTTGTCTAGGCTGAAGCCTCATGATGTCATTTCTTTAAGAACCGGGTACTAACCTACCTGCATGTTTGCTGGTGCCCAACACTGGGTTGTACATGCCAGAGATCGGGCTCAATACATGTTTGGTTTATAGAAAGAAACTAGATAGTACCAAAGGCTGACCTAAGATCATAGACCACAGAGAAGTTCATAATGATCTGGATGTAAAAACAGTTCAAGGAGTTTATTTTCCCTTGCAAAGAGATAAGATTAATAACAGAGAAGGGAAAATGATGAAAGGAGTTCACTAGGTCATTGTATTTCGAACCGAAGGTTCCGACTCATTGGTAGATTGTAAAATCAGTTTAGTGTCATGACCAGCATTTAAAAAATGAAATAGAAACTATCAGGGCTGCCGCCACCTGCCTGCATCCGCCTGTGTTGCATCGGGATCCTGAGGAGCTGTTGGGTGGTCCAGGCCAAGGCTGGCTCGTGTGGAAGTCATCCTTGCCTCTGTTTGCCGACCCTCCCATCCATCCTCTCTCCCAGTGGTTGTCATGCTGGCGCGCATCTCCTGCCTGCTATACTAGTTCCATTTGCTCTTTTGGAAGCAGGAGATAGAACTGACGCTTGTGGGGCTACAGGACTTAGGCCAAGACCAGCTTCGTGAATATCACTGCGTCAGGTCAATTTAGTAAAAACATGATACCCGCAGTGAGCTTTGACATGATAGTAACTAAAGGTAACATCACAGTAAAGATCTGGGATATGGCTGGGCACGGTGGTTCACACCTGTGATCCCAGCACTTTGGGAGGCCGAGGTGGGTGGCTCACGAGGTCAGGAGTTCAAGACCAGCCTGGCCAGGATGGTGAAACCCCGTCTCTACTAAAAATATAAAAATTAGCCGGGCATGGTGGCACATGCCTGTAGTCCCAGCTACTCGGGAGGCTAAGGCAGAGAATCGCTTGAACCCGGGAGGCGGAGGTTGCAGTGAACTGAGATCACGCCACTGCACCTCCAGCCTGGATGACAGAGTGAGACTCCATCTCAAAAAAAGAAAAAAAGATCTGGAACATAGGAGGACAACCCCAATTTGAGAGCATGTAGGAACTATATTGCATAGGAGTCAACGCTATTGTTTATATAACAGATGGTGCAGATCGTGAAAAGATAGAGGCCTTGAGAAATGAGCTACATAATCTAGATAAACCACAGTTACAAGGAATTCCAGTGCTAGTACTTGAAAGCAAGAGAGAGATCTTCCTAATGCCTTGGATGAGAAACAGCTAATTGAAAAAAATGAATGTCTGCTATTCAGGATAAAGAAATGTGCTACTATTCAATTTTTTGCAAAGAAAAGGATAATGTAGGTATCACACTTCAATGATTTATTCGACATTCAAAATCTAGAAGCTGAAGCATCTCCTGAAGTCTTCCAATCCTTCTCAGCTATAATCCTAGAATTATTGTCTGTTTCTCTAAAGTACTTCCCAAAATACGATCCTTCCTAACCCCAATAAATTGTCTTTTTCAGAGTTTATTTCTCATGTGCCTTGCTGAAGATGTGTATCCCTAATCCTTCATAAGAATCAGCAAGTTGTCGGCTGGGCATGGTGGCTCATGCTTGTAATCCCAGCACTTTGGGAGGCCGAGGTGGGCAGATCACGAGGTCAGGAATTCGAGACCATCCTGGCTAACACGGTGAAACCCTGTCTGTACCTAAAATACAAAAAAATTAGCTGTGTGTGGTGGTGGGCACCTGTAATCCCAGCTACTTGGGAGGCTGAGGTAAGAGAATGGCGTGAACCTGGGAGGCGGAGCTTGCAGTGAGCTGAGATGGCGCCACTGCACTCCAGCCTGGGTGACAGAGCGAGACTCCGTCTCAAAAGAAAAAAAAAAAAAAGAATCACTGAGTTGTCATGATCAAGTCAGCACATACAAAACATACATATATCTTACACATACATGTCTTAAACTGTATAGAGCTTTTTAAAATTTTATGTATTAAAAAAAAAAACAACACTTGACCATCTTAACTCAAGAAGATTGCATATTTCCATCCTGGTCTTTCTGGGCCACATTTTTTTGTTGTTGTTTGAGATGGAGTCTCACTCTATCACCCTGACTGGAGTGCAACGGCATGATCTCGGCTCACTGCAACCTCCACCTCCAGGTTCAAGCGATTCTCCTGCCTCAGCCTCCCGAGTAGCTGGGATTACAGGTGCCCGCCACCACACACAGCTAATTTTATATTTTTAGTAGAGACAGGGTTTTGCCGTGTTTGTCAGGCTGGTCTCAAACTCCCGGCTTCAGGTGATCCACGCGCCTTGGCTTCCCAAAGTTCTGGGATTACAGGCATGAGCCACCGCGCCTGGCCTGGGCCAGATTTTTATATTGGTTTTCAGTAAATGTTTATCTATAATATTTCATTATAGAGTCCAGTAGCTTGATACTGATACTGACTTGATACAGCATGAAGTTTCTAGTGCCACACACAGTTTTTAGAAAACCTTTAAGCCTGGCTCATGGGATATAAACATAGTGTTTATCTTATCTCACAAATGTATGTGAAATGTATAATTACACCTTAGGAATCCAAAAATGGTCTGCAATGAGGGAGCGGAGGCACCAGATCAATGTTGTTGGCTCTTTACACTGGTGAGATTCTACTTGATGAGTATTAAAAACACTCTGCTTTCTGAGAATTCTTTATCACAAAATAGCAGTTGGGGATATGGGCAGAACTAAGGCATGCTTTGTATCTGTGTAGATAATTACCTCCACTTTTTTTTCCTCATTCAAAATACTTTTTATGGGGTTGGGAATTGATGATTTCTCCAAAGCTTTTATGAATTTAAAACATGCCAGTCAAGATAATAAAATCTGTTAAGAATGTCAGACTTTGGCCAGGTGCAGTGGCTCACGCCTGTAATCTCAGCACCTTGGGAGGTCAAGGCAAGTGGATTGCTCGAGGCCAGGAGCTCGAGACCAGCCTGGCCAACATAGTGAAACTCTGTCTCTACTAAAAATACCAAAGTTAACCGAGCGTGGTGGCTCATGCCTGTAATCCCAGCTTCTTGGGAGACTGAGGCAGGAGAGGTGCTGAATGTCACTTGAACTGGGGAGGCAGAGGTTGCAGTGAGCGGAGATTGCGCCACTGCACTCTAGCCTGGGCGACAGAGCAAGACTGTCTCAAAAAAAAAAAAGAAAAAAGAAAGTCAGGCTTTGTTGAAAAAAAAGAAAGAAAATATCAGAGTGCACCCCACTTAGTGCCCCTTACAACAGCACCACAGTGTCTGGATTACTATAGCTTTGTAGTAGTGTTGATATTGGGAAGACTGCGTCTTCAAACTTTTTTTTCCCCTTTTTTTTTGAGATGGAGTCTTGCTCTGTCGCCCAGGCTGGAGTGCAGTGGCGCGATCTCGGCTCACTGCAACCTCCACATCCCAGATTCAAGCGATTCTCCTGCCTCAGCCTCCTGAGTACCTGGGATTACAGGTGTGCACCACCATGCCCGGCTAATTTTTTTTGTATTTTTAGTAGAGACGGGGCAAACTTTTTTTATTCTTCAAGATTATTTGGGGTACTCTGGGGCTCTTGAATTTCCAGGATCTTGAATTTTAGGTTTAACTTGTTAATTTCTGTAAGGAAGCCACCAGAATTTTGATGGTGATTATATTGAATCTGTAGATCAATTTGGGAAGTATTGTCAGATTAATAGATTAACAATATTAAATCTTTTTTTTCTTTTCTTTTCTTTTTTTTTTTTTTTTTTGAGACAGAGTCTCACTCTGTTGCCCAGGCTGGAGTGCAGTGGTGCAATCTTGGCTCACTGCAGCCTCTGCCTCCTGGGTTCAAGCAATTCTCCTGCCTCAGCCTCCCAAGGAGCTGGGATTACAGGCACGTGCTACCATGCCCAGCTAATTTTTGTATTTTTAGTAGAGACGGGGTTTTACCATGTTAGCTAGGCTGGTCTTGAACTCCTGACGTCAAGTGATCTGCCCACCTTGGCCTCCTATAATGTTGGGATCACAGGCGTGAGCCCCCGCGCTCAGCCTAACAATATTAAATCTTTTGATCCATGAACATGAGATATCTTTCCAGCTATTTAAGCCTTTTTTTTCAACAATATTTGGTGTTTTCAGAGCACACATTTTGCATTATTATGTCAAATTCATTCCTAAATATTTAATTCTTTTTCTAATATTGTTATGGAATGTTTTCTTAATTTTATTTTTGGGTTGTTTATTACAGGTGTATAGAAATACAACTGATATTTCTATATTGATCTTGAATCCTGCAACCTTGCTGAACTAATTTCTTAGCTCTAATAGTTTTTCCTTAGGATTTTCTGTAAACAAATATCACGTCAACTGCAAATAAAGATAGTTTTACTTTTTTCCTTCCCAATCTGGATGCCTAATTTCATGTTCTTGCCTAATTGGCCTGGCTAAAGCCTCCAGAATGATGTTGAATAAAAACAGCCAGAGTGAACATCCTTGTCTTATTCCTGATTTTAAGGGGAAAATATTCAGTCTTTTACCATTAAGTATGTTAGCTTTGCATTTTTCATTGATTCCCTTTATCAAGCTGGGGAAGTTTCCTTCTACTTGTTTTTTGTTTTTTTTTCTGAGACGGAGTTGCTCTGTCGCCCAGGCTGGAGTGTAGTGGTACAACCTCCGCCTCCTGGGTTCAAGCAATTCTCCTGCCTCAGCCTCCTGAGTAGCTGGGACTACAGGCCTGCACCAACATGGCCGGCTAATTTTTGTATTTTTAGTAGAGATGGAGTTTCACCATATTGGCCAGGCTGGTCTCAAACTCCTGACCTCAAGTGATCCACCCACCTCAGCCTCCCAAAGTGCTGGGATTGCAGGCATGAGCCACTGTGCCTGGCCTCCTTCTAGACTTTTTAAAAATTTTATTTATTTATTTATTTATTACTACTATTTAGAGATGGTGTCTCACTCTGTCACCCAGGCTGAAGCGTGGTGGCATGCTCATAGCTTACTGCAGTCTTGACCTCCTGGGCTCAAGTGATCCTTCCACCTCAGCCTACACAGTAGGTGGGACTATAGGTGTGTGCCACCACACCCAGCTAATTTTTTGTAGAGATGGGGGTTCACTACAATTTTTTGTAGGCTGGTCGCAAACTCCTGGCCTCAACCGATCCTCCCACCTTGTCCTCCCAAAGTTCCAGGTTTACAGGCAAGAGCCACTGCGCCTGGCCCTTTCCAGTCTTTGTGAGTGGTTTTATCACAAAGAGGTGTTGAATATTGTCAAATGCTTTTTCTCAGTCTACTGAAATGATGTGGTTTTTCACCTTTATCTTATTAATGTAGTGTATTATATAAATTGAATTTCAGATGTGAAACCAACCATGCATTCCTAAGATAAATCCTACTTTATCGTGGATTAATCCTTTTTACATGCTGCTGAATTCAGTTCGCTAGTATTTTGCTGAGAATTTTTACATCTGCCTTCATAAGGGATATTGGTCTGTATCTTTCTTATGATGTCTTTGTTTGGTTTTGGTATCAGAATAATATCAGTCTTATAAAATGAGTTGGGATGTGTCCCCTCCTCTTTTATATTTTGGAAGAATATGTGAAGAATTGGTATTAATTTTTCTTTAAATATTTGGTGGACTTCACCAGTGAAGTCATTTGGTCCTGAGTTTTTCTTCATGTGTAGTTATTTATTTATTTATTTTACCAATTCAATCTCTACGATGTAATTAGGTCTTTTCAGATTTTCTTCTTGTGTATATTTTAGTAAATGTGTCTTTCTAGGAATTTGTCCATTTTCATCTATGTTATCAAATTTGTTGCCACATAGTTGTTCATAGTATTCTCATGTAATCCTTTTTGTTTCTGTAAGGTTGGTAGCAATGCTCTCTTTTGTTCCTGACTTTAGTAATTTGAGTTTTCTCTCTTTTCTCAGTCTGCCTAGCTAAAAGTTTGTCAACTTTGTTGCTCTTTTCAAAGAACCTCTATTGATCTCAAACTTAGTTTAAAACAAGATCCAGGTGTATGTGTGTGTGTGTTTGTGTGTGTGTTTTGTATAGTTGGGCCCAGAATAAGAAAATAATGAGATTATACTTTCATGGATAGTACAGCTGAGTGACGGAAGGACAAATTCATCAGTTGAATTAAGAGCAGAGAAGAAATTAGAACTCAGCACTCCCAATACCTGATCTTTTGCTGTAATTACTAAGGTGTCCTGTTATAAGGAGAGCCCCTGGCTCCTTGGCCTAGTGACTTCCCTTTCCCAGTCTTGCTGTCCCCATCTGAAAATACAAGAACGTAGTTCCATTGAAGAGAATCATGATGATTATGATAGGCACTACTATTTACTGAGCATCACTTTATGCTGGGTCCTGTGCTGAGCCCTGTTACATGGATTTCACAAACCACAAGTCACATGAGTTGGAGAGGGCCACAGGGCCACATCCCTGTAGCTAGAGGCACTGGCTAGGTGGGGTAATCATCACTGCTGCCCACACTTTAACCAGGATCTGCTCCCTCCCTGACATGTCCTGGGTCTGATAAGCAGTCATCCCTTGGGTGTGGGAAAGCACAGAAACCACAACTTTAGGGCAGCAAAAGGCCTTCTAAGCCCTAGCACACATCTCTGGGAATGGGAAGCTCGCTACCTTCTGAAATAGTCCACCACCCAGCTAAACCACTATGCTTGGAAGAGCTGTCTCCATTTCATAAATTTATCAACTTTGCTTGGAGCAGTTCATGGACCATTTTCTGTTTAGGTTTAATTCCAGGCCTGCAAGGCCTGGCCAGCATGGGAGTGGTGATCCTAAAGACTTGTTCTGAAAGGATAACCTTGGGAAAGCCAGTTATCCTCCCTGAGCCTCAGTTTCCTCATCTGCAATGGGGATGTCGAACATATCCATAATGAACACTGGATGGACTCTTCCATGGCTGAAGTTCTAAGCGAAACACTATGATGCCTTCCACTCACTTAATCCTCCCAAGACCAATGAAGTAAATACTATTCTCAACCTCATTGGATGGAGAGAACTGAGATTCGAAGAGGGTAAGTAACCAAAACTACAGAGCAAGTAGGCGGTGGGGCTGAGCAGCCCTGGATGTCTAACTTCATGGTTTAAGGACTTAACCATGTGATGATACCACTTCACAGGTTGGTCCAGACAACTCGAGAGCATAAAGCACCCAACACAGTGCTCACGAAGCTCCCTACCCCCTTCCCTGAGTACGACCTGGGTTCATGGCAGCACCAACAGTGAGTTCCAAGACCAGCCAGAGCAAAGGGGTGTAGGACACAAAGGCAGGTCTCATCTCAGCAAGTTATCTGGGCTCTCAGCAGCCCAGGGCACTTCTCTTGCAAAGTAGCCTGGCATTTTCTGTGGGCTATGACAAGTTACAGGAGGGAAGTTGCTCTATGACCCTCTGAAGCTTCCTTCCTTTCTTGGTCTCTGCATTTTCTATGTTCCATTTCTGCTGCTGTGGCCTATATCAGGCATGAACTCGGCTTAATATTGGTGAGACTGCCCTGGGTGCATGCTGGCTGGATAGCTGGACTTCTCAGGCCCCCTCTTTACCCCAGCATGCTCCCAATGCACCCAGTTCCCTGTAGCTCCTTCCAACAGGTGATCTCCTGCAGGGTGCCCTCCACATCCACTCACTCTGGGGGGCTCAACCATGCCCTATACCCGTCAAGCCTCTCTCTCGAGCTTAGATCTCTCTCCTGGGCTCCAGGTCATTCTATCCCAATGCCTGTTGGGGAGCTCTACCTCCAGCCAGCAGACCCCAAAGAACACTCATTGTCTTTTCCCTAAAACCTGATTCTCTCCTGGAAAGGACGTCATTACCTTCCTAGTAACTCAAGCAAATTCAGACACTGAAGCCAGCAGAGGGAAATACTCTGCCTGAGTCACACAGAACCAGGGGTCCCTAATCAAAGTCCCGTGAGCAATCTATTTTGCCTTCTAAGAGCTCTAAGTTCATCTGAAGTCCACAGGGAACATAAATGCCCAGGCTGGGCGTGGTGGCTCACGGCTGTAATCCCAGCACTTTGGGAGGCCGAGGTGGGCAGATCACGAGGTCAGGAGTTTGAGACCAGCCTGGCCAACACAGTGAAATCCCGTCTCTACTAAAAATACAAAAATTCAGCCGGGCGTGGTGGTGGGTGCCTGTAATCCTAGCTACTATGGAGGCTGAGGCAGGAGAATCGATTGAACACGGGAGGCAGAGGTTGCAGAGATTGCAGCGAGCTGAGATCACGCCACTGCACTCCATCCGGGGCGACAGTGTGAGACTCCATCTCCAAAAAAAAAAAAATAAAATAAATAAATAAAAGAAAAAAGAAAAGAAACGCCCAAACAGAATCACTATTGGATATAGTTTGAATTCCTGAAAATTTCCATCCCTTCAACTAGAGTAACAATAGCAGCAGCAGCTAATATGTATTGCATGCTTAAGACTGCCAAGCACAGTTCTAAAGCAGTCTGCATGCATTAAATGATTTAATTACCATGCTAAGCTTATAAGGCAAGCGCTGTTGTATTTACATTTACTAACAAGGTAAGCAAAGCACTGAGAAACAACTTGCCAACAGCAGCACAGCCATGACTGATGGAACCAGGATACAAATCCAGGCAGTTTGCTTCCAAAGCCCAGGCCACATTGCTGCTTTTTTTTTTTTTTTTTTTTTTTTTGAGACAGGGTCTCACTCTATTGCTCAGGCTAGGATGCAGTGGTATGATCATGGCTTACTGCAGCCTTGACTTCCTGGGCTTGGGATTACAGGCACATGCCACTATGCCTGGCTAACTTTTCATTTTACTTATTGTAGAGGCAGGGTCTCAGAAGTTGTCCAGGCTGGTTTTGAACTCCTGGCCTCAAGTGATCCTCCTGTCTTGGCCTCCCAAAGTGTTGCAATTACAGGCATGAACCACCATGCCTGGTCCATACTGCTACCTTCTTAGAAATTATCTAAAACAAAGCCTGACAATAGTAAGGTATATATATATAATATATTACTAAATAAAAAAGTAGTTGAGATATGATTGACACAATAAATTGCACAAGTTAAAAATGAGTAATTTGATGCTTTTGACATGTATAGACATTTGTGAAACCACTACATCACATTCGATATGATCTCATTTATGCAATATGTATATAGAAAATGTAGAGGAAAGAAATATACCAAATGCTAAGAATATTTGTCTGGGTGGTAGGATTACGGATAATTAAAAAAAATACTTTACTTATAATCAAGTGATCCTCCTGCTTCAGCCTCCCTAGTAGCTGGGACTATAGGCTGTGAGCCACCTCATCCAGTGGGTAATTTTTTATACCCTTTCAGATGTTTCTGATTTCCTATAATGAACATGTACTACTTTTCCAATGAATTTTTTTTTTTTTTTTTTTTTGAGACAGAGTCTCACTCTTGTCACCCAGGCTGGAGTGCAATGGCACGATCTCAGTTCACTGCAACCTCCGCCTCCTGGGTTCTAGCGATTCTCCTGCCTCAGGCTCCTGAGTAGCTGGAATTATAGGCACCTGCCACCACGCCCGGCTAATTTCTGTATTTTCAGTAGAGATGGAGTTTTGCCATGTTGGCCAGGCTGGTCTCGGACTCCTGACCTCTGGTGATCCACCCGCCTTGGCCTCCCAAAGTGCTGGGGTTATAGGCATGAGCCATCGCACCCAGCCAAATGTAATATTTTAAAGTGATGATGTGATTAATTGAAAATAAAGCCCATAACCCTCTCCCAGGGCCCACCTCCCTGCAGGAGAATCACAGCGGGTAGAGCTCCACTGAAGGGGCTGCCTGCAGCTTGGCTAGCCCCTCAGCTCCACTGGCACTTACTGTATTTCAGTTCCCAGGTGCTTGAGGGAAATATTCTGAAGGGCAGGGAACGGCTGCAAGGCAGCTGCCACGCCCACTAGCCCAGGGGGTGTTTTCACAGGGCACAGGAACTCCTCCAGCTCTGCCTCTTCTTGCCCTGGGAACAAAGAAAAGGGAAATCCATCAGCCAGGTCACTGCACTTGGAAAGACAGGTCAGGTGGGATACTATGGGTGCAGCCCTGACTGGGAACAGGCTGGAGTTGGAGAGTTGCAGGGACAAGCAGGCCTTCCCTGTAGGTTAACAGCAGCAAAATAGGCTTTTCACAAAATGTTGTGCAGCCAGTAAAATGATGCATTTTGCTGGTACAGCCCTCCTGCAAACCCCTTAAAAATATGCAGACCTGGCTGGGAGCGGTGGCTTACGCCTGTAATCTCAGCACTTTGGGAGGCCGAGGCGGGCGGATCACCTGAGGTGGGGAGTTAAGAGACCAGCCTGGCCAACACGGAGAAACCCCGTCTCTACTAAAAACACAAAATTAGCCAGGCATGATGGCGCATGCTTGTAATCCCAGCTACTCGGGAGGCTGAGGCAGGAGAATCACTTGAACCTAGGTGGCGGAAGTTGCGGTGGGCTGAGATCATGCCATTGCACTCCAGCCTGGGCAACAAGAGCGAAACTCCATCTCAAAAAAAAAAAAAAAAAAAAAAAAATGCAGACCTACAGTTAATTCTGCATCTGAGAGTCCATCCTAAAGATGGAAGCCCAGACAAAACTTTATGTGCCAAGAGGTTCGTTCATTCTAGCATTGTCACAATAGCCTCAAGTTGGAAAAGATCTAAAAACCTGGGAATAGGTTAAGTATATCAGAATGTCTTCATATAACAGAATATTAATCATTCAAAACGATGTGAATAAATACTTATAAACAGGGAAACCTGTATAGAATATAATATTAAGTGGAAAAAGCCAGATTAAAAAAAAATTGGGCCAGGCGCAGTGGCTCACACCTGTAATCCCAGTACTTTGGGAGGCCGAGGCGGGCAGATCACGAGGTCAGGAGATCAAGACCGTCCTGGCTAACACGGTGAAATCCCATCTCCACTAAAAATACAAAAAATTAGCCAGTCGTGGTTGCGGGCGCCTGTAGTCCCATCTACTCCGGAGGCTGAGGCAGGAGAATGGCCTGAACCAAGGAGGCAGAGCTTGCAGTGAGCCTAGATTGCGCGACTGCACTCCAGCCTGGGTGACAGAGTGAGACTCTGTCTCAAAAAACAAAACAAAAAAACAAACCAAAAACAAACAAACAAAATTGGAAGGCTGGATGTTGCGGCTCACACCTGTAATCCCACCACTTTGGGAGGCTAAGCCAGGTGGGTCACTTGAGCTGAAAGTTTGAGACCACCTGGGCAACATGGCAAAACCCCACCTCTACAAAAAACAGAAAAATTAGCTGAGTGTGGTGGTGTGTGCCTGTAGTCCCAGCTACCTGCGAGGCTGAGGTGGATGGATCGCTTGAGCCCAGGAGGTGGAGGTTGCAGTGAGCTGAGATGGTGCCACTGCACTCCAGCTTGGGCAACAGAGCAAGACCCTGTCTCAAAAAAAAAAAAAAATTGGGGTTATAGTATTATCTCAGTTGTACAGAAAAAGTCTCAAAGAAATCTACTCTGCAATCTTAACAGTGGTTTGAGCTGCGTAATGGGATTTGAAGTGAGCAGGCTATTCTCATTGTATTTTACTGTTTTTTTCCAAATTTTCTACAATAAACATGGGTTACTTTATAAACAGAAAAATAATATGTATTTATCAAAAATAGATGTTTATATAGAGATTTTAAAAACAGGCAAATATTAGGGTCACACTACTGAGTATCAAAAAACAAAGTAGGACATTTTATATTATTATATGATCTGAAACATGTTTAAATAAAAGGCAGGCAGGAGGTCATAACATAAGGTTAATACTGGCTGCCTCTGGGTGATAGGATTATAGGTTCTTTTTCTTTTTAGTCTTCCAAATGTTCTGTTTAAACAATGATTCTTCTACAGTGAGTGACTTGAAAATGTTTAATGTTAAGCAAGCTTTCAAGGCCAAGGAAATTATTTGAAGTATAAGAGAGAAGAGGTGAAATATTTAGAAATTAACTTTGAGTGTTAGAAAAAGGAGAAAAGAGCCAGGACCACTTACGGGTTGGTATGAGCTTGATTAGACAGCCCCTGAGACCTACCAGGGCAGCAGACACTTTCCACTTGGAGCCCTCTTACTGGGAGACTGAAATATTTAGGAGTGGAGATTTGTTTTTGCACTGTATCTGCAAAATGGGTGTGGGTATAAAAATATTAAATATAATGACGGGGGTCAGGGAGAGCTGTTCAACCTACCTAAGAAACTTTGCAGTAGTTCAAACAACAACAGACAGTGTATTTGTAAATTCCTAACAGGCTCCATCAGATCTGGCAGGCAGGCCAGCACTCACACTCCTCAAATGAGACATCTTTGAGGCCCTCCCTTCCATGAATCCTCTCACCAAACACAGACTGGGTGTTTACCCTGAGGCTTGCGAGTGGGGCTGGAGAAAGTGAGAAGAATCAAAGCAGAAACTCACAGCCTAAGGAGAAGGAAAAGGGAAGAAGTGCACACCTGGGGTTAGGTGCTGGGGTAGGGGCAGTTCTGGGAGGTGGAGACAGAGTCTTTCCAATCCAGGTCAGGGAAAACTTCCTGGAGGAGGGGCACTGCAGCTGGGCCTTAAGGACTGGGGTTGATTTGAACCTGCAGGAGGAACCAGGAAGGATCTTTCTATGCTAAGCATACAGGCAACAGTAAGGGGTTTCAGACCCAGAGCTGAGTTTGCGGGGAGGAAGCCGGGAAGATGGGATGGGGAAGGCCAAATAGAAAGGGGTGTGGTTAAGTGGCTGGATCTCATCACAATGGAAACCAGAGCTCCTAGGGGTTTGAGCAGGAGGCTGAAGAACCAAACCTGGCTTTTGGTAGAAGATCTGTAGCTGGGCCCTGTTTCCACGGGGAGGGTGTTGTGACCTGGTTGCAAATCATTAAAAAAAAAAAAAAAAAAATCAAGGGCCGGGCGCAGTGGCTCATGCCTGTAAACCCAGCACTTTGGGAGGCCAAGGTGACAGACCACCTGAGGTCAGGAGTTCAAGATCAGCCTGGCCAACATGGGGAAACCCATCTCTACTAAAAATACAAAAACAAACTGGGCGTGGTGACGTGTGCCTGTAGTCCCAGCTACTTGGGAGGCTGAGGCAGGAGAATTGCTAAAACCTGGGAGGCGGAGGTTGCAGTGAGCCGAGATCGCACCACTGTACTCCAGCAGCCTGGGCGACAGGGCGAGACTCTGTCTCAAAAAAAAAAACCAAAAACAAACACAAACAAACAAAAAAAAACAAGAAGGATACTCTCTACCTTGTCTCCTTCAGAGTTAATGTATACAAAAATGTTTAAAAAGCCATAAAGCCGGGCTGGGCATGGTGGCTCACGCCTGTAATCCCAACACTTTGGGAGGCTGAGGTGGGTGGATCACGAGGTCAGGAGATCGAGACCATCCCGGCTAACACAGTGAAACCCCATCTCTAATAAAAATACAAAAAAATTAGCCAGGCGTGGTGGCACGCGCCTGTAGTCCCAGCTACTTGGGAGGCTGAGGCAGGAAAATCATTTGAACCCAGGAGGCGGAGGTTACAGTGAGCCGAGATCGCGCCACTGTACTCCAGCCTGGGTGACAGAGCAAGACTCCATCTCAAAAAAAAAAAAAAAGCCATAAAGCCCCATATTGTGGACTCACATCTTTCAAAGTAACCTTTAAGCCAGACTCTGAACTGATTCAAAATAAATAAAATTTTTTTATTTATCAATACTTTAACCATCTTATTCTCCTTCATTCAAAGCAAACCAAAAAAACTTAACAGTTTCTCTAAGATTTTGATATCTTAGCAGTACTTCCCTAACTGCTAATATCTGTTTTCTTGTAAGTGCCACCTGTGGCTCTAGATCAGCTCTGAGACTACACACAGCCAAGTCCTGGGGGTTGTCGTCACTGGTGGGTTTTACCAGTGAGGAAATAGCCACTCAGAGAGGGTGAGTTTTGTAGCCAAAGACAAAGCTAGCAGGTCACACCGTTACAGACTCAAACACGGTCCCCACTTTTGCTTTTCCCATTAAACAATGTGGCTTATCAGAGCAGCCTTTCTAACAAGCAGATCGTCTAAGACAGGAGGGGCTGCCCATGAAGGCACAAGCTCCCAATGCAAAGGAGTGTGCAAGGCACGGGCGGCACAGGATGGTGATGCCCCAACAGAGACCAGCACTTCCCACAGGAGGCAGAATCAATGACCTGAGGCTGTAGTCTGGGGCACCCTGGAGAAATGCCCTTCATGAGTGACCACACAGAGGATTTTCAGCAGCATTTATTTGTAATTCTCCTTTTGCGTGAGCTCTGAGGGTTGCCTCACCACCAGTGGGAAGAAGTCACTGCCTAGACAAAAGAAGGGCCTGGCCCAGGAGGTCACTGCCTCCCTAGAGGGCCCTGGACGAGTGCTTGGCTGCCCCGTAGCTTTGGGAGGGCAGGTTATGAGTCTGCAGCCTAGGGTTTGAATTTCAGCACTGACGTTTTCTTACTACATGACCTAGGACAGGTCTCTTGACCTCTTTGAGCCTTAGTTTCCTGGTCTATGAAATGGAAATAGCACTAACTACCCTATAAAATTATTGTGAGGATTAAATAAGATGATGCATGTAAAGTGTTGGGGCAGCAGGCATATTTCATGATGGTACACATTTATACAGGTCCTTTGTAAACTGTAGCTTACTGTGGCAACTTGCTATTCTTATTATTATAAATCTCGTGGGTTCTCTTTGATCTTTCTTGGCTCTGCGGAGACCGTTGTTTAGGTAAAGTATAAAATAAAGTTGTAAATCCTTAAAAGTAGGAGAGAACATGCCTTGCAGATTGCTCAAGAGCAGTGACGAGACACTTTTTACCAGAAGTCTCTGACTCAAAGTCAGACACGGGTCAGGAGGTTTTCAATGACCTGGGAGTGGGCCGCTGCTTCCTCAGGAAGGGTGGAGGCAGGCGAGGTGGGGCAGCCTGCTCCACATGGCTAACCCAGGCCTTGCTGACTTGCCCAAGATACCAGAAACATCTTTCTAGGTGGGCTGGGAAGGTTTTGCCAGGCCCTGGGTCTGGGAGGAGAGTGCAGGATTGCTGCAAGGCGAGGAAAGGCTTCAAGAGGAGAAGCTCACGTCCCTGCTTCCTGAGTCTCAGGCAGCATTCTCCCAGGAGACTGGAACCCAGGTCATCACAGCAAATCCATCCCTTTCTCCAATGCCCACAGCAGGGGCTGGCCTGGAAGAGGCCCGCCGTGTGTGCTGAAGCAAAGCCACAGAATTAAAGAACCTGCAACAGGTTCCCCACAGCAGAAGAGGTCTGAGGATCCCAGAGCCATTCTTCCACAATCTGCTTCTTCAAATTTCAGTTAAGACACGCAGGAATTCTATTATTGCAGAGGTTTCTCCTGGCCTCTACTCTGATGCTGATCTTTGCAGCAGCATCAACCCAGGCTGCAGTTTTCTGCAAAACCAGGGTTGTCTGGCTCCCTGGCAGATGGGGAGTGGGGGCTGGAGCAGAAGCAAAGAAATCCTTCAAAAGAAACTCCAAAGAAATTACTAATGATTATTAAGAATAAAAGGAAGAGTTATTATAATAGTAACAGCACCTATATACGTTTGTGTATATACTATTATGATAGTAATAGCATGGGTGTGTTCTGTGCACAGACATATAGACATAGAATAACAATATTATTAGGACATCTCCCATGTATTGAGCACTTACTATGTGCCTGAGGTTATGCTAAGGGGTTTACATTCCTTTTCTCATTTAATTATAAAGTTTAGTGTCTTGACTTACACATTCACTCCACAAATATCCAATGTGCCAGGCAGGACACCAGGGAGGTGACACAGGCAACAAAAAAAAAGGTCCCCACCCTTAAGGGCTAGCGGGGGGAGATGGACAAGGACAGGGGTAATTATTAATAGAACACAATGGAACAGGTCTCCCTTGAAGTGTTTGAAAAAAGTGTTGAGGGCCCAGAGAGAATCCAGCTGACAAAGTCTGAGAAGGCTTCCAGGAGGAGGCTGGCAAGAAGAGGAGGCAATGCTGGAGCTTGGCCATAGAGAATAAGCAAGAATTTGCCAGGCAAAGTAGAGAGAGAGCAGAGACTCTGCCAAAGCATCAAGCCCAAGGTGGGGACTGGGGGAGCAGGCAGAGGTGAGATCAGGAGGGATGAGCCCTGAGCGCAGGAGTGGGGTGGTGGGTGGCCTTGGATGGCAGTGACGGGTTCAGGGTCAGATTTAAGAAAGCTCACTCAGGCTGCAGAGAAGGGGATGGGTTCTGGCACAGGCCTCCACATGAGGACACTGGAGAGGAGGCTGCTGTGACTTTGAGAGATGAGGTTTGACCTGGGCTGTGGCAGCGAGAAAGGCCTGGGTGTGATGTATGGGTCAGAGGGCAAAAATGGCCAGCAGTGATTGACTGGACTCACTGGCTGGAATTGAGGAAGGGTGGAGGGCAACTACTAGTGGGTACATGGGCGGAAATCTATTGAGAGGAGGGAAGGGAAACGGGGAGAAGGGTTGGGGCAGATGTACTCAGCTTTGGACATGCAAAGCACCCAGGTACAGAGGTCCAGGGAGTACTTGGTAACCAGTCCTGCCCTTGCCTATTTGGCTTCCCTGTCAACTGAACATGAAGCACTTTATACACAGTGTGGCTTTGTACTGGGACCTGATTTTCCATGTTCTTGCAGGGGCAGCTGTGAGGTGGTCCATACTGATCCTAAAACCTGCCAATCATGTTCCTGGCTGCAGCATGGGGGTGGGAGGGTGTGGTCTCCTGGACTCTTCCACATTGGGATGATCCAGAATTTGGGATCAAGAAACTTCATTTGTGAGTCATCTGGGGGAAAAGGATCCTATGTTATGCGAACACCAGAGATAAAAATCATTGATCTGGCCAGGCATGGTGGCTCATGCCTGTAATCCCAGCACTTTGGGAGGCTGAGGCAGGTGGATCACGAGGTCAGGAGTTCAAGATCAGCCTGGCCAAGATGGTGAAACCCTGTCTCTACTAAAAATACAAAAATTAGCCGGGCGCGGAGGCACGTGCCTATAATCCCAGCTACTTGGGAGGCTGAGGCAGAGAATTGCTTAAACCTGGGAGGCGGAAGTTGCAGTGAGCTGAGAATGCACCATTGCACTCCAGCCTGGGCAACAGAGTGAGACTCCATCTCAAAAAAAAAAAATCACTGATCTACCCAACTCACGACACAAATCTACAACACTGCATTTTCTTATTAACCCTCCTCACAGCAATTCTGTGAAACTTTGATTTCTTGAGGCCTTCCATAATAGTCATCACAATAGTAGCTCACAAGTATTGGGTTCTGACCATGTGCAGGGATTGTTCTAAACATTTTAGGTATATGAATTCATTTAATCCTCATAACATCCCTAAGAAGTAGGGATAATTTATAAACCTTATCTTACGGGGAAGGAAACAAGCTCAGAAAGGTTAAACAACTTGCCTAAAATTATATAGGACTAGGATTTGAACCCAGACAGCCTGGCCTCAGCCCAAATTCTTGCCCTAACTAATCCTGAGTCATATCCCTGGCTCTCTGCTTCCTTAGCAGAGAGCCCTCGCTCCTCCCGCTCATTCCCAGCAGGAGGGTAAAGGCTTAATCACCAGAGCCCTGGGTGTGCAGGCAGGAGGGTAGCCCATTGGGTACCTAGCTCGAGGTGGAGAACAGGCCCATTCCCAGCCAGGGCGGCATCAGGGGTGGCAGGAGGTGCCGGCGGGCTGTTGTGGAACTCCCAGCGCTTCATCTGCAGCTGCTGCAGCCAGTACAGCATCGCTTGCTTGGTGGCGGCCTGAGAAGCACAAGGATTAGTTGGCAAGGCCCTGTGCCTGCAGGGTGGCACTGGGTGCAGGAAGAGGGGAAGGTCGTGGGAGGCTTAGCAATGCTCTCTTTCCCAGGAAAAAAAAAGGATCACTGTAGGTATGTATGCTTCCTGGCCATAGAAGATCATCAGGCTCTGGTCTCCCACTCAGAGGTTCCTTAGCTGCTCTGGGCCTCAGTTTCCTCATCTGTACTCTGGTGACAATAAGACTCATTGCATAGGACAATGATGAGGATGAAATGAGACAAGGGTATCACACAGTATCTGACACACAGTAGGTGCTCAAAATGTGCTCATTGGATAGAGGAATTTGGAGGTGCTGTGAGAGGGAGAGGTGCACTGAATTCTGATATGCGTGGGGTCCTGGTACCATCACTATCTCTGTGTGACATCTCCAAGTCTTTGCTGCCTTTTGTGGAATAGAAGTAATCCTTCTTGCCTTGGGGATGCACTGGAATCATGGATATGAATGGGGACCGGAAAGCCACATGCACATTGTGACAACATGGTGGCACCTTCCAGGTGCTCTGGCCCTCCAAACAAGTTCATGGTAAATGCTGGTCATTAGTCTCCCAGCACTGGCTGGCAGTTGGTCCAAACATCCACTTTGACATCCAATAACTCCTGGATTCTTCAGGAGGGAGGCAAGGCAGGAGTGGGCAGCCCTTTCTACAGATGGAGAAACTAAACCTCTGAAGTCACCCAGGCATGTGGTGGTAGAGCTGGTCCCAGAACCCTGGTCTATAAGTTGGATTTTATGGCCAGGAGATTAGTGGCTTCATAAAGAAGGCCTGAGATCAGCTGAGGTGGACTGCAGAAGATGAACAGCTCACTGGGCATGGATGGGGATTCTCACAGAGCTGCCTGCAATCAAGGCCGCATGAGAACAGCAGCAGGCTACATGGCAACAGAGGCAGACTCCCTGTCTCAGGGGTTCACTGGTGTGCACTATGCCAGGGGGAGTCTGTGAAAGAGACCCTCAGGCTGTCACACAGGTATCAATAAGATAAATGATGCCCACCAGTGTTCTCTTTCCATACACTCTCCCAGAGAGACCGCAGCACCTCCCAGGTCTTCCTCGTGACCTTAATGCTGATGAGCTCTAGCCAAACCCAAATACCCCATTTTATTAATTCATTTGACAAGGGTATACTGAGCATTGACATATGTGTCAGAGATAGTGCTAGGCACTGAATACAGGGGTGAGCCAACACACATGGTCCCTGTCCCCTTGGAACTTGAGAGTCTCCTGCAGGGGACATGTACCTGGATGTTCCATGGGCTCCTCATCCTGAGTTCCCTCCTGTCAGTGACTGACCCAACCAGGCAGTCAGCCAGTTACTCCAGCCACTCCTGACATCTCCCTCATTCTACTTCCCTACTATCCCGAGACACCTCCATTGTCCCCTTCCCCACAGCCACAGCTCTAGTTCAGCTGTCACTCTCTCCTGATCACCTTCTGATGTGCTCCCTGAGTACCAGCCTTGCCCTTCCCCTAGTTTCTTCTCTATCCAATAGTCAGACTGGGCTTTTGCTACTTGGCCTAATTTGCCAATTCCCCACCCTCGGGCCTCTGCTCTTCAACTCCATCCTTTGGGCCTCTCTGTTTTTCTGGCTCATGTGATTTGCCTGGACACTCAGGGCTGTATCATGGTTTCCTACTTTTGCTCACGGTGCCCTCTTAATCTGGAATACCTTTCTCCCTCTTGTCTGCTTGCCACCTATTTCTTCTTTCAAGCCTTGGGTGTGTCCCTCCTCCATATGCCTTTCTGGCTAGCCCCTTCCACTTGGTGGAACTGACTCCTCCTGTCACCACACCTTCTTGCACAGACTTATCACAGTGTCTCTACAGAACATTTTAGGGTGCATGCAGGTTCTCCGTCAGTATCTCCCACCAGACTTTAAGCTGTCTGAGAACCAGGGGCGGGGGTGCATTAGCTCCACACCCCAGAGCCAAGCGCACAGCCAGGAACAATGGAATACTATTGTAAAGACCATGTGTTGAAGACCCTGCATACAGCAGTCAACCTGTGGAAGAGACACATAGACCGAGGAACCACATGACCTCGAAAATGCCTTCGCTGGCCAGGGATTCCTGAGTTTCATTATTTTAACCAAGTCCCCCAGCTTGGTCACCCGCCAACTCCAGTCAGTAAAGGAGAACTGAACACGTGGGCATCCACAGATACCCACTTAGCTGAAGGTTGGGTTGGAGGGGTGGAAAGATGGGGATGGGGTGGGGAAGGCTATCTCCTGGCACATTCTTCTCTGAGGCCCATAGAACACTTAGCCCAGATCTGTCTTTCCAATTAAGTTATAGGACACCTCCTCTTGACATTAGCACCCTGACCTTGGTTCCATCACCTTGTGTGTGCATGTGTGCTTATGCAACAAAAAATTATTAAGTACCCCACTAGGTACCAGGCTGTATTCTAGGTGATGAAATTAATTCAACAATTTGTACATGCCTGTGATGTGTCAAATGCTTACAAACCACCTAGGTTCTGAAAGGTTAAGTAACTTGTCCAGGGTCATACAGCTAATAAGTAGCAAATGTACAATTTGCATCCAAGCCCGTCTGATTTCAAAGAATGTAGCCTTTCTACTGCTTTAGGCTTTCTCAGTTAAACACGATGACAAAACAAAACCTACCCCTTGCTGCTGATAGGAAAACAGGTTTAGGCAAGCCTAGATGAACAATCTAGGCTGATCAGTGAAACCTAAGTGTTTATTTTCCTAATCCCTGCCAGTCTCTTCTCAGCATTCACTGACCTCGGCCAAAACATCAAGAAACGGGAATCAGAATCCTGGCCTTGAGAGAGGATTTCAAAGACCATATTTTGACTTACTTAGGTCCCAGGTGAGAAAGTTAAGGTAACTGCACTGTCAGGCACACCCAAAAGTAAAAGTTTTTATTCAGCACTGAGAGGTAGAAAGACTATGGGATTCCGAGCTACCCTACTCTCTAGACGCATGGATCTCGGGCCAGTCCTTTCATCTCCCTCTAAGTTTCTTGATCCGTAAAATGGGTCTGTCTTCCCTGCCTTTTGGGAACCCAATGAGGAAATGGGTGGGAATGCACTTTGCAAAGCACAAAGTTCTTGGAACACGTCGGTGACGACAGTTCCAGTCAATTTACTGTGTCCACCTCACACTCGCGCCCAGCCTTGCCCTGCGAAAAGGGGACCTCACGCCGCTGGAAAGGAGAAAGTCGTTCCAGGAATTTACCTTCAGGGTAATAACCCGGCTGGGAGTCTTGATTTCGAAGATCCCCTCCTCAGCGTCCGCCTTGCAGTCAAACACTGCACTGGAGAGGTCGATGCTGTCCAAGGGATTAGCATCCTGCGCGGTCCGCGAGTAATACAGCTGACATTTCCTTTCGTCGTAGAAGAACCAGCGGGATTTCCAGCCCCGGATGGGCCCTTTGCCGCCGAACTTACTTAAATACCCACAGAGTTTCTTGGGGACCGCCTCCAGGGACCGGGCGCAGTCCCCCGATTCTTCCTCCGGAGGCGGCACCTGTGGATCCCTGGCAGACTCTTCGGACCCAGGGGCAGAGGAGCTGGACTCCGGGGCGTTCTCCCCGGCGCCCTCCATCGCTGCCAGCCGGAGATCGCGGAGGGACGAGGGGTCCCCGGGACCACCACGGACAAATCTCGGAGACTCGGCGGGCAGCTTCCCAAAGGGAGACACCTGGGCGAGGGCGGGGCCGACGGCGGACCCGCCCCCAGGAAGCCACAGGGTCGGGACTGGGCGCGGTGCGCGCGCCTCAAAGACCGCAAACCCGGGTTACAGCGGCTGGCCACGCCCCTCCACCGCCGGGCCACGCCCCCGCAGCGCTCAGTCGGCTCCCCGCAAGACCCGGCTGTTTCCGGCTTTTTCTCCGCGCCAGTCAGCCATCTTTACTGAGGGCAGCCGTGCTCCCTGGCTTCAGGTTAAAGGCGTGGTGGCACTGAGTTAGGTTAACCGCGGGCAGAGAAGCCTGTCCCTGGCTACACTTCCCTGGTAGTTCGCATAGTCACCTAGAAAGATGGTGCTTTATTGCACCCGATGGGCTGCTTGTTCCCTCCCTGTGCCGCGCGGGGCACCGTCGGACGGCGCATCTCACGGCCATTGGCTGAAAGGAACACCGCTGGGAGGCCCTTCTTCCGGCGTCGCCCGGACAGCGCGGCTCCGGAGCTGCCTGCCACTCTTCTCCCTGGTGTCCCTTCAGCCCCGTCAATGACGCCGCGGACGGCCTTCTTATCCCTCGCCTGACCGCGGTGGCCTCCCCAGCTCTCTGTCCTGGCTCCTGTTCGCCTCCTGACAGCGCTGGTTGTGTTGCTTGGGGCGCCCAGGCGCGGCCGCTGCGGAAACACAGTGCCACTCCTGGGGCGTAGTTGGGTGCAGAACATTTGTTTATTTTTATTTTGTTATTGCTATTATTATTTTTAGAGACGGTCTGGCTCTGTCACCCAGGCTGGAGTGCAGTGGCGCGATCAGAGCTCACTGCAGTCTCCGCCTCCCGGGCTCAAGCCATCCTCCCGCCTCAGTCTCCCGAGTAGCTGAGACCGCAACTGCGCGCCACCACACCCGGCTAATTTTTAAATTGTTTTTTGCAGAGAGGGGGGTCTTGAACTCCTGGCCTCAAGCGATTCTCCTGCCTTGGCCTCCTAAAGTGCTGGAATTACAGGCGAGAGCCACCGCGCCAGGCTGTTTTGTAAATAAAAGAATTTGGGGTTTGACTAATTTGCTCAACTTCTGCCTCATTTTACCTGTTTCCCCTTAAACTTCTCCCCTTCCCTCCTAAGGCGCGTTTCTCCATTAGGGCGGCGGAGCCCAATTCCGTTCAGCTTTCTTTAGGAGCTTCTTTCCGCATTTCTCTTGCTCTTTTTTTCAGCCCTTCCTCTTACTTCATCGTCTCCCCCTCAGCCATCGTTAACGAGACCCTCATGCACACTCAGTGACATTGACAAGAAGCAGGGTGGGGGTAAAGGCGAGGGCTCCGGAGTCTATTTGCATAATTTTCAGATTCCCACTCTGCAATACTGAGTGATTTACTCAACCTAAAAATGGAGATAACACTTCTTCCCACCCACCCACGACCCGCCACCAGACAACTTTACGGTGAAGCTAATGAAATTTATGTTTACTTGCATGGATTGCTGGGATTTGCAGTCTAACAGGTGGGAAGTTGCAACCAGGGAGCATTTCTCCTAAATGCCAGAGAGCTCTTCATTTGTTATAATTTACAATTTATTTTCTCATTCTAAATAACCATCATCATACCTAATTTTGTGTTCATAATTTTGTAATTTTTTTAAAATCAGAAGGCCCTTAATGCTGTTTAATTCCAATCCCCACAAAACCTGGATCTACACCTGTCTACCCTTAGAGTTGTTTTGATAATTAAATAAAATAATATGTGTGAAGCTCTTAGTACAGAATGTGGGACAAAATATTTCTTTTCTTTTCGAGACAGAGATTCGCTCTTGTTGGGCAGGCTGGAGTACAATGGCGCGATCTCGGCTCACCGTAACCTCCGCCTCCCGGATTCAAGCGATTCTCCTGCCACCGCACCCAGCCAGTTTCTTTTCTATTTTTTAAATTTTATTTTTTTGATACAGAGTCTCGCTCTGTCGCCCGAGCTGGAGTGCAGTGGCATGCTTTCCAATCCCCATTCTGCCTCAGCCTCCCGAGTAGCTGGGATTACATACAGGCGTCACCATACCCAGCTAATTTTTGTATTTTTAGTAGAGACGGGGTTTCACCATGTTGGCTAGGATGGTCTGGATCTCCTGACCTTGTGATCCACCCGCCTTGGCCTCCCAAAGTGCTGGGGTTACAGGCATGAGCCACAGTGCCTGGCCCCATTCCTGATTTTTAAAACCTCTTAATAAAACAAACAGCATACATTATTTGTTCTAGGTTTTCTAGCTAGGCAATGATAAATATTTGAAAGAATAATTATAATTACAAATATATTACGTATATCAGAAAAACTCAAGTGGTGGCCTGTTTTAAAAAACTGTGCATATGTGTATCGATGTCTCCAGCAGCAAACAAATGGAAAATATAATGGACAACATCCCTTACATAAATGACTTACATAATGAATACCATATTGCTTTATAGTAGGATAGAAGACAAAACAAATATGCCCCTGAGTGGGAAGAGTTAATATTGTAAAGATGCCACATTCCTCAAATTAATCCATACAGTTAATACGTTTTCAATCAAACTCTCAATAGCTTTTTTTTTTTTTTTTTTTTTGAGACAGAGTCTTGCTCTGTCACCCAGGCTGGAGTGCACTGGAGCGATATTGGCTCACTGCAACCTCTGCCTCCTGGGTTTAAGCTATTCTCCTGCCTCAGCCTCCCTAGTAGCTGGGACTACAGGCGGGCCACCATGCTCGGCTAATTTTTGTATTTTCAGTAGAGATGGTTTCACCATGTTGACCAGGCTGGTCTTGAACTCCTGACCTCAAGTGATCCACTCACTTCGGCCTCCCAAAGTGCTAGGATCACAGGTGTGAGCCACCATGCCTGGCCTCGATAGGCTTTAAAAAAACTTTTTATTTTTGAATAGTTTTAGAAAAAGTTACAAAGACAATGGGAGAATTTCTGTAGACCCTGCACCCAGTTTCCCCTAATGTTAACATTTTGCTTAATCCTGGTATGTTTGGCAGAAATAAACATCTAACACTGGTACAAAACTATTGACAAGGCCAGGTGCAGTGGCTCACGCCTGTAATCCCAGCACTTTGGGAGGCCGAGGCAGGTGGATCACGAGGTTAGGAAATTGAGACCATCCTGGCTAACACGGTGAAACCCCGTCTCTACTAAATATACAAAAAAATTAGCCGGGCGTAGTGGCGGGGCATCTATATTCCCAGCTACTTGGGAGGCTGAGGCAGGAGAATGGTGTGAACCCCGGGGCGGAGCTTGCAGTGAGCCGAGATCACGCCACTGCACTCCAGCCTGGGCAACAGAGCGAGACTCCCTCTCAAAAAAAAAAAAAAAAAAACTACTGACAAAACTACAGTCTTTATTTGGATTTTGTCTGTTTTCTACTAATAGCCTTTTTCTGTTCCAAGATCCCATTCAAGATTCCATAATTAGTCATCATGTTCCCTTAGTCTCCTCTGCATTGTGACATATTTCTGTTTTTCCTTGTTTTTCATGGTCCTGACAGTTTGAAGAATACTAGTCAGGTGTTTTGTAGAATACTATCACTTTGGGTTTGTCTCATGATTTCACTGAGGTTATGTTTTGGGGGAGACTACCACAGAGGTGAGGTGCCCGTCTCATCACAACATCAGAGTACATGATATCTGCATGGTTCCTATACTGTTAAATTGTGTAGTTTAAATTTTCTCATTTTATTTTATTTATTTTTTTGAGACAGAGTCTTGCTTTCTCGCCCAGGCTAGAGTGCAGTGACACAATCTCGGCTCACTGTAGCCTCCGCCTCCCGGGTTCAAGCGGTTCTCCTGCCTCAGCTTCCCAAGTAGCTGGGATTACAGGTGTTCACCACCACACCCGGCTAATTTTTTGTATTTTTAGTAGAGACAGGGTTTCACCATGTTGGCCAGGTTGGTCTCGAACTCCTGACCTCAGTTGATCCACCCACCTCGGCCTCCCAAAGTGTTGGGATTACAGGCATCAGCCACCGTGCCAGGCCTAAATTTTCTCATTTTAAAAGGATGTTAAGGCCGGGTGTGGTGGTTTTAATAACAAGAAAAGTTAATCACTTGGATAAGGTAGGGTCTGCCAGATTTCTCTGCTATAAAGCTGCTCCTTTTCATTTCAACACACTGTTCTTTGGAATTGGGTTGCTAAATTCAGTCCCCCCTTATCGGTAGCTCCACCTCCTGGAGGGGTTGATAGGAATTTTTGCAGCCTATTAAAATGATTCTTACATACTCTTTTTTTCCTTCCTGTCTTTCCCCCTTCCCTTTCTTTTCCTTTTTTTTTTTTTTTTTTTGAGACAGGGTCTGGCTCTGTTGCCCAGGCAGGCTGAAGTGTAGTGATGCAATCATCACAGCTCACTGCAACCTTGACCTCCTGAACCCAAGCAGTCCTCCCACCTCAGCCTCCTGAGTAGCCAGGACTACAGGCACATGCCACCTCATCCGGCTAATTAAAAAAAAAAAAAAATTTTTTTTTTTTTGTAGAGATGGCAGTCTCACTATGTTGCCCAGGCTGGTCTCAAACTCCTGGGCTTATGTGATCCTCCTGCCTCAACCTCCCAAAGTGTTGGGATTACAGGCCTGAGCCACTGTGCCCAGCTTTAAGTTTTACTTTTTCAAAAGTAAACAAGTGAGAGTAGCCAACATTTTGGAGAAAAAGGACAACTAGAAAGGATTTAACCTACCAGACATTTACATTTAGTAATTCGGCCAACAAGTATTGAGTAAGCACCTTCCATCAGTCACCATTTAAAATGTTAGGGATAGAGTCATGAGTGGGACAAGGTCACAGCTCACATTGAGCTTTCATTCTAGTCAAAGGAGGTAGGTAATAGGTAGTTAAAGAAGTAAATGAACACAGTAACCCCCAGAGTCTCCTAAGTGCTAGAAAGAAAGTGAATAGAATTACAGGAGCAACAGAATTCAGTGTTTTTGGCACATGGACAGGCACATCAATAGAGCCAAGTACAAAGCTCTGAAAAACAAAAATGTACATATTCAGTTAAGTTTATATATTAATCTTATAGCATCTGTCTTAGTCTATTCAGCTTGCTGTAACAAAACACCTTAGGCTGGGTATTCTATAAGCAACAGAAACCTCTGCTCACAGTTCTGGAGGCTGGGAAGTCTAAGGTCCAGGTGCCAGCAGATTCAGTGTCTGGTGAGGGCTGCTCTCTGCTTCAAAGATGGTGCCTACTTGCTGCCTCCTCACACAGTGGAAGGGGCAAACAGACTCCCTCAAGCCTCGTTTACTAAGGCACTAATCTCATTCATCAGCACTCCACCCTCAAGGCCTAATCACCTGCTACAGACTCGACCTCTTAATACTATCACATTGGGTTTTAGGTTCCAATATATGAATTTTGAGTGGGATGCTAACATTTACACCATAGCACCATTTATCAAAATAGAGTTTAGGTAAATTAGATAATTACATATATAAAGTGAAACTGTAGGATATATGCAATGGGATATTACTCAGTCTTATAAATAATGAGATTCTGACACATGCTACAACATGGATGCAGTACCTAGAAGGCAAACTCATAGAGACAGAAAGTATAATGGAGGTTACCAGAGGCTGGGAGAGGGAGGAATGGGGAATTACTGTTTAATGGGTACAAAGTTTATTTTATTTTATTTAATTTTTTTGAGACAGGGTCTCACTCTGTCACCAGTCTGGAGTGCAGTGGCATGATCATGGCTCACCACAGCCTTGACCTCCCAGGCTCAGGTGATCCTCCCACTTCAGCCTCCTGAGTAGCTAGGACTACAGGCACCTGCCACCACGCCTGGCTAAATTTTGTATTTTTAGTAGAGATAGGGTTTTGCCATGTTGCCCATGCTGGTCTGGAACTCCTGGGCTCAAGTGATCCTCCAGCCTCACCCTCCCAAAGTGCTGGGATTACAGATATGAGCCACTGTGCCCAGCCAGTTTCTTTTCTTTCTTTTTTTTTTGATACAGAGTCTCACTCTGTTGCCCAGGCTGGAGTGCAGTGGCATGATCTCGGCTCGCTGCAACCTTTGCCTCCCGGGTTCAAGCAATTCTCTTGCCTCACCCTCCCAAGTAGCTTGGATTACAGGCACCTGCCACCACACCTGGCTAATTGTTGTATTTTTAGTAGAGACAAGGTTTCACTATGTTAGCAAGGCTGGTCTCAAACTCCAGACCTCAAGTGATCCACCCACCTTGGCCTCCCAAAGTGCTGGGATTACAGGTGTGAGCCATCATCCCTGGTCCAGAGTTTCTTTTTCTTTTTTCTTTTTTTTTAAATTACTGAGTGGGATTGATATACAGAAATTTGTACATATTTAAGTATGCACTTTAATGAATTTGGAGGTAAGTATATAACTGTGAAACCATCACCACAATTAATGCCATTAACATATACGTCACCTCCAAAAGTTTCCTGTTACTATTATTATCGCTATTTTGTGATGACACTTAACATGAGATCTACTCTCAGCACATTTTTAAGTGTACGCCATGGTATTGTGAACTCTAGACACCATGCTGTGCAGTGGATCTCTAGGACTTGTTCATCCCACGTAACTGAAACTATATCCTTTGACCAACACCTCCCCATGTTCTCCCGCCCCCCAGCCCCCAGCAACCACCATTCTACTCTCTGCTCCTCTGAGTCCAACTATTTTAGATTCCTCACATAACTGGTATCATGCAACATTTGCCCTTCTGTGTCTGGCTCATTTCACCTAGTGTAATGTCCTCTAGGTTCATCCATGTTGTCCCAAATAGGCAGGATTTCCTTCTTTTTTAAGGAAAAAAATGTACTCTTAAGTATACATCTGTTCCTGTATTTAAGTTGTTTTAAAGTTGAATATAATTCCTTACCTCAAGAATGGGGATCAGAAATCATTTCTCCCAGCTCCACTTCCGTAAAATGCAACCAAGGAGTCACACACAAATAGCAGATTAACTGGGAAGCTTTCTTAGAGAAAGAAAGACACAGTTAAACTCTCTGATGCTGTAGATATAAGGACACAGACTAGAACTCTATCATTCTCATGGGAAAAAGTTGGAAGGGATAATGCAGACTTCTCAATATTTCCACTCTGTAACGGGGGGCGGGGGAACTGTGTCCCTCTAAATTGATTTGTTAAAGCCTGAGGCCGGGCATGGTGGCTCACGCCTGTAATCCCAGTACTTTAAGAGGTGGAGGTGGGCGGATCACTTGAGTTGAGGAGTTTGAGACCAGCCTGGCCAATATGGTAAAACTGCATCTCAACTAAAAACACAAAAATTAGCTGGGTGGCACGCTCCTGTAATCCCAGCTACTTGGGTGGCTGAAGCAGGAGAATTGCTTGAACCTGGGAGGCGGAGGCTACAGTGAGCAGAGATCATGCCACTGCACTCCAGCCTGGGCGACAGAGCAAGATTCTGTCCATAAATAAATAAATAAAGTCCTAACCCCCAGTACCTTAGAATGTGACTATATTTGGAGATGGGGCCTTCAGAGAGGTAATTAAGGTAAAGGCAATCTGATTAGGGTCCTTATAAGAAGAGATTAGGACACATACAGAAGAAAGCCCATGTGAAGACACATCTACAAGGCAAGGAGGGGGGCTTCAGAAGAAATCAACTCTGCTGACATCTTGATCTTGGACTTCTAGCCTCCCAAAGTGTGAGAGAATACATCTCTGTTGTTTGAGCCATCCAATCAGTTCCTTGTTATGGCAACCCTAGCAAACTAATACACACCCTAAACAATGGAGTGAGCTTCCTTAGGAAACCCATTCCAGACATAGCCCAAAGTGGCTTAGAGCACCCACGAAATTCATCTGAAGCCTTGCTCTATACACATAAATAAATATGGGTTCATATCAGACAATTTAGTATAAAGTATTTTAAATCAATTTCCAAAAAGCAAAATAGTCAAAGCCTGCCCCCAACCACCTCCCTGTGAGGACTGGGGAGAGGGGCAGAGTGCATAAGCCTCAGCTGGGGTCTTGGGTGTCAAGAAACGTGGCCACTGGAATTTTCATTTGCCAATTGCAATTTTTAGGGGCCTTGGCTTTCTCATCTGTAAAATAGGGATTATAATAATCCTCAGGGCATCCTGCCAGTTGTTTGTGAAGACTGAAAGTAATGATGGAAAAATTTTAGTTCGGTATCCCACATCTGCACCAGTACCAACATACTCAGGGTTGCTCCAGGGAAAAAAGAAAATGAAGAAGAAAAAAAGATTTACGTTTTAAGTTTAGGGATATTATAAGGGAATCTCTGTTGATCTAGGTGCATCAATTGTTGTATATCCTAACAGATGCACTTCTGGTTATTACATCAAAATATGGTCAACACCCCTCCTCATCCTCTTTTCCTTCTGCTGTGGTAGGATTAGCTGCAAGCAACAGGCTGTCAGAAAGCGACATCTTGTGGCATTTGTGGGACTTGCCTTCCGGGACACAGTACTTGGTGTTCTCAAACTCTTGTCAAGGGCTTAAAAGAGGCACAAAGCACTACTCCCTGTCTACCCCAAACAGTCAGGTTACTAATTTGACACCCTTAAATTCAGTATATTTTAAATGTTCATCTAACCCATTCATTTAGTGAAAGCACGAGAAATTGATTTTCTATCAGCAAAATCACGTATTTGTGTTCAGTATAAGTTTATTACATGCACTAATAAAGCATTATACTTCAAACAATTTCAAGTTGTCTTCCATGTCAAAATGTTTTCTTCTCTTACAATGGGATAATTTTAGTTCTTTTAGTAATGAAAGAGTAACTTACAGGAATGTGGTTATACAGTTTTATTAAAAATATGTTAAAAATTTTAAGCTTTCTTGTTAGGAAAATATACACTTCCTCACATATCTATTTTTTGAATAATATCATTAATTAGTAGCATTATTTATGTTTATTTGACACAGGATTTTCAAATACATATGTTTTAAAGAAATTAGGTTCACTTAAAACTATAAGTCTTTTGCAAATGGGATTTCTCACTGATAGTTTTTCTATAAATATTGATTCAGACAGTGATTATTGGAAACTAGAGGAAAGAGAAAGAAAGTTTAGTTTTGCATGAATACCTCATAATATAACATGATCTCAGAGGTCAAAATGGTCTCCCCAAGCTACCTGGCAGGATAATTGTAATAAATGACCTCTCCATCAGTCAAATCTTGCTTCACTGAACATAATGGAAATTCAGTTCCGCATGCCAAGCACAGCATTTTAGGTACAGAAACTTGAGCAAAATACCCGACACTGCAGACATTGAACATTCTCCTATTTTATATTCCATCTCAAATTCTGAATGTGAAACAGATTCTGCAGAAGGAACTTCAGTTCCAGAGAAACTTTCTTTTAAAGTTATTGTATATTTTAAGAATGAAACAACATGGGGGCTATTTTTAATTTAATTTTTATAAATTTATAACCCAGAGAAATGAAAAACTAGACTTCTGTGTTTTATGTTCTTGGTATGCTTGGCAAGAAATGTAGCAAAGTCATTTAATGGGTAGAGAAAAGAAATTTCCATGGGAAATTAGATATCAAATCTTGTCAGTATTTTCATATATTTTCTAATGTTTCTGGGTCAGGTCACCTGGATTTGAATTCTAGCTCCATCACTCACTCCATCACTCAAGGTTAACTTAGAGTTAACCTCTCTGTGCCTGAGTTTCTTTGTATAATTATGGCACCTATCCCATAGTGTTGTTATGTGACTATGTGAGATAAAACGTGTCAAGTGTTTAGCACCAGAAGCATTTAACTAATGTCAGCTACTAACTTTCATGCGCGTCCGTGTGAAGAGACCAGCATACCAAAGAGGCTTTGTGTGAGCAACAAGGCTGTTTATTTCACCTGGGTGCAGGCGGGCTGAGTCTGAAAAGAGAGTCAGCCAGCGAAGGGAGATAGGGGTGGGGCCGTTTTAAAGGATTTGGGTAGGTAAAGGAAAGAAGGGGGGTTGTTCTCTGGCGGGCAGGAGTGGGGGGTCACAAGGTGCTCAGTAGGGGAGCTTTTGAGCCAGGATGAGCCAGGAGAAGGAATTTCACAAGATAATGTCATCAGTTAAGGCAGGAACAGGCCATTCTCACTTCTTTTGTGGTGGAATGTCATCAGTCAAGGCAGGAACCCGCCATCTGGATGTGTGGATGTGTACGTGCAGGTCACAGGGGATATGATGGCTTAGCTTGGGCTCAGAGGCCTGACATTCCTGTCTTCATATATAAATAAGAAAAATAAAACGAAATAGTGGTAGAATGTTGGGATGGCGAAAATTTTTGGGGGTGTTATGGAGAGATAATGGGCGATGTTTCTCAGGGCTGCTTCGAGCGGGATTAGGCACAGCATGGGAACCTAAAGTGGGAGAGATTAAGCTGAAGGAAGATTTTGTGGTAAGGGGTGATACTGTGGGGTTGTTAGAAGAAACATTTGTCATTTAGAATTATTGGTGATGGCCTGGATACAGTTTTGTATGAATTGAAAAACTAAACAGAATAAGAGAAGGAGAAAGATAAGTATTAAAGGTCTAAGAATTGGGAGGACCTAGGACATCTAATTAGAGAGTGCCTAAGGAGGTTCAGCATAGTCCTGCCAGTGAAGATTATTTATTTACTTCAAGAGTTAAGAGTGGCAGTTTGGGGATAGCACTGGGAGATATCAGCTGTGATGGCTTGGAGAAACAGTGTAAACCGGCAGTGTAAACAAGAGCAGGGCATGTATGAGTAGTTGAGAACGGTGAACAGGAGTATGACTAGACAGAAGATAGTAGGGATGACAAGTTTTTTGGGGCACAGTCCAAGTTGGTCTGGTGTCTGGAATGAGACTGGGGCCTAATAAAAAGGAGCGTCTATACAGGAGCTTAAATGGGCTGTACCTTGTAGCATTCTGAGGACAGGCCTGAATTCTGAGAAGGGAAAGTGGTAAAAGTATTGTCTAGTCCTTTTTAAGTTGGTGGCTGAGCTTGGTGAGGTGTGTTTTTAAAAGACCATTAGTCCGTTCTACCTTTCCTGAAGACGGAGGACCACAAGGAATATAAAGGTTTCACTGAATACCAAGAGCCTGAAAAAATGCTTGGCTGATTTGACTAATAAAGGCCAGTCTGCTACTGGACTGTATAGAGGTGGGAAGGCCAAACCGAGGAATTATGTCTGATAGAAGGGAAGAAATGACCGTGATGGCCTTCTTAGACCCTGTGGGAAAGGCCTCTACCTATCCAGTGAAAGTGTCTACCTAGACCAAGAGGTATTTTAGTTTCCTGACTCAGGGCATGTTGAGTAAAGTCAATTTGCCAGTCCTGGGTGGGGGCAAATCCCTGAGCTTGATGTGTAGGGAAGGGAGGGAGCCTGAATAATCCCTGAGAAGTAGTAGAATAGCAGATGGAACACTGAGAAGTAATTTCCTTGAGGATAGATTTCCACGATGGAAAGGAAATGAGAGGTTTTAAGAAGCGGGCTAGTGGCTTGTACTATAGCATAACCTGCCTTTGCTGGCATGTGGCGATTAGGCCTGGTGGAACTGCCATCAATAAACCAAGTGTGATCAGGGTGAGGAACAGGAAAGAGGGAAATATGGGGAAATGGGGTGAATGTCAGGTGGATCACAGAGATACAGTCATGGGGGTCAGGTGTGGTATCAGGAATAATGTGGGAGGCCAGATTGAACTCCAGGCCAGAAACAATGGTAATTGTGGGAGACTCAGCAAAGAGTGAGTACAGCTGAAGGAGCCGGGGAGCAGAAAGTATATGTGTCAGGTGGGAGGAAGAAAATAGATTTTGGAAGTTATGAGAACTGTAGAGAGTGAGTTGAGCACAGTTTGTGATTTTAAGGGCCTCTAAAAGTATCAGGGCGGTGGCGGCCGCAGCACGCAGACTTGAGGGCTAGGCAAAACAGTAAGGTCAAATTGTTTGGATAAAAAGGCTACAGGGCGCGGTCCCTGTTCTCGTGTAAGAATTCTGACTGCATGGCCCTGCACTTCAGCTGTGGGTAATGAAAACAGTTGGGATGAGTCAGGGAGAGCTAGGGTGGGGGCAGTCTCTAAAGTTGTCTTCAGGGAACAGAAAGGAGTGGGGAAAGGATTTAGGATCTATGAGGTCAGCTAGGTTTCCTTTTGTGAGTTTATATAATGGTTTTGTTAGGATGGCAAAACCAGGTATCTAAAGTCAAAAGTATCCAACCATGCCTAGGAAGGAAAGGAGTTGTTTTGTAGAAGGTGCTGGGGTTTGAGAGATCAGTCGGACACGATCAGCAGGGAGAGCACGTGTGTTTTTATGAGAATTATGCCGAGATAGGTAACAGATGAGGAAGAAATTTGGGCTTGACTGAAGTAATGGGGGCTATCTGTGAAACTTTGCGGCAGTACAGCACAGGTGATTTGCTGAGCCTGATGGGCGTCAGGGTCAGTCCAAGTGAAAGTGAAGAGAGGCTGGGATGAAGGGTGCAAAGGAATAGTAAAGAAAGCATGTTTGAGATCCAGAACAGAATAATGGGTTGTGGAGGGAGGTATTGAGCATAGGAGAGTATATGGGTTTGGCACCATGGGGTGGATAGGCAAAACAATTTGGTCGACAAGGCGCAGATCCTGAACTAACCTGTAAGACTTGTCTGGTTTCAGGACAGGTAAAATGGGGGAATTGTAAGGGGAGTTTATAGGCTTTAAAAGGCCATGCTCTAGCAGGCGAGTAATAACAAACTTTAATACTTTTAAAGCATGCTGAGGGATGGGATATTGGCATTGAGCGGGATAAGGGTGATAAGGTTTTAATGAGGTGGTAAGGGGTGCATGATCGGTCACCAAGGAGGGAGTAGAGGTGTCCTATACTTGTGGGCTAAGGTGGGGAGATACAAGGGGAGGATGTGAAGGAGGCTTTGAACTGGGGGAAAAGGCAGCAATGAGGTGTGGCTGTAACCCAGGAATAGTCAGGGAAGCAGATAATTTAGTTAAAGTGTCTCGGCCTAATAGGTGAACTGGGCAGGTGGGGATAATTAAAAAGGAGTGCTTAAAAGAGTATTGTCTAAATTGGCACCAGAGTTGAGGAGTTTTAAGAGGTTTAGAAGCCTGGCCGTCAATACCCACAACAGTTATGGAGACAAGGGAAACAAGCCTTTGAAAAGAAGGTAATGTGCAGTGGGTAGCCTCCGTATTGATTAAGACGGGGATGGACTTCCCCTCCACTGTGAGAGTTACTCAGAGCATCTGTGATGGTCCTGTAGGCTTCTGAGGCAATCTGGCAATGTCAGTCTTCAGCTGCTAAGCCGAGAAGATCTGGGAAGGAGTCAGAGATCCTTGGGCCAGAGTTCTAGGGGCTCTGGGAGTGGCTGCCAGGTGAGTTGAACAGTCTAATTTTCAGTGGGGTCCTGCATAGATGGGACATGGCTTAGGAGGAATCCCGGGCTGTGGGCATTCCTTGGCCCAGTGGCCAGATTTCCGGCACTTGTAGCAAGCTCCTGGGGGAGGAGGTTCTGAAGGAAACTCTGGCCACTGCGGTTTAGGCGTTTGGAAGTTCTTGTGTGCTGGAGATGTGGCTGGGGTTTGTCTCACAGTGGAGGCAAGGAATTGCAACTCAGAAATATGTTGCTACTTGACTGCCTCTACTTTATTATTGTACACCTTAAAGGCGAGGTTAATTAAGTCCTGTTGTGGGGTTTGAGGGCTGGAATTTAATTTTTGGAGTTTAATGTCAGGAGCGGATTGGGTAATAAAATGTATATTGAGAATAAGACAGCCTTTTGACCTTTTAGGGTCTAGGGCTGAAAAGCGTCTCAGGGTTGCTGCCGAACGAGCCATGAACTGGGCTGAGTTTTTCATATTCGATGAAAGAGCCTAAACGCTGATTTGGGAGAGGTGGGATAAAGAAAAAAGAGCATTAACCTTGACTATGCCTTTAGCTCCAGCCACCTTTTTTTTTTTTATATACTTTAGGTTTTAGGGTACATGTGCACAATGTGCAGGTTTGTTACATATGTATCCATGTGCCATGTTGTTTTGCTGCACCCATTAACTCGTCATTTAGCATTAGGTATATCTCCTAATGCTGTCCCTCGCCCCCCCTCGCCCACCCCGAGCCACCTTTTTAAGAGGAAATTGCTGGGCAGGTCGGGGAGGGCTAGTCGAGGAACGAAACTGTAAGCCGGACCTGGTGTGAGGACGGGAGGTGATAAAAGGATTATAGGGTCGGGGAGAAGAGGCTGAGGAAGAATTGGGGCCTGGCGAGGAGCAGCCTGGGGAGGAGGGGAGAGGTCAGATGGGTCTGTAGAAAAGGAAGATTAGAAAGACTCAGCGACTCTTGGGGTTGGGACTGAGAGGACAGGAGGGAGGGAAAGGAGGAGGATTTGGGATGAGTCAAACTGGGAACAGAGAGTAGGGAGGGAACAATGTGTGAAAGAATGCCTGGACGTCAGGCACCTCAGACCATTTGCCCATTTTATGACAAGAATTATCTAGATCTTGTAGGATGGAAAAATCGAAAGCGCTGTTTTCTGGCTATTTGGAGCCATTGTCAAGTTTCTATTGGGGCCAAGCGGTGTTGCAGAAGAAAATAAGACGCTTAGATTTTAGGTCAGGCGAGAGTTGAAGAGGTTTTAAGTTCTTAAGAACACAGGCTAAGGGAGAAGAAGGAGGAATGGAGGGTGGAAGGTTGCCTATAGTGAAGGCGGCAAGTTTAAAGAGAAGGGTAGAGACACGGAGAAGGGGGTGGGAAACAGCCCTGGGCTGCAATGTGGGTGAGCAGCCAAAGCAGGCATCCCCACAGTTGACTTGCCACCAAGGGAACGTGGGTGAATGATCAAGGCAGGCGTCCTCGCGGAGATCAGACACCAATGGAACGTGGGTGAATAATCAGAGAGGCGTCCCTGCAATGATTAAACACCAAGAGAAGGCTGCCTTTCCAGTCCGTGACCGGCGCCGGAGTTTTGGGTCCACAGATAAAATGTGTCTCCTTTGTCTCTACCAGAAAATGAAAGGAATTGAAATTAAGAGAAGGGAGAGATTGAAGTGTGGCGCCAAGATTGAAAGGAGAAAGAGGTTGAGGGATAGTGAGAGGTTTGAGAAGAGAGTAAAAACAGGCCGCTTACTGTATTTGAAATTGGTGAGATGTTCTTTGGGCTGGTTGGTCTGAGGTGGGGTCGTAGGTGGATCTTTCTCATGGAGCAAAGAGCAGGGGGACAGGGGATTGATCTCCCAAGGGAGATACCCCGATCCGAGTCACAGCACCAAATACATGCGCGTCCGTGTGAAGAGACCACCAAACAGGCTTTGTGTGAGCAACAAGGCTGTTTATTTCACCTGGGTGCAGGCGGGCTGAGTCCGAAAAGAGAGTCAGCGAAGGGAGATAGGGGTGGGGCCGTTTTAAAGGATTTGGGTAGGTAAAGGAAAAAAGGGGGGTTGTTCTCTGGCGGGCAGGAGTGGGGGTCATAAGGTGCTCAGTAGGGGAGTTTTTGAGCCAGGAGAAGGAATTTCACAAGATAATGTCATCAGTTCAGGCAGTAACAGGCCATTTTAACAATATTATTATGAATTCTAGGAACCTTTGCTTTGAGCTAATAGGAAACTCCCAACATTTCTTTGATTCAGGTTGTGGTTCAAACTCTTATTTTTATTCCAATCTAGTTCAAACTCTTATTTTTATTCCAGGACAGCAGACAAGCTAGTTTTTCTGTCTGGTGCGTATTCTGCCTGTTGCTGGTTTCATTAAGTAACAGGAGACTGTGCTGTCTTAGATAGGAGTCAACTAGATAGTAATGTTCCTTCAATAAGAAATAATGTCCCTTTCAAAATGTATAATGGCCATTGGCCTGACGAGGTGGTGTGGCTTCATGATCTGCCAATGGCAAGCTCAAGGATCTGCCTTGCTCATTTCTGTTGAGTTCCTGGGGCTCTTGCTGCAGAGCTGTGCCTTTTGTTGACCTCCTGTGCTGTTCACACGTGCTACAAATCTCAGGGCAGCTCACAATGACAGAAGGCACAGGGCAAGAGGGAGAAGTGTGAACACCGCTCTATATCACTATTTCAAATGAAGGTTGACACCACCGAATGCAACAAAAGCCACTCATTCAAATGCCTACAGAGAGAATACAGGTAATAATATATATGAGTTAAGTGGGCTGAGTGTAAGGGAAAAAAAGCTCTACAGTGCAGGCAGAATAACAAATGTCAATTGATACTTGGACGCTGGGTATTAATAGGCAGTGGCGGAGGCTGTGTGAACTGAAGAACATATATCCCATATAAAGGAGGCTCTCAGCTCTGTTATGTTTTACAAGAGAACCTTGAAATGCAGGTTTTATTTATATAATGATAATACTAAGAAGAAGCACAAAAACACTTTGTAGGCAAACATTGAACTAGTAAAAACATCTGTTTCCTTCAAATGACATGAGTGTCGTCAATTTGCAGCCTCTGCAACATGGGTCTTTGGGCCTATCCATTTCAACCTCTCACCCGCTGCAGGCATTCCCTCTCCAGTCTCCCTGTTGGAACCCTTTCTGTGATGGGCTGGTCCCTTCTTCACCAGGCTCTGCATTCTATTATGTAAACGGTTATGTTTACTGAGTTGATGTTGTCTGTTTGGAATTTGCTGCAGTTTGTCCTCCTTTGATCCTTTGCAGAACTGAAGAGTAAAACAGCCTGTTTTATTTTTTTGAGACAAAGTCTCTGTCACCCAGCCTGGAGTGCAGTGGCACGACCTTGGCTCACTGCAACCTCCGCCTCCCAGGTTCAAGCAATTCTCCTGCCTCAGCCTCCTGAGTAACTGGGATTACAGGCATGCACCACCACACCTGGCTGATTTTTGTATTTTTGTTAGAGACAGGCTTTCACCATGTTGGTCAGGCTGGTCTCAAACTTCTGACCTCGTGATCAGCCCGTCTACGCCTCCCAAAGTGCTGGGATTACAGGCGTGAGCCACCGTGCCCGGCCAGACAACCTGTTTTATATATGATGGCTTCCCTAGGAAGTAACTAACAGTTGTCATGCCATACTTCCCCATTACCCCCAAGTTTTCCTTAAACTGTGTTGCCCATGACATAGTTTCTAGGCTTCAACTTGTCACTATCCAGTTCCTCACCTCTAGAAGTGCTCCTTCAGAAACCTCATGGTCAGAACTGGAGGTGTGATGGCAGGGCAAACAAAGGCAGACATCTTTTAAATTTCTTCTCTGAGGTGCTAAGCAATGGGGACATCTGCCCTGCCAAGTCACGTCTTCCCCCTTTGGCACGTATTTTGGGGTAATTAGGGAATGGGGAAAGGAAAAATATCACTTTTACAAAGCTACGTGGAAAAGTAGAACGATTTTACTGGGAAAGGCATTTGCTTCAAGTTGATGCACGGGGTTTTTTACAGACGCTGCATTTGTGTTTAACCTGGGACCTCGGATATTCTGAGGACTGCAAAGAGATACAGAAGCCCCCCCAGGAGGAGGAAGAAGTCAATCAGATTGGCTGTCTGGGAAGCCAGCAATGGGTGCCAGGCACTTTTCGGGAGCACAAGGAAGGTTGGGCAGAATTAAGCCTCTCTGAGGAAGGGAGAAGTATGAATATCTCACAACCAATGGCCTTGAAAGGGTGGGAGAGGATGTGGGTTGGGAATGTCATTATGGTTCCCAAGGCCTGCAGAGCCCCTACCCCTCTTCCCACCCTGTCCTCTCAGAACTTCTCACCTAAACCAGTCTTAGGACTTGCAAGGGGTGGAAGTGATGCCCTGAGGTTATGGTTGGAGGCTGTCTATGGAGGTAGGGAGCACCTATGTGCTTGGAGATGAGGCTTCCCCAGCTTTTTTTTTTTTTTTTTTTTTTTTTTTTTGAGACGGAGTCTTGCTCTGTCCCCCAGGCTGGAGTGCAGTGGCGCGATCTCGGCTCACTGCAAGCTCCGCCTCCCGGGGTTCACGCCATTCTCCTGCCTCAGCCTCCCGAGTAGCTGGGACTACAGGCGCCCGCCAACACGCCCGGCTAATTTTTTGTATTTTTAGTAGAGACGGGGTTTCACCCTGTTAGCCAGGATGGTCTCGATCTCCTGACCTCGTGATCCGCCCGCCTCGGCCTCCCAAAGTGCTGGGATTACAGGCTTGAGCCACCGCGCCCGGCCAAGGCTTCCCCAGCTTTGAAGGATCTCACCTCTGGATGGAATTAGCAGTGGCTCCTTAGGGCTAAATGGCTATGACTGCATCCAGTGGGACTACATATAGGGATATAAATATGTGAACATATGCAATTTTTAAAACAAAAATGTCATTCTTTACCTATTTTTCTTCATTACATCCCCTCCCCCTTAATATTATATCATGGAGCTCTTTTCAAGTCAATAGATATTAGATTTGCCTTATTCCTTTTAATAGCTGAATGGTATTCCATAGTTTAACTCGCGTCCGTGTGAAGAGACCACCAAACAGGCTTTGTGTGAGCAATAAAGCTGTTTATTTCACCTGGGTGCAGGCGGGCTGAGTCCGAAAAGAGAGTCAGCGAAGGAAGATGGGGTGGGGCTGTTTTATAAGATTTGGGTAGGTAAAGTAAAATTACAGTCAAAGGGGGGTTCTCTGACGGGCAGGAGTGGGGGTCACAAGGTACTCGGTGGGGGAGCTTTTGAGCCAGGATGAGCCAGGAGAAGGAATTTCACAAGACAATGTCATCAGTTAAGGCAGGAACAGGCCATTTTCACTTCTTTTGTGGTGGAATGTCATCAGTTAAGGCAGGAACCAGCCATCTGGATGTGTATGTGCAGGTCACAGGGGATATGATGGCTTAGCTTGGGCTCAGAGGCCTGACATATAGTATGACTGTATCTTCACATTCAGGTTATTTCTAATTGTTTCTAGCTATAAATAATGTCGCAAAGCCCATCTTTAAAAAAAAAAAATAGACGAGGTCTTACTATGTTGCCCAGGCTGGTCTGGTCTTGAACTTCTGGACTCAAGCAATCCTCCTGCCTCAGCCTCCTAAAGTTCTGGGATTACAGGCATAAGTCACTGCAACTGACCTCCAACCTTATACATGTATCTTTTTAGACATTTTCTAATATTAATATAGAATACAGAACTAAAGTGGAATCGTTGGGCTTAAGAGAATGCCCACTGCTATGATTTGAATGTAGGTGTCTCTCCGCAATTCATTACATTGGAAACAGTACCCAATGTGATAGTATTAAGAGATGGAACCTTTGGGGAAGTGATTAATCATGAGCACACTGCCTTCATGAATGGGATTAGTGCTCTTACAGAAGAGGTTGAAGAGGGCACCCAGTCCCTTTTGTTCTTTTGCCATCTGCTACGTAAGGACTCACCAATAAGGCACCATTTTGGAAGCAGAGGGCAAATCCTCCCTTGACACTGAAAGGGCCTTCATCAGTGGACTGACTTCCCAGCCTCCAGAACTGTGGGGAATAAATTTTTGTTAATTATAATTACCCAGTCTAAGATATTTTGTTATAGCAGCAGGAATGTTTCACGCATATCCGTGTGAAGAGACCACCAAGCAGGCTTTGTGTGAGCAATAAAACTTTTTAATCACCTGGATGCAGGTGGACTGAGTCCGAAAAGAGAGTCAGCGAAGGGAGATAGGGGTGGGGCCGTTTTATAGGATTTGGGTAGGTAGTGGAAATTACAGTCAAAGGGGGTTGTTCTCTGGTGGGCAGGGGCGGGGGACACAAAGTGCTCAGTTGGGGAGCTTTTGAGCCAGGATGAGCCAGGAGAAGGAATTTCACAAGGTAATGTCATCAGTTAAGGCAGGAACAGGCCATTTTCACTTCTTTGGTGATTCTTCAGTTACTTCAGGCCATCTGGATGTATACGTGCCGGTCACAGGGGATATGATGCCTTAGCTTGGGCTCAGAGGCCTGACAGAATGGACTAAGATACCCACTTATATTTTAATAGATAATGATGTCATGCCCACAAACAAATGACCATAATTTAAGTAGCAAAGAAAACAAAGTACAAGAAGATAATAAAGATAAGAGCACACATTAATGAAATCATATAGAAAAACACAGTAGAGATGCTCAACCAAGCCTAAACTTGTGTTTTTTCAATAGATGAATAAAATACAACCTTGTAGCCTTAATTAAGTCAGAAAAAGGATGCATAACAATATAACATATGAAAAAGACATAATTACAAATGCAACAGATTAAAAAATAAGTATTACAAACAACTTTATGCTAATAGTTTGAAAGCTTCGATGAAATAGACACGTCTCTAGGAAAATAAAACTTGTAAAACTCACTTGCACAGAAAAAAACAAATCTGTAACAGTTGAAGAAACTGAATTAGTAGATTAAAATCAACCTACAAAACAGTTCTACTAAACGTTCAAAGAACTGACAACTCTAGGCCAGCCATGGTGGCTCACACCTGCAATCTCAGCAGTTTGGGAAGCTGGGACAGGAGGATCGTTTGAGGCCAGGAGTTCAAGACCAGTTTGGGCAACACAGTGAGACCCCATCTCAATTAAAAACAAACAAACTGACAATTCTAATTTTATACAAACCCTTTTAGAGACTAGAAAAAGAGGCAACATCCCCTCAAATCATTTTACGAGGCTAGTGGTGACCTTGATTCCAAAGCCAGAATGAAAAAGAAAAAATAAAGGGTCAAATTTATTCATGATTTTAGATGCAAAAATCCTAAACAAAATAATGGCATACTTTATCTGGTAATGTATTAAATAAAAAATGATCTAGTTGGGTTTATCCTAGAAATGTAAGCATCAAATATATCTATTAGCAAATCTAATAATGTAATTCACCAGATTAAAAGATTAAAAGAGAATAATCACAATCAGTGCTGAAAAATAGTTTATGAAAATGCAACACTCATTTATGATAGCAGCTGAGGGAAATGGATCATTCAATGTACCCCATTTGGAAAAGCAGACATGATACGGGTTGGGAATGTTCCTTCACTAGAAGTGGTTGGAGGAGTCTTAACTCTTTGAGGCACAAATGCGAAATGATGGACTTTTTCCCAGTGACCAGTTGGACTCTGTGGAACACTCTTTCCCACTTGTAGCTTCCCTTAATAATATCTCAGGCTTCTCCCTTCATGTTCAGTTACTAAGAATCACTGGACAAAATGATAGACATCTAGATCAATGGAACAGAACTAAGAATCCACAAATAAACCCTTGCATTTATAGTCAATTGATTTTCCACAAGGATGCTAAGACAATTCAGTGGAGGAGAGAATTATCTTTTCAATTAATGGTGCTAGGATAATTGGCTACCCACATGCAGAAGAATGAAGTTGCACTCCTTACGCATACTTTACACAGAAATTAACTCGACTGTAAATGTAAGAGCTAAAACTAAAAAACTCTCAGAAGAAAAATAGAAGTATTTGTGATTTGGGGTTAGGCAAAACCTTCTTAGATACGACAGCAAAAGCATAAGCAATAAAAGAAAAGTAAATAAGACTTCATCAAAATTAAAAACTTTTATGCTTTAAAGAACACCCTCAAGAACATGAAAAGATAACCCACTGAATGGAAGAAAATATTTGCAAATCGTGGATCAAATAAGAAACTTGTATCTAGAATACATAACAAACTCTTACATCTCAATAGGAAGAATTCAAATTATTCTACTTAAAAATGGCTCCGGGTGCAGTGGCTCATGCCTATAATCCCAGCACGCTGGGAGGCTGAGGTGGGAGGATCGCTTGGAGCCCAGGAACTGGAGACTAGCTGGGCAACATAGGGAGGCTCTGTCTCTACAAAAATAAAAAAATTAGTAGAGAGTGGTGGCTTGCGCTTGTAGTCCTAGCTACTCGGGAATTTGAAGTGGGAGGATTGCTTTAAGCCCCAGGAATTCTAGGGTGCAGTGAGCCATTATCACACCACTGCATTCCAGCCTGGGCGACAAAGTGAGGCCCTGTTCCAAAAATAAATAAAAGGCAAAGGCTCTGAACAGACATTTTTGCAAAGAAGATATGTCAATGGCCAATAAGTACATGAAAAGATGCTCAATGTCATTAGCCATCAGGGAAATGCAAACCAAAACCACAATGAGATACTTCACAACCACCAGGATGCCTATGAATTTTTTTAAAAAAAATAATAACAAACGTTGGTGAGCATAAGGAGAAATTGGAACCCTCATACATGCTGGTGAGAATGTAAAATGGTGTAGCTGCAGTGGAAAAATTTGGCAGTTCCTCAAAAAGTTGAAACTAGAGTTACCATACAACCCAGCAATTCCACTCCTAGTTATATCCCCAAGAGAAACAAAAACATTATGTCCACATTAAAACTTGAATGTTCATAATATCATTATTCATAATAGTCCAAAAGTAGAAACAACTCAAATGTTTGCTAACTGATAACATGGATAATAATTGCATAAAGTAGGCCGGGTGCAGTGGCTCACACCTGTAATACCAGCACTTTGGGAGGCTGAGGCGGGTGGATCACGGGGTCACGAGATCAAGACCATCCTGGCTAACATGGTGAAACCCCATCTCTACTAAAAATACAAAAAATTAGCTGGGCATGGTGGCGGGCGCCTGTAGTCCCAGCTACTCAGGAGGCTGAGGCAGGAGAATGGCGTGAACCTGGGAGGTGGAGCTTGCAGTGAGCCAAGTTCGTGCCACTGAACTCCAGCAGCCTGGGCGACAGAGAGAGACTCCGTCTCAAAAAAAAAAAAAATTGCATAAAGTAAAATGTATACACATACTATAGACTATATTCGGCAATAAAAGGTGAGGCAGTCCCGATCCATGCTGCAATATGAATGCATTATCTTGCATTCATATTGATAATGAACACATGAATTTTGAACACATTATCTTAAGTAAAAGAAGCCCATCACAAAGAACCACGTATTCCAAGGTTCCATTTATGTGAAATGTCCAAACTTATAGAGACAGAAAGTAGATTTCATGGTTGCTTAGGCTGGGGGAAACTGGGGAGAAATAGGGACTGCCAGCTAACTCTTTTTGGAGTGATGAAAATGTTCCAAAGTTAGATTGTGGAGATGATTGTATGAATCTGTGAATATACTAAAAAATTTGAATTGTATACTTTAGTTCATTTTTTTTTTTAGGATCACAGTCTGTTGTAGTGGCAAAATCATAGCTCACTATAACCTCAAACTCCTGGGCTCAAGTGATCCTCCTGCCTCAGCTTCCTGAGTAGCTGGGACTACAGGCGTGCATCCCCCACGCCAGTCTAATTTTTAAATTTTGTGTAGAGATGGAGTCCCCTTATGTTGTCCAGGCTGGTCTCAAACTCCTGGGCTCAAGGGATCCTCCTGTCTTGGCCTCCCAAAGCATTAGGATTACAGGCGTGAGCCACCATGCCTGGCTGAATTGCACCCTTTACAAGGGTGAATTGTGTGGTATGTGGATTCTATCTCAGTAAAGCCATAAAAAGGAAAGAGTCTCTGGATGTTTAAAAAAAAAAAAGGTGCACTCTTCCCAAGCAGGCACTTGAGGTTTCTGTGGCTTGGGGCAGGGAGGGAGGTGATGAGGTTTGCTCTCTCGTTCTCTATTTTCTCTGAGATATTAGGGAAAGGAGGCAGGAGAGGGGAGAGGTATCAGAACATTGCGTTCTGTGACTCCCTGCGTGAGGTTACAGTCTTCTTTCTGCTGGCATCACTTCTTTTGTTCCTATCTGACTGTCTGTTCCCTCTGCAAAGCAGGGGTCTGAGTGCTGGCTTTCCAGTGGGTCCTTCTGACACATTCCTCTGGTGAGCAAGTTCTGACTGAACTTCATCCATCTACTTTTTTTCTCAGCCTCTTAGGATGATGAAATTCTCCCAACCTTCCTCAGTGCCCACGCAACCCATGGAAAACCCACATCTCCTTGCCAAGCCACGCTGTGGGAATGCCACTGGCTACCCTTGTCTTTCTCTCCTCCGCTCAGCCCTCCTTCTCAACCTGCCAGCAACACTGGCCTGGGCATTGGGCAGTTCAATGGCTCTGAAGTTTGCAGATGAAAGGCATTGCCAGTCCCTTACTTGGTGAAGGGGAAAGGGTCTGGAGGAATGCTTAAGCTACTCCCGATCTTATGGAGGGAGGGGAACTTATCTAAGCCTTCCCGGCTCCCCATGAGATGAGAAGAGATGGCTGCTGCTCATGAATTCTGCTCTCACTTGCCTCCTATTCTTCCCTGTGGTGGGGGTGACTAGTGAGAGAAAGTGGATGCTGTAGCACTGGTTCTGCAGAAATCCTGTGAAATTATGACTTCCAGCAGCTCCTGCACGGAGATACCGGCCCACATCTGAAGGTCCTTTGAACTCAGAATGGAAGCTCTAAAATCAAATCCAAGACTACTTGGCTTTTGCACTACTGAGTTAGAATTAACCCCAGGTGGCCTTCTCCACACTTAGTGAGAAGCTGGTGGCCTGCAGCCGCTTCTCCTCCCTCCACCCTTTACCTGAGCAGTGGAAATGACTTGAGCTTTTAGGGATGTTCGTGGGACACTTGCTCTAATTTTCAGAAACCACCCATCTAGACAGAGTAATCTTTATGGAAGAGGATATGGATTTGCTCTGATTGGTTGGGCCATTGTAGCAAGAATTAAAGAGAGAGAAGGAGTTGAATGTGCAGGTTTCTGACACTACTCCAATCTCAAAACTTTCCCTTCCTCCCTCCTTCTTTCTTCCCTCCCCACTTTCTTCCCTTTTTTCTTCTCAGTCCATTTTCTCATCAGTTTGTCTATAATCTCTTATTTCACAGAAACAACTTAGAACTGGCTTTTCTTTGCAGATGGGGTGAACACCTTCCATCTTGCCTCCCCTGCCCTGGGATGCTGGCAGAGTCCTTCTGCTAGATCCTGGAGGCCTGGTTGAGTGGCCCAGGGTGAAGATCTGGGATGGGGGCATCTAGTCAATGGGCAACTTGGGCATAGGGTTTTGTGTCTGCATAGGTTCTTCTCTGCTGTGGCAGAGCTACCAGCCTCCAGCCCTGAGTGAATCGGCATCTTTCCTGATGTGGAGGTCGCCCTACCTCTTCAGTTAGTTTTGACCAACTCCCCACCTCCACCTCCACTCCCATCGAGGGGCTGGCGCCTTCAGAGCTGTGGCCACCACAGCCATGGCAGGTGTCTGTTGTCATAGCCGCCCAGGAGCTCTGGTACTGCCATCATCACTGCCACTGTCACCGTTGCTCAACACGGAGCTGCCCCTGCTCCCCCAGGCTCCCTTGCCCTCAAAACCAGGTGTCCCCGAGGCCCAGGATCTCCCAGGGGCTGGTTTATGAGTCAGCCCGAGGAGCCCAGGGGCCTGGAGTGTATCTCCCAGCGTTGCTCTGAGCCACTGGCTTGCTCAGTAGCTCCTCATGGTCACATTGCCTGGGCCAGAGGCTCTCAGACTGGAACCTAGAGCCTCAGATGATGCCCTGGGTGAATCTTGGGGGTCTGCAAATCTTCTATAAAATAAAAACGAGCGATTTTTATTTCAAGATAATCTTAAAAAAAAGCATATCCTGGGTCATCTGAATCCAGCTAATTGTGACTAGGGTTTAAAGAAGTGGTAAAGGTGGTCTACTCTGGATCAGGCTGCTGTGTTCAAATTGTGACTCACTCTACATCCCAGCTGTGTGACCCAGGACAGCACTCACCCGCTGTGCCTGAGTGCCTTTAGCTGCAGAAGGGTGATAATAATCGGGTTCTGCGGTTCTGCGCTGGGGTCCCTGTGAGAGCTAAATGAGATTATGCTTGCAAAGCACTTAGCCTGGGGCTTAATGGGCATCTGCACTCAATCACGACTCCAATTGTGTGTATTATCAGATGGCCCCACTATTGTCAATGGCTCATGAGAGAAAACAAACAAAGGTGGCCTTAATAGGGAAGTGATATGTTAGAGTCCAGGGACAGCCCAGTGATACTGCAGCATGCTGAATAAATGAAGTTTTCACAGAAGTTTAAATAAAGAAAAGCAGTGTGATAATTGAGTCATCACACCAGGCTGGCTGAAGTCACAGGAACATGCCCGGCAGCAGTCAGGGCTGTGCTCATGTGGTGAGCTGCCACTTATTTTTCGGCAAAACCTCATCTATCCCATTCCATCCATGTTGTTAACATGATTTTTATTGGCTTTGCTATTTTGTTTGGATTTTATATGAATGCTCTAAGCCTAAGTTTATATCTAGTTTGAGCACATTTCATAATTTAAGTCAACACAGTTTGAAAAGGTGTCCATATGTCTCTCTCTCTTTCTGCTTTCTTTCAACAGGGTCTCACTTTGTTGCTCAAGCTGGAGTGTAGTGGTGCAATCAGAGCTCACTGCAGTAACTTTCTTTATAAAAATAATTTAACTCAACACTAAAAAGGTGTCCATATGTCTCGTCTCTTTTCTTTCTCTTTCTTTTCCTTCCTTCTTTCTTTCCTTTTCTTTCTCCTCCCTCCCTCCCTCCCTCCCTCCCTTCCTTCCTTCCTATCTCTCTTCCTTCTCTTTCTTTTTTTCCTTACTTCCTTCTTTCTTTTGACCTGGTCTCGCTTTGTGGCCCAGGCTGCAGTGCAGGGGCACAATCATAACTTACTGCAACCTTGAACTCCTGGGCTCAAGCAATCTTCCTACCTCTGCCTCCCAAGTAGCTAGGACTACAGGCATGCCACCAAGCCCAGATAATTAAACATTTTTTTTTTTTTTGTAGAGACAGAGTCTCACTGTGTTCCCATGCTGGTCTTGAACTCCTGGCCTCAAGAAATCCTCCCTCCTGGGCCTCCCAAAGTGCTGGGATTGCAGGTGTGAGCCACCATGCCTGGCCCTCTCTATTTTTTTTTTTTCATGTTTGAGAAACACTGTTTTGGATTTTTCCATTGGAATGCAGATGGAGGGAAATCAGATGTATCTTCTCTCGCACAAAAACCCTAACTTCACAATAGTGCCAGACTTCTCCAGTTACAGACATGGTGGACTAGGGTAGCCAAGAACAGCCACAACCTTGGAGAACAAAGATGGCTGAGCTAATAGCTCTTCAACACTGCCAGAGCCTCCAGGCTGGCAGCTTCTCGATGTCATGTCATTCCTAAAGCTTTGAGTGTGGAGATTGTTTTGCCATCCAGTTGACCATTTTATTGCTGGTCTTATTTTCTAGTATTTCTATCGTTGTATTCAGGATCTTTGAGATTTATGGCTCTATGGGATGACATGTTTCCTGTTGCCTATGTAACTTAGATGGAAGTAAAGGTGACTATGCCCTGTGAGATCTAGATGTGATTAATCCTAACTTTCTATTCCTCCCTTACTTGGCTCTAGAAAAGACCAGTGCCTCTCCAATGCTTCTGTGAATTTTGGGAGAGCTTATGGGCTCATGGTCACCTCTTGCTCCAAATTCCCACTTATGCAAAGAGTGTATATATAAAATATATGAAACATACCATATTTATCATATAATATATAACATATGTACATTATATAACATATCATATACATTATATACAACATATACATATATATAACATATATATGTCATATATGTTGTATATATATGTATATTCTGTTACCCAGGCTGGAGTGCAGTGGTGTGATCCTGGCTCACTGCAACCTCCGTCTCCCGGGTTCAAGTGATCCTCCTGCATCAGCCTCCAGAGTAGCTGGGACTACAGGTGCGTGCCACCATGCCCAGCTAATTTTTTTTTTTTTTTTTTTTTTGAGACGGAGTCTCTCTCTGTCACCCAGGCTGGAGTGCAGCGGCGCAATCTCGGCTCACTGCAGGCTCCGCCTCCTGGGTTCACGCCATTCTCCAGCCTCAGCCTCTCCGAGTAGCTGGGACTACAGGCGCCCGCCACTACGCCCGGCTAATTTTTTTGTATTTTTAGTAGAGACGGGGTTTCACCATGGTCTCGATCTCCTGACCTCGTGATCTGCCCGCCTCGGCCTCCCAAAGTGCTGGGATTACAAGCGTGAGCCACTGCGCCTGGCCACCCAGCTAATTTTTGTATTTTTGTAGAGATGGGGTTTCACCATGTTGGCCAGGCTGGTCTTGTACTTCTGACCTCAAGTGATCCACTGGCCTTGGCCTCCCAAAGTGCTGGGATTACAGGTGTGAGCCACCACGCTCGGCCAGAGAACTTATTTTTCCCTCTGCATCTTGTGGCTGCTGCTGCTTTTATCCTTACTCTGGTCTCTACCTAAACATAGAATTCGCTCTTTTCCTCTATTTCCACTAAAACTCACAAAGCTTTTACTTGTATAGTAAATGTAACCAAAGGTTTAGGGACATTTTGCAGGAGGGAGCGAAATAAAGGGAAGAGAGAGGCTTTTACTTCATGCAACACAAATGATTTAAAAGCAAATATTCAACATCCCTATTCTTTTTTTTTGAGAAGGAATTTTGCTTTTGTTGCCCAGGCTGGAGTGCAATGGCACAATCTCAGCTCACTGCAACCTCCACCTCCCAGGTTCAAGTGATTCTCCTAACTCAGCCTCCTGAGTAGCTGGAGTTACAGGCATGTGCCACCATGCCCGGCTAATTTTTTGTATTTTTAGTAGAGACAGGGTTTCATCATGTTGGCCACGCTAGTCGCGAATTCCTGACCTCAGGTGATTCACCTGCCTCGGCCTCCCAAAGTGCTGGGGTTAGAGGTGTGAGCCACCACACCCGGCTGACATCCCTATTCTTAAAAGCTTTTTAGCCACACTGCCCTGTTACTTATTACCCACTCCTCTCATTCTTCTCTCCTTCTTTTTTTTTTTTTTTTTTTTGAGACGGAGTCTCGCTCTGTCATCCAGGCTGGAGTGCAGTGGCGCAATCTCGGCTCATTGCAAGCTCCGCCTCCCGGGTTCACGCCATTCTCCTGCCTCAGCCTCTCCGAGTAGCTGGGACTACAGGCGCCTGCCACCACGCCCGGCTAATTTTTTTTTGTATTTTTAGTAGAGACGGGGTTTCACCATGGTCTCGATCTCCTGACCTCGTGATCCGCCCGCCTCGGCCTCCCAAAGTGCTGGGATTACAAGTGTGAGCCACCGCGCCTGGCCTTCTTCTCTCCTTCTAACCCAAAATTTCTCGTTCTTTTTCCAACAGAATTGTTCTGCTGTCTCTCTTTTAGCCTTGTCTTTAGAATCTCACCTTGCCCCTAACATAGCATGTCAGGATGTTTTCCCTAATGACGTTCTTCCTAGATGCAGTCTGTTGTGAGGAGATTAGGCTGTTGGCTGCCCCATTGTACCTACTAAAGCTGCTCACTTTACATTCCTCCTGTCTGGGAGTAGCACAAATATAAGCTTAGTGTTTACAAGGCACTTTCCCCTACATGAGGCTCTTTGGCTGTCAGAGAAGCTCTGAGTGAGGTATCATGTCCATTTTACAGACGAGGGATCAGAAGCTCAGAGAGGTGGAATCATTGAAAGCCATGCAGCCAGGTAAGTGAAGGTGTAGGAATCTGCACCCAGGCCTGATGATTTTTAGATGTAATTCATGTCATCACACACAGACAGGATGCGTGCTGTCTGATCACGCAGCAATCTGAAGTCACATGGATTCCATGATAAGTGATTAACACACAACAACCTGGTTGTCCTTGGTGCAGCCACAGCAGCCCCTGCAGGTGCATGCATTCTACAGAATTGGGCTGCTAGTTCTCTCCCTCTCCCTTCCTCTTCTTTCTCTCTTTTGCTGGCTAGCTTTTACTCACTTTCAGGTCTAGGTATAGGACTGGCTACATAATTTGTGGGCTCCGGTATGAAATTAAAGTGTTAAGCCCTGGGCCGGGTACAATGGTTCATGCCTGTAATGCCAGCACTTTGGGATGCTGAGGTGGGAGGACTGCTTGAGCCCAGGTGATTGGGACCAGCCTGGGCAACATACATTTTTTTAAAATTTTATATTTTAGAGAGATCTCATCTCTCTAAAAAATAAAAAATTAGCCAGGCGTGGTGTTGCATGCCTGTAGTACCAGCTACTCGTAGGCTGAGTTGGGAGGATTGCTTGAGTCCAGGAGGTCAAGGCTGCAGTCAGCTGTGATCATGCCACTGCACTCCAGCCTGGACAACAGAGTGAGACATTGTCTCAAAAATAAACAAGTCAATAAAAAATAAAAATAAAATTCTAAGCCCCCTTTTCAAAAGTTATTTAGAATTTCAAAATAGTTACAGCAGAGCATTAAGCCGAACATGAGGCCCTTTAAAAACTGTATAGGTTGCAAACCCCCAAAACTAGCCCTGTTTGGAGGTTATGTCCCCCAGGAGGCATGTCCAGACTAGAGTAGGTGCTTATCACAGGCTATTGTCATTTCTTCATTGAGCATCTGTCTTCCTATTTGTGAGCTTCTTGAGACCTATATCCTACTCACTGTTCACCTGGCACCTAGCACAAGCCTTGGCAAAGATCGGGGGCTCAGTGGATGCCCCATTGAGGGTTTGGGGCTCCTGAAGGTGGGACCTGGAGGGGAACCAGACAGTGAATTGTCATCTCTGGGCAGGACCCACTCAGGACCACGGACAGGGCAGACCAAGTATGATAGAGTGAGCCCCTGGGATTTGCCAGGGGTTTTAGATGTGGGGTGGAGGCAGGGGAGGGACCAATTTTCTCTTCCAGAGAGTGTGTTAATCATTTACTGTCCAGTACCTACAAACCCTACTCCTCAAGGCTAAGTAAGGGGTGACTAGCTAAGGGGGTAGGGGACAGGCAGGTGACAAGTGCTGGGCATGCAGCTTGGTGCCAGCCCTCCGGCCCTCAGCCTGGCTCCTTGACCCTTCTTTAGCCTCCTGAGGCTTCTTAGCCCCATCTTCCCTTTGGGTATCCTTACCCACCTCCCTGTTCAGCGGCATGTGTGAGGCCAGGGAAATATCTCCTGCATGTCTCAATACCAGGAGGGTTTCAGACAACAGTGAACCCCTCGTGGAGCCCCTCTGCATCCCACAGATTTCTTTTGGTTCTAAGTGACAGAAACCCAACTCTATGTAAGCAGAAAAGGGTATGTATTAGTTTAAAACCTAGAAGCTCAAGGATGGATGTATTTTTAGGTATCACTGGTCCTTGAGCCTAAATGATGCAATGAGAGCTCAGTTTCCCTCTTTTCATTGCTCTCCACGTGGAGGGCAAGATTTCAAACTTCTTAAAAATGGCAGGGGAAAGCTTTGATTGGCTGGGCTTGGTTAATGAGCATATCCCTGAACCAATCCTGTGTCCAGCAGTGGAAGCAAGGGCAGCCCTCCAGATTTTCTCCCTTCTGCTTTCCCCCAAAAGTAGGGCAGTGCTTCCAGAGGAGCTGCAGGAAGGCAGAGGTGGTTGCTGGACAGGCAGAGGTGCTGATGGCCGCCAGTCTGCTTTTTGCAATCTACCCAGCACCACCTCCTCTCCCTGGCATTGGCTTCTAGGCCTGTGGATCCTGATCCTTGTAGAGAAGAAATTGCTGAGCACAGGGAACTGCCTGGAAGGGCGGGCCTTGGCTGGTGCCCCAGGCTTGCTGTTTCCAGAAATCTCTCCCCTTCTTCCCTCAGAGCGGATCCCGGTGTTGTCTCCACACCCCAGGGTGAGGAGACCCCCAGGCAGAGCTTTCTAAGAGGGCTTCAACTCCAGAAAGCTTGTCTTTGAGGTTGGGAAACACTCTTTTATTTTTAACTCAGAAATGAGCCAGTCATAACAAAAGGAAGACAATGCTTTTGAAGAAGAATGAAGGGGAATGAAGTGCACCACTGCCGTCTGGGCTTTCCCTGCTCACCGCCAAGCAAGGCATCACTTCAGTGATGTGACAAGGAGCATCTTCAACACTTGGGGCATTTCTCTCTTTCAGACGTGCTAAGAGGAAAGACCAAATGTTGTCTTGGCTGACTCCATATTTAGTGAGGCTATATAAAGATTTCTCAGTCTGTGGTAGCTGAGAAATGGCTCTGCGGGGCAGCGTCTCACTGCTGTGGTTGCACTACCTGTGGTAGAACAGGTGTGGGAAGTGGACTGAGAAGAGCCGAGTCTCAAAACCAGGACATCTGGGCTCCATGCTGGCCCTCTCGTGACCTTCTGGTTGACCTTGGCTCCAGTTGCTGGGCCTCCGTTTCCCCATCTGTACTAGGAGGGGCTGGGTGAGATGACCGCTGCCACCCTTCTCTGCTCTAATTTCTGAGTCAGGATCAGGTAGAGAAGGAAGACCAGCTAAGATTCTGGTTGTTCCTGCCTTTGCCACAGCCTTATTAGGTGACCTTGGGTACGTATTCTTCATGTTGGGCCTGTTTCCCATCCTTGAACAACCCACATCCCGTAGGAAGGCTGTATGAGCAGTGGTGTGGAGCAGCAGGCATGGAGCAGGGGTCTCTTGGGCCAGGATTCAGAAAGCCTGTTCCTTGGGAGGCTCCACGTTGAGGATCCCATGTCCTGGAAAACTCCAGCCTGGGAGCAGCCCTCCAGTGGAGTCTGCGAGTCCAGTGCCCCCATTTCTAGGACTGCACCCAGTCACATGAACCTCGGGCCTCCCCAGCCTGCTGTGGCCACCTCTGCTTTTACTTTGCCTTCTAGACCCAGCAACCAATGTGGACAAGCCTAGGCCAAAATGTTCAATTGTGCAAAGCCTCGTTGAAGCCTGTTCTGAGCCACAGGGAGGAACTGCTGCCCAGTGGAACGTCATGGAAGCAGACATGAGTCCCATCCTCAGGGAGCTCAGGGTCCGGAATGGGGAGGGGACAGAGTGTACGGCATGTACCCAGTGCCGTAGAGAGGGGCAATGTCCTCAGTCCAGAGCTAGGAAGAGAAGATCCCATTGAAGGGGATCTAGGGAGATGAGTCAGAGCTGCTGGCTGAGGCTCAGCACCCTGGAGAAGTAAAACAGACTTCGGGGTGGCTCCATAGGCTCCAGGGGGATGGGATGATGAGGCTAGAAAGGAGCATGGGGCCAAATCTCGACAGGCTGGCAAGGCCCCGAAGGGGAGTCGGGGCTGGGGGGGGGAGGTCGTGGGTTTTCCATATTAGTTAAGAATCTTGGGATTGCAAGTGATGGGAACCCAGCTTGAACTAACCTAGGCAAAAAGGGCAATGTATCAGAAGAACACAGAATCCAAGGAAGGCCTGAACAACTGAGCAGGTGAGGAGGGCCCAGAGTGCCTTCAAACCTCCTGAAAACAGCTGGCAGAAACCCTGGGAAGTGCTCTGATTGGCTGGTCCTGGATAATGAGCATATTCCTGAACCAATCACTGTGTCCGGGGGTGGGAGCAAGATTCCCATTCAATAGATCCCCTTCCTTACCCCAAAATCAGGGCTGTGCTTTCAGAGGAGCGCAGGAAGGCACCACTAACCAGGTAGTCAGACATCATCAGAACTCAGCTGTTGGTCCTGATTATCTCTCTGTCGGCTCCATTTTTTTTTTCTGTTTCATGGCAGACTAAATTTCTCTACATGGAGGAATCCCAAGGAAGTGATTCACCGGCCCAGCCTGGGTCAAATTCCCACCCTCGAATTAATCAGCTGTGGCCAGAAGTCGGGGTCACCTGGTAACAGGGCTGCTTTGCCGCTGTCAGCAGGCGGCTGGGATGGGCAGTCTATGAAGGAAGGGACAATGCTGAGCAGGCAACCCCAGAATTGTCCCCTGAGTTTCTAAGCGGAGGAATATGGCCCGATCTGACCTGCATTTTGGGATGAGTAGGCATTAAAGACGACAGGTTTTTTCCTTTTATTCATAAAAACAAATTTGCAACAATTTATTAAAAATCGATACCATGCAGTAGGGGTACGAGAAATTCCTCATTTACATTTGATTCTGGCAGTTCCAGTCTAATTTAAAGCGTTTTGTGCACTAACATCATTGGAAAATGCCTTCAGGCCGAAGCCACTTCAGAAATGGACGGTGTGTTTGCTGCATATAAAAGAACAGAACCATTAAGTAGCTAGAGTCACTTCTGTGGGTCTTGTTATTTGCGAGGAAATTAAAAAAAAAATGGGTGAACCTACAGTATCAGTAAGACAGAGAATGTACTTCGTGAGTTAACCTAGAAGACGGCGCACGCTCAGGAGTCACAAAGGGTTACAGACGCACAGGCTCACCTCTGACAGTCCAATACTTTTGTTTGTTTTCCTGCTATGCTGGAATAATATTTCTACAGGTTTTTTTTTTGTGTGTGTGTATACATTATATACAATTAATTGTCTCTTTCCCTTTGAAAAATTAATGTGGTCCTTTAAATTAAATTTGGTTTTGGTGAAATCAAGAAAGCAAGTAAATACTGGTAATACACAGTGAGTGACAACACCAATTTTTAGTGCCTAAACAGAGAATGACTTCAACTTGACCTGTGATGTGTTAACATTTTTTTTTCCCTAAAAGCTACAGTACCTCCATAACCTCTCTTTGGGGAAGGGGAGCAGAAAGCTATGCTACGTGAAATAGGGTGCTTTGAAATGTTGGCGATGGTAAGATTCCTGTGGGCCCTTTTGTCAAAGCCTGGTGGAGAAAACAGTTTATTCCTGACTGCAGTGGTTCTGGGAAGAGATTATTGCCTGCCTGTTGAAGCTGCCAATAGGTTTCTTTAGGGAGTGAGCGAGCTGCTCAGTTGTGCAGACATCCTGGACGTTGTCATTCAGGCCTTTCTTGAGCAAAGAATGAACCTGTCTAGGAATGTCAGAAAAGTCATTGGGAGCCTCCCTCCAGCCTGGATATTCTGGGTAGAGGGCTGTGCTGGAAGCTTCTCTGGGCCACATCCCCGGCTGTAGGGAGGGCTGAAGGTCAGAGTCATACTCATACCTCACGGATCAGGGCGGCTTCACTGTTTGGTACAAAGCTTTCCTGGACAAGATCAAGTTTCAATCCTCAGAGTGACCTTGTGAGGTAGGCAGGACAGGTGTTATTTCAACCCCAAGTTACAGAGGGGAAACTGAGGCTCAGAGAGACACTAGTGACCTGAACAAAGTCACGTAGGGAGTGGGCAGGGGACTGAGGACTTGAACCCAGGTCTGTCTGACTCCCAGGCCAGTGCTCTTAGGGGCTCAATTCAAAGGGAAGAATGATCTTATGAATGAGAATCAATCTGCTGACTGATCACCCCAGTGATCCCAAGGGGAGAGCTCACTGGCTTGTCTGGATGGAAGGCTGCCTTCTGGAAGCCAAGGGAAGCCCTCAGCCAGCAACTCTGTCCCCTATGTCTACAGGGATGTCTTTTAGCAGAATGCCTCCAATTTACTTTGGTCAGAAACAAAGTTAGTGGGGAAAAAAAATCCCAGCCAGCCCTTGGGCCCTGATGAGAGAGGTTAAAGTGCACAATCTTTCTTTATCGTGTTTGCTGGGAACAGACATTCCATGATTAGCTCGGGTGGTCCCCCTGGTTACTGGGAGCATCCGATAGGAACACAAGGACATGGCCAACGTGGTGGGTGCATGACAGACTGTCGGTGAATGCTGCAGAGCGTGTCTGCAGTGACGTGCCCTAAATCCCCACGGTCCCAGGAATGGGTGTTATTGTGTTAACATGTGGCATTTACCAGAGTAACAAACATCTCATTGGGTGACACAGGTCCCATCTGGAGCATGTAAGTCAGCCTGCTCCAGTGCCGCAGCCCTCGGCCTGCCTGCCCCAGGGCTGTGCCTGTCTGCGCTCCTGCAGACTCCCTGTTCCAGGAAGGCTGGGGTTGGCTGGCCTGGCAGCTGGGGGCCTGGTGGCCCTTCTCACCTCCTCCCCCAGAGTGGAGAAGGGCTAGCCTGAGGGGTCACAGCCAGTGATGTGTGTGCAGAGTGCAGTTTCTTCAGAAGCCCCATGCCTCTTCCCAAGGCTGCTTGAGCCACTCCGTGACTTCCAGCTGGAGTTCTAGTGCCTCTCTCCTTGTCTAGATTTTTTTTTTTTTTTTGCAAGTTTGATAGCCCAGCTCTTCCTCGTTTGCAGATGTTATGGAAGAAGTCCCATTTCCATTCCTCTTCTTTGTGAAGACATAAGAACTTCACAAATAAGGCTCGAGGTCAGGTGCCAAGTCTCCCCCTGCCCCGTCCTGTCCACCTGAGTGCCATCCGAGTGGTCCTGAGAGGCCAGCCATGGTGCCCAGCTTCTCCGCAGCCAGAGCCGACAGTGTTTCTGCAGCAGACGCCTCTGCCCAGTGTGGTTCTGTCACGGGGGAGGCCCCGGGCCCAGGCCTCCCACCCTTACAGGCCCGAGACCATGACTCGGAAGGAGGGTGGCACATGTCTGTGGCGGGGGCTGGCGGTGGGGCTGACGCAGGGGCTGACACAGCTGGCGTCCACGCCTCCGATGGATGGGAGATAGGCATGGTGGAGGATGGGGAGCTGGAGGGACAGCCGACGCTGGATGCTGGAGAGAAAGAGGGAGGAATGTTAGTGAAGGCTAGCTGGGGGCTCACCAGAAAGTTCCTTGGACTCGCTTTGGCTAAAAAAGCTGATGACAGAGCATATTTTTCTCTGAATCCAAGATCTGTCCATCCAATTATCTAACCATTCAGCAATCCAGCAGGTATTTAATGAGGGCCCATATGTACCAGCTACTGCCCTGGGAATAACCAGGGAGACTGGAATAAACAAGGGAGATGAGTCTTCTTGAGCTTTGGTCCAGGATATGGTGATTATTATAAATGCCTTAGCAGAAAAGATGCTGCTTGACTTACGATGGGGTTACATTCCCATAAACCCATTGTAAGTTGAAAATATCATAAGTTGAAAAGTACATTTAATCCACCTAACCTACCAAACATCCTAGCTGAGCCTCGCCTACCTTAAATGTGCTCAGAACACTTACAGTTGGGCCATATCATCTAACACAAGGCCTATTTTATAAAAAAGTGTTAAATATCTCATGCAATTTACTGAATACAGTACTGAATATGTATCACTTTCACACCATTGTAAAGTTGAAAAATGGTAAGTTGGGGACTGTCTGTATTACTAAGGACAAAGCTTTGCCTTTCTAACAGGGCTTTGCTGCAAACCAGATAGTTCTCATTCTCTTCTCTCACAAACCTCCACAGGGCTTTCAGTTCCGTCCCTGAAAGACTTCTTGCCTGCTCTATCCTTCCTCTCTCCCATCTGCCTCTGCTTTGTCCAGGACCGCATCTCTTCTTGCTGGGCCAATTCCCACAGGCTCTTCCAGCTTCCTTGGTAACTAGTGTTATCTTTCCAACACTAGGAAGCCAAGGAAGGGATAAAAAGGACACTGATGTGATAATTGGGGCTCCCTAAGTTCCGTCTCTGGATCGGAATTTTCCAGGTGAATCTTCCATCCTTTCCACCTGTAAGCCCTGCCCCCTGGCAGCCAGTTTCCCTGGAAACCCTGCTCCTGGGTGCTCTTCTGCTGTTTCCCTGTCTGGAAGACTCTTTCTCTGCTTCCTGACATGATGAACTGTGTTTCCTTCAAGATCCAGTTTAAATATCACCTTGTTTGTCCTCACTCTCTGCTAAGAGAACCCTTCCTCTGCTAAGCAGAACCCTTGGTAAATACTCAGAAATGAAGCCAGAAAAAGCTGGAGGCAAGATGGAGCTGGGTGTGGGTTAGCACGTGATGGAGGAGCAGCAAGGGAAAAGGGAGCTGCCCTCTGACTCCCTTCTCATTGCCACATCCTTCTGGTCTTAATGACTGTCATGTCACTTTGTTGAAAAGTCTGCTTGCGGCAAATGTGCCCAGGTGACTGCTCCTCTGCTCGGCTCAGCTGCATTCTTGCACAGTTCTCCATGGGTGCAACTTTCACATCACATTCCTTGAGAGAAGGGACTGAGTTCTTATGCCTTCTTGTGTTCCCAGTGCCTGGCCACTCACGTGCAAAAAAGTGAGAAACAAAAACCCCAGAGCTTAACAAACACCCAATAGGCCAAAGAAATACTGCTATTCCCATTATAAAGAAGAAGGAAGAGTACAGAGTTCAGGTAACTTCCCCATGGAAACAAAACCAGAACTGGGGAAGGTGGAATTCTTGCTGCTTCTGTTCAACCACATTGTTTTGTGGTAGAGGCAAATTTAATTCATGGGGGCAGCCTTATCCCAACTGGGTGTGCCCTTGGGGTTCATTTAGGTCACTGGTGGGTTCTGAGATAGATGGGTACAGATGAAGTGCTGCCCACACTTTCCAGAAAGACTCCTCCCAAGAGACACCTCACAGGTGTGCATGGAACTACAGTGTCGGAGATCTCATTCTGAAGTTAAAAGTTGAACCTGTATAATGTCAGCTGAAGTCTGTGTCTTAAGGCAAGATCATGCTGGCAAGAAGTCCAGGACAAAAAGGGAAGAATCAACTGTGACCTGGGAAAAGGGTGCCCTGTCCAAGCACCCAGGGCAGGGCTATCTGCCTAGGCAAGGTGGGTCCTGTGGTTGTCAGAGCATTCTTCTGTCTGTTAGGATCCTGTTCGCCTTTCATTCATTCAACAAATGCTTGTCAAGAACCTACTCACTGGCAGAACCTGTGTTCAGTGCAGGGGATGCATGAAGGACTCATACCTTACTCTCAAGGTGCTTACACTCTACTGGAGGCAACTGCTAGGCAAACTGCTGACAAATTCCATGTAACTCTCACTCCCTGTCCTGGACTGTAAGCTGGCCAGGCCTTGGAGCTAGTTGGGTTGACAGGCTATTAGCTCTAATACTAAAGAGCCCCAAATGATGCTGCAATTGGTGATTTGGCTGCTTTTGCTGGTTCCTCATTGCTTGTCACTTCCAGAGGCCAAGTTTCAAAGTTTGTATTTCTAACTTCTGCTTCCAATGTGCTATAAGATGGAAGGCCTAAAATTGCCTGTGGGAACAAAGCTAACAGAGATATTCAGGTCTTTGCTTTGATGTCACCATCTCATTGAGTCTTCTCTGACCACCCTATTTAAAATGACACTCCCTGACCCCCTTCTCTGCTTTTTCTCCAAAGCTCCTATTGTTTGACATGCCACGTCTTGCTTTTTTATTAAGCTATCATCCTCCTAGATAGAATGGAAGCTCTATGAAGATAGGAATTTTAGTCCGTTTTCTTCACTGCTGTAACCCTAGCACCTATGCCTGACATACAGGAGGTCTCAGTAAACTGTTAAGTAAATGCATTTAGCAAGGTTAAATTTTACACATAACAAAGGCAGCGTGCTGTGGTAGAGAACATGGGATTTGATGTTGGACAGATGTGAGTTCAAGTCCTACTTCCTGCATGTAGCAATTGAGTGAGCTTTAGCAAGTCACCTCCCGTTTTTGAATATTAGTTTTTTCATCTGCAAAAAGAGCATTGTAATTGGACTGCATCATGGGATGGCTGTGGAAAGCAAATAAAATAATGGATGTGAAAACATGGTGCAAATTGCAAACTCTTGTGCAGGAGTGACGTATTTATTCTTCCGTTATAATTCTCAAGGAGAAGGTACTTACTGTTCTGGAGAGTTTATATCTTCTATAGGATCTTTGCATGTTCGAGAGGGCTCTGTTGTGTTCCACTGTAGCTGGGGATTTTGATCGAGGTGATTTTTTAAAATGGCCTTTCCTCCATCTGAATGCAAAACAACAATACCACAACATGTTCGGTTAACTTAGTTTTTAAAAATCAACAATGCAAGTTTTTGTAGGATGATGCCCCAGGAGACAGAACGCAAAAGAGCCCATTATCCCTCTGTGTTCTCTAAGCTGAGGTCCGTGTAGCGGCTCGCCTGGGACCAAGGCAGTGAGCTGAGAAGCCTCCAGCAGTCAGGGATGGAAGCAGTGTGCTGGGGATGTGTGTGGCATGCCCCGCGCTCTCCTTTCCAAGAACAAAAAGGGGAAAATCAAGTCAACTAATGTAGGAAACATAACTTAGAAACAAGAGGTTCTAACACTCATTTTCATAGGCACATAGGGATGTAAGACAAAGAAAAAACCTCCAAGGTATATTTTTCATAGAGCAGCAAAGATTGCAAAGAAAAAGAATAGTCAGTAAACCGCTGGTGGGAGAATAAATGGACATAATCTTACTGGGGAGCACTGCTGATCTGTGTCAAACACCATAAAAGGACCTATTTTTTACCCAGAATTTCCACTTCTCGAAATTATCCTAAGGAAATAATTAAAGATCTGTGCAAAGATACATACAAGATGTTCAACCTCGGCATCTTTTTTTTTTTTTTTCTGTCACTCAGATCATGCCACCAGTGGCATTATCTTGGCTCACTGCAACTTTCATCTCCCAGGTTCAAGCAATTCTCCTGTGTCAGCCCCGAGCAGCTAGGACTACAGGTGCATGCCACCATGCCCAGCTAATTTTTTGTATTTGTAGTAGAGATGGGGTTTCACCATATTAGTCAGGGTGGTCTCGAACTCCTGACCTCAGGTGATCCACCTGCCTTAGTCTCCCAAAGTGCTAGGATTATAGGTGTGAGCCACTGCGCCCAGCCTCAACCTCAGCATCATTTATAATATTAAAATGTTGGAACTCATCTGAATTTGGTAATAATGGATTAGTTACATAAGTTATAGGACCTCCATTCAAAATAATATTGTGTAGCCACAAAATATGGTGATTTAAATTCTCTCAACTCTCTTTGCGCTTCAGGACCATACAAAGAGATTTAAAGAAATATAAAAATCAGGTTCCCACCCGAGATTTGGATTCATGTAGTCTGGAGGGGTCTTCGTTTTTGCTTCAGTGGGCAACCTTATATGTATGTCATTTTGCACCTACGTGAGTACAGTTGATCCTCATTATTCATGAATGTTGTATTTGTAAACTCTTCTTCTGACTAAAATTTATTTGTAATCCCCAAATCAATATTTCAATACTTTTGTGGTCATTTGCTGACATGGACAGTGTGGGAAAATGTGAGTTGCCTGATGCACGTGTTCCCAGCTGAGGCTGAGCAAGCAAGGTGATGTACTGCCTTAGCGCTTAGCTTTTATATTGTAAATAAGTATCTTCCTGGAGGTTATTTAGTGACATGTTTTTCACATTTTGTGCTGTGTGTTGGTGAGTTTGCTGTTTAAAATGGCCCCCAAGCACAGCACTGAAGTGCTGGCTAGTGTCCCTAAGCACAAGAGGGCTGTGATGTGCCTTATGGAGAGAAAATACATGAGTTAGATAAGCTTCCATCAGGCATGAACTATAGTGCTGTTGGCCGTGAGTGCAATGCTAATTAAACCATATATATTAAATAAGATGTCTTTTTTTTTTTTTTTTTTTTTTGAGACAGAGTCTCACTCTGTCTCCAGGAGGAGTGCCGTGGTGCAATCTGGGCTCACTGCAACCTCCGCCTCCCGGGTTCATGTGATTCTCCTGCCTCAGCCTCCCGAGTAGCTGGGACTACAGGCACGTGCTACCATGCCTGGCTAATTTTTGTATTTTTAGTAGAGACAGGGTTTCACCATGTTGGCCAGGATGGTCTTGATCTCTTGACCTTGAGATCCGTCCACTTCGGCCTCCCAAAGTGCTGGAATTACAGGCTTGAGCCACTGCACTCAGCCTAAATGAGATGTCTTTAAACAGAAACATGCATACAACAAAATTATATATTGACTGGTGGACAAAAATGTCAGCTTGTGATGTCAGCCTGTGAGAGACTCCCAGGAACCTGATCGTGTATAGGAGCAATGGTTCAGTATTCACAATCCACTGCTGATGGAGGCTTTACAGAAAGAACGTAACTACCGCTACTGTGAATCAGCAGAATCGACTGTATATCCATACTGCTATGGTCTGAATGTGTCCCCCCAAATTCATGTGCTAAAACGGAATGACCAATGTGATAGTGTAAGAGAGTGGGGCCTTTAGGAGGTAATTAAGTCGTGAAGGCGGAGCCCGCATGGATGAGGTTAGGGCCCTTGGCTTGAGAAAGTGGGTTTGCCCCTTCCGCTCCTTCTGCCATGTGAAGATGCAGAGTTCCTCCCCTCCAGAGGATGCAGCAATCCAGGTGCCATCTCAGAAGTGGAGGCTGACCCTCCCCAGACACTGAACCTACTGGCACCTTGATTTAGGACTCCCCAGCCTCCAGAACTGTAAGAAATACATTTCTGTTGTTTATAGATTACCAAGTCTACCGTATTGTGTTATAGTAGCACAAACAGACTAAGGCATGGAGAACAAATCCCAAAAGTGGGATTGCTGGGTCTGAATGATTTCTGTTTCAACCAGCAGCATTTGAGAATGCCTCTCTTATAACCTGCTTCCTGGCACTCTGAGCAGCTTTTTGATCTCTGATCTTTGCCAGTCTTTGAGGCAAAAATGATATCTCATTGCAGATTTAATTTGCATTCCTTTAATAAGGAATGAGATTGATCATCTTTTCATAAGTGTAAGAACGATTTCCAGTTCCTTTTATGAGAACTCTCTTTTGCTCATTTTTCTTTTGAGATGTTGGTCTTTTTCTTACTAATTGGTATATAATTATACATTTTGTATTGTTACATATCATTTCTCCTTATATATAAGGGCATAAGCTTGTTATCTGAGTTAATTTTTGCCTTTGTTTGATTTTTTGACTGTACGTATCATGGCTTTTGCATTATGAAAGAAATTCTTTTTGTACCTAAATTTCTCAACCTTTCCTTTTGTGATTTCTGTTTTGCATCAAACTGAGACAGGTCCTCCTCTCTCTGAGATTATTTTTTAAAAATTTTACTTTGGTTTCTTCTAGTACTTTCATGTTTTCATTTTTTATATTTAAATATTTTATTCATCGGAATTAATTTTTGTGTAGGTGTGAGTTTAGGATCTACCTTATTCTCCTCCAGATGCCTACACATTTATCCCAATGAAATTTATTGAACAATTCCTTTTTTCTCACAAAATTTTTATTCTTGTAATTTCCTTGTTATCTCAATTTAAACGTTTTTGCAATAACCATGTTATATAATATTAATTATAGAATATTGCTACTGTAATAAGACCACTTATTACTTATATAATCAGAATAAAAGGCCAGGCATGGTGGCTTACGCCTGTAATCCCAGTACTTTGGGAGGCTGAGGTGGGTGGATCACCTGAGGTCAGGAGTTCGAGACCAGCCTGGCCAACATGGTGAAACCCCGTCTCTACTAAAAGTACAAAAAAATTAGCTGGGTGCAGTGGCAGGCACCTGTAATCCCAGCTACTCAGGAGGCTGAGGCAGAAGAATTGCTTGAACTTGGGAGGTGGAGGTTGCAGTGAGCCGAGATCGTGCCATTGCACTCCAGCCTGGGCAACAAGAGTGAAACTCCGTCTCAAAAAAATAAAAAATAAATAAATAAAATAAATAAAAGAAACAAAGATTTTTTTCATTGATTTAAAATAATGTTATAACAAATTGATGAACACATGCTAATGGAAAAATTCAAGCCATAGAGAAATACAAAAAAGGTAATGTGGCCGGGCGTGGTGGCTCGTGCCTGTAATCCCAGCACTTTGGGAGGCTGAGGCAGGCGAATCACTTGAGGTCAGGAGTTCTAGACCAGCCTGGCCAACATGGTGAAACCCTGTCTCTACTAAAAAAAAAAAATACAAAAATTAGCTGGGCATGGTGGTGGGCACCTGTAACCCCAGCTACTAAGGAGGCTGAGGCAGGAGAATTGCTTGAACCTGGGAGGCAGAGGTTGCAGTGAGGTGGGATCACGCCACTGCACTCCAGCCTGGGTGACAGAGTGAGACTCCATCTTATTAAAAAAAAAAAAAAAAAAAGTAACGTAAAATAGTCCCTTCTCACTCACTTTCCACAATACTATTTCTTTTCACACGAGTGAATACTGTTAGCAATTTGCTGTTTGTTTTTCTAAACCTTTTAAAAAATGCATTCACACACACGTGTATGCATTTGTGTGTCCCATAATCATAATGTTGGCTTTCATCTTGCTTTTTTCACCTGGAGATCTTTCCATTTCTGCACAAATAGACTCACCTCACTTTTTAATAGCTATAAAATGTGCCATGTTTGGCTATATCTTAATTAATGAAACCACCCCCAAATAATGAACATTTAAGTTAACTGCAGTTTTTCTCATCTACAGACAGCACTGTGATGAACATCTCTGTGTTCATCTCTGCACACCTGGGAGTATTTGCAAGGGGCAGGTTCCTGCTAGTAGAACTGCCAGGGCAAGAGGTTTAACATGGAGCATTTAGACAGTGTCAGACTGACTTCTAATGCATTGCAGGAGAATGCTCATTTCCAAATACTCTTACCAACTCTGGTAACCTTTAAATTTTTTTTTCCAAAAGGTAGGCAAAAATGGTTTGTGTGGTTTTTTTTAAAATTTATTTTTGTAGAGATGGGGTCTTGCTATGTTGTCCAGGCTGATCTCAAATTCCTGGACTCTAAGTGATTCTCTAGCCTTGGCCTCCCAAAATGCTGGGATTACAGGTATGAGCCATTGTGCCTGGCAGGTTTGTGTTATTGTAGCTTGCAATTCCCAAGTGGGTGGTGAGATTAAGCATTCTATCATAACTAACTGACCATTCTTTTCTTGCACATTGATGAGGTGTGTTTGAAACAGTGAAATACTGTTCAGAGAAGAAAGGATAAACTATTCATTAAGAAGAAAAGGGAAAATAAAACGTGCCTGCCCCCAGTCAGGGCACTGGGAATGCTGGCCCCAGTGTGTAGGTGTGGAACTGGAAGCCGAGGGATGAGAAATCGAAGCCCCAGGCCCAGGCAAGGTGGGGCTCAAAGCAGACACTGAACTGTGGTCAGCGGACAGAGGTTCCAGGTGCTCCAGCTCTGCGTGTGTGACTTCAGCCCAGTCCCGCGCCCTGTCTGAGCCTCAGTTTCTTCATCTAAAAAATGGAAGATGAACAGCTGGTGTTTGAAACCAAGGTCGCTACCACATTCTGGGGCCCTGGCTCTCTTACCTGTGCTCTCAGTGAAGTTTCCCAGGTTGAGGATGTCATTGAGCTCTTGGTAGTGGTTCTGTTTAATGTAGGTGGTCTTTTCTGGTGTGTCCTGCAGCTGCATGGTGACCTCTTCCAAGTCTTTATCCAGCTAGAAGACAAAGGTTCCAGTTGAGTCAGGGTCCCTGGCCCAGCCCTGGCAGCTAGGCCACTAGGGCCAAAAGGTAGCTCACATGGCTGGGCCTTTACCTGTATTCAGGAGTGCCCTGAGAATCAGAGGGGTTACTGCATTTTGGTGAGGAGATGCAGAAGGACCCTGGCAGCTCTTTGTTCAAGGAGAAGCTATGATAAGAGGGACCTGGGCTTTGCAATTATGTGTTCAGTGTAGGCTTGGGCCTTGATGAAGCAGACAAGCAAGCCCAGGGAGGTAGGGCAGGGAGAGCATAAGAGCTCAGGCTCTGGACAGGCCTCATGCAAACCCAAGGCTGCCCCTTACTTGCAGTGACGTTCTTCTGGCTTGTGAGAACCCAGTCTCAATTCCTTTTTCTGTAGAATAGGGTAATAATAGCACCTACCTCAGGGGGAGGTTGTGAAGATCAAACAAGATAATACATGGAAAGTTTAGCCCGGTGTCTGACACATAATAAGGGTAACTTGCTACTATAATAATATTACTATTATGACAGGGTCTCACTCTGTCACCCAGATTAGAGTGCAGTGGTGCAATTATCGTTTACTGCAACCTTGACCTCGTAGGCTCAAGCGATCCTCCCACCTCACCCTCCTGAGTAGCTGGGACTACATGTGCATGCCACCATGCCTGGCTAATTTTTTTGTTTTTTGGTACAGATGGGGTCTCTCTATGTTCCTCAGGCTGGTCTTGAACTCCTGAGCTCAAGCAGTCCTCTCACTTTGGCCTCCCAAAGTGCTGGGTTTACAGGCATGAACTACTGTGCCTGGCCTTATAATTACTATTATTGATACTTAATAGGACCCATAGTGGGGAGGATAGACACGCACGGCTTGCGAGCTCTGAGCCTCACACTATCATGGAGACTCTGACCTGCAGGGGCTCACTCAGAGGAGTTAATCAGGATGGGTCCCAGTCATCCCCACGTTTTTATTTTTGGAGACAAGGTTTCTCTATGTTGCCCAGGCCAGTCTCGAACTCCTGGGCTTGAGCGATCCTCACACTTTAGCCTCCCAAAGCGTTGGGATTACAGGTGTGAGCCATGGCACCTGGCCCATTCCCAGGTTATACAAAAATCAGGTGCAAGTCCTGGGGCAATTCAGCCCCAGAGAAGCCTGGGCAATATGAGTGTTGGTAGTTGTTGGGGGTGGTAGTCGGGATGGGTGGTGAACATCTGTGATATTACCATATCTGTGTAATAGAATGGCTTTCATCCGTGATTCCTGGCTGCTATATCTCTTGTAAAGAGTCTTTTGTTATAATGTCAGAGCATTTTAGGCCTCAGGAGCAGGTCTCATGAAACCGAATCACTCTCTCTGACCTTCTCCTGTCCTTTCTCACCTGCTCAAGGCAGGACTCTAATCTGATTGTAGGTCAAAAGACCTTTATCACAGACAGAGTCTTGTCCCATACCCTGGAGGAAGGAATGCTACGGAGAGGCCAAGAAAAGTCCGAACAGAAAGGCCTTGCTGGGTTTAGATCATGCGTTTTTGTCCAATCACATTTCTACACAGTTGTCAATCATGCCTCGTGTAATGAAGCCTCCAGAAAAACTAAAAAGAACAGGGTATGAAGATTTTCCGGGTAGCTGAACACGTGAAGGTTCCTGGATCATGGGGCCCAGGGAGGCAGGGAGGCTCCACACCCCTTCACCCACCCTTGCTCTGTGCATCTCTTCCTTCATGTCCTTGGTAATAAGCTGGTAAATGTGTTTCCCTGGGTTCCGTAAGCCCTTCTAGCAAATTAATTCAACCCAAAGCAGGATCCTGGGAGTCCCAACTTGAAGCTGGTTGGTCAGAAGTTCCAGAGGCCTGACTTGTGACTGGTATCTGAGGGTGGGGTGGGGGTCAGGGGGAGCCTTGGGGACTGAGCCCTCAACCTGTGGGATCTGAAGCTATCTCTAGACACGTAGTATTGGAATTGAACTGGAGGCACCCAGCGGGTGCCTGCTGCTTGCTGGTGGGGAAAACCCCACACACATTTGGTCACAGAAGTCTTCTGTGTTGACTGTTGTGTTGGTGCAAGAGCACAGGAAAAACACGGTTAGAGGATTTTTCCAAACAGCATCCTGCTGTAGTATAAGGGAGGAGACCTGATAAACTATCAGATGCTGTTCTGATGTCAGGAACACAGCCATGAAACTGTTTAATACGTTTTCACGTGGAGGAGGAGGGAGAGTGATACTCTTTTCCATGTGACTTAAATGGCAGGAGTAGGATCAAAGGGTGGGGACAACAGGAGGCCAGATTGTGATTCATTTCCAGGAAAAATAACACAACATTTTAGAGTTTTAAATAGCGGCTTGGGTTTCCTAACGTGAGTGAACTCTTCATTGCTGAAGTGTGCAAGTAGAAGCTAAATGCACAGTGACATGGTAGTACTGATATTACGAGAGGTCTGATATTGAAACAGAGCCTGTAATGGGCTTTGGGGGACAGAAACCCTTCTCAGTTTGCTCTGGCAGCTGATGGTGGGTTGCCTTATCCTAAAGCAGTCATCTTTAGGTGCACAGACAACTGTGTGGTGGCTCTCTGTGGCAGAATTCTGTGAACCCCTCAAAGGGCTGCCAGATCTAGCAAATAAAAATCCAGAATGTCCAGTCAAATTTGAGTTTCAGATGAGTTCTTTTTTAGTATAAGTATGTCCAAGTATTATTCGGGCTATACTTTTACTGAAAATATGATTGGTTGTTGATCTGAAGTTTGAATTTAACTGGGCATCCTGTATCTAATCTGGCAACCCTATGTCTCACTTCTTCCTTGCAGCTGTCCAGCTAGAGACGACGTTTCCCAGCCTCCTCTCTCACTAGGTGTGCTCATGTCAGTTTTTGCAGATGTGACTAGGGCAGAACCAAAATGTGCACAATTTTTGGTGTTACTGCTTAAAAGGCAATCCCTCCATGGACTTTCTATCTCTTCCCCTCCTGACACTGTGAACAGGACATGTCGTCCACCCAGCTCTCCCGCTATGAATGAAGAGAACGCCCTGGAGAGTGGGGGAAACCAGAGGGCAGGAACCGAACCCAGCAATGACCTTGGGAAGCAGAGCTGCCCCACCCGGGGCCTCTCTTTTCATGGCCATTAGGTAAAAGGGAAATAAACATATTTTCTCTGGGCCACTTTATTTTGGGGCCTTGTTTAGCCAGCATTGTAACCAATGTACTTTCCTTGGTCCCTTTCCTGTCCCCCTGCCTAATCAGAATTCCTCTATTAAAGCAACACACAGCCTGCAGAGCATGGGTCCAGGCATACCTCCAACCCAAAGGGAGGGGTAGAGGAGGGGAGGTAATTTGTTTTCCCTTCTCTGGTCTACAAGCCAAGCCTGGCTTGGGCACAAGGCAATCTGGCTCTGGTCTCTCTGGAATATTCAAGAACCAGTTGAGAACCCTCAGGACAAAGGCGAGGTCTGCTGCAGCACTCTCTCTTGAAAAGTTTCTTTTCACGTTCTCTTCTCTTGTACATCATATAGATGTGGTGGTTGCTGGGTTGTGCTGGGAGAGTGAAAAACTGAGAGGGAGAGAGACACAGACAAAGAGACACTGACGTAGGAAGCTATGATAATCCGGAAGCTCACAAATCTCTCTGAGTTCCTTTCTGTCTGGGGATGGCTTGAATCAGGTGTTGCTGGCCTCCAAGAGCCTGGGCGAGGTGGGCAAGAGGCTCGTGTTGGATTCTGACAAATGCCTCTATGTGGTTTATGTCACCCCTGGCTCTCGCAGCTGTAACTGCAGCTGATGCGACTGCACGGTCATGCTGCAGGGATGGTCTAGAGGAGCCTGAGAGTCCCTGCACAGGGTCAGAGGGGCTTCAGTGGGAGACGGGGCCCAGCTACCAGATGCAGAGGGAGGTACCTCTGTGATCTTCATTCGCAGGCGATGGTTTTCTGACTGTAGGCCCTCCAGGCGGGATGTGCTGGCTTGGTTCACACTGGTGACTGAGGTGGACGTTTTAGAATCTTCTTTCTTCTGATTCTGAGTGAACTGGAATCGCCTGTTCTGCGTTGCTGCATCTGGGTTTGTTCTCAGGGTGATGAGCTGAAAGGATAAAGGTGGGGGCGGGGTTGAAGAGAGAGCCCTGGGTCCTTCCTCCCATCCCACTTGGCAGACTCTCCCAAGCAGATCCTGCTCTGGAGGCGACAAGAGGCCCCAGGAAAGCCACAGGCTGGGAGTCAGGAGACCTAGGCTCAGGCCAGACTCTGCTACTCGCTTGTGTGTGACCTGGGGCAGGCCCCTTCCCCTCACCAAGCCTCCATGTCCTTCCTGGTCACTAAGAGGCTAGTCTCCTGACCCTGATGCCACCTGCATCCCAACCAGGGCCCCTGAGGCCTCACTCCAGCTGCCTAGCACGCTGCCTTAGGCCTTGCTCCTTGTGGATAAAATAAGCCCCGAGGGCAACAGTTGTGACAACAAAGAGATAGAGGAGAGCGAAGGCCTCTGTTAAACCGTTGATGAGTTCTGGAAGCAGGCTGGTAACAAGCTCTGTCACTGACAAAAGCTTGTTTTTTAGCAGCTTAAAACAACACATGGTTATTATCTCACAGTTTCCGTGAGTCAGGGGTCTGGGCATCGCTTAGCTGCATCCAAAGACATTTTGTATAGAAAACAAAAAGTTGCCACTTGACCCTGATCTTACCCGCTTATTCTAGAAACATCTCTGGTCGAAGCAGGCTCTGGGCTCAGCTCTGGAAAGCAGGAGCTGAGTGACCCATGGCCCCTGCCCATTGGGACTTCATGGTCCAGAGGCGTGGGCTGGGGATGAAGGAAGGACTCAATCTTCACCAGGCCAGCGGGTAGCAGGGACAGCCTACCACAGTGCCGTGGCCTGCTGGGCTCTGAGGACGGTCTGGAGGGATGGTGGGGATGGTGGGGGGAAGGGAACTCCAAGGGAAGAACTGGCGTCTGCCAGTGCAGAGAGGCCTGGGGGAAATGGAAGGGGAAGGGCAGGTTGGGTAGTGGACAGGGTTCTCTGGGGAGACTAGAGGAGACCCGAGGGTTCTGAGAGCCAGCCCAACATGAGAAACTTGATCCTAGAGCCAGAGGACAATGAGGAGCTATTGGGCATGACAAAGCAGAGTGCCACAATCGAAGCTTGGCTTAGAGAATCATCTAGCCTCTTTTACAGGATGGAAAGAATGTCAGAGTGCAGGCAGAGAAGTCATGGCATTGCCCTTTAGTCTGGGCAGGTGTGAATGACTAAGGTGTGTACACCAGAGGTATTCTAGTGCAGAGCTCACAGTGTCTGGGGGCTGACTGCATGCCCAGGAGGATGGAGGCACCATGGGTAGCCTGCTTGCTGAAAGGGACCCAGGTGATCTTTCCTCTCCCCTGCTCTGAGGCAGATGCCTTCCACTTGGGTCAGTAACCCCCTCCCAGCCTTGCAACTCTGTGTCCTGTTCTTTCCTTTTTTGGAGGTGCAGGTAAAGGGTCTCACTCTGTCACCAAGGCTAGAGTGCAGTGGCACAATCTCAGCTCACCACAACCTCTGCTCCTCCAGGCTCGAGCGATCTTCCTACTTCAGCCTCCTGAGTAGCCAGGACTACAGGTGCGTGCCACCACACCTGGCTTTTTTTTTTTTTTTTTTTTTTTTGTATTTTTAGTAGAGACGGGGTGTCACCATGTTGCTCAGGCTGGTCTTGAACTCCTGGCCTCAAGTGATCCTCCTGCCTTGGTCTCCCAAAGTGCTGGGATTACAGGCAGGAGCCACCATGCCTGGCCACCTTCCTTTACTTTTGAGACTCACTTAGGTCAGGCTTCCCTCAACACAGATCACCCTACTGCAGGGGCTCCTAAGAAGAAAGGCCTCTGGCTCACCCACCCATTGCAAGGTAGGATGATGTTTGAAAAATTTCTCTTCAAGGTGGTCTGAAGGTCAGCCCTTCAAATAAATGGAACACATAAGTGGCTACTAAAAAGTTATTTTTTTGGACCCAACAATACTACTTCTGTGGCTCCACATTAAAGGAATAATTGGAAAAAAGGAAACTGTGTTATGCAGAAAAAATGTTCATTTCTAAAATCCAGTGCTCACCAATAGAAGATCAAATGGACAAGTAAATTAAGGAAATTCCCTCAATGACAGTTATGAATGTGGGAAAATACAAAGGACAAAACATTAAGCAAAGAACAAAATGTGTGCTATAGTTATGGCCATATCTTAAAAAGTATCACCATAGGCTGGGCCAGGTGGCTCATGCCTGTAATCTCAGCACTTTGGGAGGCCAAGGCTGGAGGATCGCTTGAGCCCAGGAGTCCAAGACCAGCTTGGGCAACATAGGGACACCCCGTCTCTATAAAAAATTTAAAAATTAGCCAAGCGTGGTGGTGCAAGCCTGTAGTCCCAGCTACTTGGAAGGCTGAGGCAGGAGAATCGCTTGATCCCAGGAGGTTGAGGTTGCAGTGAGCTGAGATCGCATCACTGCACTGCAGCCTGGGTGGCAGAGTGAGGAAAAAAAAAAAAAAAAGCATCATCTCCTAGCCATTAAGAAAAAGGCTGGAAGGAAACACATAAAAAACATTAACAGTAAAGAACACCCCAATAAAACATGACCAGTGATTATTTTTGGGTGGTGGGACTATGGGAGATTTCTGAAAAACCTGGCCTTTACTACTCTGCATTTTCTGAATTTTCTATAATGTGAATTGTCTTCATCATAAAAAAAAAAAGGAATGGGTAAACCTTTTAGAGAATGGAGAAAAGCCAGCAATGCCCCTGTGCTGGAGTTGGAGGGCAGAGGCCAGCGCCTGTACCTTTGGCACGAATACCAGGCAGAGGGTGATGGTGCTGCAGAAGATGATGACCAGAGCCACGATGCAGAACTGCACATTGGGCTGGTCCCGGGTCAGGAAGGAGACGGCAGCCCCGATGATGCACATGATCCCCACATTGTAGACACTCATCCCGATGTACTTGCTGTCGTTGAGTGCAGGGATGCTGACGTTGCGGGTCTCCCAAGCTAAGAAACAACCGAACAACTGAAATGGTGAACAGAAAGGGGAGATGATCGTTACCAAAGGGCGGCACACACCCGCTGCTCTGAGAAGCTGTGGAGTGGAGGGTTACTCAGGAGGTGGGCTGCAGGGAGGGAGGGTCAGGGGCCTTGCTGTCAGCCAGGTCTTCTGGATGTCACCATCTGTCTCCACTTGTGGCCCTGCTGAGTTGAGTTCTGCCGAGCAAATGCAGACTGGGGATGTGACAGCTGTCCAGTTCTCCTGCACCCCATGACTGGTTCATGCACAGACCTGCCCGAGGCTACAGTGGAAGGGAACTTCAGATAAGATCTCAGCCTTCTCCCTCACTCTCCAGGGAATACTAAGGCCCAGAAGGGGTGAATAGGTCTGCCCAAGGCCACACAGCAATATGGTAGCAAAAATGGGCTGTGTTTTTAGAAATTCACTCCAGTCTTTTTTCTATTAAACTAAGCAGATCACTTGTGTCTGAAACTTCTATTGTCCCCAAGTGCACAATAGACACCCAGAATAGAGACTACATTTTCTAGCTGCCCTAGAGGCTAGGCGTGGCGTATTACTAGCTTCTTGACAATGCCTGTAAATAGAAGTGGTGTGCACATGTTCTGGGAAGTGTCTTTAAAAGGAAGAGGTGTTGCTTTTCCTCCTTCCTAACAGCTGGAGTGGAATGTGATGGGTGGAGCTTCAGCATCAGTCTTAGATCACAAGGCTATGATGTGCAACCTGTGTAATGATGATGTGGGGGCTGCAAGATGCAAGGAGCTGAGATTCTGGGAGCCTTACCCCAACCCTAGACTGCTTACCTCTGGACTAGGTTTATCTGAGAGGAACATTTCCTGTCTCTTCAACCATTATTATTGTGGGTTTTTCTGTGACTTGCCGCTCTACTCCTAACCAATAGATGTCTCAACAGAAATGGACAGGGTAGAGGCCAACTATGATCTGAAGCAGGGTGTCGAGGGTTTAACCCTTATGGGTGATCTAACGGGAGGGCGGGCTGCAGGGACAGTGCAGGTGGGTGTAGGCCAGAGTGGTGGTGTGGTGGGCAGGAGGAAGAGCCAAGATGGCTGACTGGTACACGGACCTCTGCTTTAGTGCAGCCCCTCCAAGAGGCCTTTCTCACAAAGGCCCCTCTTCTCTTTGGCTTCGGCAGGGCAGCTTCAGGTGTCTGACAGCTGCATGAACCATTTAACATCACACTGAGGGACCTGTGTTTAGAGATTTGATGGCAGCATAATGCTGTGTGGTAGAAGCAGGGCTGGACACAAGGCCGGGGGATATGGACTCTGCTCTGCCATCTGTTGCCTGGGTGACCTGGGCAAGTCACTTCACCTCTCAGGACCTTACTTTCAACATCTGTGGACTGGGGATAATAATAATAATATCTATGTCACAGGGTTTATGTGTGGATGAAATGGGAGGATGGATGTCAAAGCACTCTGTAGACTGAAATGTTCTGTACCAAGGTAAATTCAAAGCTATTTGTAATTGATCTTATTTTATACAACCATGATTGTTTTCCTCTCCCTTGTCCTTTATCCTTTCTCTAAATGTGTTATCTCACAGCCTGATTTATTCCTTTTAAAAAATTCCTTTTAAAATGGGGAACCTGGCCAGGTGCGGTGGCTCACACCTATAATCCCAGCACTTTGGGAGGCCAAGACTGGTGGATTACCTGAGGTCACGAGTTTGAGACCAGCCTGAGCAATGTGGTGAAACCCCAACTCTAATAAAAATATAAAAATTAGCTGGGCATGGTGGTGCATGCCTGTAATTTCAGCTACTTGGGAGGCTGAGGCAGGAGAATCACTTGAACCCAGGAGGCGGAGGTTGCAGTGAGAAGAGATCCTATCAGCCATGCTATCAATGGGCCACCAAGCCACTGTGAAGGTCTCCACAATAAACGTAGGCTACTCTGCGGACCTGGTGGTTGGCTGTAAATCTCTAAAGAGTATCAGGAAGAAACACAAAGTAACTTGTTCTTAGGCCCTCAAAAAGTAGAACGAGGGTTCGTGGGCACAAGTTACACTGAGGAAGATTTCCGCTGAGGATTAGAAAGAACTTCCTAGAAAAGCACTCCATCTGTGGGTTGAATAGTGACTCTAAAAGATATGTCCGTATCTTAATTCCTGGAAACCGTGAACATGACCTTATTTGGAAAAAGAGTATTTGCAGATATAATGATCTTGAGATGAGATAATCCTGGATTATCTGGAAGGACCCCAAATCCAATGATAAGTGTCCTTATAAGGGACACACAAAGGAGACCCTTGGGGAGAAGAAGAGAAGGCCACGTGGAGACGGAGGCAGAAACTAGAGTCATGCAGTCACAAGCCAAGGCATGCCTGGAACTATCAGGTGCTGGAAGAGGCAAGGACGGATTCTCCCCTGGAGCCTTCAGAGGGAACACAAGCGTCTGGATTTTGGACCTCTGGCCTCCACAACTAGGAAAGAATACATTTCTGTTTGTTTTGTAAGCCACTGTTTTGTGGTAATTTGTTACGACAGCCAAAGGAAACTAACACATCATCCATGAATGGCACAGGCTCCTTTGAAGAGGGCGAGCGCCCCATCACTGGAGGTATAGAGGCAGTTAGTCAATGAATGCTTTGGGGGATGCTCAGGGTGGGCTGGGGGTTGGGGCCAAAACATCTGACGGTGGGGTGGACCCAAAGGGCTGTGTGTGCTTCTCCCAGCCTTGAGATTCTGTGGCTCTAAAATAGAAGGAGTGGGGGGTGGCAGTGGGATTTTAGTCATAAACCTTAAGGGCCAGGAGGCTGGGGACAGTTCCTTGCATATTCTAAATGGTAAAGCATTTGTGCTATCAAATATAGCTTTTGTTGACATGAGCTGGCTGAAGCTGTTAGCTTCACGGGAAGACATACAGTCATTTCTCATCTCCAACCACTTTGGAAGTAGGTGGGAGAAGATAATGAATAATCAAAACATTACAAATAAATCCAGTTTAAAGATGTCAATATGATTCATCATAATCTAATTTCACGGAATGAGTCTCAGAATCAAGGAACATTAAGGATGGAAGGATCACGGCGACAGTCTAGATTCTCTCTATTTATTCAACCAGGGTCGGGGGAAGTGCAGGTCATTGACACGACATGCTTTCCCACGACAGGGAGCTTGTCCTTCTTAGGGGGTCCATGGCATCTATGGACAGGGCTCCCTGTTATAAGAATCCATCTTTACATGGAGATAGAGTCTGCCTTCCAGCAACTTTGCTTGGGGCTGACGGTTCTGCCCTCAGGTCTGTGCCACCCATTGCTGAGAGCTCTTCCAAGTTTCTGGTGACTATGAGTGTGTCCTTGTCCAAACCCAGGACCTTTGGCCAGTCCTCAAGTTCCTATTTCTATATTGGGTACCTCCTGTGGACACCCCCAGGGTCATTACCTTGTGCTCAGATTGCAGCCCAGTGGTCCTGTTGCTTGCATGGGAGCTCAAAAGACTTGTATGGAAAACCATAAAAGGGTGTCAACTGGTATGAAGTGGGGACCAATCTTTGTCTAGGGTTCTCTCACATGCCCTTCTGGCATGGCCTCTCAAAGGACACAGGATCAATCACTAACACTTCTCTGATGTGGCAACAGGTAAGAATGCATTTGAGCAGCACGAGAGATTCCAGTTTGACTTTTGGAGAGGGCTTCATTTTTGGCCTCTTAAGTGGGGTCACACAGGGGTGAATGGTGACTTAACCTCCCTGTGGGAAGATCTGAGGAGGGTGCAGTGACCAGCTTCGTGTCACTAGACGGCTTTAAGTGGAAGCATTGTTTATATAGGATATAGGAGAGAAGATTCAAGGATCAACCTGGGCTGAAATATGGTGCAGCTGACCTTTCAAGTTCTTCCTAATGTTGGAATTTCACAACGTGGGCTTGGTATGTGATCTTTGATTTGTTTTCTTTTGAGCCGGAGTTTCGCTCTTGTTGCCCAGGCTGGAGTGCAATGGCCTGATCTCAGCTCACTGCAACCTCTGCCTCCCGGGTTCAAGTGATTCTCCTGCCATAGCCTCCGAAGTAATTGGGATTACAGGCGCCCGCAACCATGCCCAGCTAATTTTGTATTTTTAGTAGAGACGGGGTTTCGCCATGTTGGTCAGGCTGGTCTCCAACTCCTGACCTCAGGTGACCCACCCACCTCAGCCTCTCAAAGTGCTGGCATTGCAAGCATGAGCCACAGCACCTAGCATGATCTTTGATTCTGAAAGATGAGTAAAGTGGAAAGAGCGCTGGGTTTGCAGTTTGGAGGTTACTAGGTAGCTTTTGGCAAATCATCTAACCTTTCTGAGGCTTACCCTCCTCATCTATTAAATGGGGATGATCCCGCCCACCTCCCATGGACTTAAGAGAGGGTCCGCTGAAATGCTGGACATGAGCATGCACTGGATGTCGGCAGACTGCTCTTCCTGGGAGCAGTGCAGTGACAGCTGTGAGGCACAGCCACGAGTTTTTGGGTTACTCTCTGGTTAAGATCTTGACTCTGCCACTTACCAGCCAGATGACCTTGGGCAAGACACCAAGCCTCAGTGTCATCAGTGAAATGAGGATGTTATTTGTACCTATCTCATAGGGTTGCTGCAGGAACTGAGATAGCATGTGGCAGGCACTGAGTCCACAGAGAGTAACTGCTTAGTCATGGAGGCTCTGTTTATTTTTACATTGATGGAGGCCCCTGGGAGACAGAGGCCCAACAAAGAAGTGTCCCCCCCCCCTCCCAGACTCTGTCTCCTGCTCTGCACCTACCATAAGAAGTCCCTTGTAGGCATAGACGATGCCAAGCCAGATGGTCATATGGGTGTTCTCACAGTGCTCCAGGAGAGGGCGGATGGAGATATCCCGTCCTGCTGGGTCCGGCTGTGCAAAGAGAAAACAGAGACTCAGTGATGGCACAGGACACTCTTCCAGCAACTGGGTCCTTATCTGAGAGCCCTTTTCCCTCCTGTGAGTCATAGCCAATGCCACTGTTCAGCGGGCCATTTGGACCCCATCTCTGTGTTCCTAAGGGGTGGAGCCCAGGCCTCAACTAGCGTTGACTGCCTTCTGTTTGTTGGTAGCAATTCAACCCTGCACTCCAGTTCTCTGCATAATTCATGCCTCTCCAATTTGAGTCAGAGCTCCTGAGGGTAGGAACTGGGTCACTTCTGTACCCCTAGGATCTAACACAAAACCTGGCCTAATGCAGGTACCTCTAATATTTGTTGTGAGAATGAGGTATAAAGTTAGGACAGGAGGTCTTCAGGTATCTCTGGGGTTACCTCTGTGCAACTGGAGATATAGGATATACTGGCTTGCCCAAGCCTGGAGCCTGCCAAACCCTCTTGCCCACAGCCCCATTGCTGGAGCAATGATGGCAGCCAGGTTGTGTACCACATGACTCATCCTTGGCCAGAGCCGATTGGACAAAGAATGGGCACCTGACCCCAGGCAGCCAATCCAGAGGCTTGTCAGATATCTATGAGATTTCCTCCTACAAAGTGCTCTGCCTAATGAGGGTTGATGGAGAGGATCCTTCCTGAGCACATTCTCTCTGGTAGGAACTTGAATTGGGAAACTCTGGGAGATAATTGGCCAGATGGTGGCAACAAGACAAAAATAAACCTGGGGAATGAAACAATATCTACTGTACATTTATTTTTTTCTGAACCATTCGAGAGTAAATTGCAGATATCCTGACCCTTCACCCCTGAATATCCTGGCATATATTGCCTAAGAACAAGGGATTCTCTTGCACAATCACATACACTTACTAAATTCAGAAAATTTAACCCTGATACAGTATATTATCTAATATACTATCCATTTTCAAATTTTGCCAATTGACTTAATAATGTCCTTTAAAGCAACTGTGGTTTCTCCAATGCAGGATCCAATCCAGGATCATTATTGCACTTAGGTGTCTTTGGTTTCCTTTAATCTCACACAATTCTTCAGCCTACTTTGGTCTTTCATGTCATTGTTTCTGAAAAATCTAGTTCAGTTATTTTGTAGAAGTCCCTCAATTTGGGTTAGCCTGAATGTTTTATATTCAGGTTTTATGCATTCTTGGCAGGAATCCTACATAAGAGTCACATCAGGGGGACGTGTTGGCACTCTATGATGTTACCTGTGATCACTTGGTTGACATGATGTCTGTCAGACACCCATTTCAAAGGTATCATTTCCCCCTTTGTAATTAATAATCTGTGGGAGCTACTTTGAGACTGTGTAAGTATCCTGTTCCCCGACAAACATTCACGCAGTGGTTTCAGCAACCATTGAGAATTCTTACCTGAGTCATTTATTACTTTGGTAGCTGCAAAATGGTGATTTTCTAACTCTGCCATTCTATTTAAACACTTGGCATTCTACTGCAAAGAAGAGCTTTCCTTTCCTCCCATTTATTTATGTATATCAGTATGTTCCTTTTTTTTGAGACAGTCTCTGTCACCCAGGCTGGAGTGCAATGTCGTGATATCCGCTCACTGCAACTTCTGCCTCCTGGGTTCAAGCAATTCTCATGTTTCAGCCTCCTGAGTAGGTGGCATTATAGGCGCCCGCCACCATGCCTGGCTAATTTTTGTATTTTTATTAGAGATGGGGTTTCACCATGTTGGCCAGGCTGGTCTTGAGCTGCTGACCTCAGGTGATCCGCCTGTCTCGGCCTCCCAAAGTGCTGGGATTACAGGCGTGAGCCACAATGCCTGGCCTAGTATGTTCCTTTTTAATTGAATGTCTTATAATCCTTTGGTGTCTTATTCATGTTGATGCTTAAATTTTTCCAGATTTGGCCAGTGGAAAACAACTTCATGCTGCCTTCTATGTTTTTTCCACACATCACCATAATTTTTTTGAGCACTTTCTTACTTCTTGGCACAATGATTCCAGCACTCCTTGAACTTTTCTTGCTCCCAGCCTTGCAATCAACCATTTCTCCAAGGAGTCCTTGTTCTTTTTAGTGGAGAATGGTGTTTAGAAACCAAGATGTAGGCACTTGATGGTCTCACTGTTCCTAAGTTGTCACTACTTCTAAGCTCTTTTTAAAATAAATCTCTATCTATCTGTCTGTCAAGACCCAACACTGCTGAGCTCTTGCTTGCCTTCCCCATTCCATATTTTCATCACTCTTCTGCAACAGTGGAATCCTTGCCTTCGAACAACATCAAAATATCTACTGATTTGTTCAGTCCTACGTTAGACACTAAATAGTTGCAAAATTGATACATCCATACAAATGTCAAGCACAAACTTACTAAGTAAACTTGAAGATTCCTTTGCAATCTGTTTGCCACTGAGAGTATATCACAAAATAACTGTGTTCAGGATATTATATTCTGATGGAGTTGTGCTGTTGAGGCCCAGGGTAAAGCCACACTCCTGAGGGTAAGGCATGGGCATCCTCAGGGTCAATCACTAGGAAGAAGGGGTACTTTGATGGGACCTAGGGCTAGAAGGCAGGTCTTAGACAGGTGGGGTTTGGAAACTGTTTTTTTGGTCTTGCTCTCCAGGTGTGACCTGTGAAGCAGGCAATGACCTGGGCTTCTGTGAGCTGTGGGGGGAAAGATGGTGCTCCCACGTGGAAGCAGGAGGAGCTAGGAGGGGTGGGACCTGGGGGTTCAGGCCATTTTTTTGACCAGATCATCCTGCTGTGTGTTCTCTCAGGCTTGATTTGTCTTTTGCTGTCCCAAGCCACAGAAAGCCTTAGCTCAACCTCTTTGGGTCCATGTGCATTGAGTCCACACTTGGGCTGGAGTGCTAGAGGGGATAATGTGGTTTCCTGAAGGCTCTGCAGTGAGAAACACCCTGGAGGGAGGTGATCTCCAGAAACTATAGTCAGAGTGGCTAGGGGTAGAGATTTCCCCTCCACTGCTACCCACCCAGGAGCTGGGCTGCATTTTATTAAGGGCAATGGGGGTTTCCTGACATCCTTTCGTTGTTTAATTAAGGTGACAGAACTGACTTGGTCCCAAGGTCAACTGTCTTAGTGGTAGAATCTGGGTTTCTCCAGTGTGTGACAATCACGCTGACATCAGAATGCAGTAGCACGGACCCATTCCAGTTATGCATGAATGGCAAATCCATTAACGGTGATCCTGTCTTTTCCTCTACAATGAACAGTAATTTATGATGGAATCTTAGATTCTTGGTGTGGAGAAAATTAGTTATGTCATACAGCATTGCTCAACGGGATGAACTGCTCTTCACAGGAAACTGACAAGGCTTGTCTGGCTTACACACTGCAGTGCAGGGAGCCCCTCCCTCCTGCTCCTGGTGAGGTAGTACACAGCGCTTTCACTGAGCCACAGCCTCCTCCTGGACCTCATCTCTCCCCTGGGGTTCCCCAGAATAATTCCAAGCTCTCTCTTTGAGTCTGCACACCTTCCGCAGGAGGGAAGATCTACAGAGAGGGGACACACCACTGTGCCTTTCTCCACTAGGCCACCTCGTCAGTCAACCTGCTGGAGTTTACCACTGCTCTACAGATTTACCACTCCTACAGGCTTAGAATGGAGCTCAGCACTCCAGGCAGTGCTGAGCAAGTCAGCTTGACCTCTTTCTTTGGATCTCCTTGGCTTTCTATATAATCTTCCACCAGTGATTCATGTGTTCCTTCAGGTTGGACCAAGACCCATCAGGTAGTTTTCACGGAACTGCTGCTAGCCCAGTCTTTCCCCCTGTGCTGCTGACATTCCAGCCTGGCTACCTTTACCTTTCTCTTAGCTGCTCCCCTTCCCCCCAACCCCACCTTCACTGCTCTGACCTCTCTGAATCCTGAAATCTGAATTCCTATCTATCTTTGGCCTTTCAGTTCTGCACCCATCTCAGCAGCCTTAAGCACAGTCCTGTTCCTGTGAGGCTGGGGATGGGCATCTGGAAGAAAATCAAGTGACTCCTGCACTGAACCACAAAGCAGACTGTACAAGCTGTACACGTTGTCTAATCCATCCAGATTCTGCTTGGGCCTGGAGTTCGCAGTGGTCTGTGCAGCCACACATGGGGAGAGACGCACCTGAGCATGCAACCTGCAGGGGCAGGTGGGCTACCCACCCCCCAACCCCCAGTGCTTCCTTGTCATTGTCGTGCACCAAAGCACCACTAGAGGGCACCAAAGAGCCACATGAAGGGTCCAGCCTGGTGGTGGTGGATTACCCTCTGCTGGGGCCACAGAACTACCAACTACCATAAATCGGTGGGGCTGGAAACGGTGAAGCTGTCAGCAGCATCTTGTGCTACTCTGCAAGGCACCCACTGGCCTTACATGAGGCCAGATTTCCAAGCACCATGGGGGACTCCCCCACTTCTGGAGCAGCTGTTGGGGAAGTACTCAGGCTATACTTGGGCACTGCACTTGGCCTGTTCCCAGTGTGGACTGTCCATGCAGGCCAGGGCCAGCAAGCACAGGGCACTGACCCCTGCAGACATCAGGGTCAGGGCCTAAGCCCAGGCTTCGGCCTCTTCTCTTCTGTACAGGACAGCATTTGCACTGCCCTAAGAACGTTTTTCTTGCTCTGGATAGCTGACCTGCAAAATTTTCAACTGGCTTTTTTTTTTCGAGACAGAGTTTCACTCTTGTTGCCCAGGCTGGAGTGCAATGGCACAATCTCAGCTCACTGCAACCTCTGCCTCCTGGGTTCAAGCAATTCTCCTGCCTCAGGCTCCCGAATAGCTGGGATTACAGGTGCGCGCCACCATGCCCAGCTAATTTTTGTATTTTTAGTAGAGACGGGTTTCTCCATGTTGGTCAGACTGGTCTTGAACTCCCGACCTCAGATGATCTGCCTGCCTTAGCCTCCCAAAGTGCCAGGATTACAGACGTGAGCCGCTGCGCCCGGCCGCTTTTTTTCTTTATTTTTCTTTCTTTCTTGTTGCTCTCTTTGGCAATTGCCTAAGAAATCATTCATTCATTCATCCATTCATTCATTCATTCAGTGAATAACTGTTAAGCACTACCATTTGCCAGATACTGTTCTGGGCATGCAGCAATAACCTGGATAGACAAGAGCCCTGTCCGCATGGCTCTCCCATTCCAGTAAGACCAGGACAGTTCCCATGAGAAGGCAGCCTCAGAGAGAGGGCTGACTTCACCTGATAACATCAGCCATAAGGACACCAAGAGCTGCCTTATCATGAGTGACAATGATGTGCTCATTGCTGGGTTGGGAACTCTACACCCGTCATCTTGTTGAAGTCATAAAAATCCAACAAGGTGTTATACTTTACTTATTTCACGGATGAGGAAACAGAGTCACAGAGAGGTGAAGTAACTTGCCCAAGATCTCCAGCTAGTAAGTCTCGGGGCTGAGATTAAAGCAAGGTGTGTGTGACTCTCAAACCAGCACTCCTTCCTCCTTCACCATGAGCCTTCCCTGATGTGCCCTCCTCTCACATGCATCATTGTGTCAAATCGGAGGAGACAGTGGGTGTAACCGGCTCTGTAAACTGCAAAGTGCTTATTTGAGGGAGGAAGAACTTAATCGTTAAACATTCAATAGTGGCTTCCCCTGAAGCCCCCAGGGCTTTAGGGTGAAGGCTGCGCTTTGGTGCTGCGAGCTGAACTCAGGCTGATAAAATGCTCTTTCCTGCCTGGCAGGGCACCGTGTCCAGCAGTGAGGCCACACCGGTTTGGGACGGCCAGAAGATGGAAGTGCTCACACCTGACTTCTGGTCAGGCTGCTGCTCAGCAGGAGGCACGCAGAAGCTGCCCGGGAAAGCCTCTCCCATCTGTGCGGCAAAAGGAGAGCAGCTGGCCCGAGAGTCCCTCCGCATAATGCAATTACTCACAATGTAGGTCAGTGCCCCCTGCAAATATCCCGCTCTGTCCGGCTGCACAAACTGATAGGCAGGGAGCTGGAGCATAAGTGGAGGTGTTGAGGCCTGAAAGGTCAAAAGCCTTGGTCCTGCTACAGACTTGCTGGGTGATCTTGGGCAAATCCCTGCCCTTTTCTAGACCTCAGTTTCCCATTTGTGAAGGGAGCCCATGGGTTAATTTACAGTGTAGTTAATGGGAGTCTGAGTCATTGGGAGATGACTCTATCTGTCCTACATTTCATGACTGTATTTGTCCTACATTCATTCATTCGAAATTGACTCCATGAGGAGTTGTCACATGCCTGCTGTGTGTCATGCACCATGTTGGTGTAGGGGTACAGGATGAATGAGACCAACATGGTGCTTGCCTTCTTGAGGGTTCATTCCAGTGGAACGGGGGCTGCTCAACAAACACGGGCATTCAACAAACCACACAGTACAGTTATGAATACAAGCGGTGATAAGTATTCCTAAAGGAAACTACGGGCACTTGGAGGGGTGCTAATGGGGGAAGTTGTTTCAGATCAGGTAGCCTGGGATGGCTACTCTGCAGTGGTGACATTTAGTCTGAGACCTGGTGGATGAGAAATGCCAGCCATGTGAAAAGCTAGGGGAAGAGCACGCATGGTAGAGGGCATGGCATGGGAAAAGAAAGAACCTGAAATGCAAAGACATCAGCATATTTTAGGAACCCTCATGTGGCCAGAGAGGCTGAAGTATGATAAGTGAGAGGACAGCGTGGCTTCTCACTCGATAATGTGAGCACAAACTGCCTGGGGAGCTTGTTAAAATGCAGATTCAGGTGCGCAGTCCCAGGTGGGGCCTGGGATGCTGCATTTCTAAGCAGTTCCAGGTGAGGAGCTGATCCAGGGGTCACGTTTTGGGCAGCAAGGCCTTAAAGGATTTTAAACAATAGGGTAACATTTGGTTCTCAGCTTAGAAGCAGTCTGGTTAAGAACGCAGATTCTCTTTGTCACCTGCACACCTCTGACACAGACAGAGTGATGATTTAGCACAAAGCCAGACTTGACAGGGCTCCTCTGTGTGTTTCTGACCCTGGACCACACCTTGACAATCATGTGCTTCTGTGTGTCCTGTGCAGAGCTGGCCAGGGCGGTTAGGGCTGGGTGAGGAGACAGGCCTGGGCAGGGAGGGTGGGGAGTCCAGAGGGTGCACATGAGGAGGGCCACGCAATTCACCTCTGATCACGGGGCTCTTGGCTTGAGTCGCTTGGACCTTTTATTCCTGCCACCGCTGTGGGTGGAAAGGGTTCCTAGGCCCGGCCCGGCCAGGCCAGTGCTCCTTTGAGGGAGGGGGTGCTTTCTACCTTCTGACCAGCTCCCAGAAGTTGGTATGCAGAACTTTCTCCCTGGGCCATCCCTGCCTCTTTTCTTTTTTTAAATTCCAAAGTTGATTTTTTAAGTATATGGTAAAATTGGTAGGTTTTTCTGCTGGGGGTGAGTGTAGGTGTGCATGTAAATATGAGTTTGTGTGAGTGTGTGTGTTGGGGGTGTGGGTGTGTGTGGTGTGTATGTGTTAGGGGGTGTGTTTGGCCTTTCCAGACTGCATTTCAGAGTCTTGAGATGGTTCTCCTTTCCTGGGAAGGCAGGTGAGTCAACACGGTCTCTTTTGGGGGACATGAGGAGTGCCAATAAGGATGCCTAGGCAGGGAGGGGAAAGGGCCCTGGGCTCAGATCCCAAGTCCACCTCTTGCCAGCTGTGCAACTTTGCACATGTCTCCCAGCCTCTCTGAGCCATAACTTCCTCATCTACAACCTCCCAGGGCTGGCAAGATGATCAAAGGAGGTGCGGTGTGACTCGCAGGCTGGAGAGACGGGAAAGCCTGCTCCCTATGTGGAAAGCATTGTTATCATCTCCCGCTGCAGAGAGCCACGGAGCACTGGAGCTGGGAGGAACCTTCCAGATCCCTCAGGTGCTGGACTGCTTATCTCCACAGCAGCAGCCCCGCACCTCTGAGGCAATAAAGCTAGAAGCTGTCATTTCAAGGTAAGAATTTTTTTTGTAGAATGTTATGATTACAAGTTTGGGTGATTTTTTTTTTTTTTTTCCCCAGAATCAGAGATCTGGAAAGGACATGTAAGATCATCCATGAGGGTTTCTCAACATGGGCACTTCCAGCCACTTTTCTTTGGGGAGGCAGAGAGCAATTATTTGTTGTGAGGGACTATTCTGTGCTGGGCAGGGTGCACAGAACCCCTGGACCCCGGGCACTAAAGGCCTTGAATGTCCTCTAGTCACTGTGACAGCCCTGATCTCCCTCCTGTCTCCCCATTTCCAAACACGAACGGGCTTCTGCACTGATCCAGTTTCTCTTCTTATAGATGGAGAAACGCAGGTCCAGAAAAGAACCTGGAACTAGCAGCTGCTTTGGCAGCCGGATGAGATGCCCCCCTGGGAGAGCCACGCCTCTTGTGGAAACTGCCTGCTCCTCCTCACCTTCAGGAAGTTCTCCTAAAATTCAGGAACTGCTTGAGGGGTAAGGGGACCACTGTGCATTTGTGACCCAGGAACAGGACCTGGAGCCTACAGGAAAGGCCTGGGAAAGGGCAGGAGTCTCCAGCAGGCTCAGGACCTCCCCAGGACTTCGGCCCTGGGGGTCTGAGGCAATCCTTCCTGGATCTCAATACCCAGGAGGTCCCAGCTGACGTGGGACAAGAAACTATTCACATGGTCACCCGATTTTTGTTGAAGCCACATTATTGAGTGGACGTTTCTGCTTGCTGACCTCAGGCAAGCAAATCCCTTCCCCTCGGAGGCCCCCTCTGTGCCAACATTCGGTGATTCCATGGTAGCAACACCAGACAGGAGCAGACACTCCCAGGCCTGGCTGCTAGGCTCTTGCCTGTACCCCACCCTCAGCAGGATGGGGCAGCCCGGACCTCTCGTGCCCCAACCTGGCAGAAGTCAGTAGGGTGGCATTGCCCAGGGGTGCACGTGGGTGCAACAAGTGGCTGAACCACCTCTGTCCTGAGAGTGGAGCCCTGCTTTCCTCCTGTGGTCCAGGGACAAGCCTGACCCACCAGTAGCAGGCATGATCCAAGGTGGGGGGTGGGGGCCACTGTAGGACCCTGACCCAGCAGGCAGATGATGGGGAGAACGATGACAGGAGACAGAGAAAGACAAAAGGAGCTGAAGAGGAACCTGGTCCCTCAGACGTGGCATGGTATAGTAAGATCCTGAGAGCTGTCAATTAAACCTGGAGAAGAAATAAAGTAAGAACATGACGACGGCACAGTTGTGTGGCTTATACCTAGCACTAAATGACTGGGAGAGAAAAGCACCTCGCCCTTACTTGCTTCCTTGATCACCTTCTCTCTCGTGTGCTTTTGCCCCCTTTCTCTGCCCAGGGCCACAGCCAAGTCCTGGCCTGAAACTCCTCCTTCCCTGCTTTCTGTTTCTCAGCCTCTTGGTCCTGTCTTTCCTCCCCTTCAGCGAGCTTCTTGAAAAAAGGAGTCCTCACTCCCATCCATCATCTTCCCCTCCCACCGCGCTCCAGCCTAGTTCTGCTGAATTCCTCCCCCATCTTTTCCAGGGATGGTGGCCAGATGCAGGGGACCCTATTTGGTCCTTGCTTCCAGGCCCTCTGGGCTGGCCCAGAGGGGGTACCATGGGGCACCCTCTACTCCTGCCTAGCCTCTCCCAGTCTGAACTCATCGCCTTCTCCCTTAAACCTGCTGTTCCTCTGGGTTGGCTAGCTCAGAAAGCAGCCCACTGTCTGCCCAGGTGAGACCAGAACCTGGCGTCTCTCCAGACTTTCTCATTCTTCGATGCCTACCCCAGCTCCAACATCCAGCTGCTTGTCACATGCAGGTGAGTGCACTTGTGTGAAGTCCTCTCCCCTCTGCCCTCCCTCCTGCCCCAGGCTCTTGCTCTTGGTCAGGACCTGGTCTCCTCTCTTGTCTCTTCCCAACCTATTCCTCCTCTATGTTGCCTCCAAGTGATCATCCGCACCGTGCTAATCCCATGCTCCAAGACCTTCAGTGACTCCCCAGACTGCAGTAAAGATGTCCAGGTCCCATGATACTGGCCCCCATCCCCCTCCGTGATCTGACGCCCCTATACCTGTCCAGCCTTGTCCCCATCCCCCAGTCTCAGCCATGACTCAGTCCATCATCTCTCCTCCTGGTGCCCTTATTGTGGGGTTTCCTTGTCCTGGGATACCCTTCTTCACAGCACGGTGAAGTTCGCATCCATTCCTCCAGGCCTCTGGGGCTCCTCCACATCCACTGCCCCAAACATCTGCCTTCCTGTCTTTTTCGGGAGGACTTACCCTGTGTTAGAGGTATCTGTGTTGGACTCTTTCCTGTTCCGCTATCGCCCCCACCCCTGTCATCTGTACGTCCTCTGACCCCCTCACATTTACTAACTAACTAACTGCTCACTGTGGGCCAGATTCTGTGCTAAGTGTGTTATACACACTGTCTCATTTCACCCAGTCAATCAACCACCGCAGGCATGAGCGCTAGCACCACCCCATTTTAGGGGACATTAAACGAGGCTCCGTAAGGCTGAGTGACCCACTCCAGGTTACACAGGAGTGAAGGAGAGTGGAGCTGCGACTTGAACCCAGGTCTGCTTAACTCCTCTTCAAAGCTTTACTCTAAACCACTAATCTAGATCTTCCAGCAGTGTGCCCTGGTCATGGTGTGGCGGGACTGGGTAGAAGGGCCCCACGACAGTGCTCTCCTCTGCCTTAGGGCACATGGGTAGGCCAGGCACTGCCAGCCACGAGCAGGCTCTGTGGTCACCAGGGTGCTGTGCTAATATTGTGTACTGTGATGTGAAAGAGGATGGAAAGCCATGCCATAAATTAGACTTGATTGTGGTCCTGAGCTGGCTAGGGCAGCCCTCTTCCCCATAGCTCCTGCCTGGCCTAGGAGTGCCTGTTCAAGTGCCCCACCCAGCTGCACCTTGCCCTGGGCCAGACTCGTCTGGCCAAGGAGTCTCTCTGTGGGGGAGAGGGTGGTGGTTGGCCTTGGGCTTGGGGTCAGATCCGTGGCCCCCAAAGCGAGTAGAGCTCCCAGAGGGCCCTGCCCAAGCTGTCCAGCTCCAGTCCTTGGCCAGGCTGGCATCCCTCCCACCCAGCCCTTGGACCTCCCAGCCCAGACCTTGAGGCAGCTGAGCTGTTCCCACTCAGCCCTGGCATGGCCATGCAGAGGCTGTGTCTCTCATCACCTCACAGAGCTCTGCTGAGAACTCAGTGCACGACCTGGTTGGCTCCCTGCTGTCAAGTCCAAGCCCAGCTTGGCGTGAATGGAGAGGTGACAGAACTAGAGTGTGAAGATTCTCTAAATCAGGACTCTGTAGCGTGCGGGATCCTGGACAGAGCTATTCTACTCTACCAGAGCTGAGTGTGTGCACTCAGTGTCAAGGTTTTCAGTTTCATTAGATCTGCCCAACCACCCTAGGAGGTTAGTGGGGCCATCAGCCTCCCTCCCATTTTGCACAGCAGAATACTAAGCCCAGGAGTGGGCTGGAACTTACCTTGAGTCCAGGCTCAAGGCCCTGTCTGTTGTTCATGCTCCTGCCTGGGACACTGGCTGATTCTGGGACTCCCAGCTCACATGCAGGAAGGCAGGCTGCTGCCTGGATGAACTTCAAGTGTTCCTTCTCCTGTTCCCTGCTACATCTTAGATTTTACAGTGTGTCCTTGGCTAAAGGCAGCCTGGGCACACTGCAGCGCCCTGGTGTAACAGACAGCCATGGGCCTTGCACTTGAACTAGGGTCTGGCCCCAGGACTGTGACATGCTCACCCTGAGCCCCGGGTTCTCTGAGAAATGCTGGGGTCACCTGCTTTGAGGGCTGTTCTTAGTATGAAGCAAGAGCACAGTAAGACAAAAGACTACAGAGCCGACACACACACACACACACACAGTAGTGCATTCCAGAACAATACACTCATTTCATTTTCCTGTTGTCATTCAGAGAGGCGAGCGCACTGGGAGCCACAAAAGTGCAATGTTGCAAAGACTCTTCCAAAATAGGATGCTGTAATGGCTGCTGTGGCCACTGCTGGCGGTGTGTGGGGATCCCTGGGTAGCAGCAGGCCACGGGAGAATGTGCATCCTCCCTTCTGTGCTCTGCAGTGGGGCTCATTTTTCTGGGCCAGGTTCTTGCCTGCCTGCAATCCTCCTCTGATGACGGAGTTACCAGTGATGCTCAGGATGCTCCGATTTCATTATAACTATAAACCTGTTCTCAAGTCATCTCTCATATACCCTCTGGCAACAAATATATAGAAATGAACCTATAAACTTTATACACACACATATACACACACACACATATAAGTCTTCTGAGGTCACATTATTCTAGTTTACAGGGTTACACAACTTTTGGGCTTGAAGAGACTCAAGTGTCTTCTCTCATGTCTCTTCCTTAGGGTACAGTCTCTGCTAACGGCCCACTGTCCAGCCTTTCTTTGCATACCTCCGGTGATGAGATACTCACTACCTCCTAAGGAAGCCCAGTTCATTTATGGTTAGATTGGACTTAAATGTGAACATTCTTCCTTATTTTGAGCTGAAATCTATACTTCAGGGACTTTTTCCACTGGCCCAGGCTCTGTCCTCTGGGGCTCTTCCCTTGGCTCTAGGACAGCAATGTTTTTTTTGTTTTTTTTTGTTTTTTTTTTTTTTTAGACAGAGTCTTGCTCTGTCACCTAGGCTGGAGTGCAGTGGTGTGATCTCAGCTCACTGCAACCTCCGCCTCCTGGGTTCAAGTAATTCTTCTGCCTCAGCCTCCTGAGTAACTGGGATTACAGGTGCATGCCACAACACCCGGCTGATTTTTATATTTTTAGTAGAGATGGGGTTTCCCCATGTTGGTCAGGCTGGTCTCGAACTCCTGACCTCAGGTGATCCACCCATCTCGGTCTCCCAAAGTGCTGGGATTACAGGCGTGAGCCACCACGCCTGGCCTAGGACAGCAATTCTGAGGTTAGAGACAGCAGTTGTGCCCTCTGAGCCAACTATAGGTTTCCAAGGGGATCTGAGTAGGGCAAGACAGTTGTCCCCTTCCCATGCCTAGCACCCGGTTCACCTGGGGCTGTTCCTGAACTTGCCTTAGTTATCTGGCAGTCAAACCACAGCATGGAGCTCGGCAGACTGCATGGTTAATGTCCACATTTATGGAATTTTGGGGCTTGAAGTGGTCACACACACACATGCACATGATGTTCTCACACATACACATACATGCACAAGCACAAACACACACCTCTTTGGTGTTCTTCAAAGACCTAAGGGCCCATGCATCCTGTGATTCAGAACCCCCAATATTTTCCTCTGCTGCCCAGGAGAAATGCTCTAGTGACCTCCTTGTCATCTCATCCCTCATGACCTTTTAGGATATGCAGCCTTGTGCAAAATTCCAAAAATAGGCTACCAAAGGCTACTCATAAGTGACCTTAATGATCTCACGACAAGTAATTGGGAAGAGCCAAATGAGAGAAGGGAGTGGGCAATCCAGAGGAAAGATAGATAGGGCCAGGGGAATAAGAACAGGAATGTAGATTTAAGGAAAGTTGAAGTTGTACATTTTTCTCTATGAACCAAAGAATGTGACGTAGCTTTGGCAGAGCAAAACAGCATGTAACTGCCTCTAACTACAACTTAGCATTTGTCCCATATATAATCTCATGTGCTCCTGTAACAATCCCATGCAAGGTAGGACAGGAAGTATTAGCCCTAATTTACAGAGGAGGAACGTGAGGCTCAGGGAGGCTCAAGGAACTGACCAAAGAAAAGGGAGAGTGGTAGAGACTGATGCCACCGACATCCCATCTGCTCATGCATATTCTCAGCTTTTTTATAATTAGGCGGTAGGGGTGGGAGATCATGTGACTAAGTCTGACCAATGGGCTGTGGGTGGAAGTGACATTTGACTCTTGTGGGCTGAAGCACTGAAGACCTGTTGCAAGACTGGCCTGCTGCCTTGTGTTGTGGTCCAGACCACAGAGTTGCTTTGTGGAAGATGGCTGCCCTGGAGAACCACCTGGCTTCACAGCTGGACTTTGTGTGAGTGAGAAATAAACCCTTGTTGCATTGAGCTGCTGAGATTTAGAGGTTCCTTATTGGACCTGGCCAATACAGAAGGGCAATTACATTTGTTTTTATGTCATCACGAGTTAGGTACTTTGCTAAGCACTTTGTATATGTCACCTCATTCAATCTTTGAAACTATTTTGTGAGAAAAGTATTATTTCCTCTTTGTACTATATGGGGAAGCTGAGGCACAGAGCAGTAAAGCCTACTTGCTTAGGGTCATAGAGCTACAAAGGTGTGGGCCTGGGCCTTGAATCTGGGTCTGTGTGATTGGAAAGCCTCGATGAACTCTGGGGATTTGCAGAAACAGATGGCTATTGTGTTTCAACACCCTGTTGGGCTAAACGCTTCTTTTGAAGATGGAAGACTGTGCAGATTGCTTTCTCATTCAGATTTTATGCCTGAGTAAAATCCTTGTGCTATGATTTATTATAGCAACACTGATTTTCCAATTTTAAGACAACAATGCAGCTTGAAGTAAAATGGAAAGAAAACATGGAAACATTTGAAACCTGTGGTTTAGATCCTCATTATGTCTTGCGGGAACTGTTCGGGGGCCTCCTCAAACCTCTGCCTCCAGTCTCCCTTTATCCTCCTGACTGCTGGTGTCACTTTCTAAAACAGAACCTAAGCCTGCCCCCACCTGCTTAAAACCCACAGCGGCTCCTTGCCCCCTCCAGCCCCTCCAACTCCTTAGAATAGTTAAGTATAAATATGCTACATATTTTAATTTTATGCTAAAATTTTAAATTGGCCATTTCTACAAATTCTGTGGCTAATGGTCCCATGGCCAAAGAAGTTTTGGAAATATGAATTTAAACATTTTTAACAATTAAAATTAAATTTATTAACTAAAAAATATAAGGCCGGGTGCAGTGGCTGACACCTGTAATCCCAGCACTTTGGGAGGCTGGGGCGGGCGGATCACTTGAGGTCAGGAGTTTGAGACCAGCCTGGTCAACATGGTGAAACTCCGTCTCTAATAAAAATACAAACACTAGCCAGGCGTGATGGTGTGCACTGTAATCCCAGCTACTCATAAGGCTAAGGCACGAGAATCGCTTGAACCTGGGAGGTAGAAGTTGCAGTGAGTCAAGATTGTGCCACTGCACTCCAGCCTGGGTGACAGAGTGAGACTATCTCAAAAAAAAAAAAAAAAAAAAAAGAAATTAAAACTGCAGAACTTTCCAGAGCCTTTAACCGGCTAAAAGTATATTATACATTTATACATTTCCAAGAGGTAGATATGTAGTTTTGAGGATTTCTTAAACTTCAGACCATATGATCTTCCATTCTCTTTTATTTTGGGACAGCTAATGGGATCAATATTCTAAACCATATACTTTGGGTGGATATTGGCTTTTAGGATAAAGTCTGTACTTCTCAAGGTCACATTTAAGGCCTCCCAGGACCTGGTCCAAGGCCACCCTCCAGCCTCATCTCACAAACCCCTGTCTCCATCTGCCCCAGGGTTCAATTCCCCTGCTTCCTCCCCCTAGACTTCTTAGTGTCTAGCATCTCACTCCGTGCTAGGGTATATGGGGTTCTTTGAGCTGTGACATGGAGAGAAAACAAGGATTGAGGAACAATGTCAGAAACTTAACAATACAGCCTCTATTTGGGAGAATGTTAAAAACACTCTATTAGTGACGTGGCTGATTTGAAAAATGGGAAATGATGATTGTGCGACTAATTGAAAGCCATGTGTTTACCGAGGCTCAAAGAATCCCTTTTAGAAATGGGAACTGGGCCCGCGTATGCCAATGAACAAGGCAAAATGGGTGCACGTTGCAAACAAAAAAGTACCAAGAAATGCTGGGCAGAACCAAAGATATCAATGTAATTAATAAAGTAATTAACATGCATAGGAAGTGCAAAAGCTGCCAGGAGGCTGATAAGAGAGGGTTATTAAAAAAGAATGAGCAGTGTAGCAGGGAAGTGAAATTAAGTTTTGCATTTTTCTTTATCACGGACCCCCAAAATACTCTATGAGTAATAAATAGGCCTTGACTTACTGCAGACATACCAATGAGGCTGGGGCCAGAATTGCCTGGTGACCCTCTCCCTGGACAATAAACACATCAATTCATCAGTCAGCCAGTCACTGAGAATGTGGGGAAGTCCAGTCGACTAGGAGACAGGGGGTATGGTGGGTAGCAAGGTGGTTAAAGTTGCCAGCTTTGGAGCCAGGCTGCCTGAGCTCTAATCTCAATTCTGCCACTTACAAATGATGTGACCTTGTGGCTACCATGTAACCTTATCGTTACCATCTGTAAAATGGGGCTAGACATAGCACCTGTCTCATAGGATTGAGGATTAAATGGCCCAATATGTATTAAGCCCCTAGACCACTGAGTGCCTGGCCCGAGTGAAACCCCACGTGGCAACCCACTCAAGAAGCAGCTCCCTGATGACATATGCACTCAGAAAAGGTTTCAAAGATTCACCAAGGAAGGGCAGAGCAAACTGGTGTCTCCTTAGGTCATTTCTGCTGTGGACAGTCACCAGGTGTTTGTAGGAATGGTTTAAACTGGTAGCTTGTCCGTAGTCACCTATCTGACTCTGAAAGTCCAGGTAAATCTATGCCTTGGTTTCCCCATCAGGAAAATGAGAGATTTGCTTAGATTTCTTGGGTCATTTCCGGCTCTGAAATTCTATGACTCAACACCTAGTCACACAGACAATCGTTAATTATGGAGGGAGCAAAAGCAGCTCTGCCTGGGGGTTCCTTCTCCTCCTCTGCTGCCTTCAAGCTCTATTCCAGGCACAAGGGTCCTCTTGGACCCTTGGGCTGGAAGCTGCAGAGTCATCGGGCTACTGTGCCTATACACGTCCCTAGCCACGTTCACCCACCCTGAGCCCTGTGGCTTGGGCCTCTGAGGCATCTCACCAATGGGGCATCTCGGCCCTGCCCTTCGGGGCTCACTCTCTCTTGCCCCCTCACTGTACCACCTCCTGAGCCTGTCCCTCTCTCAGAGTGGTCTGTCTTTCCCACTCTCATTTTTTTCTTTTTCTCATACAGAAAAGCTGAACAGTACAACGAACCCTTGTGTATTCTCCTCCGGGAGTCAATGATGGCTAACATTTTGCCATATCTGCTCCTCTCTCCCTTCCCTCCCCATCTCTCCTCTCATTTTCTTCTTCTTCTTCTCTCTCTCTCTCTCTCACACACACACACACACACACACACACACACACACACACACACACACGCACACTTTCCCTCCTAAACCGTTTGAAAGTCAATTGCGGACTCCATGACACTTCAGCATGAATGTACGTAACCACAATATTATCATATCTATTAAAAGTAAAAATAATTTCATAAAATTATCTGACAATCAGAGTAGGCGTTACCAAGAGCTCATCACGTTCTCCACTGCTGAATTTCCTGTATGGCTCTCCAGTGCCTCCAGGTTAAAGTCCAAGCTCCCTCCAGCCCTGCATCTACTTTCTATCCGCAAGCTGCCAGATCCAACCAATTCTTGAACTCTTCTCCAGATACACCCTACATTTTCCTGCTCAAGGGGTTTCATCTACCTGGAATATCGACTCCTTGAGGTTTTACCCATCTTTTGAAGACTTGGCAAAAATTCTATGTTGTCCAAGAAACCCTCTAAAGTCACTCTAGTTGAAATGCATCTTTCTTTTCATATCTCCATGACATCTGAGAAGCAAATGTAATGACATATTTCATACACGGAGGAGAGCAGGGACAAAAAAAATCACAGAAATGGAACTGATCCCTGATCAAACTGTGCCTGAAGTCCACTTTACTGCTGGACCTTTTCAAGATGCCAATATATTTTCTCTATTGTTTATGCCAGTTTGAGCTACTTGCAACCAACAACATCTAACAGATACTACAGGTATTGGACCCGACAATCATTTAGCCTTCTAAAGCTGTGAAGCCACAGAAGAAAAATATAGTGCATCATGCTCCAGTATTGGACGCTTGCTCTTCTCCAAGAGCATGTCTCCCTCTCTCTACCTTTGCTTTCACTGTTTCTTTACCTGGAATGTCCTTATTTATCTTTTCCTGTCTTTTTCTTTTTGAAAGTGAGGTAAGATTCACATAGCACAAAATTCACAATTTAAACAATTTTAGGTGTATAATTCAGTAGTTTTTAATATAGTCACAATACTGTGCAACTAGCACTACTATCTCATAGTTTTCATCATCCCCAAAAGAAACCCATATCCATCAGCAATCACTCTCCACCTCTCCTTCCCTAGCCCGAAGCAACCACTAATCTAGTTTCTGTCTCTATGGATTTGCCTGTTTGGGATATTTCACACCGATAGAATCATACGATATGTGGCCTTTTGCGTCTGGCTTCTTTCACTGAACATAATGTTTTCAAGGTTCATCCACGTCGTAGCATGCGTCAGTACTTCATTCTTTTTGCAGCTGAGTAATATTTCCTTGTATGGATAGACCACATTTTGTTTATTCATTCATCAGCAGATGAACATTTGGGTTGTTTCCACTTTTTGGCATTATAAATAGCTCTCCTATAAACATTCATGTCTATGTTTTTGAGCAGATGTTTTCATTTTTCTTGTGTGTATACCTAGGAGTGAACTTGCTGGGTCTTAATAGTAACTCTGTTTAACGTTTTCAGGAAAGGACGAACTATTTTGCGCAGCTTCTGTTTTCTTTATCCAAATCCTATTTGTTCTTTGAAGACTTGGGGGAAAAGTCCCTCTTCTTTTTTTTTTGTGAAACATTTCTCAAGGCAGGATGAGCAGCCACCTCCTCTGCGTTCCCACAGGGCCCCGGGCGGAGCTATTCTAGCACTTGCCACCTACACTGCCATTGTCAATTAACTTGTCCCCCTGGACTGGGGGAGTCCTGAGAGCAGGGGCTGCACGTAACCCATCACTGTGGCTCCAGCATCTGGCACATAGTGGGTGCCCAGTAAATGTGGGTTTGGCAGATGAATGAATGACAGGTCTCTCTAGTGGCTCTATGGTGCACCTGAGCTCCATGAAGTCTTCTTCATAACAGAGGACAGGCTGTGCTGAGCGCTTCCTGGATGTGCGAGCCAGTGCGTGTGGGTGGGGCAGAGAGCGTGGAGCATGAGAAGGCACATGGGAAGTGGGAGTGGGGGCATGCATGCATTTTAACCACACATGCGGCAAGTTCACAGACTGCCTTGGAATGAGCCGAATGAGACTGATCCAACCAGCTCATGCCTAGAAGGGGGAAGTGAGGACAATACACGTGGACAAAAAGGTAGCAAAGAGCCTTGATCACAGACAGGTGCTGGAGGTAACAACAGTCCAGCCCTCAGGCTGGGATAGAGCTCTGTTGCTTATGGAGCAATTTGCCTCCAACAGCTCATTTGACAGTCAGCATGGGGTATGAAGGAGCCTAGCTTTGGGGATTAGCAGGCCTGGCTTCTCGTCTCTGAGTCCCACTTGCTACCTCTGTGATTCAGAGCCCTCCAGGTGCTCCCTTGCAAAATGGAAATGGAACACTCTCTGCAGCAGAGTCTGCAGGACTAAATGAGAGGATGGCCATGGAAGTGCACTGGAAGGTGTAAATCTATCCCGCACGTTTGCTCTTGGCAGCAGTGCACCTCAGGACCTGGGAAGCTGGCAGGGTAGTTATGTCAATTTTCTTATGGAGTCAGGAAATCCTAGGGCAGGGAGTGGAAACAGAAATCACACCGATTGACCTCCTTCTATGTGCCAGGCTCAGAACTAGGTACTTGAACAGGTTATCTCCGTTAATAATGCTCACAGTAAACCTGTGAGGGAGGAATGAACTTCCGCTATGGGCAGTAGGGCTCAGAGAGGGTAAGTCACTCACCCAAGGTCACACAGCTGGGAGGTGGCAGAATCTGGTCCAAAACCTTGTATCATTGTGTTTACAGCTGCCACATTGTTCCTCCAAAGCACACAGTGCAGGGGCCTGGGCTGGTGAGTGCATTCTATTTCCTTGGCATGTGAATGCATTTCCAGAACCTGCCATATATTTTTAATAATTGGTATGAACATGCAATCTCTCGTCAGCCGGCTTCCCGTCTGCTGTAAGACGCAGATAAGAAAGAAAGAGCCTGAACAGACACAGGAAAATCCTCCACGCCCATCGGCAGAAATCATGCAGGTCCTGAGTACCTTTCTCACTCTAATTCTTTGAGCCTTCTGTGTCTGAATCGTGGAAGAAAATGACTTCTTGGGTGAAATATTAAAACGCCACGCGTGGATGTTCATAGTCTCGCTCTGGCAGCCCTGGTAATAATGGCTCAGAGAGGCCTCTGCAGCCTGGGTCTGGGAGTCAGATTTGATTCCTCTGAGATTCCTGAGCCAGGAACACACTGGGCTGGGCTCAGGGGGCCCAGTGGCAACGAGTCAGACACAAGAAGATGGCAATGTGAAGGGCTGGCTTCCGTGGGCTCTGCAAGGGTTCAGGGCAGAGCAGCCAAAGGCCGGGTAATAAATGATGCTCTGTATGAGGACTAACCTTCATCAAGTGCTCTCCAGGTGCCAGGTGTGGGCAAGTCTTACAGGCATCCCTTCTAGTCCTCCCCAAAGCTCCATAAGGTGGGTGCTTCTCCTATCTAGGCCCATTTTAAGGATGAAGCCCTCAGAAATGATATTCATTTTCTAGAGCTGTTGTAACAAACTACCATAAATTGGGTGGCTTAAAACAATAGACAATCCTTGCACAGTTCTGGAGGCCAGAAATCCAAAGTCAAGATGTCCGTTGGGCTGTGCTCCCTCTGAAGGCTCAAGAGAAGAATCCTGCCCTGTCTTCTCCAGCTCCCGGTGGCTCCAGGCATTCCACGCTGTGGCTGCATCACTCTGCCTCCATCTCCACATGGCCTTCTCCCCTGTGTCTGTGTCCCTCTATGTGTATTTTTTATAAGGACACCTGTCATTGAGTTTAGGGCCCATCCGGGTAATCCAAAATGATTTCTTCTGAAGACCCTTAATATAATGACATCTGCAAAGACTCCTTTAGCAAATAAGGCCACATTTCACAGGTCCAGGGGTAAGGATGCAGATATCTTTTAGGGGGAATGACAATTCAGCCCATTACACTAACATAACTTCACACAGTAAGTAGCTGAACTGGGATTTGGAGTTAAGCCTAGCTCCAGAGTCCACTTGCTTAACCACTAAGGGCTACATGCTGTATATTTACCAGCTGTGTGACCATGGACATGTTATTTAACCCCTCTGTGCCTCAGTTTCCTCATCTGTAGACTGGGGATAATAATGGTAATTCCCACATGGGGTTGTTGTGAAGATTGAATGAGTTGATAAAGCAAACAACTTGGAACAGTGCTCACCACGTAGCACGCACTCAAGAAAAGCTGTTGCTATGATTATTTTTGCTATTGTTACTCCTAAGACAACGCAGCTTTGTTGAAATCCTAGAAGAAGGCTGAGTAGATCTAGTACTAAGGATGAAACTGGACTGGAAGGTGAAGCTCTCAGATCTAAACTTGCTGGATTTGATTATCTGTTCACTCTCATGAACCATCAACCAGATAATCACAGATGTGAAAGAGATTTAAGCATTTATAAGAGAACATTATGCACAATTGGAAGCTAATAATTTTGAAAGCATCAATGAAGAAAAAGAAAACAAAGGGACTGATGCAAAAAGAAGCAGGAAGTGTGAATGGATCAATCCCAGTGGAAGGGATACTGACTCATCCAATACCACAAGGCTTGGGCTGGGTTCCAGTTCTCATGCGTAGCAAGCAAGGTTATCTCAGGCCAGTCAGGTCACCTACTCAGCTTTAGTTTCCTCTGATGAATCTCTAAAATGGGGATGTCAAGGTGCTTTGTGAACTTTGCCATGCTGTTGAAATGTGAGACACTGTTATTATTAATAGTATGTGTTTGCTTACTATTGGGTGCTTGTGAGTGGGGTAAGCCTGGAGTTGGGGTACCAGTCCAGAGAAGGGCAAGAGTGTGGGTGGGTGGGCTGGGAAATGAGATTTGGGCAGGACCAGCAATGATCGTGTTTCTTCTGGCTGCTGTCCCCTGAGGGGTGGTTCACAGGTTGTCTCAGCCTCCTCTGACATGAACAGAGCATCTTTGGGGCATGTTAAATGTTTCATCCTTTGTCAAGGACAAAACAACTCAGTATTTGAAGCTTAATCCACTATCGCTTTAGGGAAAAACTTCAAGCTAAACAAGGGCAGAAAAGAATGAACATCCCACCACAGGGCTGGCGGTTCCTTTCCAAGCCACCGTGAGTGCTGAGGTGCCCGGACACTGTGGTTCCCTTGTCCTTTTTTCTTCCCTGTTGGTTTCTGTGGTCGGTGGTTTCCTTGCGATTGTAGAGCACTTAGAAACGAAACTGCCTAAAGTTCTGGTGTGGAACTTGCTCACCCTCTGTCTTCCCATTGCAATGAACAATGCTGCAGAAATAGAAACCTCATAGCTTTTCCTTCTTTCTTCTTCCTTGCTCTCTCTCTTCCACTGGGGAAACAATTGTTCAAATGCTAACACAAGGATTTTCAGAAAAATATGAGACCAGAGGGCCTGCATAGCTCTTTGGGGTCTGCGCACATGAACTCCCCAGGTGGGCCTCTCTCTGAGTCTGTAATTCTTTTGTCATCATTATCTTCTCTGGCTGGCAGGGACCAACTGGACTTCAGATTTTCTGGATTCAGCCTTTTCTTCTCTTACTTTCTAGTCTTAAAAATTTATTGTCCTGAGTCTATTCATCACCCTGGTATCCAAGGTACGGTCTTGGGCCCTTCCTAGAGATTCGTGAGAGGCTAGACTAGAGAATCTCAACTCTGGCTGCATACCAGAACCCATGGCAACTTTAAAAAATTCCTGATGCACAGGGCCCTTTCTAAGCCAGTTAAATCAGATATTTTGGGGGGTGTGACCCGGGCCAATATTTTCAAAAAGATCTTTTCTGGGTGATGTAGCAGGATTGAGAACCACGAGTCTAGCTTCTCTTTGAAATTATTCAACAACAACAACAACAACAACAACAACAACAACAACAAAACTTCCTCTTCACCTTTAAAACGTTACTTATTTTTCTTTTTAGTATCAACATATTCATCCAATAGTTCAATCCAGCTACTGGGCAACCGCATTACCTAGTCAGCTGTTGTCAATGCTGACAAGAATCATGCCAGGGAAGCTTGTCCATCCATCCATTCATTTGTGCATGCATTCCTTTGTGCATTCATTCACTCATCCATTCAACCAACATATATTGAGCTGTGTGTCTGTCTGGCCCTGTGGGAGGCCATGGAGAAAGAGCTCTGAGGAAGATAGTTAAGGGCCCTGTTTCATGGAGCTCACATTCTAGTGGATGATAGAATATAGATGAGAGAATGAGGAATAAGCGATGTGATGGAGAAATAGGGGAGGTGAGAAAGAATGTTGGGGGACATTTAAGGATTTGGTGATCAGGGAGGTGGCATTTAAGCTAGATCTGAATGACAGGAAAGAGTCAGACATGAAAAGGTTTGCGGGAAGAGCATTCCAGGCAGAAGAATCATGAATGCAAAGGCACAAAGTTGGGAATAAAGTTGGAGTGTTAGAGCTCCAGACAGAAGGCCCACATGGCTAAAGTGGGGTGAGCACAGGGAGAGGAACTAGATGAAGTCAGATATAGAGTGGGGACTGGATTGTGTAAGACCTGTAGCAAGGTAAGAAATGTGGATTTTATTTTAAATTAGAGAATTTTAAGTGCAAAATAGTAAGATATGTTGTGCATTTAAAAAAGATATCTGGCTGGGCGCAGTGGCTCATGCCTGTAATCCCAGCACTTTGGGAGGCCAAGGCAGGTGGATCACAAAGTCAGGAGTTTGAGACCAGCCTGGCCAATATGGTGAAACCCCGTCTCTACTAAAAAATAACAAAAATTAGCCAAGCATGGTGGCACATGCCTGTAGTCCCAGCTACTCGGGAGGCTGAGGCAGGAGAATCGCTTGAAACCAGGAAGCAGAGGTTGCAGTGAGCCGAGATCACGCCACTGACTCCAGCCTGAGTGACAGAGCGAGACTCTGTCTCAAAAACAAAAAAGTATCTTCCAGAATGGCAGATGTAAATCCTGCCATTCCAGTAATTACATAAAATGGATTAAACACTCCAACTGAAATGCAGAGATTGGCAGAATGAATTAAAAAAAAAACATGATCTGACTATATTTGTTGTATATGTGAACTCACTTTTGATTCAAAGATATAAGTAGGTTGATAGTCTATTCGAGAATTTTTTGGCTATTCAGGAAAATGGAATATGAAACATACAAATAGGAATGAAAGAAGCAAAACTCTATATTTGCAAATTACATAATCTTATGGGTAGAAAATTCTAAAGAATCCACCAAGAAGGCTGGGTTTGGTGGCTCACACCTGTAATCCCAGCACTTTGAGAGGCCAAGGCAGGTGGATTACCTGAGGTTAGGAGTTGAAGACCAGCCTGGACAACATAGTGAAACCCTGTCTCTACTAAAAATACAAAAATTAGCCAGGCATGCTGGTGGGTGCCTGTAACCTCAGCTACTCGGGAGGCTGAGGCACGAGAATCGCTTGAACTCGGAGGTGGAGGTTGCAGTGAGCCAAGATTGCGCCATTGCACTCCCGCCTGGGTTACAGAGTGAGACTCGGTCTCAAAAAAAAAAAAAAAAAAAAATTGCTGAAAGAAATTAAAGAAGACCTAAATAAATGAAAAGATAGCCCATGTTCATGAATTGGAAGACAATATTCTTAAGATGGCAATACTCCCCATATTATCTAGAAACTCAAATCAACCCTTACGAAAATCCCAACAGCCTTTTTTACAGACATGAAAAAACGGATCCTATAAATCATATGGAATCTCAAGGGACCCTGAATAGCTAAAACAATCTTGCAAGAGAAGAAAAAAGTTGGAAGACTCACACTTCCAATTTTAATTGCCACAAAGCTACAATAATCAAGTCAGCATGGTGTTGGCATAAGGATAGACATATAGATTGGTGGAATGGAACTGAGAATCCAGAAATACAACTACACATTTATGGTCAGTGGATTTTCTACATGGGTTACAAGACTATTCAATGGGGAAAGGATATTCTTTTCAACAAGTGGTGTCCAGGGGCAGTGGCTCATGCCTGTAATCCCAGAACTTTGGGAGGCTGAGGCAGGCAAATCACTTCAGGTCAGGAGTTTGAGACCAGGCTGACCAACAGCCTGTTTTTTTAGTCTCTACTAAAAAAAACAAAAATTAGCCAGGCATATTGGTGGGTGCCTGTAATCCCAGTTACTCAGGAGGCTAAGGCAGGAGAATTGCTTGAACCTGGGAGGAGGAGTTTGTAGTGGGCCGAGATTGTGCCACTGTACTCCAGCCTGGGCGACACAGCGAGACTCTGTCTCAAAAAAACCAAAACAAACAAACAGAAAAACAAACAAGTGGTGCTTGCACAAATATATATCCACATGCAAAATAATTAATTTGGATCACTACCTTATGCCATGTACAAAAACTAACTCAGAATGGATCAAACACCTAAATTAAGAACAAATAGTGTAAAACTCTTAGAAGAAAACGTTAAGTGTAAATCTTCATGACCTTGGATCAGACAATAGTTTCTTAGCCATGACACCTAAAGCAGAAATAATAAAAGAAAAGAGTATATAAATTGCACTTTATCAAAATTAAAATTTTTCATGTGTCAGAGGACACTATTGAGAAAATGCAAAGACAACTCACAGAATGAGAGAAAATATTTGTAAATTATATGTCTGACAAGGGCCTAGTAACTAGACTATATAAAGAACCCTTACAACTCCACAACAAACAGATGAATAATTCAATTAAAAATAGGCAAAGTCTCTGAATAGACATTTCTCCAACAAAGATACACAAATGGCCAATAAGCATGTAAAAAGACACTCAGCACCATTAGTCATTAGTCATTTGATAGTCATTCTCATCAAAACCACCAGAAACCACTTTATACTCACTAAGATGGCTATAATCAAAAAAGCAGATAAATAACAAGGATTGGCAGCAATGTGGAGAAATTGGAACCCTCATATATTGCTGGTGGGAATGTAAAATGGTGCAGCTACTGAGAAAAATTGGCTGTTCCTAAAAAAGTTAACATGAATTAACATGGTTACCATGTAGCCCAGCAATTCCACTCTCAGGTATATATCCAAGAGAACTAAAAGCATATGTTCACAAAAAAATTTGTGCATGAATGCTCATATTAGCATTATTCATAATAGTCAAGAGTTGAAACAACCAAAATATCTATGAAATGTTGAATGGATTAAAACAAGGGGATATTACTTAGCCATAAAAAGAAATAAAGTGCAGATACATGAAGGAACCTTGAAAACATTATGCTAAGTGCAAGAAGCCAGGCACAAAAGGCCACAGATTGTTTGATTCCATTGACATGAAATGTCCAGAATAGACAAACCCATAAAGGCTGAAAATAGATGAGTGGTTGCTAGGGGCTGGAGGGAAGGGAAAAGAAGGGGTGATGGATAAAAGAAAGAAGGTTTCTTTTTGGGGTGACAAAGCTTTTTTTCAAATAAGAGAGTGGTGATAGTTGCACAATTTTATGAATATGCTAAAAACCACTAGGGTATACATTTAAAGACTGAATTTTATGATATGTGAATTATATCCCAAAAAAAAGAAAGAAAAGAAAAAGAAAAAGATCCCTCTGTCTGCCAGTGGGCCATGCAGAGAATGACTTGGAAGGAGCAATGAGCTGGAGTCTGCCTTGGAAAGCTATGGTTACATCCACCATCACAAACAACTCAGTGGCTTCAACAATAAAGGCTCTTTATTCACCAAACCACTTGTTCATTTTGTACCACCTGTAGCCTTGCCTCATTGCGCCCCAACTCTGGAATGGCAGATGATAAGAGATGATGGTGGTGTGGACCCCAGTCACAGCAGTGGAGACAGACAGAACTGATGGATTAGGGTGTGATTTGGCAGGAGGGTCTACAGAACAGGTACAAAATTTTTCAGAGAATAGTCCATAGATCTAACAAGATTGTTTTAAGGTGTGTTTCCTCAATTATTCAACTAATATTATTTATTATGTATTATGTGCCAGGTACTTTTTCAGGTGCTGAGGATATAGCAGTGAATAAAACACAACCCTCCTTCCCCCTGTATTCTCATGGGCTCACGTTCTAGTGAAGGGGGTGGTATTTGTACAGCAACCAAAAGCCAGGGGAATATGCTATCGTAGTCATCATGGCTGAACAGCAATACCTGGTTCTCCCTTTCCTTCTGGGCACACAGTAGGATTGCTCTTCCCTGGCTCACTGAACTCGGGCATGGACATATGATGCATTCTGGGCAATGAGATATGCATAGAAGTGACATGTGAGACTCTGGGGTAGAAGCTCAAAGCCAGTGCACGCCTTGCCACACACTCTTTCCCTTTGCCACCAGCTGTGTCCCACGGGGAGGACACCATAGAGGGGGAAGCTACAGCTCGTCCTCAGTGGACAAGTGCTACGATGAAAAAAGAACATTTATTGCTTTAATCCAGTGAGGGTTTTTTTGTTGTTGTTACTACAGCAAAACCTAGCAGACCCTGACTAATGCATGTTCTCTCTCGCTTCTTTGCCCTCTGAGAGACATTAACCCAGATTCAATCTTAGTTCATACTTTAGAAAATTAAGCCTAGTGTCTCAGCACAGTAACTCAAACTTAAAACCAAGTGTTTGGAGGCAAATGTCATCAAGAGGGTATTGTTGCTGTTGTTTACAACCTATTCTGTGGTGTGTGTGTTTCTCTCTCTCTTTTTTTTTTTTTTTGGAGATGGGGTCTTGTCATGTTGCCCAGGCTAGTCTTGAACTCCTGGGCTAAAGTGATCCTCCTGCCTTGGCTTCCCAAAGTGTTGAAATTACAGGCATAAGCCACCATGTCTGGCTCACGCCTGTGTGTTTCTCTGATAGCACTAACCATAGACCTACCAGCAACAAGCTGGTAACACCACCCTTTATGGACATATCTAATCTTGCTCATCAGACATGCAGCACATAAGGGAGCATGGCAGACAATGGGTACCCCATAAATGCTGAAGGAGCACCCTGATGACGAACCATCTACCAAGAGGTAGGTTGGTTGGGGTTTACCCACAGACAAGAGGGAAGGTCTTCATGGGGACTGCAGCCTGTATTTCTGCCAACATGGATGTGTGGCATTGGGTTAAAAATAATAAAAATTTAAAGGCTCTTTTTGCTCAGGAACAAAAATGGCTTTAACAAGACAAATGCAGTGGTCAGAAGAAGCCAGGATGTCACACAAGTTTCCAATCATTCTGTTCATGACACTTGGGAATTTCTAGCAAACAGCTCATGTCCTGAAGAGTTCCTGGACAGGTAGAGATGGAGAAGTTCCAGCTTCAGGGCTGGCCCTGGTACTGTGGCTCTGTCTTTTGTGATTTGTGTCCTAATGGGCCTCTGGCTGGCCCCACGTGCTGCCCACAGACATAAGGGAAACCAACAAGGAAGATGAAATCAACTGCAATCTCTCGTGAATCCAACATGCCTTTCCACACAAGATGTTCCAGAATCGCGGCTGTGGCTGGCAGAGCCACTCTGTCCACACACTGGGCCCAAACACATCTGTGCCCACAATGCTGACTGCAGAGTCGAGCCAAGGCTGGGCCAGGATCCATGCCAGAAGGCACGTGGCTGTGGACACCCTTAAAATGTCTCTCTGGCATATCATTCCAATTAAATCTCGCCTGAAGTTCTTGTTTTAATAACTTAATGAAGAATTTACACCTTGCCTCCTCTCCCAGAGGGCTCAAGACAGCACACATTAAAAGCCTAAATACAACAGGACAGTTAAAAATAAAGACGAATGATCAGAAGGTGAGATAATCCTCCAGGAACCTGAGATAAGATGGTTATTGCGGCTGAGCGTTGAATTTGGCTCCAACTTTCTGGCAGCCAAGGTTAAAAAGAACACAGAGTGGCTTATCCAGTTACAATTGCCTGATGGAAGGAAGGAAGTAGATACAAGTTTACGGAGACAGCGCAGCCCATTTCCTGGCACTCAGTTCCATGAGGACCTATCCTGTGGATCTTTATCTCGGGGACACAAACTGAACAACATCCTTCATAGTAGATGCTGAATCATGCTTCACTTGGCAGCCTCAGCCCCAGAAGTGGGCTCTTGACAAAAGGTGAGGGTGTGATATTAAATTAAATTGCAACTCGGCAAAGACATTTCTTTGAGAAGCCGGCTTAATGGGCCCAAACAGATGGGTTGAAATTGGACATATGGAGGCATGGGGAGAGCTCCAGGTGGAGGGAATAATTTAGTCAATAAATATTTACTGAATACTTACTTTGAGCCAGGCCCTGGTGGTGGGTGCTGGGGACACACAGATGGCCATGGCCTTTGAGGAGGTCACAGACAAGAGGGGACCGGCACACAGACAGACAATGATCAAAAGCATCCAAAGCCTTTGGCCACCAGGTCACCTGTGAGCAGCCTACTGGGTAGGGTAGACCCTGGTCTCCAGTACTCCCCCCACCCAGGCCATTACGATGTCTCTTTATTTTCAAATGAGTAGCATGAAGTCGGGCTTGGACAGGCTTTATAAAGATACCAGCTGTTTCCTGAAAGTGCCTGCTTTAGGATTGACTTTTGTCCCCCCAGAGCAGCTGTAGAGGGAGATAGAAGGTAAGAGCTGAAATTATTTACAACTCTACATGTTTGCCTCTTCCAATACCTGTTTCCATAGAAACATAACTGGTATAACCACCAGGCTCAAAGCCAAGTGTAGTTCCATGATTCCAAATTCCCTGTGTGCTTCCACAGAAGAATGGTAAGACCACAGAAGCTGGAGGAAAGTTCTGAAAAATCCCTTTGTCCCAAATGGCCCTTAACTTGATTACTGCCCAAATGGCCAGAAAGCCACAGAAGCTAGAGTGTAGGGAATTCCTGACATAGATTGCTTGGCATCCTGTGGGGACCAGGATGAGAGAAGACTTCAAGGTGTGCAGGCAGCCTCAGGATCCTGCCACAGTGGCTGCCCTGTGGTTCCGTGGCTCACCTGGGTGTTCAATATTCAGTGACCTTGAGTGCTGTCTGCCATGTCACTCCATTTCAAGACCATTTCAGAATGGTCAAGTGGAGGCATAAATGGTGGCCTGCTATGGAGGGAAGGCTTGGGAAAAAATGAACAACCCTCCACCTAGGATCACACCATCTGTATGTACTGAGTTTACTTTTGGGGAAAATTATCTTAAATTATTTTCCTTAAAAGAAAAAATTCCTGGCCAGGCGCGGTGGCTCACACCTGTAATCCCAGCACTTTGGGGGGCCGAGGAGGGCAGATCACAATGTCAGGAGTTCGAGACCAGCCTGATCAACATGGCAAAACCCTGTCTCCACTAAAAATACAAAAATTAGCCAGGCATGGTGGTGTGCACCTGTAATCTCAGCTACTTGGGAGGCTGAGGCAGAAGAATTGCTTGAACTCGGGAGGCGGAGGTTGCAGCGAGCCAAGATAGCGCCGCTGCACTCCAGCTTGGGTGACAGAGCGAGACTCTATCTCAAAAAAAAAAAAAAAAAAAAGAAAAAATCCCATATGGAGGTGTGTGCATATACTCACACATACATACTGTCAATTCGTGGTCCTAATCTTACTTGATCTAAAAGCAGCATTTGACGCAGTTCATCAAAACTTCCTCCTTGAAACACTTTCTTCATTTGGTTTCCAAGACACCAAACTCATCTGATTTTCTTCCTATTGCTGAGCTTCTGCTAGGTCTTCTTTGTCACTTTCCCCCAACTTTCCAGCCTCCAAACATGGGCAGGATCCAGGGTGAGTCCTTGGTCCCCTTCTATTCTCCATCGCTCCGACTGCTCTTGGTGCCCCCATCCAAGATTGTCATTGCCATCCATAAGCTGACCTCATCTGAGTTCCCATCTCTAGCCCACACCTCTCCCTGAACTTCGGATCCGTATGTCCAACACCTACTCACCGTCACCACAAGTAGAGTAGGTGCTCAAAAAAGAGAGCTATTTTCCTTTTTTCCAAGAATACAAATCATATTTTAAAAACCTTTTTAACATACTTGGCAGGTTTATCTACACCTGCTATATCTGAAATGCAGAAACAGCCAATCTTCCCATCAGACTCTAAAGAAGAGGAAAGGCTGAGATGGGACACAGGAGCGCTGAGCACAGGGCCAGTTCACGGGACACCTGTCAGTGTCCTTGCCTCAGTCTGGGGTATTTGTCTCTGGAGCCCTCACTCTCCCTTTTCAAATTCTCCCATGTGTGAATGGCTCTCTCTTGACCATCTGCCTGGGGAAAGCTCTCTCTCTCCTGTCGCCTCACCAGTGATGGTTCTCTCTCCTGGCATCCCACTGCTTAAAATTCTCCTTCCCTGGCTTGTCCTCCTGTGCGTGTGGCTGTTTAATCACTCAGTGATTCCTGGGGCTCCTGTGGGGACTTCTTCACTTCTCACTGCACCCACTTTCTCTGGGTTACTACACTCACTCTCACGACTCTATCCTCAATGTGCTAACTAGCTCCTTCCCCACAAATCTCTACCGACTGGACAAAGTATTCTCTTGTCCACTGGGACCCTGCATCCCATCTTCTTAGCCCTTTTGCCTAGAAGGCCCTCGGGTGACTCAGACTTATGGCCAGAAACAAATTCCCCATGTTCCCTCCCAAGACCATTCTCATTCCACATCTGCCCTAATGAAGAGGTTCCCCAGGTACCCCAGGCAGAAATCTGCACATTGCCCTCCCTGTCCCCGTATCACTACCCCTTAGAGTCAGTCAATCACCAAGTCTCATCATGTCTGCTCCCGACATAGCTCTCAAATCCACACCCTTCTCTGTTCACACTGTGACTGCCCTGGCTTAGGTCGCCATCAGCTCTTGCCTGAATTACTGCAAAAACATCCAGCTATCACTGGGCCTCCAGCCTCGCCCCTCCATCTGTTCTCACCGTGCAGCCAGGGCAAAGCTGATCATGTTACTCCCCTGATGAGATATCTTTAATTTTGAAGTTTAAACTCCTCTTCTTAGCACCCAAGATCCCTAACAATCTTAGCTCTGCCTGAGTCATCATTTGACCTTCCTCTAATTTCCTCAAAGGCATCCTCAGTTTTGGCCATCAAAACTATTTCATAGTGGCTTTTTTTTTTTTTTTTTTTACCTTTTTAAGAAAAGAAAAGATGTGTTCTCACTCTAACATATTGCTTCCAGATATGAGTGAGAACACATCTTTTCTTTTCTTAAAAAGGTAACATTAACATGCTTAATGGTGAAAAACTAGATGCTTTTCCTCAAGACTGAGAACAAAGCAAGTATGTCCCCTCCCACTACTCCTATTCAACATTGTACTAGAAGTCCTAGTTAATGCAGTAAGTCAAGAAAGGAAATAAAAAATATACAGATTGAGAAGGAAGAAATAAAATTGGCTCTGTTTGCAAGTGACATGATTGTCTATGTAGAAAGTCCCAAAGAATCAACACAAAAACTCTTGGAACTAATAGGTAATTATAGCAAAGTTTCAGGATATTAGGCTAATATACAAAAGTCAGTTGCTTTCCTATATAGGCACACCTCAAAGATATTGCAGGTTAGATTCCAGACCACTGCAATAAAGTGGATATCTCAATACAGTGAGCCACACAAATTTTTGGTTTCCCAGTGTACATGAAAGTTATGTTGACACTATACAGAAGTCTATTAAATGTGCAGTAGCATTATGTCTAATAAATAATATACATACTTTAATTAAAAATACTTTATTGTTAAAAATGCTAATGATCATCTGAGCCTTCAGTGAATGGTAATCTTTTCATTGGTGGAGGGTTTTACCTCCTTATTGATGGCAGCTGACTGACCGGTGTGTTTTCTGCTGAAGGCTGGGGTGGCTGTGGCAATTTCTTAAGATAATAATGGATTCTGCTGCATTGATTGATTCTTCTTTTCATAAATGATTTCTTTGTATCATGCAATGCTGTTTGATAGCATTTTACCCACAGTAGAACTTTTTTCAAAATTGGAATCAATCCTCTCAAACTCTGCTGCTGCTTTATCAACTAAGTTTATGGAATATTCTAAGTTCTTTGTTGTCATTTCAACAATGCTCACAGCATCTTCATCAGGAGTAGATTCCACTCAAGAAACCACTTTCTTTGCCTTTCCATAAGAAGCAACTCCTCATTCATGAAAGTTATTTTTTTCTTTTATTTTTAGTTGACATGTAATAATTGTACATATTTACGGGATACAGACATATTTTGGTGTATGTATAAAAGGTGTAATAATTAAATCAGCATAATTAGCATTCCTATCACCTTGAACATTTATCATTTCTTTATATTGTGAACATTCAAAATTCTGTCTTCTAGCTTTGTGAAAATATACGGTAAATTACAGTTAACCATATTCATCCTACAGAGCTGCAGAACATAGGAATTCACGCCTTCAGTCTAGCTGTCACTTTGTATTTGTTAACCAACCTCTCCCCATACTCCCCTATCCTCTACTCTTCCCAGCCTCCAGTACCCACAATTCTACCCTCTTCTTCCATGAGCTCAGTTTTTTTTTTTTTTTTTTGCTTCCAGATATGAATGAGAACACATGGTATTTATCTGTCTGTGCCTGACTTATTTCACTTAACATAATGTCCTCCAGGTTCATTCATGTTGTGAATGACAGGATTTCATTCTTTTTTATGGTTAAATAGTATTCCATTGTGTATATATACAGCACATTTTCTTTATCCATTTGTCTGTTGATGGACATTGAGGTTGATTCCATATCTTAGGAACTGTGAATAATGCAATAAATATAGGGGTGCAAGTATCCTTTTGATATATTGATTTCCTTTCCTTTGGATAAATACCCAGTAGTGGGATTGCTGAATCATATAGTGGTTCTATTTTTAGTTTCCTGAGAAACCCCCACATTATTTTCCATAATTGTTGTACTAATTTTCATTCCCACCAACAGTGTATAAGAATTCTCTTTTTTCTGCATCCTTGCCAACATTTGTTACTTTTTGTCTTTTTGATAATAGCCATTCTAACCAGGGTGAGATGATACCTCATTGTGGTTTTGATTTGCATTTCCTTGATAATAGTGATGGTGAACACTTTTTCATGTATTTATTGGCTATTTGTATGTCTTCTTTTGAGAAATATCTATTCTGATCCTTTGTCTTCGTTTCTTCGTTTTAATCAAATTATTTCATTTTTTTCCTGTTGAGTTCCTGGACATTAGTCCCTTGTTGGATAAATAGTTTACAACTATTTTCTTTCATTTTACAGGTTGTCTCTTCACTCTGTTGATTGTTTCCTTTGCTATGAAGAGGCCTTTTGTTTCATATAGTCCAATTTGTCTATTTTTGTTTTTGTTGTCTGTGCTTTTAAAGTTGTAGCCATAAAATCTTTGCTTAGACCAATGTTTTGAAGCATTTCCCCTATATTTTATTCTAGTAGTTCTATATATTCAGGGCTTACATTTAAGTCTTTAATCCATTTTGAGTTGATTTTTGTGTATGGTGAGAAATAGGGGTTGATATGGTTTGGTTCTGTGTCCCCACCCAAATCTCACCTTGAATTGTAATAATCCCCACGTGTCAAGGGTGGGGCCAGGTGGAAATAATTGAACCATGTGGGCAGTTTCCCCCATACTGTTATTGGGATAGTAAATAAGTGTCATGAGACCTGATGGTTTCATAAATAGGAGTCCCCCTGCACAAGCTCTCTTGCCTGCCATCATTTAAGATGTGCCTTTGATTCTCCTTTTCCTTCCACCATGATTGTGAAGCCTCCGCAACCATGTGGAACTGTGATTCTATTAAACCTCTTTCCTTTATAATTTACCCAGTCTCGGGTATGTCTTTACTGGCAGTGTGAGAGCAGACTAATACAGGGGTGTAGTTTCATTCTTCTGTATATGAATATCCAATTTTCACAGCATCATTTATAAAGAAGGTGTCCTTTCCCCAGTATATGTTCTTGCCACCTTTGTCAAAAATCAGTTGGCTATAAATATATGGATTTATTTAGGGGCTTTCTATTCTGTTCCATTGGTCTTATGGTCTGTTTTCATACAAATATCATCTGTTTTGTTTACTATAGCTTTGTAGTATATTTTGCAGTCAAGCAGTTGAATGTCTCCTGCTTTATTTCTTTTGCTCAGTATTGCCTTGGCTATTCAGGGTCTTTTGTGGCTCCATATGAATTTTCAGATTTTTTTTTCTATTTCTGTGAAGAATGTCATTGACCTTTTGATAGGGATTACTTTGAATCTATGGACTGCCTGGGGCAGTATGATCATTTTAATAATATTAATTCTTCTAACCCCCGAACATGAGATGTTTTTGCATTTCTTTGGGTTCTCTTCAATTTCTTTCATTGGTGTTTTGGAGTTTTCATTGTAGAGGTCTTTCACTTCCTTGGTCAAATTTATTCCTAGACATTTTATTTTTTGTAGCTATTATAAATGAAATTGCTTTCTTATTTCCTTTTCAGCTAGTTTGTTATTGGTGTATAGAGATACTACTGACTTTTATATCTTGATTTTGTATCCTACAACTTTACTGAATTTATTGATCTGTTCTAAGAGTATTTTTGGTGGAGTCTTTAGGTTTTTATAAAATATATAAGATCATATCATCTGCAAAGAGGAACAATTTGACTTCCCTCTTTCCCTTTTGGATACTCTTTAGTTCTTTCTCTTGCCTAATTGCTCTGGCTAGGACTTCAGTACTGTGTTAAAGAAGACTAGTGAAAGCATCCTTGTCTTGTTCCAGTTCTTAGAAGAAAGGCTTTCAGCCTTTCTCCATTCAGTATGATATTAGCTGTGGGTTTGTCATAGATGGCCTTTAGTATGTTGAAATATGTTTCTTCTATGCCTAATTTGTTGAGTTTTTTTTTTTTTATCATGAAGGGACGTTGAATTTTATAAAATGCTTTTCTGCATTTCTTTAGATAATCATATGGTTTTTGTCCTTCATTCTGTTCATGCAATATATTACATTTATTGATTTGTTTATGTTGAATCATTCTTGCATCCCTAGGATAAATCCCACTTGATCATGGTATATTATCTTTTTGATGTGTTGTTGGATTTGGTTTGCTAATATTTTGTTGAAGTTTTTTTTTTTTCTTTTTTTTTTTTTTGAGACGGAGTCTGACTCTGTTGCCCAGGCTGGAGTGCAATGGCATGATCTCGGCTCATTGCAACCTCCGCCTCCTGGGTTCAAGCGATTCTCCTGCCTCAGCCTCCCGAGTAGCTGGGATTACAGGCATGCGCCACCAGGCCCAGATAATTTTTTTGTATTTTTAGTAGAGACGGGCTTTCACCATATTGTTCAGGCTGGTCTCGAACTCCTGACTTCGTGATCCGCCCGCCTTGGCCTCCCAAAGTGCTGGGATTACAGGCATGAGCCACTGTGCCTGGCGAAGATTTTTTTTATCTAGATTTTTAAATCTATGTTCATCAGGAATATTGGTCTGTAGTTTTCTTTTTTTATTGTGTCCTTGTCTGGTTTTGGTATCAGGGCAATTCTGGCCTGGTAAAATGAATAAGGAAGAATTTCCTCCTCTTCAAATTTTTGGAATAGTTTGAGAAGAATTATGTTAGTTCTTTAAAAGTTTGGTAGAATTCAGCAATAAAGCCATCTTGTCCTGGGCTTTTCTTTGTTGGGAGACTTCTTATTATGGATTCAGTTCTGTTACTCATTATTGGTCTGTGTAGGTTTTCTATTCCTTTCTGGTTCAATCTTGGTAGGACACATGTCCAGGAATTTACCCATTTCCTGTAGGTTTTCCAAATTGTTGGATATAGTTGTTCATAATAGTCTCTAGTGATCCTCTGTATTTCTGTGGCATCAGTTGTTATGTCTCCTTTTTGTTTCTCATCTTATTTTCACCTTTTTTTTTCTTGTTTAGTCTAGCTAGTGGTTTATTGATTTTATCTTCTCAAAAAAACCCCCACAAGTTCTCATTTCCTTCATCCTTTGTATTTTTTTAGTCTCTATTTCATTTAATCCTGCTCTGATATTTATTTCTTTCCTTCTATTAATTTTGAATTTATTTTGTTCTTGATTTTCTGGTTCCTTGAGGTGCATCATTAGGTTATTTGAAATTTTGCTACTTTTTTGATGTAGGTGTTTATTGCTATACATTTCCCTCTTTGCACTGCTTTTACTGTATTTCATAGGTTTTGCTATGTTGTGTTTTCATTTTTATTTGTTTTAAGAAATATTCAAATTCCTTTCTGAATTTCTTCATTGACCTAATGGTTGTTTAGGAGTATGTTGTTTAATTTCAATGTTTTTGTACAGTTTCCAAGGTTCCTTTTGTTATTGATTTCTAATTTTATTCCACTGTGATTTGAGATGTGCTTGATATGATTTCAATTTAAAAAAACTTGTTGAGACTTGTTTTGTGGCCTAACATATGGTCTGTCCTGGAGAATGTTCCATGTGTTGATGAGAAAAACGTGTATTCTGTAGCCGTTGGATGAAACATTCTATAACTGTCTGTTAGGTCCATTTGGTCTACAGTGTACATTAATTCTGACACTTCTTTGTTAAGTTTCTGTCTAGATTATCTGTCCAATGCTAAAAAGTGGGGTGTTAATATCCCCAACTATTATTATATTGGGGTCTACCTCTTTCTTTAGCTTTAATAATTTTTTTAATATATCTGGGTGCTCTGGCATTGGGTGCATATATATTCACAATTGTTATATCTGCTTGATGAATTGATCCCTTTATCATTATGTCATGTTCTCCTTTGTCTCTTTTTGTGATTCTGACTTAAAGTATATTTTGTTTGATATTTGTATAGCTAATTCTGCATGCTTTTGGTTTCCATTTGTGTGGAATATTTTTATCCATTCCTTCACTTTCTGTCTATTTATATCTTTTTCAGGAAAAGTGAGATTCTTGCAGGCAGCATAGAGTTGGCTTTTTTTTTTTTAAATCCATTCATCCAGTCTCTGTATTTTAATCGAGGCATTTAAACCATTTACATTCAATGTTGTTATTGATAAGCGCAGATTTACTCCTGTCATTTTGTTAATTGTTTTCTGATTGTGTTGTATATCCTTTGTTCCTTTATTCCTCTTTTATTATTTACCTTTGTTTTTTGGTGGTTTTCAATAGTGCTAACATTTCATTTCTTTCTCTTTCTTATTTGTGTCTCTTCTCTACCAGTGAGTTTTATACTTTTGTGTGTTTTCATGAAGGCAGATACCATCCTTTCACTTCCAGATGTAGGAATCCCTTAACCATTTCTTGTAGGCATGGTCTAGTGATGATGAATTTCCTGTTTTTGCTTATCTGGGAAATGGCTTTATTCAATTTTAGAAATTCTTCCTTTTGCTTGATCTAGTCTATTTTTGAAGCTCTCAATTGTGTTTTTTAATTTCATTCATTGAATTCTTCAGTTCCAGGATTTCTGTTTGGTTCCTTTCTTAATGATATCTATCTCTGTGCTGAATTTCACATTCAGATCTCAAATTGTTTTCCCAACTTCTTTGTGTTTGTCCATCTGTGTTGTCTTGTATCTCACTGAGTTTCCTTAAGATCATCATTTTGAATTTCTTTTCTGGCATTTCATAGATTTCCTTTCTTTGGAATATGTTATTGGAGAATTATTGTGTTCCTTTGGAGGTATGTTTCTTTGTTTTTTCACATTTCTTGTATCCTTACATTGGTATCTGTGCATCTGGTATAACAGCTGCTTCTTCCAATTTTATGGATTGGCTTTCATGGGGAAATAATTTTTCCTGTACATGTGTCTATAGTGTTGGCTGGGTAGGGTACTTTGGCTTTGATTCTGAATGGGCTTAGTAGTGTAGTCTCTGTATGATTTCTTTGGCTGTAATCAACATCAGTGATGGCTGTGAATTTTTCAGTAGCTTAGGCTGTAATTATTAGTGGAGGCTATGTTGAGGCTTTACTGGAGATAAGGACACCAGGCAAGCTGGTCCTGGGGCCGGCCCCTGGGTAGCATGTAGGGGCACTGGTGGTGGCAGTTGTGTACTGGGTGTGCCAGTCCTCAGGTCCCCAGGTATTGTGTGTGGACATCAGTGGTGTCAATGGTGGGCCTACGTGGAATGGTCCTTGGGCCCTTAGGCAGCATGCATAGGCACCTCTGGTGGCAGAAGAGGTGGCTGGCCAGTCCTAAGGCCACCAGGTAGTGATAATGGTTGGGTGGGTGGTGCTGGAAGGCTGGGAAGGCCAGCCCTAGGGCCCCTATGAAGTGCTCATGGATGCCAGTCATGGGCAGGGTGGACTAATCCTCAGATTCCCAGATAGCACATGTGGGTGGTGATGGCAGCAGGCAGGGTGGACCTGTCCTCAGGTCCATGGATGGTGTGCATGGATGCTGGTTATGGTGAGTGGGACAGACTGGTCCTCAAGATCCCTGAAGGTGTCTGCAGGTGCATGAGGGTCCTGCTGCTGGAGGGGGAGGGGTTGTCGGCATCCCCAGGCAGGCAATTCTCAGGCTCTGGGGAGAGCATGCTTTGGGTCCTTTTGTCCTGGGGGTAGCCTTCCTGGTGTGGTACACTGATGTTCTCTGGGGTACAGGACACTGTGTGAGCTACAGTCCTGGGGACGCGGCTGTGCCACAAGTTATGGCTGGTGTCATAATGCTGCAGCCCTCTGGGTGGATGTGGGGGAATGTCAGTTGGGCTTCAGTATGTATAGATGCAGGGGCTTCTGGGCCCTAGAGTAGGATATATTCTGGTGGGTGCTGGGCTCTCAAAATGGTGTCCTGATGCAGCAGCTTTGGTTTCAGGGGGGTGAGTGAATGGGACCCAGAGTGAAATCCTCTGGAAAATGCAGTTGTATGGACTTCAGACAGCTCCCTATACTAAATTAATGGCCTGTGAGTACTAAGGAGCTCTCCTGTGGCTAGTATTTCAGGCATCTGTGATGGGAATGTGGACCACTGAAGATCTATTTTCCCCACAGTGGAGAGTCCCTCCTGGCTCTGAGCTGATCCTGATCTCTCTTAGATGCTCTATTTTGTATATCTTGTTAAAGTTTTATCATGAGATTGCAGCAATTCAGTCGCATCTTCAGGCTCCACTACTATTTCGAATTATCTTGCTATTTCCACCACATCTGCAGTTACTTACTCCACTGAGGTCTTGAAACCCTGAAAGTCATCCATGAAAGTTGGAATAAACTTCTTCCAAACTCCTGTTAATGTTGACATTTTGACCTTTTCCCATGAATCTCAAATGTTCTTAATGGCATCTAGAATGGTAAATCCTTTCCAGAAGGTTTTCAATGTACTTTGCCCAGATCCATCAGAGAAATCACTATCTATGGCACCTATAGTCTTATGAGATGTATTTCTTAAATAATAAGACTTGAAAGTCAAAATTATTCCTTGATCCACGGACTGCAGAATGGATATTGTGTTAACAGGCATGAAAACAACATTCATCTTCTTTTACATCTCCATCAGAGCTCTTGGGTAATCAGGTGATATGGTTTGGCTGTGTCTCCACCCAAATATCACCTTGAATTGTAATCCCCATAATCCCCACATGTCAAGGGTGGGACCAGGTGGAGGTAATTGGATCATGGTGGGGGGCGGCAGAATTCCCCCATGCTGTTCTCATGATAGTAAGTTCTCATGAGATCTAATAATTTTGTAAGCATCTGGCATTTCCCCGTCTTGCACTCACTCCATCTTGCCACCCTGTGAAGAAGGTGCCTGCTTCTCTTTTGCCTTCTGCTATGATTGAAAGTTTTCTGAGGCCTTCCCAGCAATGCAGAACTGTGAGTCAATTAAACATTTTTATTTTATAAATTACCCAGTCTCGGGTATTTCTTCATAGCAGTGTGGGAACAGACTAATACACCAGGTACATTGTCAATGAGCAATAATATTTTGAAAAGAATATTTTAATTAATTAATTTCTGAACAGTAAGTCTCAAAAGTAGACTTACAATTATTCAGGAAACCATGCTGTAACAGATGTGCTGTCATCCAGTCTTTGTTGTTCCATTTATAGAGCACAGGCCGAGTAGATTTAGCACAATTCTTCAGGGCCCTAGGATTTTTGAAATGGGAAATGGGCACTGGCTTCAACTTAAAGTTACTACCTGCATTAGCTCTTAACAAGAGAGTCAGCCTTTCCTCTGAAACTTTGAAGCCAGGCATTGACTTCTCTTCTGTGGCTATGAAAGACCTAGACGGCATCTTCTTCCAACATAAGCCTGTTTCATCTCCATTGAAAATGTGTTGTTTAGTGTAGCCACTTTCATCAAGGATCTCAGCTGTATCTTCTAGATAACTTTCTGTAGCTTCTGTATCAGCACTTGCTGCTTCATCTTGCACTTTTATGTTATAGAGATGACTTCTTTCCTTTTAGATCTCATGAACCAGCGTCTGTTAGCTTTTAATTTTTCTTCTGCAACTTCCTCACCTCTGTCAGCCTTCATGGAATTGAAGAGATCTAGTTCACTGAGATTTGATCAGGCTTTGACTTAAGGGAATGTTGTGGCTGGTTTGATCTTTTATCCAGATCACTCATACATTCTCCATATCAGCCATAAGGCTGTTTTGCTTTCTTATGATTCATGTGTTCACTGAAATAGCACTTTTAATTCCCTTCAAGAATTTGTCCTTTGCATTCCAAACCTGACTGTTGAGTGCACTCGGCCTAGCTTTTGGCCTGTCTCTGCGTTCAACCTGCCTTCCTCACTAAGTTTAATCATTTCAAGATTTTGGTTTGAAGTGAGAGATGTGTGATTCTTTCTCTTACTTGAACACTTAAGAGACAACTGCAGGGTTATTAACTGACCTAACTTCAATATTGTTGTGTCTTAGAGAATAGAGAGGTCAAGGAGAGGAAGAGAGATGGAGGAACAGTGGGTAGAGCAGTCAGAATGCACAGAACACTTAACCAATTAAGTTTGCCCTCTTATCTGGGCATGGTTTATGGTACCCCAAAACAATTACAATAGTAACAGGAATGATCACTGATCACAGATCACCATAATAGATATAATGATAATAAAAGGATTGAAATGTTATGAAAATTATCAACATGTGACACCGAGACACAAAGTGAGTAAATGCTATCAGAAAAAATGGTGCTTATAGATTTGCTCAATGTAAGATTGCCATAAATTTCAATTTGTAAAAAATGTAAAATCTGCAAAGTGCAATAAAGTGAGGTACGCCTGGACCAGAAATGAGCACTTGAAATTTGAAATTAAAAACACAATCCCATTTACATTAGCACCCAAATGAAATGAAATAGGTGTAAATCTAACGAGTTAGGTAAACATCTATATGAGGAAATCCACAATACCCTAATGAAAGAAAATTAAAAAAAGATCTAAATAAATGGAGAAATATTTCATGTTCATAGATCAGAAGACTCAATATTGGTATGATGTCAATACTTCCCAACTTGATCTATACATTCAATGTAATCCCAATAAAAATCCCAGCAGATTATTTTGTGGATATCAACAAACTAATTCCAAAGTTTACATGAGTGGCAAAAGACCCAGAAGAGCTCACATGACATTGAAGAACAAAGTTGGAGAAGTGACATTCCCTGACTTCAAGACTTACTATAAAGCTATGCTAATCAAGATAGTGTGGGATTGATGAAATAATAGATCAATGTAACGGAACAGGGAGCTCAGAAATACACCCACACAAATACAGCCAACTGATCTATGACAAAGATGCAAAGGTAATACTATAGAGAAAAGATCGTCTTTTCCGCAAACAGTGCTGGAACAACTGGACAACACGCAAAAGGAGTCTAGACATAGACCTTACACCTTTCATAAAATTTTACTCAAAGTGGGTCACAGGCCTAAATTTAAATGTAAAACCATAAAACATAACAGAAAAAAATCAAGGTAACTTTGTGTTTGGCAATGAATGTTTTGATACATCAAAAGTATGATCCATGAAAGAAAAAAGTAATAAGCTCGATTTCATTAAAATTTAAAACTCCTGTAAGAGAATAAAGAGACAAACTGAGAGAAAATATTTATGAAACACGTATCTAATAAAGGACTTGCATCAAAATATATAAGGACCTCTTAAAATTCAACAATAAGAAAACAACCTATTTAAAAAGTGTGCAAAAGATCTGAACAGTCTTTTCACTAGATGGCAAATAAGCACATGAAAAGATGCTCAACATCATATGTCACTGGGGAATTGCAAATTATAACAATGAGATACCAGCACACACCTATTAGAATGGCTAAAATCCAAAACACTGACAACACCAAATGCGGGCAAGGATGTGGAGCAACAGGAACTCCCATTCATTGCTCGTGGGTTTGCAAAATGGTATAGCAACTTTGGAAGACAGTTTGGTAGTTTCTCACAAAACTAAACATCCTCTTACCATATAATCATAACTTGCACTCCTAGGTATTTATCCAAATGAATGGAAAATTTATGTCCACACAAAAACTCACACATGAAAGTTTGTAGCAGCCTTACGTATGATTGCCAAAACTTGGAAGCAACTAAGATGCCCTTCAGTGGGTGAATGAATAAGCAATCTGTGGTACATCCAGGAAATAGGACATTATTCAGTGATAAAAAGAAATGAGCTACCAGGAAATAGGATATTATTCAGTGATAAAAAGAAATGAGCTATCAAGCCACAAAAACATATGTAGGAACCTTAAATGCATATTACTAAATGAAAGAAGCCAGTCTAAAAAGGCTACATACTCTATGATTCTAACTATATGACATTCTGGAAAAGGAAAAACTATGGATCCGTGGTTGTCAAGGATTAGTAAAGCACAGACGATATTTAGAACAGTGAATCTACTCTGTATTATATTGTAATGGTGACTACATGACATGCATTTGGCAAAGCCCGTAGAACAGTGAACCCTAAGGTAAACTATGGACTGTGGTGAAGAATAATGTGTCAATATTGGTTCATCATTTGAAAAGATGTACCAGACAATGCAAGATATTAATAACAGGAAATTGTAGGGGTGGGTGGAGGGTACATGAGAACTCTTTGTACTTTTGTTAACTTTTTCTGCAAACCTAAAACTACCCTAAGAAATAAAGTCTACTAAGTAAGATAAATAAAATTTTAAAAATTAAATACATCTGCTGGGCATGGTGGCTCATTCCTGTCATTACGGCACTTTGGGAGGCCAGGGCAGGTGGAACATTTGAGCCCGGGAATTGGAGACCAGTCTAGGCAACATGAGGAAACTCCGTCTTTACAAAAAATACAAAAATCAACGGGGTGTGGTGGCACATGCCTGTAGTCCCAGCTACTCGGGGGACTGAGGCTGGGGGATCACCTGAGCCAGGGGAGGTGCAGTGAGCCATGATCTTGCCATTGCACTCCAGTCTGGGCAACAGAGTGAGATCCTGTCACAAAACAAAACAAAACAAAACAGACAAACAAACAAAAAACAACAACAAAAAAACCACACATCATACTTTCTGAAGAGTAGATATAATGTATATGTACGATTTGAAGAACAGAATTGCCAGAACCTTACGGGACCTGTGTGCCTGTGTCAATAATATCCTCCTATCCTGCCCACCAAGAGGTAACCATAATCTTGAATTCTGTGTTAACAATTGCCTTCTTCTTTTTTTAAAAAATGGTTTTGTTACCTATGTATGTATCCTTAAACAATATTCTGTTCAGTTTCTCCAGTGTTTGAACTTGAAGCATGTGAAAGCCTGTTTTGGGTATTCATGTGTGACTTGCTGTTTTTGCTCATTGCTGTGTTGTTGAGATGCCTCTGAACTGATGTGTGTGGCTGTGGCTCATTCATTCCCACAGCCGTATGAAATACCATAATGCACGTATCCATTCTGTTCCTGCAGGCCATTTAGGATGCTCCCAGTTTTTGGCTGTTACAAACAGTGCTGCTGTGAACACCCAGGCTTGGGTCTCCTTGGGCATATGTGTGAGACTTTCCCTAGGGATGTGTCCTAGTGGAATGGCAGGGCTGTGGGGCATGTGCATCTTTGACATGACTCATGTCAAATAGTTTCCCAAGTGGTTGTGCCAATGTACACCAGAGTAGCACTGTGTGTTGTGTTCCCCACCCGTGTCCTCTTAGCACTTGGTTCACTGGACACACTGCCTGCTGTCCAAATGCAGTGGCCTCTGCCTGAGTGACCCTCCCAGCTCCCACACCGGCTCAGGCCTCCTTGGCTTTCAGCTGAAAAGCCTTCTTTGACCCTATGAGGCCAGATTGGTGTCCCTCCTCGGGCTCCACAGCACCCTGTAGCATGAGGGCTGCGAATTAGCCACTGACTTGTCCGTCTTCCTAACTGCTCTAAGGGGTCCTTGAAGGAAGGGCCACATCTCATTCACTGCTTCTCTCTGGAGTCCAGCACAGGGCCTGATGCATAGCTGGTGAAAAAGGTGAGAGTGAGGCTGGAATCACTTTGGGGCATGAGGAGGCTGTGGGATGCTGAGCCATAGCTGGAGGCTTGGCAGTGGCAGGGGCGTCATGGAGTCAGGCTCCAGGACCACAGCCACACAGTCAGCCTGACCTGAGAGGGGCTGTGTGTAGCCCCTGAAAGAGGAAAGATGCAGTGAAACCAGAAGTCAGGACCTCCGTCCCCCACCTCAGGGACGCTTTCCACCCTTATGTGGAGTTGGGTGGCAACATGGTTGAAAGCAGACCACCTGGGGTGGAATCCAGGCTCTGCCACTCACTGGCTGCGTGACCTGGGCCAGTCACTGAAGGTCTCTGTGTCTCAGTTTCCTCATCTATGAAATGAGGGCAAAAGTATCTCCTACCTCACAGGATTATTATAAAGATTAAATTAAATGAGTTCATATTTGTAAAGCATTTAGAACAGTGCTTGGCACATGACAAGTGCTACAGAAATACTTATGACATATACATGGCTGGGCGAGGTGGCTCACACCTGTCATCCCAGCACTTTGGGAGGCCGAGGTGGGTGGATCACTTGAGGCCAGGAGTTTGAGACCAGCCTGGACAACATGGTGAAAGCATATCTCTACTAAGAATACAAAATTTAGTCAGGTGTGGTCGCGCACATCTGTAGTCCCAGCTACTTGTGAGGCTGAGGCATGAGAATCACTTGAACCCAGGAGATGGAGGTTGAGCAGTGAGCCAAGATCGTGCCACTGCCCTCCAGCCTGGGTGACAGAGTGAGACTCTGTCTCCAAATAAAAATAAAATCAATCAATCAATATTTATGGCACAGAAATGAATAAGGATGGGGGGCTGGGCTGCCCCGAGTAGGCCTCTAGGGGACTTGCATTCCAAGGACCCTTGAGTACACTCTCTCAGGGTGAATCGCTTCCATGGGTCCTTCCTGTTATTCTCAAGCCCTGGGTTCTGTTTATTTCCCTCTCACTGCTTTCAGAGTCAACAGTGATCCGAAGTGATAGGGTTATTCGTCTACAGGTTTAGTCTGCTCCCCCACTTTTCTGCAGGCTGCCATGAGGCTGCTATCTGTGTCTTCCCATGGAAGATGCCGGCCATGGGGTGCTGGGTGGGCTGTGTGGGGGCTGGCTGAGACGTGGCCCTGTCCTGGAGAAGCAGAGACTTCTGACTTGCTGGGAGTCCTGACCAGGGAATGTTTGGGATGTTGGGGGAGGAAGTGAGGCAGAGCAGGTTCTTGACTGCAGGGGAGCCAGTGAACACAGGGACACCTCTCCATAGGAGGTAACACTGGTGCTGAAGCTGAAGTCATATACTTGGCAGAGAAGATTCTGGAAGGGGACACAGCATGAGCAAAGGCTAGGATGTGTACCATATTGCAAGGCCCATGCCTGGAATCCTCAGGTGCTCAGAGTCTGGAGCACATAGGGTGTCTGAAGTAGGTAAGGGGGAGGGAGGGATGGGCCACAACGGTCTTTCATCATCTCTCCCCCACGCCTAGGCTTTCTGTTTGGAGGTCCTGGACAAAACAGCCCCTTGAAGGAGACTTTAGGATACCTCAGGCCCTGGGCACACTGTTCAACTACCCTGTTGTATCTGACAGAGGGAGGGTCTGAGAGAAACCAACAGCTTGGTGCTGTTTGGTAGAAAAACAACAATAAACAGGGCTGTGGGTGGACAGATCAAAGGGTTCTGTTACCATAGCAACAGAGGGACAGGCCAACTCTAAAATAAAAGAAGAAAAGTAGGCACCTGCCAGAAAAGGTTCTGAAAGAAATCTCAGCACACCCCGGAGGGAGACACAGGAACAGCCTATCTGGGCCTTGCCTTGGACAATCTGGGTGACCCTGGGCCCTGGACAGCACCTTTCCAGGCTCAGTTTCCTTATCTACACAGAAAGGCACTTCTGCAGCACCCCGGGACTCTTCAGTTTGAGAACCACAGCCTTGGAAAGTCCGGAATGTGCTAGGGTTCTATGCACAGAGCCATTGATAGCAGCAGTGCTTATTACAGAATAGAAGGAAAGCAGGTAAGAGCCATGATAGCAAACCATCAGCTAGACACATCAGACTGCACAGGTTTACATTGTCTAAATGGTCTAGTAGGACAGGCATCCCCATTTCCAGAGTCTGTTGACTCTGGCACTGCCGGTGTCTCCCCACCACAGCTGGAGCCTTGGGAACCCCTTGTGAATACTCAGCTCCCACCTTCATCAAGAATAGAGGCGGCAGCCATTCAGCCTCCCTAGCCCACTGCTGGGCTCCACACTGAGCCACTGTGCCTCGTTCTGTCCACCTGGCCCAGCTCTAGGCCTTCCACAAACTCTGCCTGACTCAGCCTGCTCTTATTCCTTGATCTCCTGGGCCCTCAGTCTGCCCATTATTCTACTTTTTTCTCCTCATCTGTAGAAGGGGAGAACATTTCCCTGCCCTACTCACTTCCCAGATCTGTGGCCAATGAACAAAGGTTTAAGAAAGCCTGTAAAACTGCTAAGAGCTGCCCAGGTGTTGAAAGGCAGGGTTAGGCAGTAGGTGAGAGGGTAATTAGTGGTATTGTCACTAACCTGCTAGGTAACCTTGGGTAAGTTATACAGCCTCTCTGGGTTTCTGTTTCCTCATCAGTAAAATGAGGTTAAGGACAGCATCTACTTGCTAGAATTGCTGTGAGGATTAAATGAGTTAACACATGATGCCAGCTGTCATCATCATCATCTCTCTTATTATCATCATTGCTTGTTATTATCACCACCACAGGCTCTCCCTAGCTCAGGGGCCCAGTTAGCCAATGATAGCTCTTCCTAGTGTTGACATCCTGTCTGGATTTCTAAATTCTGGTGGTGGGCGGGGAATTCCCTTGGGATGAAGTGGGACCCACCCAGCTGTTCTGTTGCCTACCTTGCAGGGTGAATGGTGACCAGATGTCCCCCCGTCCAAAAGTAGCCTGTCTGCTCGAGTGGACTCAGTTCCTGCCCCCTTGGCCCATGGGCACAGCCAGTGTCGGGTCCGCCCTCCTTGCCAGTTCTGGTTGTGACTGTCTGGAGTCCCGCTTATATGTGGAAGGTGGTCAGGTGGAGGGACATAGCTCTCAACCTCTTTCCTAAATGGCATTCTCTGCTGCTGCTCTGAATGCATAACTGCTTACCAAGCTGAGTAAACACTCTGTCTCGAGATAAATGAGGCTGAGCATCTTATTTTCTATAAAACCTTCTTGTCTAGAAGGATAAAAGGCTCTGCCCTCAATGCATAGAATGACCATTTCTGGTTTAGTGTAAGAATTCACACTAAATTCCACAAAATATTTCTCTAATAAAGCAGTGAGAGAAACAGAGATTCTTATTTTCTTAGTGTTTGTTACACTGTACAGAAATCCTACCAAATAGCACACGACACTGCATCTCAGCTGTACCCCGCAAAGACAGGTCACTATTCTAAATGAAAGTCAACAAAACTACAACCTCCTAAGGCACTCAAACTTCCCTAATCTGGAGAATCCTAGAAAGACCAGTGTGAGTTCAGGGCAAGGCTGACTGCAAGACAACTAAAAAATATATTTAACAGTACTTTTATGTGAGGTTATTTTAACAGCAAATATCTGATATCAAATGTGTGAAAAGAAATATATTGCCCATCACTTTGCAAATAATATAGTATCTAGAAGGAGCTTTCAGAACGTTTACTCCCTAGTGGCACTTTTTAGGAGATGTACTTTAAAATTGGGATAAATATGCAATGTCATTTCTCAAGTGATGGATCTTATAAATGAAGGCTTCTACAATGTATGAGAATATACTCTTTTAAAAAGCCCAACATTTCCCCCTCATTCTGCATGTATTCATATTAAAATCAACTTCTTTCACAACACCTTGTATTTGGCCTCCCTGGAATTACACGTCTCAAATGGAAGGAAATGGAACTGATGAAGTGTTCCCAGTGGGGTACCAGGCAGTCTGGGAGCTGTGCACCCTCACTGTCCTCATGTACCAGGGGCTACATCTGCAGGCTTCCCTCCTGCCGGCGTGGAGGGCTTACCTCCATGCTGTACTTCTCCACCGTCCTTCGCAGGGGGTCCACAGCCTGCCAGCAGATCAGGATACACAGGTCGATCAGCAGCATGCCCCCCACGATCACAAGCAGTTTCTGGTCCTTGATGATCTACAGAGCGGGAAGGAGCGGAGGTGAGCCGATGTGAGAGACAGTTTTCCACGCAGCAACTGGGGGCCCAGGTCATAGGGGGAACCTGCATCATAAACTCCCCAGCTGGAGAGCCTCCTGCAATTCCCCATCACCCACAGGATAAATCCAGCCAAGCTCCTCTGCGTGACATTCAAGGCCTTTCACAAGCTTGACCTCATCACTCCCCAAACACACATGTGCATTTTGTTGAAGTTTGGCCACTCCTAGTCCCTGGCCGAGCTGTGATTTTCACCCTCCAGGTCTTTGTAGGTGCTAGTTCTTTTGTCTGGAACACCCTATTCTTTCCATTTGGCAAACTTCTAATAATCCTTAAACACCTCGATCAACTGTCACCTCCTCCATGAAGTCCTCTCTAACTCCTGCAGCACAACTAATTACTCCATAGCGCTTTGTCCACGTACTTAATTATCAGGAGGAACCAGAGTAGTAACAACGAGAAGAATAGCTAACATTTAACAAACACTTACTCTGTGCCTGCCTCTAGGTTGATGGTTTCAGAAGCAGTGTCTCATATAAAGGCAAATATTATTATTATTCTTATTTTATGGATGAGCAAACTGAGGCTTAGAAGGGCTAAGTAACTTGGTCAATATAATAAACTTAATAAGAGATGAAGCCTGGATTTGGACCAAGCTCTCTTTTCTCCAGAATTCACATCCTCAAACATTTACAGCAACAATCAGAAGCTAAATTAAGTTGTATACACATCTTCCCTCCTCAGTAAACTGGGGAGCCCTAGACAGAAAGAAAGCCCGTTTTATTTGTGTTCCCTCAGCACCTACCAGCACCTGGCATGCAGTAGCTACTTAAAAGTCTGATGAATTGAATCAACATGAAAGAATATAAAAAGAAGAAATATAACTCCCATTCCTCTTTGCAGCCTGGGATATTTTTATTACTCTGTGAGACTTCTACCCCACTTTACGTCTGTTTGATAGGGATCGGCCGGGGGATAAATATTTTCGGTGCCAAAGCTGACCTGTATTTCATTCACTTCATGTTTATATATCCCTCACTCTCCAGAAAAGCTAATGTAATGAAATAGTTCTGGAAAAGACTCATGGAAAAACAAACAAAACTCAGGCAGAAGCTTAAGAAATGTCACCAGGTTTGGTTTTTAACTATTAAAGCCATTTTTAAAGGAGAAATAAAAACCCGAGGGCCCTTTATGTTACCGAATGTAAAAAGAACACGAGGAAAGTGTTGGTTTAGTGACTGCCAAGGAGATTAAATCCAGCAAAACCGCTTTCCCTGGGGGCAGGGCACCAGCAAAGCCCGCTCTGAGATTTTCAAGGATATGGTGAACTGCTGGTGCTTTGCAGAAACCCAGCTTAACTCTCACCCTCTGGGGAACTAGGCAACTCCCTGCCAGTCTTGAGAAACTGGGGCAAAATGCCTAAGGAGCTTAGCAGTTAGGGGATGAGCTGGAAGGAGCCTCATATCTACGTGATGCTGAACACGGGGCTGTTTGAGCCCCCAGGCATTTGTCCAGCTATTCCTGACCCCTGGAAGGCCTGACCTGCACCTTTCTGCTGGTATACTCCTACCCTGATTTCAAGGTTGAGCCCAAGCAGCTTCTCTTCCTCCATGAATCTAGGCATACCCCGCAAGGGGCATAGATGGCTTTAAAAGCTGAGCACCAGAATTTTCCTCTTGTAAATGTCATAAAGTAAATCCTTCCAATTTAACGGCTCAAGTATGAAATCTGAGGAAGTGGATTTTTTTTTTTTTAGATGGAATTTTGCTTTGTCACTTAGGCTGGAGTGCAATAGTGCAATTTAGGCTCACTGCAGCCTCCGCTTTCTTCCTGGGTTCAAGCAATTCTCCTGCCTCAGCCTCCTGAGTAGCTGGGATTACAGGCATGTGCCACTAGACCCAGCTAATTTTTGTATTTTTAGCAGAGACGGGGTTTCACCATGTTGACCAGGCTGGTCTCGAACTCCTGACTTCAAGTGAGCCACCTGCCTCGGCCTCCCAAAGTGCTGTGGTTACAAGTGTGAGCCACCACACCCGGCTGGGGCAGTGGAATTCTAAAGGATTTAAAATTAAGTGGACCTGAGTTAGAATTCTGGCTCTGTTCCTTGCTACCTGTGTGACCATAAGCCAATCACTTCCTTGCTCTCATTCTGCATTTCTCATTTGTAAAATGGGCAGGGGCAGGGGGAGGGAGAGAGCAGGAGGGCTTCTGTGTTATTCTCCAAGTATGCTATAAAGGAAAGAACACAGGTTTTGGAAGTAGAAGACCTCATTCTAATCCCAATTCTTGTCAAGCGTGATCTTGAGCAAGTTGCTTAACTTTGCTAGGACTCAGTTTCCTTCCTTTTAAAGTGTGGTCAGTGATCCTTAAATTGTACAGTTAGTATAAAAATAAAATGAGATGAGGTATGGAAAGCATTTAGTACAGTGTCTGGCACAGAGAAGATGATCAACAAATGGTAGCTGGCTACCATTACTTGGGTTTTGACAATTAGTGATTCTATGTTTATGTGTAAGACACAGTGACATCTAGGGGCAAAATGTGATACTGCACCTAAGCTCTACTAGACACAAGATTAATCATCATGTGTGGATGGGTGCATGGTGGCAAGATGCTGATAATCAGAAGAGAGGAAATGGTTATTTTCCTTTTGGCACCATTCACAAACCCTGGCATGTAACCAGTGTTTGTGACTGAATGGGTTTAGGCTAAGTAGTTATGAATCACTTTTTATTTATTAATTGTAGAAATATTTATTGAGTGCCTACCCTGAGTCAGGTTCTGTTCTAGGCACTGAGGATGCAACAGTGGACAAAACAAACATTCTGCCCTATGAAGCATGCATGTTTGTGGGGAAGACTAGTAGTGAAAATTATACAAGTACACCCGTGGGAATAGAAAATACAATGGCAAGTAGAGGTGATTTAAAATAATCTTAGATAATGAAAACAGAAGGAAGGAAAGAAAAAAAAGCACTGATCTGAGCACCAGAGACCCCTTACATTAGGCAAGGCCATCTCCCTATTCTTAGATTCTTTGATTTCCTTCCTTCTCTTAAATGCTGCCTGAACTTCTCTCTGGGTTATGTCAGTGCTCACTGATGCTATCACATGCAGTCCTCTCTCTGGGGGTAGGAGGTACTTAGTGGCAGGTGAGAGCAAAGGCACCCAGTAATGATTAAGCATCTGGTTCTGGAATCAGATCTAAGTTTGAAATGAACTACCTAGTTGTGTGATCTTGGGTAATTCCCTTCCCACTCTGAACCAGTTTCCTCATCTAGAACATGGGGATAATATTTGCACATGCCACACTAGATTACCAGAGCCTGGCTTACAATAACTGCTTAACAGATCCAGCGATTTTTACTAAATGTGACTTCTGAGTTGTTTAGAGCAGGGATTAGCAAACTACTGATTTGGCCCACCATCTATTTTTGTAAATAAAGTTTTATGGGAACGTAGCCTTGCTCATTTAAATGGCATACCCTCAATTACAAGGAGGGTAAGGTAGAGAAATTTACACCTTTACCATACTCATTTAAATGAATGTCATTTGCATATTTGTCTATGGTTGCTTTCATTCTATAAAAGCAAAGTTGAGTAGCTGCAACCATGACAGAAGAGCCTGCAAAGTCTTACCTATTGACTACTGGCTCTTTGTAGAAAAACTTGGCTGATGCTTGGTTAAGAGAAAAGGGCATTTATTTATTTTTTCAAAAAACTCAAGATTTTCTGACCTATTCAGCCCGGCTTTCCGCTAGAGCCAACTCATTTCTTCAGGGAACACCATTCAGGGGGAATACAGCATGGATGGTACCCCTGGGGCTCAGCTCTCCTGTCATCTTTAGATGGCGGATGCTTCAGGATAGCTGCTAAAAGCCCTCGGCATTTTTCTTAAGTTGAGCCCAGATGAAACTCTGAGGGTTTATCCTCAGATGCTTTTCCCACTCATGTTATTGTCTGCAACAGAACCCAGTCATATTTGTAGTGAACTTCCATTGTCCTCAAAAAGCATCTGCCCCCAGAACAGAAGGTGTCATCTCTGAATTTCTACTCCTGTCTCAACACTTCCATTTGGTCCTAGTATGAGGCAAAATAAAGACTGTAATAAACCTTCTCAATTTAAAAAGATTTTACAATTGGTCTTTAGAAAAAAAGTAACATGCTGTAAAAATATGAAATTTGGAAGCATTAAGTCACACGTGTTTAATAGCCTTTAATAGCCTTCTTTTCCTTCAATGCTTTCAAAAATGTAGACATATAGGGCATATGGGGTGAAGTTTGTGTATGTAGGTTTGGGGAGGGCAAGCCATCACAGATGGAGGGAGGAGGGGTGGGAGCTATGCAAAGAAGAAAAGGATAAAAAAAATGCATTGAAAAAAAGCATATGATTGCATTTGCAAATTTATATAAATCTGGTATATATGTCAGTAAAAAATAAATAATAAATAAGGGGGCCACTAAAAAAAGTCCAAACTTCTTTAAAAGACACAAAACAAGTCAGTCACCAAAGGACAAATATTGTATGATTTAACTTATATGAGGTTCCTAGAGGAGTCAAATTCATAGAAAGGACAATCGTGGTGGCCATGGCTGTGGGGAGAGGAAGGGAGAAGAGAGAGTTAGTGTTGAATGGGTATAGAGTTTCAGTTTGGGAAGATGAAAAGGTTTGGCGATGGATGGTGATGATGGTTGCGCAATACAAACGAACAATATGAACTGCCAAAGGCTTTCAGTACAAGATTTGGTACTAATTTTGTTGTGAAAATGATGAAGGCTGGATGAGCACATTATTCCAGTGTGAGAAACTCTTTGGGGTCACTCTGGGCTTTCTAGTGATTCCAGGAGCCGGTTTGCGGTGCTGTGGTTAAGTATTATTTACCAACCAAATTACAGGCGGGTAAGGTAGAGAAGAGAAATTTATATCTTACCCAAACCACACACTCAATCAGGGAACCAGATTGTTTTGAAAGGGTTGGGACAGGTGTAGTTCAAAATTGGGCTCTTCTTCACAGTTCCAGTTTTTTACATAACCAAGTAGGTTTTTATTGCTACAGTTTTGTTTTTATTGTGGTAAAATGCACATAAATTTTGCCATTTTAACTAACCATTTTTAAGTGGAGAGCTCAGTGTCATTAACTCAATAGAGGTGGCCCTGATCCCCTCTGTGCATGAAGCTTATTGCTCTCATTTCCCTTTCTGTCCCTGACATCACCCTCACCATCCTTGATGTCATTTCCCCCGCTGGTCCTGAGGCCCTCCTCACCGTCACAATCATCTTCCTCTAGATGCCTGGTGACACAATTACCATCCTCTGATGTCCACCTCTGTCACCTTCTAGTCCTCTAACCTCATACCCGTTAAGGGACTGTTTTAATCCTCACTGTCTCTGACATCATTACCCTTAAAAACAAAAGTAGAAAAAAAGTTTTAAAAAGTAAAAAAAAAAAAAAAAAAAAAGTAAAGAAAGTTTAAAAAGTTAAAAAAGTGTGTGTGGGGGGGCTTGTTTCTCAGATAAGCCCCCTCCCTGGATGCCTGGACCCACTGCAAGCCTGAGCTCTCAGAGTTGCCCCAGACCCTTGGCAGGGACCGAGTTTCCCCCGGCTCAGGCAGTGCAGGAGGAAGTGAGCAACAGCCCATGGCCTCTGGTGACCACACCACATCACTGCCCCACAGGGAGCTTCCAGACAGCTGAACTCCTGCTATTTTCCCGATATGTTTTGTCGATTGTGGCCAGACAGTTGGTGTGTTCCTGCTTCGCAGTCATGTTAGAGAGCATAAAGGTGGGTTCCTTATCACAGATGACCATAGGGATGAATCACATATTAGCACAAAGGAACCAACACTGTGCTTCTTCCAAACCAGGGTGGAGTTGTCATCCTGGTTTAAGAGCAGAGCAGCTCTTAAAACAGAGCCGCAGAGCTTGAGGGGCCCCAGAAGCCACCTAGGCCAGTGGCTCTCCAGCCTTGGCTTGCTTTGGCCGGGGATGGGGAAAACACAGGCTCCTGGGCTCCTCCCAAGGTTTCCAGTTCATTAGCATCAGGGCGGGGCCCAGGAACTTGCATTTCTAACAGCTTGCAGGGCAGCTACACTCAGAAGCCCTGATCTAGACCACAGGTCCCCAAATTTGGCAGTATATTAACATCACCAGGGAAAGCTGAAAAACTACCGATGCTCAGCTCCGGCCCCAGAGCCCTCATTTCAACTGGCCTGGGCGACTTCTTGTAGTTTTCAAAAGGTCCCCCGGGATTGCAGTGGGCAGCCACAGCTGAGGAACACTGGGGTGGCCAGGCCTCTCATCTTACGGAGAGTTGTCATAAATGCTGCCGGGGCCCAGAGACAGCCCCTCCATGCGAGCACAGGGACAGGGTGGCAGAGCAGGGCCCTTTCCCCCCTCTAAATGCAGCCTGTGGATTTCCTAAGGTGGTTCGGGTGTGGGGCAGGGGGCAGACAACAGAATATACCTCCGCCTCATCTGGAGAGGACAGGGGGCTGCAGTCCTGAAGAAGAACCTTGGCAGTGAAGAGGTGGGTGGGGGGCCTGAGGAGTGAGAGGTATCACCAGGGCACCTGGCAGGAGCCCACAGAATCAGAGCTAAGGGCACAATACTATGTTAATGCGTCTGCACTCTACAGATGAGGACACAGAGGTCCTGAAAGACTAAGAGCTTTGTCTAAGGACACACGGCAGATCAGCGGTGGACAGAGACTAGAACTCCAGGCTTCTGTTTTGCCTTTGGCCTCACTGCTCTGGCTGGGTTGCTGTCTGCCACCGGCTCCAGGTAACCAGGGAGCAAAATGCAGGGTCACATGAAAAACTGGAACAACAGGCTCCATGTTCCACTGGGATGAGCCCACAGTGAGGATCTGCAGAGGAGATGTTGGTAAACAAGTGATGCCCACATCAGGATTTGAAGAGTGTGTGCAGGGGGCTAGGGTGTGATGGGTGGGGAACTGAATTGAGAAGAGGATTTTTGGTAAGAGGTGTCATGGTACCCTGATGAGAGAAATGGGTGAACTGGGAGGGAACGCTTCCTCCATGACCTCAAATCAAGGGAGAGGCCTTGGTTTCCAGTGAAAAGGAGACCACTGGGTGGCTTGATAGGAGTCTCTGCAGCCTGGGGGACCCTGTGGGCTGGTGTCTGACTCCTGCTTGAGAAACGTAAAGGTGGATGATGGACTGGCCAGCTGCTCTGAGGATGGAACAAAAGAGAAGCAGCTACTACAGTGACATCAACCTTCAGTCCTTGAGTTTGTAGGTGCAAAGGAGATGCAAGAATGCTTTCTGCGCCCCAGATGTGGGCCATGGGTGAGGGAGAGTTTGTGTGGCCCTGTCCAGGACTAGCTGGAGGGGTGAGGTGACCCCAGGGTGGAGAACTGAAGGATGCTCAGGAGCAGAGGAAGAAGCCACAAGTAGCCAGTTGGGGGAGCATTTCACCTGCATCAAGATCATAGCAGGAGAGAAAGTCCCAGTTAATGAGGGACTCAGAAAAGCGCCCTAGGAGTCTAAAGGGGCCACTGCAATCCTTGCCAGGCCCAGGAAGCCCAATGCCAGCTCTGAGCAAGTAAGGTATTTCCTGCCCCTTCCACCATTCCTAATTCCAGCTCCGGAGGGGTTGGACACCTGGATGGATGGGATGATGGGGAAAGAATGCAGGCTGGCCAAAGACAGAGCAGCCAGCCTATACTCCTTTTCCCAAGACAGGTGGCTGGCCTGCTGCAGGCCTGAGCTGGGAGAGGGAGAAGCTGTGCCAATCAATGCCGTTTGAAGTTTTGAATATAACAATAGACTCTACATATCATAATAGTTACTGATCAGAGGACCTTCAAAATCACAAGACTTGCCACAAATTTTATCCAGAAGAAAGGGGAGATCCAGTACCACTGCAAGAGTTAAAGAGGACAGTGGTGGACAAAGTTTCTCTATGACTAAGAGTCAAGGTCTGGCAACATCATGTCTATACCAAACCGCACGGGTGTGAAGGCTGAGCTCCTGTCCTACAAGGGCCTCTTGGAAAATGGAATCATTAAGTCAGGTACCAGCCTTGTTTCACTCCTCCCTTTTAAGGGCTCCCTACTGCCCATAAGTTAAAGTGCAGATTCCTTAATGTGGCTCCTGCCTTCCCTTCCAGCCTCTTCCTGCATCCTGTCCCCACGAACCCTATGCCCCAGCCACACCAAGCCTCTCTCAGCCCCTGACCACCTGCCTCCCATCCCCAGGCTGCCATGGATGGTTCCTTTGACAAGGTCCCCAGCATCCCTATGCCCTTGGCTTGGCTAACTGCCATTCACCCTCCAGGCCCCAGCAGAGGTGGCACTTCCTCCATGAAGCCTCCCTTGAGTGTTTTGTACCCCAGCCCCCCCCACATGTCCCCAGCCAGCCCTGATAACTGTATTATAAATGCTTTGTTAACTGTCCGATTTCCCCAGTAGGCTGAAGGTGGCAGGAGGTAGGGATTGTGTTTAGCTTGGATCCCCAGCAAATAGCTCAGTTCCTGGAATATAGTATATACTTGCTAGATAAATGCTGGGTGAACACTACTAACACCCTGAAACAGAAGGAGAGTGATTACCTTCTTCTTCATTTTCACATTTTTGAAGATGGCGTGGACTCTCCAGGTCTTTGCAAACATGGCCCCAAAAGCAGTCGTGTAGCCCACGGTGAGAATCCAGGTCCTGACCTAGAGGCCATGAGAAAACACAGGCATTGACCTTCCTTAGGTAGACAGACTTCATCAGGTACGAGACCACCCTGCAAGGGGACTCTTTATGATGGGGACAAATACTCCCCTCTGCACATCACTGAGTTTCACTGGCATCTTTCAATCAAATTTCCATTCAATAGGCATTTAGTTCTATCAGCCACTTACCAGACCCAGGGCACTGGGCACACAGGAGTGCAAGATTCAAATTGTGCCTTAGATGGGCCTAGAGAGAGCCAGACAGAGGCAGAGCCACAGAGGGCCCCCAGGACTGCTGAGGTTCCACCAAAAGGTGATGGTCCAGCCCTCTGGCCTTCACTTCCCTCCTCCCTCCCTTCTTCCTGCTGCCCAGCCGTCTCCCCACATGGTCAGGCCATGTGGCTACTACCGTCCAGTGTCACCTTGGAAGGTCAGTTAGTCAGCATGGGCCAGACTGGCTGCTGAGCCCACACTTAGACCTTGGTCCCTGCTTAGGACTGAGGCCCTGTCTGGCTCTCACCTATTCCCCAGGACCAAGGTGTGCCCTGACCCCTAGCCCTAGATTGGTGGCTAATGGGAACAGCCGGCCCTGACAGGAGCCTACAACTTGGATCCCTGAAGGCTGGAACAGGCTGGCCACCACCTGTTAGGTCTTAGGGGCCTCCAGGATGCCCGCCTTCACCTGTACTGCATCACTCCCAGAGCCCGCAACCCTCACCATTTAGACTGGACACCCTCTAATACCCAGGAGACTTGCACATCTCCAGGTGGGCCCCACATCGTGGTCCAGCCCTGGGCTGTGCACCACTGAGTTCTGGGGCCTCCCACTCACTGGGACAGAAAAGCCATGTGCGCCATGAGTTGCAGCTCTGAGCTTGGGTCTTTGCTCTCCCTCAGCTCTGTTGAGCTTAGTTTCCTTTGAAAGGTTCCAACCTCCCTTGACTGAACACAAGGCAGAAAGGTGGATGTGGCAGGGGAAAAAGAGAGGCAGCCAGGCTGCAGCAGACAGCTCAGGCCCTCTGCATCCAGAGGAGCTGAGCACAGCAGCTTTGCTTGGCTTCCCCAGGCCCCTTCTAGTTCAGGGCTGGCTGCCACCAGCACATGTAGGAAGTTTCCAAGAAATGTTCCCAGCCCATTCCCCTTACGGATTCATTCTGCTCCTGCCTTTCCGGCAACTTGACTCTCCAGGTTTTCAGAGACAGAACATTTTGCATTTCCATTTTATTTGTAAAAATAGGAACTATTTTTAGATTGCAAGGCCGATCCACTAAATCAAGGGAAGGACAACAGTATCACAGCGCTTGTTCAGAAACACAGGCCTGTGAAGCATGAATGCTGCGAGGGTACAGGTGGGCGCTTAGCCTTCTATTTTCTTTTTCTTTTTTTTTTAATTTCACAAACAAGGAGAAATCAGATGGGTAAAAATGAACCACGGTGCTTTAGAAAGAATGTAGAATGGCCACATTATTACCCAGATGATCATAAAAGGATGTGAGAAAAGTATACAAAACAGGGAGGGGGAAAGAGCCAATGATAGAGAATTTAGACTTGAGCATATTCAATGACCAGATAATACATCTTGTCATCTGTCAGAGATGCATGGGATTTGACAGTTCATCTCATTCATTCACTCATTCATTTGTTTGTTTGTTCATTTGTTCATCTTCAACAAGTATTATTAGGCCAGAGGCAAAGTAGATAACAATAAAAACAAACAACAACAACAATAACAGACACCAAGGTGATTTTTTGGAGGTGTCAGTTAAGCTAGGAAATCCCTTAACAGGTGAAGAAACTGAGGCCCAGCGCATTTAAGATATTTGCCTTATCCATGCCACGCAGCTCCAGAGCTGAGCCTGGAACTCGATGCTTTGTCCCGGTCCAGGCCTCTCTCCCCGACATCCTGCTGCTGCCTCCTCCTCTGATGGAGTCTCCTCAACCCAAATCAGGTTCATCTACACCTAGGAGCCGGATGTCAAAGGACCAGGACACACCCAGAGGGGGTAGCTGACCAATCTGTAACATCCTCCGGGGACCTCAGCACACTTGTAAATCTAATTTATTGACACGACTGTTAAGACCAATGGTCTACAGCATTTTTTGATAACGTTCTCTTGAACATGTTTAATTTTACAAATGACCATATACAGATCATGGGCATTTTAAAAAGGACAAAGATGAAGTAATATCATCATTTTTACCTCATTCTGTGGCTGACAAAGATCTATTTTGAGGAGATGTGTCACTCCAGTGTGCAAAGCATTCCTTTTTTTTTTTTTTTTTTTTTGAGATGAGATCTTGCTCTGTCACTCAGGCTGGAGTACAGTGGTACAATCACAGCTCATTTCAGCCTCCATCTCTGGAGCTCAAACAATCCTCCCACCTCAGTCTCCTGAGTAGCTGGGACTGCAGGCATGCACCACCATGCCCGGCTAATTTTTTTGATTTTTAGTAGAGATGAAATCTTGCTATATTGCCCAGGCTGGTCTTGAACTCCTGAACTCAAGTGATCCTCCTGCCTCGGCCTCTCAAAGTGTTGGGAGTACAGGCAAGAGGCGTTGCATCTGGCCTCAGTGTGCAAGCATTCTTAATATTTGCTTTGACTTAGGTTTTCTTTGAAATAATCATTTCCAGGCCACTTGTCTATTTTGTGAGGGCTGAATTCAATCAATCATATAATTAGTCAAATTAGTTACAATTCAATAATATAAATTTAATCTGGCATCTGGAAACTACAATATGTGGCCATAAACTAAAAGCGAAGAATAGCTGAGGATGCCTGGGCAGAAAAGAGTTAACATAGCAGGCCTGAGACTGTTATCTTTAGAAAGGTCTGATTTGAAGGTTGGTCCTTGGCTGGTATCTGAGAGCTTGGATTCTGGACAGTTCCCACCATTCCCTCAAGGATAAGAACAGCTCACTGTGCCTGAACTGGTTGTGCAAACAACGTGGTTTATGCTGAACACTGCCTGCCTTCTGGGAGTCTGGAATTTTGTTATGTAGTAGGTAGACGGTGTCGACATATCCATCCCCCAACTAAAAACCCTGGGCGTGGCATCTCTAATGTGCTTCCCTAGGCAGCATTTCACACATGTGGTCGCTACTCATTGCTGGGGGAATTAAGCGTGTCCTGTGCTCCTCCACGGTGATAGGGCTATCAGAAGCTGACACCTGGTTTCCCCTGGACTTCGCCTCCCCACGTGCCTTTTCCTTTGCTGATGTTGCTGTGTATTCTTTCGGTGTAATAAGTCATAGCTGCGAGTATGACTGTGCGCTGGGCCCTGAGAGTCCTAGTGAATCATTGAAGCTGGGGGTTGTCTTGGAGACTCTCAATGCTGTATCCCATTGCTGTCTGGTGTAGAGAACTGACCAACCACTTTGCCTTTGGGAGCGTTCCTGCCTACAATCACCAGACACCTACTGCCAGGGCTCCACAGTGAGTCCCCATATGAAGTGTTACTCCAGCTTAAGTTTCTGGGATTTAAACCCATCGCTGCCCCACAGAGCCCTCAGGTTAAACTCCAAATTCTTAGCAGGCAGGGCGCAGCCCCCTCCACCTTACCTCTTCTGATATTTCTCAAGCCATCCTGCCCTGCCCAGTCTTTCCCCTCACATTACACTGGCTCATGCTGCCGGGTCTGACACGCGCTGTTTCCTCCACCCAAAATGCCATTCCTTGTTCCATGTTCTTCACAACTTCTCATGCATCCTCCGAAATCCAAACTTGTGAGCCACTTCCTCTGAGAAGCCCACTGAGACCTTGCAGGGAGGTCATGACCACTTCCTCCTCGTGACTTCTGCCTTCGAGCACGTTTCTGCTCTGCTGGTCACACACAGATGACATCTATCTGATTACCTGTCTGCCTCTCCCACTAGATGAAGCTACCGGGAGGCAGGGCCTGCTTTGCTCACCTTTAAATCTCTGGAGCCAAGAGGAGACAATCAGGCTGGATGGGCCAGTTTAGGAGGTCATGAACTCTTTGTCACCACAGATGTGCAAGTTGAGCCCGAGCAAGCAAATTAAAGGAAGACCACAGACAGAACTGGAGCATTTGATAGCAAAAGAGGCTGAGTTCATGGCCTCAGCTGCCCCTTCCACATGCTGTCTGACAGGTAGTGAGCTCCCCGTCACTCCACATATTCAAGCAAAGCTTGGAAGACCCACCCCCCTTCTCTCCCTCCATCAGAATGCTGCAGGGGCATTTCCTGCACTGAGGGAGTTTTCGTTTAATGACATCCCTTCTATGTGGCTCTATGATGCCAAATAAACTAGAAGGTTTCATCTGAAGGGTTCTAATGATTCTGTTTTCCAATATGTTACCACCAATACAAGTCTCTACTGATTCATCAACACGAAATAGGCACTTCACTTTTTCTCCTAAAGTCTTACGTGTGTTTATTTTTCTGATTTAACATCTTTCTTTTTCTCCCCTTAGCCATCAAGTACTCAGCCCCCTCTGCAAACTGCCTTGAACATAATACATCCATGGGGGAAGACAAACTTTAGGCAGGCAGTGCCCATCTCAGTCCCAGCTATGAAAAAGGAGAAGGAAATGAGAGCAATTCCCCAAATGGAAGGAAAAATCTATGCCCAGAACAATTCTGCTCAGCTGCTTGCTCCACTGATTTCATGAAGCATGCCTGGCAGGGTGAAGGGCTTTCATTGCCCTTCTGGGGATCAACATGAAAATGGACACACAACCTCTGCTGGCAGGCCTGTTGTGACAGATGACGGACAGGACTGCTGTGCTCTGGGTCTCCTTGTTGCCACAGATTCTTGTGGGCTTCAGGCCAACAAGTCAGATGGAGGAGCAAGCCCTGGTGGCTGGCTGGACACAGGGGCAAGTCACTTTCCTGCTGTCCAAATGGTTCTCTCAAGGGCCTTTTATTTCATTCTGACTGCTCATCTGAGGTGATCAACAGTGAGAAGGAGGGAAGAAACTCCCAGAGCGCCCCAAAGCAAGCCCCAGACCACTGTGAGGTATGAGGTGGGGAAGCTGAGAGGCCTGAGGTCTCCAGGGCCTGTCTTGTCTTCTAGGGCAGGGGCAACAGATAAATCCTGAAGTTATAAGACTCTGAAGAACAGCCTCTAGAAACAGCCCCAGAAGACCCCATCTTGCTCAGGGTCTTTTGGGTAAGACCTGTACAGAAAATCTTCTCTGGAGTTTGGAGTACAGCAGAGCCTTTCTGGGGGGACGGTGCAGGGGGCAAAGGTGACTCAGGACCCACAGGAGTACTCTGGAACCCAAGTCAGGGCCTAGGGGGCATCTTAGAAGCCTTGGGGCAAATCAGAGAGAGGTTTCTCCTCTGGGAGGAGAAATTTCTGAAAGACACCCCGTCTGGGCCCTTTCTGAAGGACTCCACTCCTCAAGGCCCTTGAAACAAACAAACTCCAAGAACTTGGCTCAAAGATCCGATCACAGGCCGGAAATTCACCTCCTGTCCCTGATGCCAACACCCTTGTGTCGTGCAGAAAGTGCGCAACTGCCCTTGGCAGCCTTGGCTCAGGCCACGGAACAATGCAGAATGAGGAAGAGGCCTTTCTTCCTGTTCCCCCACAATCCCAGAAGGTGCCTCAGGACTGGAGGTTGGGGAGCTTTTTGGAAACGCAGCATTCTCAGATGGGTAGTGGCAGGAGTGGGTGGGGCATGTTGGGGAGGGGGCTGCTGTGTGCCTTCATACAGCTCTGTGGACAGGAGACGTGGACGAGTGGGCGTCAGGGCCAGAGAGGAAGGACTGAGTGGCCACACCATGTGATTGCAGCTGCTGAGAATTCCATGGGCAAGGATGGTGTATCATTTAGGACTTCCAGAAATAACTGGAGCTCACTCAGAGGGGTCCCTTATTTTAAGTCTTCCCTGATTTGTCCCTTGCTTCTGGGCCTTTCCCACTCCCCTAGGCCTGTCTCTGCCACTGTACACAACATAGTAAATGGGAACTGTTTGTTTACTTAGGTTTTCAATCTACACTGCCAGCTCCCCGAGGACCATGATCTGTGTCTAGCAGGTGCCTGGGAATGTTATCATATGAATGAATGAATTGTGGGAACAAGAGTGCTGAGCAGAGCCAGGGGTTGGAGTGGCCCACATGTGGGGTGTCTGGAAGGGAGGCCATCATCTGCTTATTGGCTCAGGAGTCTGGGGAGTCCCTGGTTCCCCACTCAGCCCCCTCCTCTGGAAGGGAGTTGGGGGTGGGGAGGCCACTGTCATCAAGTGGGCATCTGTACCCCATCCAGGACTCCAGTTGGCCCAACCAGGCCCTGTGACAGCCAGTCCCTGTGGCCCTCTCCTTGAGCTGGTCTGGACCTGCCAGGCAAGGCCACCGCCAAACCCTGTGGGTATCTCCTAGTCCAGCCTTCCTGCTCTCTTCTGAAATCACAAAGCATGTTACCATGGCCAGCCATGAGAGCCCACCTGCAGAAACAGCCCCAAACCAACATTATTACATTGTTTTACTTCCCAACTGCCTCAAAAAGAAATCCCCATGCAACAACAACAACAAAACCACAGATTTATGGCCTTTTAACTAAAAATATTCCATTAATTCCTACCAGACTTGAATTTACAGGGAGACCAAGTGGGTGTTCCTAGGCAGCCTTTACCTTTCTAGTTAGAGTTAGAAAATCCCGGTACCTCTAGGAGGGCAGGAAGAGGGCATCACACTCCCCAGTCCAGTGTCTGGGCCTCCCCTGCCCCACCCCTGCCTAGCTGCCACCCATCTGAGCAGAGTGAAGAGGCTGAGGGGTGCTTTGGGACTCGAACCCCACCCTGCCAGCTGTGACGGAACCGCCCTGCTTCCCGAGGTTCGAGGGTGGGGGCCACACTCCAGTGTCTTCCAGCCCAGGAGCTCCTTCCCTCCCACAGCTGGGCCCCAGGAGACCAGGCTTCTGGTGCTTCCATTTATCTTACACAACCAGTCTCCAAGAGACAAACACAAAAATAAAGCATCAGGTACTAATCTTATCCCTGCCCTTCCAAGTGCGGTCTGGGGATGTGGCATCAGCATTCCCTGAGTGTGTGTCAGGAATGCACAGGCCCCCTTCTAGACCCGCTGCATTCCATCCAGACCCCGAGGTGGCTCAGTGCACACTGAGCAGCACTGTCTGTGCATGCAGGAGCTGGGATGGGAGCCACCCTTTGGCAAGGGGAGGAGGGTTGGGGCAGATAGGAACCGGAAGGAGACAGGGAGGGCCTCTGGGATGCTGATAAAGTCCAGCTTCTTGATTTGGATCCTGGATTCACAGTTGAGTTCAGTTTGTGAAAATTCGCTGAGTGCCATGCTTATAATATACATACTTTTTTTTAGTAGAAAAATAGATAAAAGAGTTAGGGTGGTCAGCAAGTAGAGGCAGCTGGGAGCTAAAGCTGAGCCATGCTCTTCTGAGCATCCCTCAGGGCAGCCCTGGGCCGAACTGGCTTCTTAGGCCAGATTCCAACCACTACATGGCTGCAGCATCCTCAGAGGTCCCGTCTGTGTCATTCTTACCTCCCTTGCTGCCTGCCCCAAAGCCCCTTTCAGCACTCAAGGTGGCAGAGGCAACCACCAGCTTGGCTTTGACTTAGGCAGGACCCAAGTCTGTTCGTGCCCCAGTTTTGGTAGAGCAAGGCCGCAGAAGGCTAGAAGTTGCCGTGGGTACCTACATCAAACTGGCCAGCATCAACCGGTTTTCCCAGCCTCTTCTTTTTTTATTTTTTTTTTGAGACAGGGTCTCCCTCTGTCATCCGGGCTGCAGTACAGTGGCACGATCTTGGCTGACTGCAACCTCTGCTTCCCAGGTTCAAGTGATTCTCCTGCCTCAGCCTCCTGAGTAGCTGGGACTATAGACGTCTGTCACCACGCCTGGATAATCTTTGTAATTTTAGTAGAGATGGGATTTTACTATGTTGGCCAGGCTGGCCTTGAACTCCTGACCTTAGGTGATCCACCCACCTCAGCTTCCCAAAGTGCTGGGATTACAGGCATCAGCCACCGCCTTCCAGCCTCTTCATCCCAAGTTTGCTCTGCTTTATCAGTGTCTCTCTTAATGGTATCCAGAAGTGAACACAATTATCCAGACATAGTCCCATCATTCGTTCATACATAATGATAACAGCTAAGATGTATGAAGCCTTACTGTGTGACAGGCACTAGGTACTTTACACACATAATCTCATTTAATCCTCACAACCCTATTATTATCATCCCCATTTTACAGAAGAGGAAACTAAGGTTAAGAGATGTTAAATAGGGTAAACAAAAACCACTGAATTGTACACATTAAAAGGGCAAAATTTATGGTATGTGGATTATATCTTAATTAAAAAAAATCTGAGACAAAAATTTTGGTAATATTGGCTAAGTGGTTACCAGATCCCTAAGAACTTAGTTGACTGTTTTTTTTTTTTCCTTTTCTGGTATAAGCCAGCTCATAAAAATTCAGAATATTATTGATTTCTAATGAAACATCTCAGTCATCTTTGTGGTCCAACAGAGCTAGTTTTAAACTTCTTCCCTGCTGCCTAGCAGTGTGTGACAGGGCTTCAGTTTTCTGTTCCATCAGGTGGGGACAGTGAACTTGGCCTTGTCAGGTGGTCACGAAGGAAAGGCTGCCTCTGGCTGAAAGCTGGCCTTGGTGAATCGCAGAGGCTGAGGGCACAGGCTCAGGGAGTTAACATGAAGCTGTTGACTACCCCACGCCCAGGAATGCTTCTGAGAGCCCAGGAAGCTGTGTGAGGCCCACGCTGGGATCTAAGGTCCACCTGGAACCTCCTCATCCTCTCTGCAAAGTCCCTTCTTACTCCTCCCACACTTGGAGCTGGGGTTTCTGCCTCAGATCCACAAGGAAGGCAAGTGCTTTTTCTCATCCCCACCTGCCGGGCTCCTTGTCTGGGCGGACAGGGGCTGGGATCCCAGAGCTGGGTCAGCTCAGCTGCGGGGGTCCATCCCTCCCCCCTGGCACTGGGGCCCTGGCCCACGCCCAGCACCGTCCTTGCAGACAGCTCCATGTCCATAGGGGCCACGTTGCTATGGTGACTCCACTACCCACACAGTGTCCAGGGAGACAGCACGGGGTATAGCTGGAGCTGTTCTCAAGACTTGCAGAAACCGGCACTGACAGGCTGGGAAGATTCTGGAAAGGGTCAGAGGGAGTGGGGGATGGGAACTAAGAGAAGCTGCGTCCCTAGCAGTAGCACTGTGTGTGTGTGAATCTGTGTGCATGCACTCACACATGCACCCACCCTCGTCTGAGCAGAGGTGTAGCCCCTAGAGAGGCCTAATCTTGTGACTGTCGTAGGTTTCTGTCTGAGGTGGTATTCATGGTCTCTCACTGTGTTAAGCTGCTATATTGAAAACTAAAAGGGAGAAAAAAGCGGCATGTATATGGCAGCAGAGCAGACAAAACTGTGACTTCGGCTGCACCATGTCTGAACCTGGCCTCATGGTCTACCTTGTCCCCTGTCCTTTAAGATTTACAGAACCCAGTGTGGGACACCAGGAAATTACACTGTGACGAGGATGCAAGGTGACAAGCTGTGATGCCTATCCCTCCTCCTACATCCCTCCATGCAGCACTCTCCCTGAGTTCCAGGCAGCTTGTCTGAATCGTCTTGTTTAACCCACACTGCAATCCTGCAGAGGGAAAACTGTTAGGCTCATTTTACAGATGAGAAAACTGAGGTTAAGTCACTTGCCGCGGTCAGGAGCTAGTAAGTGGAGGAGGTGGCAGTCGAATGCAGGCTGTTGTTGGAAGACCCGTGATCACTACAACATACAGACCTGCTTCTCCTTGCAGCTCCCCACTCGGTGGGAGTTTTTTGGGAGCAGCCTTCTAGGTCTGAAGAACAGAATCCATGGCACCACGTGAAATTAAGGAGCTGCCCACCCTGGAATAGCAGGTGGAATACAACCCAAATTGTACCCATCGGGCACTGGTACTTAGGCCGTAAATTCAAGAGCTTTCACTTCCTCTTCCTGGGCGATATTGAGAATTAGTAAATAAATGGCCCCAGCCCTAACCCATGTACACATCTGTGCTGACCCAATTCAGTCCGGGGTAGATAATCTATGCCTTTTCCCCACAGTCATGCATGTGGACTCCCCTTTGCGGAGCTTCTAAAACAGCCTTGACTGCAAATAAATTAATTCTCAGGGGTGGCAAGAACTGGGCCCTAACATCTTTTCGGGCCCTCATCTTCAGAGCCGATGCTGATTTGTAAAGCGCTTTATGATTTATTCATACCAGCCTTCCCCAGCTTCCCAGGACAACCTTCCCCTCACACAAATGAGCGTGACTCCCAGAACAGAATGTCAGGCTTCATTAAAAAGAAAAGCCCTGGGTGTGGGGGATGTCCCTGTTTTTGCTCCCTAGCCTGCGTCACCCTGTGGTTGTCAAATTCAGGTCAAACTTGAGAAAGCACCTGTGCTTTCATAGCCTTTGGCTTGTGAACAAGGCAAGATGTCAGGAACTTATTTCTGGGAAGGAGAGAGTTTCTAAAGGTGGGGCAGCCCTTCATGTCTGCTGCAGGAATCTCTGCAGTGAAGACTGAATGCCTCAGGACACCTGAGGCATTCCCAGGACACCTGAGGCATTCCCAGGACACCTGAGGCATTCCCAGGACACCTGAGGCATTCCCAGGTGTCCAATAGCAAGTGATGAGGAGATGGGCAGAGTGGCCCCTGGGAAGGACTGGGGCCATGGCAGAACGAGGGTAGGGTTTTGCTCCACTGGTTCTCAACCCGGGGAACAAGGCAAGCTCCTTGCCTCTCAGGGATGCCGGTGAGAAACTGGAGTTACCAAACTTGCCCCCAGTATCTTTTTTTTTTTTTTGAGACAGAGTCTTGCTTTGTCGCCCAGGCAGGAGTGCAGTGGCATGATCTCGGCTCACTGCAAGCTCCGCCTCCCAGGTTCACGCCATTCTCCTGCCCGGTGGCACCCGCCACCTCGCCCGGCTAATTTTTTGTATTTTTAAGTAGAGACGGGGTTTGCCATGTTGGCCAGGTTGGTCTTGAACTCCTGGCCCCAGGTGATCTACCCGCCTCGGCCTCCCAAAGTGCTGGGATTATAAGCATGAGCCACTGTACCCAGCCCCAGTACCATTTCCATTACTGTAATCATCACAGTGTCCTAAAACTTGGGGAGGAAGCCTAAGCACAGATGGAAGAGAGAAATCCTGACTTTCCTCGTTTAACTTCATCAGGGTCCCTCAGCAGCAACCTTTTATTCAGGCCTCACCACTGCCCACGAAAGCTGACCACAAATAAATTGTATGCCCATGAAATTGTTAGGCATCTCAGGGCGCAAAAGTCATGCTGATGTAGGAATATCAGAGACTCAGTGGCCTTCACACTTCCACTAAAACTAGCAAGACTTCCATGTGCTTTGGTTATCATTCTCATGCCAGAAAGCCACCTTTTTTTTTTCTTTTTTCTTTTTTTTTGAGATGGAGTTTTGCTCTTGTGGCCCAGGCTGGAGTGCCATGGCGTGATCTCGGCTCACTGTAACCCCTGCCTCCCAGGTTCAAGCGATTCTCCTGCCCTCAGCCTCCTGAGTAGCTGGGATTACAGGCACGTGCCTCCACGCCTGGCTAATTTTGTATTTTTAGTAGAGACAGGGTTTCTCCATGTTGGTCAGGCTGGTCTTGAACTCCTGACTTCGGGTGATCTGCCTGCCTCAGCCTCTCAAAGTGCTGGGATTATAGGCGTGAGCCACTGCACCTTGCCCCAGGAGGCCATACTCTTTCGAGAACAACCCCACTGAACCACACCCACAAGGACTTTTGAGCAGCTCAGCTTCTTTGGAAGCTGACTGCAGGCACAGTGAAGCCAGGGACTTGCATCTTTTATATTCACCTTCTTCACTCCCAGAAGGGCAGAATAATGGGAATTAGTCTCATGCCAGAAGGCCACACTCTTTTGGTCTTTTGGTGGGAATGAGCCAGTGCCAGGCTTGGAATGAAAAACTCTTGAGTGGGAAGAGTGAACCAAGTGACCCTGGAGCACTGGGGTTTGACAGCCATGCAGGAGAGGAGAGGGGCCTGAACACATCACTGACCTCACTACCCCCTCAGTTACTGGGGACTCAACCACACACTTCTCAAGGCACTGCCCAATTGAGGATAAAGTAAATGTATCTGTAGACCTCTCCCTGGCTAGACAGCTCACAGTGAAGTTACTGGTAACAGGAACAACTTCTCGATGATGTGTAAGTCAGTCCAGTTTAATCATTCGCAGAAATCCAGGGAGCAAAATCCCCTAGACTGTAAGATCTCGGGGGGCTTCCCTTCTTTCCATGTGCTGTCCCAGAGCAGAGGGACTGGCCTGGACTCAGTCCTCAAAGTCTCGGGTGTGAGAGTGGGGACTTGCAGCACATTTAAAGGGTCCTTCATTTAAGCGTCCCTCACTGCTAGCCTTCAGCCCTCATCATCCAGCAGTGGGCAACACTGAGCCTTGTGAGCAACAAATGCAGTCTAAAAAAGGCTGCTTTGCAAAAAAGGGCCCACAGTGCTCTCAGCATCTTGAAAGAAAACAGCACCAACAAAGGAGTGGCTTTTGGATGAATCCACTCAGCACCTATCTTTTGACCATCCCCTCTAGCTCTGGTCTTCCAGGCAGGGGACTGGATGAATTACTGCATGTGGGACTCTAAAGAGACCCAGCTGGCTAACCCCATTTGGACAGATCATAGTCAATGTCCAGAAATACATCCCAACTGATTACTTTATTCTTAAAAAGTAAGTTTATGGTATTTTCAACTGAGAGTTAGTTCCATACAACTACTAAGTGATTGCTAATACATAACCCCCTTTAAAAAAATAACTAGGGAGGCCGAGGCGGGCAGATCACCTGAGGTCGGGAGTTCAAGACCAGCCTGACCAACATAGAGAAACCCCATCTCTACTAAAAATATAAAATTAGCTGGGCCTGGTGGCAGGCACCTGTAATCCCAGCTACTCAGGAGGCTGAGGCAGGAGAATCGCTTGAACCCAGGAGGCGGAGGTTGCAGTGAGCCGAGATCGCACCATTGCACTCCAGCCTGGGCAACAAGAGTGAAACTCCGTCTCCAAAAAAACCCAAAAAACAACAACAAAAAAAGGCATTTCTTTAGGCATTAAACTTTTTAACATGTTAATTAACTTTTAAAATAATCTTTCTAAAGTACAGTAAATTAGTTACACTGCTTTGGACTTCATTAAATATATATATATATATATCTCAATAGGGATGCTACAGCCCCCTTGGGGGCAACTGTTGGTTCTTGAATGTGAAGAAACATTACTCTTTTTTACGTATAAACCATGGATATATATATATAAAGTACACAAACAGATATACATTATATTTCTGGTATTAAACTTTCATAAGAGGAATCATTAGGAAGAAATGTCTAAAAATGCTCCTTAGGGGAACAATAAGGAAAAAACCATTTAAGAAAACACCGCTTAAATAGAAAATAACAATGATAGCTTTTACCATATAACTCAAAGTCAGACATACAAAGATCTATCATCATATTCTTTGATGGTTTTTGAGGTAGATGGGAGGATCTGTTCCTTCTTAAACTATCCTGACCCTGACTCTGACCCTTGGTGCTGATGCTTTTCAGGATGATAACTTTTTTCCCTCCTTTTCTATGTTACTCTGTCATTTCTCAGTGGGCTCTCTTCTAACAGTGGCCTGGTAAGTCCATTATCTTTTTTTTGAGACAGGGTCTTTCTCTGTTTCCCAGGCTGGGGCACAGTGACGCAGTCACAACTCACTGTAACCTTGATCTTTGGGCTCAAGCAATCCTACCTCCTCAGCCTCCTGAGAAGATGGGACTACAGGTGTACGCCAGCATGCCCGGCTAATTTTTTTGTATTTTTCGTAGAGACAGGGTTTCACCATGTTGCCCGGGCTGGAAGTCCATTATCTTAACTTTATAGGTGGTATTTATACCCGGTGCTGGCCTGACAGTAACACCGTTCTTCCCTGCTGAGTTCAAGAACTACTAAGTGGGTTGTTCCCTGCCTGTTCATGTATTTTCATGTATTTCTGGGTTTGCATCTGTGTTTTCGATGACTGAGGTCACCAAGGAAACTTTCTATCATATACCACTGGCTTATGCAGAATGACTTACGGTGCAAAGTGTTTCAAAGGTCTTTTCAGAGACAAAGGATCCATCAAGGCCAAAGAGAAATATGGAAGCATAGGAGAGCATCCCTCCAAGGATGATAAGGTTGTTCATGTATGGACTTGACATCTTTATCAGCCTGACAAGAGAAAGAGACAATAGATTTAACAGAACTGTTAATTTAGTTATTCCTTCAACAGGTATTTTCTTAACGCCTGCTAGATATATATTGTTGCTTAGGCTAGAGGGGAGAGAGAGAAAGAGAAATAAGCCATGGGGCCTCAGGGGACACATCAGCAGGAAGGCCCACATTTCTAGTCAGATTTCCCCAGCACCCAGGTGCTCACTCTGGAACCTTCCCCTTACAGAGAAATAATGAAAAGCTCTGGTTTCCTCTACCCCCCTCCCCACCTACTGTTTGTCCTTCACTAAAAGACCTCAGACAACTATATATTTCTAATTGTTGATTTCCCTGCCTCCTTTGTCAAGTTCACCTATTACTTCCCTAGGGACAGCTTGTCACATCAGCTTCTTCATCCATTAATTTTCAGTTTAAACAAAAGCATTAAGTCAACAGGTTTTTTTTTTTTTTTTTTTTTTTTTTCTGGAGCTGAGAACTCATGTCAAATCTAGAGAATGTGACATGTAACTTCAGCCACGTTCCCCACAGTGAGGAGGAAGTCCCATACCACACTCCCCAGCCTTGAGCAGACCGTGTCAAGGAGGCCTAACTGTGAGTCTCGAGGGCTGCTTAGGAAAGCTCGCACTGTTCTGTGCACAAAGACAGCCACATACGTGGGCAGGAATACCTCTCCCAGTCACTGGGGTGACAGAGGGAGACACCAGAGTCCCCATCCCACCTACTACCCATGTCTTCACTAGGCTGCAGTGGGGAGCACGGAGCATTCTTTATACTTCCAGACTCTGCATCCTTCTCTGTTATTTCCTCCCGGAACCCCGTGGTGGCCCCCAGCTGCCCAGCAAGCCAGGGTCATTAGTGAGCTGGTAGGTGCCTGGCTCCCCCAGCACAATCAGTTCAGAAGAGCTTCAGGTTTTAGGCACCCTGTGGTTGAGGGGCTCTTTTGCAGACTGTAATTACGGCCAATTGTTCCCCAACATTTTCCTTTGCATTCTGCAGTTCTGTTAACCCTCCACATTTTAAACATGCAAAAAGTCAAAGAGAGAGGGAAATAAGAAGCCTGCTGCTCTTCCTCTGTGAACTGCACCCCGGCTTTCAAGTTGGGAGCACGGGGTCCAGGGCTTAGACTCCGCCACTCCGTAAAAGTGACACCTTGACAAGTCACTTAGCCTGGCTCAATTTCCTCACCTGTACATGAGATAACTGATCCTGTTGCCTTGGACACATGTGAAGCTGAGATGACGTTGGGTTCCTGGAGGTCCTTTTGTAAACAGTGAACTACTTAGGTGCCTCCATTCTTATTACTACAGCAGTCAGGGGAGGGGAGAGCCTGGGGGTTGGGGCAGGCTTCCCAGAGGAGGTGGGCCTTATAGGATGGATTTAGGAAGAGAGAAGTAGGGGGAGGGATTGGGAACCATAGCAATATTTATTTTCTGTCTTTCTGCAGATTTTTCAATAGCCAAGCCTGTTAAAAAACAAAACAAAACAAAACAAAACAAAACAAAAAACTTCACCTGGATGCCGGCCTCTTGGAAAGAGTAATGGTAACTTTCCCCCAGGAGGCCAAGAGGGGGTAGTTAAGGAATTCAATGAGTTTAGTCTTATGATGGGGCAACTTGCTGTCCTGATGGGACTTCTCGAGGCATCTGGGCTGTCAATCTAACTTTGAGAGCTGATTATGTGCCCAGGCCTGTGCCAAGTGCTAAGAGGTATGTTCAGCATTTAAGGTTTGTATGGAGTGGATAAAAGTTGCCTCACTTTTTTTTCGTGGCAGTATATGTGCTATTTGTTGTAAGTAAAATAAAATAACAGGAGAAGAAAACTCTTTTCTGTTTTTCAGGAAGTAGGTTTGACCTAACCAATTGCTATCCAAAAAAGCCAAACAACAACAAAATAACCCCGGACACAGTGGCTCATGCCTCTAATTCCAGCAACTTGGGAGGCTGAGGCAGGAGGATCGCTTGAGGCCAGGAGTTTGAGAAAAGCCTAGGCAGCATAGTGAGACTGTCTCTTAAAAATAAATAAATAAATAAATAAATAATAATAAATAGATTAATTAAAAAACCAAGCACACATATAAAAGTCTAGAGCCTCCAAATTCCTTCTTTGCAAGCAGGCAGAAATTAAAAAATCTCAAAAACCAAAAAAACTGTTTTCTTCAGAATCAGACTTGTTCCTGACAGCCCACGAGTTCATGCAATGTGGCTTCTGGGCACCACGGCAGAGCCATGGCACCATATATGTGGTCACTGTGGCTGTCCCCATGACGGTCCATGCTCTGCACCCCTGCTCATTCCACAAAAAGGCTTGGGGCTGGGTTCGGGGATTTGCTATGGACACCAAAGAAGCGAAATGCACTTGGTAAAAACCACCGCCTGGAGTGGCGGCCTGTTCTACCCATGACTGACCAGAATAACTCAGTCAGCCTCCCTCCTCTGGAGAATTAACGGCATGTGGTGGGGAAAAGAAATTAAGACAAGAAACCAAGAAGACAGTCTGCCACGAGTGGACAGCAGCACTCCGTCGCTGAACTTCAGGGCTCTTCTCTGTGAAATGAAGAGTTATCTGGAGGGTCATTCAGGATGATGGAAGGCAGGGCTTCCTGGCCATAATGAACTGTACCAATGGGAGTCCATTCACTGGACTTTGTGACCCCCTTCAGTGGTGATTCCCAGCGATGCTAGGGGATAGGGGCAAAGAAGTTTGGGGAATTCTGTCTTCTATATCTCTCCTCCTGGACCTCCACAAAGTACAGGAGTATATCCAAAGCTCTGAGAAGGTCCATGGACTTGGACTCTTCGATTTTATTTAACTTCCTCAAACTTATTTGACTAAACTCCAGTGCAGCCAGCAGCCCGGCCTCTGTGTGTGTGTGTGTGTGTGTGTGTGTGTTTGTGTGCATGCACACACACATGCGTATTCACATGCATGTAACACCTACAACATCCTAGCAACTGAGTAACACTTTGGGAAACTGCCCTGCAGACTTCTGTGTCCCTGGGGAATCTGTCATGTGGCACTCCTATACTGTGTCCATAGGCTTGTCAATTCAGAAAGTGATATCACAGAGGAGGACCAGGGTGGCTTACTTCTGATTCCGGTTCTTGATGTTGAAGAAGAGAAAAGCACTGGCCATGATCATCCCGAGGATGGTGAGGGCAGAGAGGATGCTGTAGAGAGGTAGGGAGATCTTCCGCAGCTGCTCCAGGATGATGGTCTTGTCTTTTGGTGGTTCGGATCCTAGAGGATCAAGAGAAGACATCAGTGGGACCCAGTGCAAGTCATTCCCCAAGAACACCTTTGCCTTAGTGTCCCTGATATCCAGCCAAGCCCTGTGCACAAACTCTACACAAGGCACATCTATCCACTGGGTGAGCCAGATCCGGCGGTTGGCCAGTCTGCCCAACAGGGAGCCTGAGCCAGGACTTATTTCTTTCTCTAAATAGAATCAATAAAGGATTTGTGATGCATTTAACAGCCATTAGAAGACTAGAATTTGATTTGGTCTAATTACACTATTGAAAAACCATCACCATTTATCCCCCAAGGCAACAACGGCCTGGAAGCACAGGGCTGGGTGATGTGAGTGGGTACCACTGGGTGCCTTCGGGGATGAAGAACTTGGCTTTGGCCTCAAGATCTCTGCTCCTGCACATACACAATAAATGATCCCTCCTCAATAGGATGGACACCTTGCCTGTTGGTTCCATGGTGACACATATGTGTTTTGGCTGCAGAATTTCAGCTTCAATGTCATTGTGTTTTAAAAGCTCTATCTGGCTTTCTGTTTCCATAAGACTCTGAGTAACTGTGGGAGGCAGAAGCTACCTTCCTCTCCCTGCTGTGCCAGAACCGGCCTGGAACTGTGGGATTCCATTTCTCTATGTGACTGCAGAGGTGCACTGCTCATTCTTCAAGAGCACAAGGAACTCGGGGGAACCCTGAGGGTTTCAGAGCAAATCCATCTTTCAGTCCTGTTTTAGTTTTAGCAGGCATAGACTGGTTTGGGATGAGGGATTCAGGGACTCCCCCAGCTTCCTGCGAATCCCTCTTTCTTAGCTGCTATTTTAGGTCAGGTTTCTGCTGTGGAATTGTGAAACTTCAGGGCTTTTCTCTCCAGTAGGGGTATGTGGAATCAGCCAGATGTTACAGAGTAGCCAAGCCTGGGAATCTGGGAGCCCCACCAGGGTCCTAATTATGCCTCTCTTCCCAGGAGACAAGCAGGAAAGGGGCAGATGTGGCAGCAGGGAGTGAGAACTCCTCTGAACATCTGGGTTTAAAACACTGCTAGCAAGTTCAAATGTGTTTAGAAATATTCAGTGGCTTTGGCTGAGCGCGGTGGCTCATGCCTGTAATCCCAGCACTTTGGGAGGCCAAGGCTGGTGGATCACTTGAGGTCAGGAGTTCGAGACCAGCCTGGCCAACATGGAGAAATCCCGTCTCTACCAAAAATACAAAAATAGCTGGGTGTCTGGTGCACACCTGTAGTCCCAGCTACTCGGGAGGCTGAGGCAGGAAAATCGCTTGAACCCAGGAGATGCAGGCTGCAGTGAGCCAAGATTATGCCACTGCACTCCAGCCTGGGTGACACAGCAAGACTCCATCTCACAAAAAAAAAAAAAAAAAAAAAAAAAAAATAGAGAGAGAGCAAGCGAGAAACATTCAGTGGATTAAAAGAGTTTGAACCATCTAAGAAATTTAGGGAAGTTGCCAGGTTTGAAAACAGCGAGGAACCTGCTGTTAATGTGGTTAATGTGAAGCCTTAAGCAATTCCAAGTAAAGTAACATTTATAAGAAAAGTGGCATCAAGGGCCAAAAGTCTGGGCTAAAGCAGACACAAGGAGATGGAGGTAACATCATTTATTGCTTCCAGAAGTGAAAGCTCACCATCTGGAAGCTTCTTCCCCCTCTGTCCATCATCCTTCCCCAAACACCTGGCTCAGGTGCCTTCTGGCTACCAAATGCAAGAACAGTCCTGGGGCCTCTGTGAGTTCCTGGCTGGAAACAAGCCCCTCTATGGGCACTGAGAAAGAAGACTGAGGTTTGGTTCACAGGTGATATGCTCACTACTGGGTTTGGGGCCTATTGTGTAGAAACAACTCCAGAAAATTGACAATAGACAACAGAAAGTTGTCTCCTTCTTACTCCTTCTTCTCTTCCTGCAAAATGATGGCTCCATAAGGGGTATCTTAATTAAGACTTTGTGGAAACGAAATGCTTGGTTTATCATGAATATTAGTAACAGCAGAAGTCCTGAGTTTTCTTTCTTGCTTTTCATCTGGTCCATTCATTCATTATTCATCCATTCATTGCCATTCACTCATTCATTCATCATTAATGATGATTAATCACAATTAATAATCAACTCCCATCTCTCAGGCCTGGGACTGAGCACCAATGATACAAAGATGAAAAATACACTGTCCCTGCCTTCAGGGAACTTACACACTAGCCATAGGAAAAAAGAAAAAAGCACTAATAAGCAATCCTATTTATTGAATGCCTATGACAGGCTAAGCAAGATATAGAGATTTTCCCACTTGATCCACCCAACAGCCTCATGGGTAGTTAAGATTATTCCCATTTGACAGAGGGGGGCAATGGTTTTCTAGGTGTTAAGTGGCTCTTACAGCTAGTAAGTGGCAGGATTTGAACTCAGATCTGCCTAACCCTGAAGCTTATCATCTAACTACTACACAAACTGCTGCCAGTGATGCTGGGGCCCAGGTGATGTGATAACATCAGACAGGAGGCCTGAGCGCAAGCAAAGTACAGTCCTGCCTGACGGGGTCAGGAAATGCTACAGAAAGGAGGCAATGAAGGAGCTGAGTCTCGAAGGATGAGTAGAGTAGTTGGCTATTGGCCAGAAGATGAGAAGGAAAGGGCATCCTGGGCAGAAGGCACAGCATGAGCCAAGGCCCAGTGGTGTTGCAGGACAGTTGAGGAACTGTAAGCAGTTTAGTTGGGGGGATCTGAGAGAGGAGACAGAGAAGGGAGGAGGGGTCCCTTCATGGAGGCCTTGGGGCCACAGCTCAGAGTGAGGTCCCCTCGCTCTGAGCAGTGGGGACGTGCGGGCTCTGAGCAGAGGTGGCATCTTAAGCCTGGCATGACAGCAAGGGCACTTTGGCTGCTGAGGGCAGAATGGACTTGAGGAGGGAAGGCTAGCATAGCAGTGAGAAGCCTCACTGGGGGCTAGTGTAGGGGTCCGAGTGAGCGGGGCTGAGAGCAGAACCCAGGCCAGGTGTGGATAGAAGACCTGGGCTCTGCCCTGACCTTCCTGGGCTCTGTGTTCAGAGGCTGATTATTCATGGTCTGGGTAGTGGGGAAGGTCTGAGAAGCAGGAAGTAGGCCTGGCACAGCTGCTTCCTGTGTTCTCTCAGCCTGGGGGCAGAGCCCGGGGCTGAAAGGCAGGGCCTGGGCATCACCAATGAAGACCTGGTACCCTCTGACTGTTGTTTAGCCACTGTCCTGGCTACTGGTCCCTGCCCCACCAAATTCGTGTTTTTCCTGTAAGTTGTGTTTTGTGTCTTTTATTTGTTTGGCGCTTGAATCTTTTCTTCAATTTGTAAACCCTGAGTCCTCATTCAGTAAACCCTGATCTCCCCAGTCCGATAGCAGACATGCCGATCTTGGGGATCAGAGCTCTGGTGGTTACAACAGGCTGTGTGAATTTGGGGTGTCACCCTTGAGGTAATACGTGACGATATGTCCGGTGACAGCTCCCTCAGTTGGGATAGGGAGGCTCACCTGAGTGTGGAGACCACTCTGGTTCTCAGAGGCTGACTGGAGTTTTGCTTTGCAATGTTCTCAAGGCTGAATCCCTCAGGTCCAGTGGAAATATAGGAACATGACAGAGTCTAATCAAAGGGCCTGCGGAAGAGCCTTCTCTAGTGCCCTTGCTTTCAAGAAGGAACTTAAAAGCTCCTGGCACAGAAAGCCAGCTGTCCCAATTTCTGCTGACCCAGTGGAATCAAAGTAACAATATGGATGTGGCAGCTCTCTCTATTGCTATTCAGTGACTAGACTGTCTGTTTGTCCATCCGTCCATCCACTGTCCATCTGTCTACTCATCCACTCACCCTCCTATACATCTATCTATACACTACCCATTCATCCATCCACTTGATCAATTCATCCATCCATCTACCCAGCCATCCATCTGTCCACCCATCTACCTGTCCATCTATCCACTCACCCACCCACCCAACCCACCCACCTATCCATCTATCCATCCATCCGCCCATTCACACACCCATCCATGCATCCACACAAACAACCATCCATCCATACATCCATACATCCATCCACCCATCCATCCACACACCCACTCATCCACCCAACCATCCATCCATCCATCCATCCATCCATCCATCCATCCATCCATCCACTTGATCAATTCATTTTGTCATTAAATACCACCAAGTCTCCAACACGCATCAGACCTTGGCTGGTGCCAGGAATTTAAAGTTAAATAGGATCCAGTCAGGGGCTCATAGCTAAATCACCTAGTAATATCAATGTAAAGTGACAGTGGCCATAAGAGAGGCAGAGAAAAAAGACTGGAAGCAAAGAGAAGGGAGTCATTAGCTCAGTTGGATGGCAATTAAGGAAGACTGCACAGAAGAGGTGTCATTTGAGCTGGTTATAGAAGCTGAAGAGGAGTTCTCTAGCAGAGGAGAAGAAATAATCTTCTAGGAAAAGCAGCAGATAGACAGGCCTTATTGCCAACTCAGTCAAACCCTTTGCCAGAGGAGAAGATTCACCTAAATTTAGCAGGGCTACATTTAAAAAGAATTACTCCTGGCCATCCAATGGTTTAAACACCTCAGTGTGCACTTCATACAAACTCTAGTGACCCATGCCAGGTGCTGGAGCCCATACAAGTGATTGGAGCCCTGTGCTCAATGATTGAGTGTATGTGTTGAGGATGTTCCCTTGACCCCATGAAGCCAAGGATGCTGAGCTTGTCCCTAACCCTTAGGCAATGTCCAGGCTTGGGAGCAACTGGGCAGGCCCCTTCCTCTGAGAAGCCCACCTGCCTTACCTTGGAACCTGATGGTGTCATTGATGATCTCCAGTGTGTCGGCCACAGCGTTGTACTCTCCCACCTTCACCTCCCTGCTGTCTGTGGGGAGCAAAAGACAGTGGCCAGTTAGACTGGGATCTGGGTTTGTGTCTGGGTGCTCCTATTCCAGGCTCTTGCTCCCCTCACAGGCCCTGAATATATTCTTGCAGGCTTCCCTTTCTCCAATGCCTCTTCTGGTTAGAATCACAAAACTTCTAACCTGATCTAGGCTGGAACAGTCTCTTGTATTGTCTCTGTCTATCAACTGGTTGTCCATCCTTTGCTTCACACCTCAAAGATGGGGAGCCCAGGCTCCCTACAACTGTACTCTGTCTGGTACCAAGTTCTTCCTGGTCACTGAGCTGAAATGTTTCCCTGTAACATTCCCCCTGCTCAACTGGCTCTGCCCTCTAGAACCACACAGACCACTTTTGCTCCATGTTCCCTAGGATAGGCCCAGATACTTGAAGACAAAGACAGGTCAGTCTGCTGATACCACCTCCCAACTCATCTTTACAGAACAGCACTTCAATCTCCCTGCTCCCCCACCCCAGCCCCTCCTTTGGACACATTACGCAAAGTCAGTCTTTCTGTAGAGTGTAGACCCAAGGACTGACCAGTGCACTTTTGGCATGATTTGGTCAGCAGCAAGTAGAGGCCACCATCCCCTCCCTCATTCTGGAGTTCACATTGCTATTATATGCATCCTCAGGTTGAATTAGCATCTTTCAGAAGCCACATTGCTCTGCTGTGTCATACTAAGCATAGTCTCCCACACCCTTGGCTGCTTGCACTTGTTCAGTGTGTTTTTAAACCCAAGTGGTGCATTCAAATTTACTCTCATCCTTCTTACAGTTCTTGGTGTGTTTAGTTCACTGTTTTGGTCATCATCAAGGATAAAGATGATGAGGACTGGCCCATAGTGGTGGCAGAAGAAATGGAGACGGGGATCAGATTTAAGCAAGGTTTCTTTTTTCCAGGTAAAATCAGGACAACTGAGTGATCAAATGGGAGATGAAGAAGAGGGGGACCAAGGTCATCCAAGGTTCTGGTGGGGATGAGGAGTTTCAGTTCCCATCCCTGAGTGGGGAACCCAGGAGGGGTTCAAATACAAGGGGAAGAATAACGAGTTCCATCTTGGATGTGCTGATCCTGGGATGCCTGTGGAACATCAAGGCAGAGATGCTCTTGAGTCTAGAGCTGAGGGGAGAGGTGTGGCTAGAGGGCAAGCTGGAGTCATTGGCATGGAAGCTGGGAATTGGAGTTCGAGGCAGGAATGAGACCCCCAGGGAAAGTGAGCCAAGTAAAAAGAGCAGAGGACCAAGTGCAGACTCTGGAGGAGCCCTGACCCCTGGGGTGGGCAGAGCAGAGACTGGGAAGGGGTGGCCAGGATGCAGGAGCAGGGTGCTTGGAGGGAGTGGGCATCTTAGAAGCCAAGGAAAGGCATACCTTCACCATGGAGCTGGCTGCAGTGTCACGTGCCACAGAGAGGCTAGGAGAAGACCCTTGAGCAGGGTCTGAGGATCTGGCATCTGGGAGGATACCAGTGACCATGGATGAAGCAGATTTAGGGAAAGGTTGTGGTTAGAAGGATGGAGCAAGGGGCAGTGAGTTTGAGGGCAGAGATAGGGCCCCCAGGGAAGAGCAGGCTTGAGAACGGTGGGGAGCAGGTAGGAAGGGCTGGGGGTACTGACCGAGCCTCTGTAGTGTGCTGGATCAGTGCTATTTTATGTACATTTTCTCGCCTAGCTAAAACAGTGGGTGGAGTAGGTGGTCTCAGTCCCACCTTAAAGACAAGGAGACGGAGGCTCAGACAGCTTGTGGCTTTGCCTAGGGCCCCAGTGGTAATAAGAATAGAGCCCAGACTCAAACCCTGGACATTTTCCATAGCCCATGCTCTTCCCTGACATGGGGGTGCCTCGATGGGATTCCTGAGAGGTGACAGTTTGTGCCGAGTGCCCACTTCATGGACCACCTGTGCCTCCTGAATGTGAGAAGCGCAAAGAGGAGGATCGTCCACCCATCCCCAGATGAAGGCCTCTATGAAGTGCAGGCGGGTCCCTTCCAGAGCTGCAGACCCTGGCCAGCAAAATGCCTAAAGTTTATATAGGAATTCCAAAGCGCACCCTGAGGAAGTGCCTCCTGGGGCTCTAGCTCTAAGGGAATTTCTTTGCAGAAATGCAGGTGCACTGCTGGCCCTCAGAAACATTCAGAAAACAGAACAGGGAATCCCCTGGGCCACACTTCTGCCTGTGTTCCTCTGACCGTGGGTGGTGGAAACAGGGGCTGTAAAAGTCACTTCCTTCTCCCCACAAGGGTCCTCGACATTTAGGGGGCATCACACTGTGCAAGCGGCTGTCGCTTACCTGGGTCACCCGGCCCCTAAATGTCACATTAGCAGAATCTGCTGGGGGCTCCAGCATCCCTGCTCTGGCCTTTTGAAGTCCTGAGCCCTGCAGATGCCCCAATCAGGTCTTGCTGCTCAGAGGAGGCCCTGATTTATTTATTTGAGGCAGGGAGGCAGTGCATGAAATATGCAGGTTGATCAGAATCAATCATCAAGAGTGGGGAATGGTGTGGCTGGCACCCCACCGCACCCCGGCCACACAGCCCGCCCCTCTGACTCACATGCCCTGCTGTATGCACCGTCCCATGGCACTGAAATAATACTCAGCTTCCCACCGACCGTAATCACCATAATCTCTCCCTGGGGGCAATGTTGGAGACTCACAGGCGCTTCACAAGTTCCTGCATTTAATGCTCATGGCAAACCATGAATTGGGCATAATTCATCCTGGTCTAAAGAGGCAGGAGGAGCCTCAAATAGGTTAAGTACCCATTCAGAGGCACGTGCTCAGCAGCGACCCAGTGGGCAACTGAACATGGGTCTCCTAGTTCTGAATTCAGCATACTTTTACCCCCATACTGAGCAGGGCTGCCAATCATTCAGCCTGCATTTGTTGAGTGCCTACTGCGTGCCAGGCTCAGCTCACAGTATTTCATGATAAAGCATCTCTTAAAAGCAGCACTGCAGGGAAGTTAAAGTCATTCCCATGTCCTCAAGCCAGGTAGCCTTGGACATCCTGGATGCTGGAGAGATGTTGATACTAAATCCTCTAGTTTTATCATTTCATTCATTCACTCAACAAACATTACTGGACACCCATTACATGCCAGGCTCTGGGCTAGGGGCCAGAGATATAGAGATTTTTTTTTTTAATCACAATTTCAGATCTTGCATGACTGTATCTGTAAACTCGGAACTTTAGAATTGATAAGAGGGTTAAAGACGAGAATATATGCCAAGTTCCTAGCTTGGAACCTAAATCACAGTAAGTGTCCAATAAATTATGGTTATTTTATTCATGATGAAAGTAACTGTGGGCTCTATGTGAGGTTCCCAAGCACTCTTCATATTTTCTTCCTGCCATCTGTTCCTCACCATGGTTCCTCCACTTGGGAGGTGGCTTTCCCTCCCTTTAACAAGTTAACCTGTCCAAACCCTACCCACCTCTTCCAGGAAGCCTTCCCTGAGTACTGTTCCTCCCCTCCCAGTGTCCTAGCTGCTGTGGACTCAGGGCTCTGTGCATGACAACTCTTCATGTAGAAGCCATGTCCTGTGTGTGTACAGGGCTTCTGATTCCTGCTGGCCAGCCTTGCTTCTGTTGTCCCAGGCAGTATAAGGTCTCATCCCCTGCACTCTGCTCAGGGTGCCTCCCGGGTCTGCAGATGGAAAGACTGTGTCCCCTGTATTCTTGCATTCACCCACAGTCCAGCCAGGTGGTAACCATGACAGGCACACAGCTCTCTCAGCTTTTAACTCTTGGGCTTGTTGTTAACTCCACTTGCAAACAAGGTCAACCGGTCTATATCTGGATATATCCAGTCTGTATCCAGACTTATTTGGGGTGGGTGTAATAACTGCCAGGGGTAGACTTGTCTTCTCACTTGGTTCTGGCTCCAAATTGGGGGAGCCAGAATGTGTCCTTTAGAATTTGATTGTTGTTGAAAACACGCACACTGAGACACAACGTATAACTCTGGGGTATGAAACAAAAGATCATCTTGGCTCAACAAAAATAAAAGATTCTATAAATGTACTCAATTCTAGGACCCCGCCTCCCAAACTCAGACATAGAAAAGAGCTCTGAGCTAGGAGACAGGAGCCTCAGAGCTGGTGCTGGCTTTGCGGTCACTCGGTGAGTAGCCCTGGGGAAGTCCCATCCCCCACGTGGGTCTTGCTAAGTGAGGGGGCTGCATGGGAGATCTCTGTGGCCCCCAACTCCTGTTCAATGATTCTGCAATTGCTTGGAAAGGTCCTCCTCATTCCAAGCTAAAACCTGCTCTGTGCGACTTCCCCTCATGGGTCCTGGCTCTGTGCTGGGGCCCCAGGTCACTTTGGCTCCTGCTCCTGACCGTCCTTCAGACTTGGAACCTGGCAACCATGGGCCTCAACTCTGCTCTTCCCCAGGATGAACGGCCATTTCTCAGGAAGTGATTTTTCACTTCCACCCCATCCCAATCTGCTCCCTCTCCCTCTCCCAGCATTACCTCTCAGCAGCATAGAACAGAGACAGATTTTGTGCTCTACTGTCACAAACAATATGCTATTGCCACATTTTTCATAAGTTTAGTTAACTGACCTTTGTTTTGAGATTTTTAACAGGATAGGTGGACATTGGCCAAATACCCTGGGGTATAATAACTGCCAGGGGTAGATGTGTCCATCCATCTAGGCAAACTGGCCCAAGGACAAGAGCTAAGTACCTGAGGGGACCCAGGTCATATACAATAGGCTGTCTGCCCTGGGAGCACTTTTTCTCTTCTTTTTGGCAACCTCCCTCAGGTCCTTCAGAATTCATCTTGGGGCCGGGTGTAGTGGCTCATGCCTGTAATCCCAGGACTTTGGGAGGCTGAGGTGGGCAGATCATGAGGTCAGGAGTTCAAGACCAGCCTGGCCAACACGGTGAAACCCCATCCCTACTAAAAATACTATAATTAGCCAGGCGTGGTGGCATGTGCCTGTAATCTTGGCTACTTGGGGGGCTGAGGCAGGAGAATTGCTTGAACCTGGGATGGACGTTGCAGTGGGCTGAGATTGTGCCACTGCACTCCAGCCTGGGTGACAGAGCAAGACTCCATCTCAAAAAAAAAAAAAAAAAAAAAAGAATTCATCTTGGATGCCACTGCTCTCAGATGTCCTTCCTAGATCCTGCCAGGTAGACCTGAGTGCCCGCCTCTGAATGCCCACAGCTGCCCGTGCCATCCCTTATCACACATCGCACCTTGGTGTTGTCTGTGTCTGCTCCTCATTGCATTGGGTGGGCTGTGGGCTCCCTGAGGGCAAGGATTACATCTTACGCCACTCAGCCCCACCAACCCCCATACCCAACCAGTGCCGACCAGCACCTGGCAGGTAGGGGGTCGCTTCCTAGCAGTGACAGGAAATAACTGTTGAGAAACCTCAAAAGCACAAACCTTAGGACAAAAACCAAAAGGGTTTATCTACATCAAAATTAAGAACTTCTGCTCAACCAGGACTTGAAGTTAGTTTATAGACAAGTGACAGAATGGGAGAAGATACTTGCAAAGCCTAAAGCCAATAACGGATTGATATCTAGCTTATATAAGGAACTTCTGCAGACCAACAAGAAAAAGACAGTAACTTCAAAATAAAAATGGTCAAAGGGCTGGGTGCAGTGGCTCACACCTGTAATCCCAGCACTTTGGGAGGCTGAGACAGTGGGAGGATCGCTTCAGGCCACGAGTTTGAGACCTGCTTGGGTAACATAGCGAGACTCCCACCTCCATTGAAAAACAAAAACAAAAACAAAAAACCTAGCCAGGCATGGTGGTGCATGCCTGTGGTTCCAGCTACTTGGGAGGCTGAGGAAGGAGGATGGCTTACACCTGGGAGTTCAAGGCTGCAATGAGCTATGATTGTGCCACTGTACTCCACCCCAGGCAACAGAGGGAGACCCTGTCTTTTTAAAAAAAAAAAAAAAAAAAAGGTAAAAGGATCAGAACAGACAATTAACAAATGACTAATAAGCACAGAAAGAAATATCCAAACTCATTAGGAATCAGAGAAATGATACTTAAAGTCACAATATGATATTACTTTATACTTTTAGACTGTCAAAAAATGAGGGATCCAGGAAATCCCAAATCTGGGTGGTAGGTAGGGACACAGGAATCCTCTGCCAGTGGGTGTGGATATGGGCATGGCCATTCTGCAGAGCAACCTGGAAGGTTTTGGGCATGTTCAATGTGCACACAGATTCTGACTCAGCAATTCTGCTCTTGGAAACCTGTCCTAAGGAAATTCCCAGTTGGGTCCATAAGGGGACATGTATAAGGACATTTATTATTTGTGAGGGTGGAGGGTTGAAAGTGACCTGGGTGTCCGTCCCAGGGGCCTGGATGGGTGAAGGGATGGATGCACCCCACCATGGCTCCTGCAGGGAGCAGGGAGGAGCCATGCTTAGAGGCACACCCAGGACCATGGAGATGTCTTTAGAAACAAAGAGTTGAGTGGAAAAAACAAAACAGAACAGAAAAGATACCTAAGCCAGTGGCACTGATGTACATAGCAACACGCATCTTGCAAGCACACATACAAACACAATATGGGGTGTTTGCCTTTCCTTGGGGGAGGTAGGAGTGGGATATGGGAATAAATGAGGGAAATAAGGGGGATAAATGGACGCACAAGAGGGACTTTCATGGACCAATGACAATGACTGCCCATGAAACGAGGTGTGCGAATTGTGTCCTAAAGAAGCACGACTGCACTTTTCTCAAGAAATTCCTGTGGGGAAGAGTGTAAATCTGGGGTCACTGTTGAGTGCCCAAGAGAGGAGAAGGAAGCCAACAGTTGTTATGACCCTTCTCTGTGCCAGTCACCGAGACAGGAACATCACAGCCTCACATCATCAGGTTCTCAGTCACTGTCAAGGCAAGGAAAATGATCACCTTTTATTTATTTACTTATTTTTAACTGAAATGAAGGCTCAAAGAGACTAAGCTGCTTTGCCTGTCTGCCAATGATCAGGCATGTCTGCTTCAAGCCTATATACTTTCCACATGAGAGGGAATGAGTTCCCCATCACTGGAGGCATTCAAGCAGTGGGAATGTTGTATAGGAGAATCAGGGCTCCCTTCAACATGGAGAGTCGATGGCTCAATGAAGCCCGATATCTGTAAAATATGCTGTCTTTTGGGCCACCTTTCTTAGGCTCCCTGAAAGGCAAATTCTGGAACATGAGGGCTGGGAGATGTCAAGGCTAGGGTCAAGCTGGAAAAGAGTCCACATTCCCGTGTGTCCTCTGGTTCCTGCTTGTCCACAACCCTGCTGGTATATCCTGCAGGATTATGGACTATGACTCCACTCTTTAATTATATCAAGTTGAGTGACAGTCTGACGAATGGCCTTTCCAGACCCATGACTTGCTGAAGCGAGCTACAGTTGCAGGCCTTGACAGAGGAAAAGGTTATTAAAAATCAGCCTCAAGAGTCTCAAAGTAGGGCCAAACTAGCCCTGAAAGTATTCTAGTAGGTTCTGGGAAATAATCTTCCTGCTTTCATAGGCACTGGCATTCGGCCAGAGAGATTATGAAGCCCTGGAGGATCAGGGACTGTATCTTATTCAACTTGGTTTTCTCCAGAGGACTCGGTAAAGCGCCTGGCAGATGCTCAGGAAATGCACACTGAATACAACCGTATCTGTTACCCTGAAGACCAAATGGTAATTAATGTCTGCAAATGGGAAGGACAAGTCTCCCTTTCACTAGGTACGTTCTGAATGACAATTATGTCGTTAGAGTGAAGGAAGACCCCTTCCCTTCAAATCAGGTGCCAAAATATAAAACTCCAAAGCCTGAGCCCTTTATGCTGCATAGAAGCAGTGTGAAATTCAAGCACATTATCATTCCCCGAGATTCTTACAAATAGGCCTAATGAAGGCAGGGTCGGTGAGTTGGAGCGGCAGATGCTGAGTTTTCTCTAAGAACGGCATAAACAAGGCTCTAATCACGGCTTCACTCAACTTCCTTCCCTGCTGCAAATTCGGAGCCATGTTTAGACTTCGGCAGTAACATGGATACTTTTTTTCTCTTAAGGGGAAAAAAGCCAATTCTCTAGTATTCATCCTCATCTACACGTGGTGTCATGAAAATCAGCCATGGCATCAGGGAGGAGCATGGAACCTGGAGATGAAAGGGGTTCAGGCCTGAGGTGTGTGCCCAACAGGATGCTAATACCTGCCTTACCTATGGCCAAGGGTGGCTCCCTAAGAATAGCACCTGCCTGAGACAAGGGGAAGAAGGCATGCAGTTTATTTAGAAGGTGATCCTAGGACGCACTGTTAGTGGTGTGGGGAAGTGAGGCAGGCAAGGGAGCCAGGACAAGGTGCATGAGTGAGCAGGTTTCTTTGTGGGCAACCGAGGCTCAGTCCCACTGTGGGAGCTCTGGGAAAAGAGCCAAACACACCTGGGAGTTGCCTCACCCAAGGGGAAAGGATGCTGGGGTATTTATCCTCCCCTTCTCATCCATCACTGACACAGGGCTGCTCCTGGAGGCGTTAACTCCCTGGACGGCTCATCGCACAGCTTGGACGGCCTATTCAATAATCCATCCTGGTAGATAAGGCACCTCTGAAACCCTTTACATTTGGAAAATCAACTGTTGTGTTGATACGCACATGCCCCTTGCATTCTGGTGGCTCATTTCAGTCCTAAAATAACACAAGGTCCCTCTATTGGAGCAAGAGGATCAATGTCTGTTTAAAAAAACATGTAGGCCGGGTGCAGTGTGGCTCACACCTGTAATCTCAGCACTTTGGGAGGCCGAGGTGGGCAGATTGTGAGGTCAGGAGTTCGAGACCAGCCTGGCCAATATGGTGAAACCCCGTCTCTACTAAAAATACAAAAATTAGCTGGGCATAGTGGCACGAGCCTGTAGTCCCAGCTACTTGGGAGGCTGAGGCAGAAGAATCACTCGAACCCAGGAGGCAGAGGTTGCAGTGAACCGAGATTGTGCCACTGCACTCCAGCCTGGGTGACAGAGTGAGACTCCGTCTCAAAAAAAAAAAAAAAAAAAAAAAAAAAAAAAAAAACATGTAAACAGGAGCATCTGGCCTTTATTGAAGGCCCAGCTGTGACCCTCAAGAAAAGCTGGACACAAATGCAGAGAGGGTGAGGGGAGCACACTTGTGCCTGGGTGTCCGTGGGAATGTGCAGAAGAGCAAGCTGAGGTCCAGTCCCAGCTCTGCTACTAGCCAGCTGTGTGTCCCTGGGAGACACTACTCATCCCTGGACCTCAGTTTCCCCATTTATACCATGAATTCTGGAATGAGATCATCGCTAAGGCCCTGCCCTGTATCACTTCCTATACATCATTAAGTGTAGGGAGCCGCTATTAGGGTAAAATGCAGACAAAAAAGCAGCCAGGGGGTTTCAGCACTTCAGGGAAACCTGAATTTGCCCCAGAAAGGTGTCATAATGTTGACAAGGTGCTAATCATAATTGCTACTTACTTGCTGAGAAAAAAAATACATATATATAAATATATTGCATGTGTAGTTAAATATACACATACTTTCTCATTTAGTTTTTCCCATATTCCATGAAGGTAGTTAGGATTATACTCCTATTTTACAGATGAGGACAATCAAGGCTCAGAGAGGCGAAGTCACTTGTCTGAAATTCTACAGTGAGTAAGTGACTGGTTCTCGGGTGGGTCGACTCACAAAGCGTAAGCTCTGAACTGCTGTTTGCTGTACTGCCTTCCTTATAAATCCAGATATGCCTAAATAGTGACTGAAGCTGGTGTTTAAACCTAACGTATGAAAAAAAAAAGGCAATACAATTGGCATGCACTGGTAGCTGTGATCAGCCAATCCTTATTTTACAAAATACTCTCTTAGAATGATATAATTTTGAGAACTGGAAATGAGACAAGAGAATTGAGTTGCAATCACTCAAAAAAAAAAAAGTATCTTTGCCAAGATGCTTACTTTGTTCAACCAATGAAGAAGTAAAACTTAACAAATGGAAAAATAATTACGTTTGCCTAAAATTACATCTTTTGTGCACACCAGAGAGCTGACATGCGTTTCAATTACCTGCCACAGAAAGACGAATGGGTAAGTCTACAAGATTGCATTACAGAGCGATAGCGCTGAAGAACACCTCTCCTGATTGATCTGAATCCTGGTGGGATTTGTCTGAATGAATCTGAATAACTCTAATTTCTTGCTTTCCCCTGGATGGCACTGGGATCTGCTCAAAGTGAGTGGGCACAGCAAGCACCACTCTTGTTTCTGGGTTTTCCAGAAATACTCGGCTGCTCAGGAACACTGTATTGATGAGAGGTTCATCTGGTCGTTTTGGCTAATCACCCCGCTAATGGCTGCATTGGTCCGCCTCAAGGAACGCCCAGCCCTGTTTCTCAAGGATGCTCCTCACGTGGCCCCTGTCTGCACCTCCGTTTCTTCCTCATCACACAAAGAAATTGGTCTGGATGGTTTCTGAGGCCCTTCTGACAGCAACAGAAAGTTCAACACATGACCCGGTTTCTTCAAAAAATAAATGTTCTGTAAAAAGTGGGGGGTTATAACAGATGAAAGGAGACTAAAGAGATACTTCAAGCAGATGCAATGGGTGGAATTTGTGTGGATTTTCCAATAAATCATCTGTGAAGACATCTTTGAGATGATCAGAGGATCCACACAGACTGGGAAATTAAAAGATAGTAAGAATTGTTTAATGTTTTAGGTGTGATAATAGTACTGTGATTATATTATAAAACGTCCCTATCCATAAGAAATGCATACTGAAGTATTTATAGAATGAGATGAGATCATGTCTAGGAGCTGCTTTAAAACACTACAGCAAAAAAAAGGGGGGATGGGGTGAGTCAAAATGAAAGAAGATTGGTAAAATGTCGATAATGATTAAAACTGCGTATTGGGCAAATGGGGATTCATGATGCTGTTCTCTCTGCTTTAGAGTCTGAACATTTCTAAAATCAAAACCAAAAACAGCTGGGTGCACTGTTGCACGTCTGTAGTCCCGGCTACTTAGGAGGCTGAGGTGGGAGAACTGCTTGGGCCCAGGACTTCGAGGCTGCAGTATGCTATGAACGCATCTGTGGATTGCCACTGCACTCCAGCCAGGGCAACATACTGAGACCCTTTCTCTACAAAAAACACCCCAAACCCCACAACAACGCAAAGATCCTCAGAATACTAACTTAATCCCCACCACTCATAATCTCATAAGCCTTTTAGAGTCATGCGGGAAGACAGAATAGGCCAGGGAAGTACAGTTATCCCTAGGGATCCATGGGGGATTGGTTCCAGGATCCCTTGAGGATTCCAAAATCCCCTGATGACCAAGTCCCTGATATAAAATGGGGTAGTATTTGCCTATACACTACACACATCCTCCCATATACTTTAAATCATCTCTAGATTTCTTACAATGCCTAATACAATGTAAATAGTTGTTATACTCTATTGTTTAGGGAATAACGACAAGAAAAAAAAAGTCTGTACGTGTTTGGTACAGACGGAATCATCCATTTTTTTCCTGAATAGTTTCAGTCTTCAGTTGGCTGAATCAACAGACGCGGAACCCATGGAGATGGAGGGCTGACCATGATGCGGCTGAGAAAAAATATTCCAAATAGGTTGAAACTACTGTTTTCACAGAAGTGTTTTCAATTGGCTCTGCTTTCTTTTATCTGGAACATCACACTTGCATTCCTTTTGATGTATTATATTGCATAAAACAACATCCCCGAATCTAAACTTTATCAGCTAGAAAGAATAAGCATCAAAATGCCTACCTTGAAATTGAGTAAATTTAATGGTCCCCATTCTCTCCCCGTTCCGGAACACAACTTGACCCTAGAAACAAAACAAAACAAATCAAACAAGAATAAAAGAGAAATGCCACATTAGCCCAAATGCCACTGATCTCACAGCAATTCATTAACTGTACAATGCGATTATTAATACTGGAGGAAAAACAGATTCCCGCTGGACCACAGATGAAAATCAAACTAATTGTTTTTAAATTGGTTGTGACTTTATCTGGTTAATTTGAGGAGCACAAAATCAATAATGGAACTAACACATGTGAATTGAAGCCAGGATAAGCATCATCATGATCACCATGACTATTAATTAAACACCCACGTGTCCGTGCTATAATGGGGACGAAGTCTTCTGGGGTGCTGGAAAGATGACGGCAAAGGTGAGGCCCTTTGGGCCCGGCCCTGACTCCGCTCCCTGTGCCCCACCCATAAAGATATGGGGTATTGCTGAGTCTGCTTGACTTCAGGACCAGAAGGGTGCTAGAGGTCTGTTCGTATTTCTTATTAGGAAGAGAATGTTTTTCTAAGTTTTTCCTGAGTGGTGACGTCAGTCTCAATTATAACTGAGCTATGGTGCAGCAAAAAACTAAGCTTCTTGAGCCAGCAAGACCTGACTAGTGTCACAGGCAGCTGAGTGCCCCTCATTAGGGACCTTGGGGGCTAAACATAGCGTCATCTTCTGCATCTGCCCTGCTGGCTTCCAAATGCTTGGCTAAATAAACCAGGAATTTAGAGATGGAATGTCATCTCTTCTTTCCGATTTATGGCCCGCCTAAAATTCTGCAACCATACGAGGAAATTGACACACACTATATCACTGAATCTTTATGCCAAATGTAAGTGATAAGGGGATGACCCCCATTTTGCAGATCAAGAAACTGAAACTGAGAGAGGTTATGGACTTCACACAAGGTCATTTTAAGTGAGGCTGCTGGGATTCAAATGCAGGTTTAATTTTAATGTCCATGCTACTTCACTGTAGCATGTTGCTCTTGATCGAGAAATAAGTTTCTTCCTGTCTTTTCATTATTGTGAAATTAGGAAAAGAAATGGTTTTAAAGGTATCCTGCTTTTCTCTCACTGTTATGCTTTTGTGTCATCAGGCAACAGCACAGACAATACTCTGAGTTCCACTGAAGTCTTGGGAGAAAACCCCAGGAAGCATTTTTCCTTAGGCAGAAACCTAAAGACTGAAGCCCTGCAGCTTCCAGAATAAAGGCGGATCACTCAGCCTGATCCCAGAACGAGAAACACCTTCCAAGGCCACTTGGACACCTTTTTGAAACCCTGGAGACAGCTGTGAGTAGTATCAGTTTGAAACTAACGCCCACCGAATTCTATATTCAGGTGATGGTAAGCAACTCCCTGGAGTGTGAAAACACTTCAACCAAGGTGAGACAGGAGCTGTGATTTTTATTTCTAGGGACAATTGAAAACCACAAAACACCGTCTAAAAGGATCATTTTTATGTAAATGGACCACTTTGCCTGAGTGGGAAAGATTGTCCACAAGGAGAAATTTTTTTTTGTCTGACAAGATGGAGATCTAATTTACCAATCTTCTGCCAAGCTTTGAAGAATTCCACAGGCGTCTGGATTTAAAACGTGCACAAATTCTGCAGACTCTTTACTAGCGAAATTACGAAGTGTATGGAATGGTATTCAAAGCTTCCATGGAATGATACAGGAGGGAGGGTGAGAAGAGCCTTCCTTTACTTTGTGAACAAAACTAGTCCATCTTTGAAGTAAGATCTGTCATATTTTATTTTACTAAAAATAACTTTTTTACTAACAGGAACTCCTCCCATCTCCTTGATTTCTCCTTAATTTCTCAGGTGGTACAGTGGAAGTAGGCCAGCATGTCTCACAAACTGGTTTCAGTCCTCTCTCAGGCAAGTTCCAGAACATCTCTGAATTATGGATCAAGCACAGGTCCTGGTATAGGACACGTGCTCAGCAAATGGCAGTAGTAATTTTTATTTAAACATGTTTAACAGTGTGGAGCTGAAATCAAAAGATGTTAAGCACCAGAGAGCTTTCCAGTCCTTGGGAAGCGAGTTTCAACTCTCATGTGATTTCAGCTGGCAAAGTGGAAACCACTGGGCCCCCAGCCATGATGTCTTCATCATCATGAATTCATCATCATCTTCATCCCAGAATCATCAGCCCCCAAATGACTGACTTCCCAAACAACACGAGCCACTGTGCATTCTGCCTACTGATGAGAGAAAGTAGAGGGCTTCTGTGACTGGGGTGATGAAGTGCTGATGGAGACATGGATGTGTAACTGGCTAGGTTGAGGGTCTGCATCAGGGTCACCATGGCATCTGTTGGGTTTGACTGGCGAAGCCATCCCTGCCACCCTAAGTATCGCCGACTGGAGAGGGGACCACTGTACCAGCCAAGACAGCCTTGACAAGACCAGGTATGAGGGAGGCCACAGGCCAGTCATGTGGTTCTCAAGAAATTCTACCCAATAGGTGTCCCCCTTATTAAAAGGTGGTCAATTTACAACATTCCAAAAATATTTACCTACTGCGTGCTCAATACCCTTCTAGGGACTGATGCCTGCTCTTGGAGAGCTTTTTGTTTGATTAGGAGGGATAGCAGAAACAAGTCCACCAATGCTTAAGAAACTTCAGTTAGTGATGAATGCTATGAGAAGACCAAAAGGGTGATGGGAAAGGGAAGTCATTTTTTTGAGACAGGGTCTCGCTCTGTCACCCAGGCTGGAGTGCAGTTGTGCGATCTTGGCTTACTGCAGCCTCCACCTCCTGGGCTCAGGCGACCCTCTTGCCTCAGCCTGGGATTACAGGCACACACATCATTACACCTAGGTAATTTACTAGGGGAGCTGCTTTAGTTGGGTAGTTAGGGAAGACTCTGCTCAAGACGTTATATGAGAGCTGAGACCTATCTGGAAAGAAGGAAATATTCCAGCCAGAGGGGAAAGCCAGGGCAAAGTCCCTCAGGTGGGGAAGAGCTTGGAATGTTCAAGGAACAGAAAAGGCCAGCATGGCCGGAGCACAGTGAGGGAGGCAGGGTGGTGGCTGGGTGGTGGCAGATGCATAGGTGGACAGGGGCCAGGTCACGTTCCACCCGGAGACCATGACAAAGGGTCTGGACATGACTCTAAGTGTAATGAACAGCCATGAGGGTGGGGAGGTGAAGCGGAGCAGCCTGTGATGTGATTTCAGGTTGGAGAAGGTCGCACTGGCTGTGGGGTACAGAATGGATGGTAGTGTGGCAAACGTGGAAGCAGAGACTCTGGAGGCTCTGGCCCAGTAATCCAGGTGTGAGAGGAGGGTGGCTTCAGCGAGGGTGGTGGCCAGACTCTGTTCCTCCCCAGCTCGGAATGCGTGGCGAATGTAGCTGAGCACTGAGCCCAGAGCAGCGCCTGTCTTCCATTCGACTCCTCTTATCCTGTGTGGTGGATGCCAGGGGTGCGCCCAGACACCCCGCTCAGGATGGAGGCCCTCCTCCCCAGCGGCTAGCATCTGGCTCCTGTTGAGATGCCTTGCACGCAATCAGAGCTATGTTAGTTCAGGTTATGCCCCCTTCCCTGGGGGCAACCTGCAGCTAGCAGTCAGTGTGAAGGGTCATGGATCTAGCCCTGCTGCCTCAATTCGGGACAGCCGTGAAGGACCATGGGATCCCGAGGTCCCCTGGGATTGGCTGAGCTCATGATTGCCACTGCATCACATTTTGACTTCTGCTGCCCAACGCTACTTGGCTTCCTCCCTTCCAGCTTCTGTTCCTGAAAACATTTCCTGACAAACTTCCTGTATGCAAATCTTTGTCTCAGAGCCTGTTTCCTGGGTAACCCTGTCTCAGACACCCTGTCATCAAAGGTCACTGGGGCTGGCTCTTTCTTGCCACCTGAAGGAGAAGAGCAACAGGGCATGGTGGGAACAGATGGGGCAATGCTGCCACTAGACGGTTTCAGAGTCACCGTGGCTTGCAGTTCAACCAGGGGAGCCAGGCCAGTTTCGATTCCTAACACCCCAGCTAGAGCTGGCATTTTTTTTTTTTTTGGTTACCCTCCCACAAAGATTGCACTTCTCCCAGCACACGTAGTCTTTTTGTAGAGATAAATGTCATGACTCTCCTTAAGCTTTTGTCTTGTGCAATTCCAGGGCTGTAACTGAGAATCATTGTATTCGTTCGAGACCAATCCAGGTGATGAGTTAAATTCTAAGGCAAGGGAGTTTGGTAACTCTGGCGGGGGCTGATAACTGTCTGGTGGCTCACAGTTCACACTCACTCTTCTACACTCTCCTCCGTGTGGCAGGGACTGGAAGCCCTGAAACCACATTTCCCAGAATCCCCTGCCAGCTGGCTTCCATTTAGGGTGTGCTGATGAGAAGCGGTCATGGGAGATTAGAAAGAATGCATAAGCATGCATGAGGGAAAAGCTTTTTTTTTTTTTCTTCCTCCGCTCTGGTTGCAGCAAGGGGAGCTACGAGTGACTGCAGGTGTCTGTAGGGCCCAGCAGCTTCTGATTCCTGAACCGTCGGAATGTGGGGGCCCCTGGCTGCGTGCTCAGTGGCCAGAGATGGCGCCCCAAAAGTAGCAGAAACAGCAGCAGCAGGAGCCTCGGAGGCCTGTCTACCTGGGCTTTCCCTCCATTATTTCATTTGTATTCCAAATCTGCTCTGTGGTCATTTTTATAAATTCCTTGGAAGTAAGATCCGGTATCAATCAACATCCAGTCAAGAAAACAAAAACCACTTCAGGCATTTCAGGGGCAATGGCAACATCACTTTCCTTTTTGTTCTTTCTGCCTGAGGGGCATGGCAATTTTCCGAAGAACAGTATCCGCGATAACAGCCTCCACCTGTTTTCCTCCACCATACCTTCCAACAAAGTTGTAACCAGTTTCCTGTATGAAATCTCCCTCTGAAATGCCTGAAGTGGTTTGTGTTTTCTCCACTGGATGCTGATTGATAATGGATTCTAACTTCCAAGGAGTTTATAAGAATGACCACAGAGCAGATTTGGAATACAAATAAAATCACGGAGGGAAAGTTCCAAGAGGATAACTTATAAGGATTTATTTCCTCCTGAAAGAGATGTTGCTAATGTCAAAGAAAGCAGTCTGTTTCATAAAAGTCAATTCAAACTAATAGTTCAGGTTTAATTGGGAGCCATAAAGCTGCATTTTCTCCTTCAGCGAAATCTTCAGAATCTATAGGGTAACTTACGGACAAAACCCTAAGTTTTGGCGTTTGCCAACAAGAGTAAATATTGCCATCCATGTGAGCTTGGATGCTCATTGAGCGTTTCTGAGCATCAATTCTTCTACTTGAAAAATAGTAAGAACAATGCAAATTTCTCAGGGTTGTTTCTGAGAATTAAAGAAGATAATTATGAAATGAGAATAGCCAGGGATGGGGCACAGCAAGGGGTAACTTATCGTAAAGGATAACTGTTGTCGTAATGCATTGAGTTAGCAAAATCCCATTTTTTTTTTTTGTTTTGTTTTGAGACAGGGTATTGCTCTGCTGCCCAGGCTAGAGAGTAGTGGTACAATTATAGCTCACTGAAACCTCAAGCTCCTGGGCTCAAGTGATCCTTCCACCTCAGCCTCCCAAGTAGCTGGGACCATAGGTGCTTGTCACCACTACCAGCTAATTTTTTTTTTTTTTTGAGATGGAGTCTCGCTCTGTTGCCCAGGATGGAGTGCAGTGGCGCGATCTCGGCTCACTGCAAGCTCTGTCTCCCGGGTTCACACCATTCTCCTGCCTCAGCCTCCTTAGTTGCTGGGACTACAGGTGCCCACCACCACACCCAGATAATTTTTTTGTATTTTTAGTAGAGACGGGGTTTCACCGTGTTAGCTAGGATGGTCTCGATCTCCTGACCTCGTGATCCACCCGTCTCGGCCTCCCAAAGTGCTAGGATTACAGGTGTGAGCCACCGCGCCCGGCCACAACCACCTAATTTTTAAAACAATTTATTTGTTGTTGAGATAGGGGTCTCAGTATGTTGCCCAAGCAGGTCTCAAACTCCTGGCCTCAAATGATCATCCCACCTCGGCTCCCTTGAAAAGTGCTGGGATTATAGTTGTGAACCACTGCACCCGGCTGCAAAATCCCATCTGATGTCAGTTCAGAATCCCCAGAAAAGTTAGTGGGGAGTAAAATGGACACTAAGGATTCTAGAAGCCAATAGGATTTAACAGCCTCCTCTTAGAAAAACTAATTCTCTGTTTTCGTTGTTCATCTTTAATACTTAACTACTAAGCATGAGTAAAATTCACTCCAACAAGTTTATGCGTCTTATAGGTTAAGCCCTTTGTTGGGGCCTCTTTTATTTCCTTCTTTAATTTCACAGTGGAAGGCAGAGATACTCTCCCTGAGAACATGATCTGGTGTAGGGTCAGTGAGGCAAGAAGGGGAGCTTTCATGCTTCAGCCAGTGTTATAGGCAACGCCTGGGCGGGGGTCTGAAGCTACTCTGAGTGAAGACTCGCTGGGCTCAGCCTAATATTCTGGAGCCCTGGGCCTACTGAGGGACAGTCTCTGCAGATCACAGTGTACTTAGGGAAGGATTTTCTTCCTAAATATGACTCTAGACTGCACTCTTATCTCCGGGTTGTCGAGTTTGCCTTTGGGAGGTGTGAGCATGCATCCTCATTGAGGATGTGACTTGTGCTGTGAGAAATAAGATCTGTCCTGACACATCACACTGGCAGGAAAATGTCTTAAGTTAATGGAAGTTGAAGGGTGTCAGGGCTCTGAAAACAATACTCCAAAACGAAGGCCTCAGAAGACTCCTCAGAAGCCAAAGTTTTTCTCTGACCTTCTCCTGGCCTCCTGTCTCTCAGTCCCTTGCTCCTCTGGGGCCAATCACAGAAACTCAATCCCTCTTCCCCAAAGCGGGTCAGAGAAATCAGGATCCCTTTTCTCCAAAACTGGCCGTAAAATGTAAAAATATTACTCCAGTGTTCCCTCCAAGTTTCTGTGTAAAAACTGGCTATGAAGAAATTATGTGACTTACCTTATTTGACTGTAGGTCATGAGACCCCCATTCCAGAGAAAGCCCTGCGCTTCCAGAAGGAAGGAATGCGTGCTCAGAGAGGTCAAGAAGAACCTAGACAGACAGGCCTTGCTGGGTTCCCCACTCAGTCTATCAGCATTGGACCAGAGCCTTTTAGTCCAATCACATTGCTACATGGCTGTCTAGACTTTATTGAACCTAAGCATAAAAATGGACAATTTCCCCTGTATCTCTGGGTCTTCATTCTGAAGGCTCCCATGTATATATATTAAATAAATGTGAATGCCTTTTCTCCAATTGGAAGTTGATTTTCCAATGAACCTTCAGACAGCCAAGGGGAAAGCTCTCCTTAGGCCCCTACAAAGACCATGGGGAACCCTGGTAAGTTCTGTTGGAGGGGGCAGCACATCAATGTCTGTGTGGGGGATCCAAGCCCATTGTGGACTGTTCTGCTGCCAGCCCTCCTCCCAGGACAGCACTGGTCTCAAAGAAACAATGTAGACTTTGAGAAAACACTGGGGTTAAATTGCTTGTCAGGGGTTGCATAAAGGGTGGAGATCTGCATGACGCAGCCTTGAAGGAGAAGGTGCCCTCTGTTTCCACAGGGATGGCAGGATATAAAAGAGAGAGAGACAAATAATTGAGTATATCCACCCACATGTTCTGTAAAGATTAAAAAATACTCTTTTTTTTTCTGTATGTCCCCTTGAGCTATATGAGAGGCCACATTTGGCACACAATTTAAAATATTTTCTTACACCAAAATTTCTTTTGTTAGACACAAGCCTTCAGGAATGTTTGATGCACTCATAGAGCCTGGAGCAGTAGGTTTGCAGGGAACTGAGAGAAGGAGCAGAATGGGAGGTGGGGTCTGTCCCACTGCCAGCCTTCGGCGGATGGCCAATAAGGATGCAGGGGCATCTTTCTGAGGGACCATAACCAGATGGCTCAGAGGGTACAAGTAGTGACCTTCCACAAAGCAAGTCGTGGCCTAAGGTGGGGCTGTGTGCAGTGGAGGGAAGCGGGGACCCAGAGAAGATGGCTGGGTGGATGGCCCAGGAAGGGTGGAGCAACTCCCTCTCTTTCCTTCCACTTATTATAATAAGAGAGTCAGGCTTATTTAGAACAACAAAATATCAGGTGTAAATGAATGTCTAAGAAGAACAGGAAAAGCGAAGTAAATTTTAATACAGACACATGATGAAATATTAGGATATGTGCATTCAATCAGCAAGTCCTGTTGGGCACCTATGATGTGCCAGACAGGCACCAGATCAAACAGTGAGCAAAATCAACATGGTCCTAGATTGCATGAAGTGTAGGGTCTGGTGGAAGACAGAGACATTAAGCAATAAACACACGGATAAATAGAGGATTACAAACTGTGATCAGTGACATGAAGGAAAAGAACAGGGTGCCAAGAGAGAAAATTACAGGAAGACCCTAATTTAGACTGGGGGCCAAGGAGGGCCTTTCCAGGAAGGTGGCATTTGCACTGAAACCTGAAGGAGCTGGCTGAGCCAAGAGCAAGGGAGAGAACATCCCGGAAAGAGGAAATTGCAAGTGCAAAGGTCTTGAGGCAGGAAAGAGATTGGGAAATCCAAGGACCTGAAACAGTGCCGATAAAGCTGTAACTGGTCATTGAAGAGCAGCTGAGCAAGAAATGTGATTGGCAAGGTGGATGAGTGCAAGGCCACGCAGAATCTTACCAGCCATGCCAAGGATGCTGAGCTTCATTTTGAATGCAAGAGGAGGCACTGGAGGGTTTTAATGAGGGGGTGACTTGATCTAAGTCCTATAGACTTAAGTATTATATTATAAAAGTTATCAAAGGTTGGAACAAGTGATATCCCAATTGTGCCAGTTGCTGGCTAGCTGTTGACCAAATTCATTTCCTTTTCCTCCTAGGCACATGGCCAGACTAGGTTTTCCAGGCTTTCTGATGGTTGGGTGCAGCCATGTGACAGTCCTACCAATGGAATGTGGGTGGGAGGGACATGGTACTCCAGGCCTGGCCCATGAAAACCTCTCACAAGATCCTGATCCTTCATGCTTCCCCGTTTTCCCCCCTGTCAACCAGATTGATAGGATCTATCAGAGAACCTTGAGGCCTAAGGAACAGTGGGGACATGAGACAGAGGAGCCTGGGTCCACGAATAATCCCGTGGAAAGGCTAACAACCAGAAGGACCCACTTTGGACTTTGTATAAGAGATAAATAAAATTTTACTGTGTTAGTCCACCAAGATTCTCAGATAACTTGGTTACAGCAGCTAGTGTTATTTATCCTAATACAATAATGAATTTAAAAAGTAAAAAACAAAAAAAAGGATAAAAATTGTATATACAGTATACTCACAATTATGTAAAAATTACCCCCACAAAGTAAAAATGTTAACACTGGTTGGTCCCGGGAGTGTGATTATGGCTTTTTCTTTTTACTTTTTAATACTTTACCTATATTCTATAATAAATGGTTATTATTTTAATAACAAGAAAACTTTATTAAAAACTTTTTAAAAAGATGTTATAAGGAGGCACATTTTACTGGCAAAAGTAGCAACATCATCAGCAATAAACTAATACTCCCTCTTGAAATAGATTAATTTTTTTACTATTTTACTAATAATTTTACGGATTAATTTATTTACTGTTTTATCTGTGCAAACATAAGCCTGTTTCCCCCTCAAAGTTGAATAACAAAGAGAGCAATGAACAAGGAGTCAGAAGACAGATTCAGGCTGAACTTGGCCATTTTCTGGGAAGGGAAGCCGGGACAAGTGCCTTTTCATCTCTGTGCTCAGGCTTCCCTCTGCAAAATATGCAGAGATGATATTGTGCAAGCTACTTTTAGCTTTGCTGAAACATTTGTGTACGTTATTTTAAGATTTTTTTCCCCTGGGGTTCTCCTTTATTAATAGATTTTCAACAATACCCTCAGTGGAATGAGGTATGTATGTATGATTATCTCCATTTTACAGATGAGGAAACTGAAAACTGAGAGCCTGAGAGGTCAGGACTTTGCCTAGGGTCACATAACGAGTAGGCAAAAGGACTGGGACTCACCTCAGTTGTGTCAACTTCAAGCTCATGCTTCTAACAACACGCCATTCTCCCTCTTCTTTGCAAGAAGCAGTCATTGATCAGAAAATGAGCTCTCTGCAGGGGACTGGAGTAAGTACCACGTGACCTTGGGCTAGGGGGATGGTGTGTGGGTATAGTAGGAGTAGGCAGAGGAGGAGGAAAGATAGGTAGTCAGGGATGTGTTGGTTAATGTTTAACAGCTGGCTCTTTGGGGAGAAGAAAAAAGAGCTCTGATTTGTAGTGTTTGCCAATTTCCATGGTGTAAATACACCCACCATGGTGGATTTCAAGCTATCAATGATTTAACAGCTGGCTCACAAATTCCTGATAATTTAACAACTGGCTCTCAGCTCTCTCTGGAGCCTGCAGGAGCTGGCTCCAGCACACCCGTAACCAAGCCAGTCCTCTCTGGCTTCCAAATTAAGATTGTGAATGCAAAATGCCCTGTTTTTACCTGCATAACTGGGTGATAATCTCTTCCCAGAAACAAGCGAGGAGGCTATAAATCAGAATGGGACTAGCTGGAGAGAAGGGGCTTGTGCCAAATATTTACCTACTGTCTCTCAGCTCCCAAGCTTGCCCTCTCTATCCTGCTCAGTGATGCTAGAGCTGGGGCTCCACAAGCCACATCTCCCAGACTCCGTCCTGTTAGCTTCTGCCAACAGAAGGCTCTCAGGTAGAATGGAAGGGGACGATGGGGAGTGCCTGCTCTCCTGTTCCTGTCAGGCAGGGTCCTGCCTCCAGCTTCTTTCTGCACTTTCAGCACCAGCCCTGCTATGCCCCTTTGAGCGGCCATCAGACATCGGGCAGACACACCCCTCTTCAGACATCAGAATACTAGCTGTGCAGGGCTTCTCCTCTGAGCTCCTGGCTTCTGAAAAGCTCATCTCTGTCCTTTCATTTTCGCAGCCCTACGGGAAGTAACTGTTTCTGCAGCTGGTATCCATTGACTGCCTCAGTGCTCCTTCTGTACTCCTTCCTCCTCCCATCACCTATTAAACAATTCCCTATACTAAATCCTCTCTGTTTGAAATGCCTAGCTTGGCTTCTGTTTTTCAGGCTGGACTCCTCTTCTCCATCTACCATGTGGTCTTGGGACTTGGTCCTCCAAGCACAAGCCTCCTATGTCAGGTCCCAATTAAAGTGGCCTCCCCTGCTCATGTCTTCTTTGGCACTGGCAATGCTCCCGGCTCCTTCCTCCACACCCTGAGCTGAATATGGTAATTGCCTCCTGCTGGATGAAGCTTCCAAGGGCAGGAAAGTGCTCTTTCCTCTTCAAGGACTGGGAAGAAGCAGGATGCAGGACTATTGGTTAAGTTGCATTGAGCTGAGTTGAGTTGAATGGACTGGGTTCCCCAGTGTTGGTGGGCCATGGTGCAGGATCTCTCAGGAAGAGCCACGAAGGAGAGAGAAGGGACACCAGCCAAGAGCATTTGCTCAGTTAGCTCCCCAGGGTAAGAGGACTGAGAGACATGCAGAGTGGCCCAAGGTGGAGGAGCTGCTTGTCACAGAGGCCTGAAGGTGATCACAGGTTGGGAGATCAAGATGCCCTGGAGGCTGCTGGGCCCTCGGGACCTGCATCCCATGGGCCAAATGATGTTGGCTAAGACTATTTCTTTACAATTAAACTGGAAAGGGCTTGGGGCTTACAGTGGGTAGTTCAGGGTTCTAGTCCCAGTTCTGTCTCCAACTCCATGTGTGTTCACAATTGTGTTCCTTACCTTCTCTGGGCCCCAGTTTCCTCATTGATAAAATGAGGGGGCAACTGGCCACATACAATGTTTGTTGAGTGCTTGTTCCGGGACACAGCATGCTAGACCCTGCAGTGTTACAATGACTAAGCCAAAATCATTGTCTTCTAGAAGCTCCCAGTCTAACAGAGATGACAGAATTTTTTTTTTGTAAGACTATTATAAGGTAATGTGAGTTGCTAGGAGAGAGTGGGTACAGAGGGCTGGGAGCACAGAGGAAGGGCAACTCTCTTTGAGGGGGTGGCTTAGAGGTGCAGAGAAGAATGACCATGTTACCCAGGCAAAGAGGACGGGAGAGTAAATGTTCTAGGCAGAGGGAATAGTGCATGCAAAGCCTAGAGGCAAGAGACAGTGTGGCTCTTTGGAGGACTAGAAAGGAGGGTGATGTTGCTGTGGGTGGTGCGCGTGGGGTAGGGGGGCTGGTGGGAGGCAGAGAATGCAGGAGCCGCATCAGGCAGGGCTTTGGACCTTATGCCCCAAATGAGGGGCCACAAAAGGAGTGTTGGCCAGGAGGTAGCAGGTGCAATGAGCTCTTTCCCTTTTGTGGAAAATGGATGGGCATGGGGGAAGGACTGGAAGCAATGCAGCCAGTGGGAAGCTGTGGAATCCATGGGAGAGGAGGATGATGTGGATGGAGCAAAGTAGATGATGCATGAGGTGGGAGGGAGGCTGGGCATGGTGGTTCACACCTGTAATCCCAGCATTTTGGGAGGCCAAGTGGGAGATCACTTGAGCCTGGAGTTCAAGACCAGGCTAGGCAACATAGTGAGACCCCGTCCCTATAAAAAATAAAAAGTTAACCAAGTGTGGTGGTGCACTCCTCTAGTCTCAGCCACTCAGGGGGCTGAGGTGAGAGGGTTGTTTAAGCCTAGGAGGTCAGGGCTGCAGTGAGCTATGATTGTGCCACTGTACTCCAGCCTGGGTGACAGAGTGAGACCCTGTCTCAAAAAAAAAAAACAAAAACCCAAAAATCCAAAAAAAACAAAAAATGAAACAACAACAACATTATATGTATATATATATAAATGGGAAGGAAGTGGAGGTGGAATCAACAGGACTTAAAGACACCCTGGAAGTGAGGAGTGAATGCAGGGAAGAATGGCTCCCAGCTTTCTGGTTTGGGCAGACAGATGGAGGGTGATGCCTACAGAGTTGGCAGAGGAGAGCCGACCAGAGCAGTGACTGGCATCTTTGCCCAGGTTCCTGGGTGGGTGGCTGAGCCAAGGGAGCTTTGTAGCTACAGAGCCATGCATCACCAAGCCTCTACCCAGGCTCCTCATCACCCCCACCCATGGTTCCTTCTTTTCTGGTCATTTGCAGATGCAAGCATCCCTACGATTAGAAGTATTTAATTTTTGCTTTACTGTAGGTTCTATTTTTGTTAAATAGATCAGGCTCCACCAGGAAAACCAAATTGCTGACCAGCTGACCTGAAAGTCTGAGAGATGCAATTTGCAATCTGTTGGAATCTTCGCTTTAAGCCAGGGTGGGCTGCAGATTGGCCCGGGGGGGGTGGTGGAGCAGGGCTCAAATTAGGCAGCTGGTGCAGCAGCCGTCCAGGCGCCAGGCAGGAAGAGAAAAAGATGCAGATCAGAGAAATAGGAAAGGACAAATGGACAAGATTTGGTGACTCAGAAAGGGTGTCCTGCTGGGAGGTGGGCCTCCTGGGTTCTACTCTGGGATCCCCCAGTCACACTGGTTGCAGTGTCTCCTAGGGTGTAAGGAGATAAAGTTGATATGATCTAAAGCTGGGCCCAGAATTCCTCTTAAAGAGCAGACAATCTTGGTGCCTCCTGGTGGGGAAAGAAAGAACCTCCATGTGTTTCTGGATAGGAAAGACCATGGCCGTCGGGGGCGGCCAGCCACTCTGCTGAGAAAATAGGCTGGAGTTCATTTTCCTCCTGAGGACAAGGCCTGAGAGGAGTGGAAGAACTTCTCAAACAAAATTTCAAAGTGCAAACCATTAGGCAAAGAGGAGTGGGAGGTGGAGACCACCTAAGGGTGGCTGGGGAGGGCCCAGGTCAGGGGTTTCTCATGTTCAGCTTGATGCCGCCCCAATTACTTTCTCTGATACAACCCCACTCTGCCTGGCCCCCAAATCTTCACTGACATCCCCTCAGAAGGCCTTGTCAGAGAGGACAGTTTTTGTGTCTTGTTTTGTATGGGTGTGAAATAGAGGAGGAGGCTGCATTTCTTGCATGGATCAATGTGGCTCTGAGTGGAGGAACACCTGAGGGATCAGGCAGTGGTCCAATTCCCGAGTCAATTCCGCAGAGGCAGGAGCATGAGAGCGCAAGTCCTCCAGGAATTTGGAGAAGTCTTGAGGTTAGTTGTGGACATCCCTGAACTGAGGGATGGAGCCTCCTGACAACGCTTCCAGGCTCCCAAGCAGCTGACCTCAGGTTGTACATAAGAAGCTGGGTCAGACAGGAGGCTCTCCAAATCTTGGAGACACTCTCTGGCTTGGAAGGTCTGGTATAGGGCCAGTGGGGGTGGTGGCGTGATGAAGGGAAAGGAAGGGCAAAAAGGGTTCTTGAACTCTTGTCTCGGAGGAGGGGAGGCCACACGCTCTGCAGGGACGCCCTAGCTCCCCCGACCTGGCCCTCCTTGCCCCTCTGGATATGCAAGTCCTTGGTGAGTTCCAGCCAGCAGAGTAGCCCCTCTGTTCTCCCATGCCTGGCTCAGCACCTGCCCACCTGGAGCCTCGCCTAACTGGAATGCCAGCCTCAGCCAGCCTTGACTGACTCTCCTGCCACAGCCCCAGTGGCTGTGCTCATCCCTGCTCCCAGGCTGGTCGGAGGAGCAAAGGCATATGCCTGGCTTTTAGAAGAGTGAAGTGCTGGGTTCATGCAAAGAGTGTGTGGCCGGGAATTTACATTTTTTTTGGTGAGCACTAGCTGTGCATCAGACTAGGCCAGGTACTGGAGATACAACAATCCCCAAGACTTAGTCCCTGCCCTCAGGAAGCTCACAGTCTAGTGGAGGAGACAGACCTATAGATAACCACAGCACAAAGGCATGAGTGCCCTGATTGGCAGAGGGCCTGAGCTGTGGGGAATCTATCCAGCCCAGGCTCACAGAGGGCTTCCTGGAGAGAGCGTTTCTCAAAGTCAGCCCCGAAGCGCTAGGGAGAGATCACCAGGCAAAAGCGAAGGTTGGGGATGGTGAGAGTGTACCGGGAAGAAGGAATCGCCTGTGTAAAGGCCTGGAGGTAGGAAAGCAGGCAGAGAGTAGGAAGCAGAAATAGTTCTAGGTTGGGGGGTGGCAGAAGAGAGATAAAGCTCTGGAGGCAGGCAGGGAGCAGGTGAAGAAAGGCCTGTAGCAAAGTCACACCAACAAAGAATGGCAAGGGGAGATTTCTTGCTTTGCCAGATATTAAGGCATACTAGAAGGCCACACTAAGAGGAACAGATGGTTTTGGTTCAAAAACAAACAAGCCAGCAGAAGAGAACAGAACCATGGTTCCCAAACTGGGCCCTGAGGTGCCCCAGGGTACCAGAGTGAACTCGCAGGGGTGTGTGGCGTATTTTAAATTTCTGAGGCAAACAGTGATATTTAACATTGATCATACACCATGTGAACTCCTAGCTTGAAGTAATTCACAGTCTCAACCTCAGATTGTGCCACATCATTTTGATGACATCACCTCTTTGTGAAACTGGGTTTTCAGTGGTTGCTGTGACGAAAAGCAAGTATGTATAAAAATCGACCAGGAATGGAAACAATGTGTAAAAATCGACGAGGAACAGGAAACAATGTACATCTTATTCCAAGGTTTCAGAAGCCGTCCAGCTCCCTATTCCATTAGTAAGGAATTGTAGTCATTCAGGAATAAAATTAAAACTTTATCTTTTGTTTCAATTTCTGTGCATTACTTTTTCGAATGGCTACTAAGTTATCAGGATTTAAATATTTATTTAGTTGTTTGGACCTAACTGCTTAGAAACTTGTAGTATTTCTTTTGGCTTAGAGAAAAAAATATTGTGTGAAAAAATGCTGTGAAAAAATTACTGAGACACTAAGGGTGCTTTAAACTGAGAAAGTTTGGAAACCTCTGGAATAAAGGGTTAATAGGTAAGCCCATTTTTGGAAGAAAATTTAATTTCCAAAAACGTGGCACCATAAATCAAAGGGATGTTTAATTGTTTAACAGAGGACAGTTGGAAAATTGGTTGACTATATAAAGGAAAGCAAAACTTATGCCTACCAAACTCCATAAACAAGAGTGGATATGTGGCCAAGTAAATGTTTAAATGAGAAAGGTAAAGTTAACAGGAGAAAATGTAGGGGAATATCTTCAAAACCCAGAGGCAGAACTTCTCAAACAAAACTTCCAAAGCACAAACCATTAGCCCAAAAGCTGATTAATTTGATTATATCAAAATTGAGCATTTCCTAGACAAAGGATGTCCTGGACAGACAATAGAATGAAAGAAGATTTTTGTAAGGTCTAAAATCAATGTGGTCTTAACACCCAGATTATCCATGGAGTGCCTGAAAATCAACAATATAAAGACAGCAACCCCATCAGAAAAATGGGTGAAGCATCTGAAAAAGCAGTTTTTTTTTTTTTTTTTTTTTTTTTTTTTTTTTGAGACAGAGTCTCGCTTTGTCGCCCAGGCTGGAGTGCAGTGGCGCAGTCTCGGCTCACCGCAAGCTCCGCCTCCCGGGTTCACGCCATTCTCCTGCCTCAGCCTCTCCGAGTAGCTGGGACTACAGGCGCCCGCCACCACGCCCGGCTAATTTTTTGTATTTTTTAGTAGAGACGGGGTTTCACCGTGGTCTCGATCTCCTGACCTCGTGATCCGCCCGCCTCGGCCTCCCAAAGTGCTGGGATTACAAGCGTGAGCCACCACGCCCGGCCTGAAAAAGCAATTTACAAAAGAGAAAAACCAGAAGACAGTAGGCACATGAAAAGATGCTTAATATCATTAGAAATTAGAGAAAATTAAATTAAAGTGATGTTGCTTTATATCTAATAGATGGCAACACTTAGAAATACAGACAATTCTAGGTATTGGTGAAGACAGAGACATAGAGGCCTCAGGCACTTCTGGTGGGATGTCACACGAGCAGGCATTCAGGACAGCGTCTGGCACTACCTAGTCAAATTAAGTGTCCACATACTCTTTGACCCAGAATTCCACTCCTGGGATACAGCCTAAGAAATTCTCATTAAGGGGACATTTAGAAGGCTGCTCAATGCAGCTGTGTGTGTGTGTGTGTGTATGTGTGTCTGTGTGTGTGTCTGTGTGTGATGGAGGTGACCTAGAGAGAATCATAACCAGCAGATTAGATGTAATGGAAGGATGGATATTAAAATCATACTGCTTAATGGAAAGGAAGAAAAAAAGAGTATATATATATTATATATATATTTACATAAATACAAATAATAACGCACATTTTGCAAAACCATATACCAAAAAAGGTACAATTAGACAGACATAGGGAATGGCAGTGAGAAATGGGGATGAAAAGGAATGAATGGGTGAATGAATGAATGAATGTAACACAGCCGAGCCTTCCCTGAAGCAGTGATGTTAACTGTCACGAACTGATGACTGAAAGTAACTAAATTCTCTGTACCTGAAGGAGGTTAAACAAAGTAAAATCGAACCTAGACTTTACCTTAAGGGCAGGGGAAACCAACCAGAGTTGAGGAGGTCTATGCTTGGTACACATGTGTTTGTTCATTCAATCAGTCATTTGTGCACTCATTCTTTCATCACATTTTTGGGATCAGTCTCCTCTGGGCCAGGCACTGTGCTGGGCTCTAGGTATAACATGCAGAGCAAACAGGCATTCCATGGCTCTGGACCTACTGCAAGGCCAAGTACCTAATTGGTCTCATCTGGTGTTCAAAGGCTCCAAACCTGGGCAAACCAGGTGGGCCACAGGCCTGGTGGATATTACCACCTTCCCATTTCCTGGTTGACAAAAATGAGGCTCAGACAGGTGAGTCATTGAGTCACAAGGTCACAGCTATGACTTTGAGTGACAGAGCTGGGATCCGAGCTCAGGTCTGCGGAACTCTGAAGCCAGTTACTTCCCTTCCAACCCCAGCAGGAGAGGAGGAGAAGCACAGTAGTAGTTCTACCCCGGGTTGGCTGTAGGCCTCCTCTGGCTTCACTTACTCATTCAGGGCAGGTCCGGGAAGGCTTCATGTAGGAGGCAGCACTGGAGGATGAAGTTTTCTGCTTTTTCACAATTGTACTCCCATGCTAGAAATGCACCTAGCATGTAATAGGTGCTCCATAGATAGTTGTAGGTGAATGGATAGACAAATGAATGAAGAAACGGAGAGGACATACATAGGGCTGTGAGGAGCTCAGAAGGCTGGCACATGAGGGGTGGGGAGGCAGGTCTTGAATCCCAGGCTAAGAAGTGTGGACACTCTGTCAGCTGCAGGGGCCTCCTGCCAAGGTTTGAGCCAGGGTATCCATCCCCTTTACAGGTCATGCTTAGGCAAAGAGAACATCATTCAACTTTACCTATTCAGAGTCTGCACAGTGTGACACATAACCTATCCAGGACTTAGAGCACAGAGTGGTGTAAAGGGCACTGAAATAGCAATCCCAAGATGGCATGCTGGCTCTGTGTCTAGGTTTCTCCATTTGCAAAATGGTGTGTGAGCCTGCATCTGCCAGTGTGTGTATGCACACGTGTGTGTTACAGCGAGGGCAAGGAGTATGGCTAGGGCAGTCTCCCAGGCTCTCCTGGATCTCACAGTGCTCAGCTGAGTTTGATGAGTCACCAGTTGAGCCCCCAACCTTGGAAACAGTGGGCTGGGCTGGCAGGCAGGTGTCCCTGGCATGCCTGATTGAGAACTCATTCTCCCTTTTGGCTCAACTCCCCAACTAGAAACCCAGATGGCTCCACAAGGGAGTTGGGGGACTATTGGTTTCATGGACTAAGCCTAAAGATCTTCCATCCGCTAAAATATCTTCCGTTAAGAGACAAGTGTTAGCAGGTCAGACGTGGTGGCTCATGCTGTAATTCTAGCACTTTGGGAGGGAGGCCGAGGTGGGCAGATCAACTTGAGGCCAGGAGTTCAAGACCAGCCTGGCTAACATGGTGAAACTCAGTCTCTACTAAAAATACAAAAAGTTAGCTGGGTGTGGTAACCTATGTCTGTAATCCCAGCTACTTGGGAGGCTGAGACACGAGAATTGCTTGAGCCGGGGAGGCGGAGGTTGCAGTGAGCAGAGATTGTGCCACTGTACTCCAGCCTGGGTGACAGAACAAGAATCTGTCTCAAAAACAAACAAACAAAAGAGACAGGTGTTAGCAAAAAAGGAAAGAGAAATGGAAGGCAGGGCTGCTGCTTTGATGGCCCCAGTGTTTGCCTGAGGAGGGTCAGGAGGTTCTTCTAGCGGCAGAAACCAGAATGAAGGCTGTGAGATGTCAGGGGCAGACTATGAACAAATACAGTCGAGTGTCTTAGGCTGTTTGTAGGGCTGGAGTGAGGTCAGGAGAAGCCGGGGAAGATGAATCAATGAACCACCTGGGTTCTCTCCTTTTCTCTCCCACCTCTGGCCTGGGTTGGGGGCGTCCTCATTGCCATTTACTATGGCTCTTCTAAGCCCTCTGGTCAACTTATGGGAACTGCTAGAGAATTCAAGAGTCACAGTTTCTTATATTTACAGGACTTGTACCTGGTTTATAGCTGCAAATGCACTTCAGAGTGCACATTTATTTTTCTTGCTCAGCAGCCCATCCCCCTTTGGATGGTTTTAATTGAGAGACTATGTCAGCCAGGGTCTGTGGTAACCACACTCTAAGGTGGCCCCAAATGACTCTTGCCTCCTGGTGGTCACTACCAAATTCTATCATCCCCTTCCACATTGAATAGGGCTGGCCTGTGTAACTTGTAGGATATTTCTAGAGAAATGGCAGTGCGTGCTTTCCAAGAGTAGGTCATAAAAAGATGCCGCAGCCTCAGTTGTTTTCTTTTGGATTACTCATGCTGGTGAAAGCCAGCCACCGTATCATGAAGACCCTCAAGCAGCCCTGCGGAGAAGTCCTGAGGAACTGAGTCCTGCTGATAGCCAGCATCCACTTGCCAGCCATTTGTGGGAGATATCTTGAGAGCAAACCTCCCAGCACTAGTGAGCCTTAGAATGACTGCAGTCCCCACTGACATCTTGCCTGCATTATCCGAGAGACCCCAAACCAGAACCTTACAGCTAAGTCACTCCTGAATTCCTAACCCACAGAAACTATGTGAGATGATAAATATGTATTGTTGTTTTAAGCCACTACACTTTGGGATCATTTGTTACGACTTAACAGATAACTAATACAGGGCCACAGGAGGAAACATAATTCATCCTGGATGGCTCAAAAGAAGAGACTTCATTAAAAACTACTCGCAGGGTAGGGGGCAGATTGAGGGAGTAGACAAGGGAAGGTGATGTGCCCATAGCCCAGCAATGGCAGGAGTTGCTACCATAGCTCAGAGCGGAAGGAGGAAAGTGTCACTGGAGATTCATCAAAGTGGGAGACAAGGAGGAGAAGCCACAGCCATGGAGGGGCACAGCTATTTCAGGAGACGCAGCCCCAAAGCAGGGAGGAAGGCAAAGGCTGAACCTGACCAATCTCCTTCCTCCTGGACTCCAATCTCTTGCCTATATTGAACCAGAAACCAGAAGACAGGGGATGTCATCATGGGACCAGCCTCCTAGAGCACCAGAGCAGGGCAGAAAATGCGTGTACGGAAGAAGAAAAGTAGAGAGACAACACAGAGACCCACTTGACCCCATGCTCAGCCTTGAAGTTATGTGAAGCTGGCTCTATGCAGGGATGGATCACATGACTGGGACTAAGCCAATCAATACAGACTATTCTAGCTATGTGATTGGTCCAGAAATGGGCACATGACCCAGGTCAGCCAGCCAATCAAAACTAACGTGACTAGCAGGGATTTTGCTGGTGCCATTAGGAAAATGGGTTCCCTTTTTTGCTGGACTTGGTGCTGACATGATGAAAAGCAGGAGCAACTGTGCATAGGCCGAGAATGGACCTGGCCCAGGAGAAAGCAGACCCAGAGATGGAGAGCTGGAGACACCTCATCCTAAACTTTACTGCTCCTTTGCTTAAGTACAGTTTCCTATCACTTGCACCGAAAGAGTCCTGAATGATACATTCTATCCACATCTTTGGTGATCCTTGAGGCAGCTTTCTGGGTAGGTTGGCAAAGACCATTGATTCCATTTTACAGAGGAAGAGATTGAGGTTCATTTCTCTTTATCACATGGCAACCAGTTCATTTTATTTCATGATTAAGTTAAAAATCACCCAGGTTTTTGGTGTGTGTGTGTGTGTGTGTGTGGTGTGTGTGGTGTGTGTGTGTGTGTGTGTGTGTTTGAGACAAACTATTGCTCCACTGCCCAGGCTGGAGTGCAGTGGCACAATCTCGGTTCACTGCAACCTCCACCTCCCGAGTTCAAGCGATTCTCCTGCATCAGCCTCTTGAGTAGCTGGGATCACAGGCATGCACCACCATGCCCGGCCAATTGTTGTATTTTTAGTAGAGGACGGGGTTTCACCATGTTGGCCAGGCTGGTCTTGGACTCCTGACCTCAAGTGATCCGCCCACCTCAGCCTCCCAAAGTGCCGGGATTACAGGCATGAGCCACCATGCCCGGCCGGATTTTGGTATATATTTTTGTCATCACATTTTATGGTTTTAGATTTCTGACTTCTATGTCAGTGACCTTGCTGTGTACATGCCTTTTATTGAGAACTGCGTCAAACTCTCCTTAGAAGTAGGCGACACACTATGATTAATTTTAGTCAAACAAGCAAACAAGGCATGGTGGTTAGGAAGATTTTCCAAGGCAACACATCTTGCAGGCAGTGGATTACAGGAAGACAGGACCAAAGCTTGTCGAGGACAAGCCATTCACTCAGTGTCTTCCCAGGGACTTCAGAACAAAGCAGGGGAGCTTTTCAGTCTGGAAGGGGAGGCAAGAAAACAGATGTCTTCTTTTGACTTCTGAGTTGGCCACAGTCCTTTTAAGTAGCTTACTGGGATGATGCAATCTAGATTTTTGTGACATTGTCTCCAACTTCCCTCCCCCTTGCTGATACCATTCCAGCCACACTGGCTTCCTTGTCATGCCCACACACTCCAACTTCTTTGCCTGCCTGGTAATTTTTCACTGGATGTCAGACCCTTCATTGGGTGTTAGCTTTTAAAAATACTTCTTGAGGCTGGGCGTGGTGCCTCACGCCTGTAATCCCAGCACTTTGGGAGGCCGAGGAGGGTGGATCACGAGGTCAAGAGATCAAGACCATCCTGGCCAACATGGTGAAACCCTGTCTCTACTAAAATAAAAATAAAAAAAATAGCCAGACTTGGTGGTGCACACCTGTAGTCCCAGCTACTTAGGAGGCAAGGGCAATTGCTTGAACCCGGGAGGTGGAGATTGCAGTGAGCCGAGGTCACGCCACTGTACTGCAGCCTGGCGACAGAGTGAGACTCCATCTCAAAAAAAAAAAAAATTCCTTGAAATATTCTTAAGTTCTGTCTGGGACATAATTAAGTTACTTGGAAGGAGTTTGACCTCCTTGGAAGGAGTCTTGCTTTTAAGCTTTTTTAGGTGGGACCAGAGCTGCCTTTAGTCTAGGGTTCATTTCGCCCCACTCCTGAGATAACCCCCTTCTGAGTATTCTCCCTGTGATTTATTAAATTTTCCCCACCCAACCTGGTGGGAACATGAACTATTCCCAGCCCTGGGTGAGCTCTGAGGATCCTTCTGCCTGTCTTTTCCTTTCTGCTGGTTCTTTCCCTGGTCTCAAGTGCTTTCCTCCGTACATGAGCCAGTATGTACTCAGCTGAGGGTGTGAGCAGACCTCTCTGAAGACCTGCATAGTTCTCCCTCTCCATGCAGCTCTCTCTTCTCCAGTACTCTGCCTGCAAACTTCTGCCTCCTTCATCTCTGAATTCTCAACTCTGTCTCTGCAACTCAGCAAGACTGCCAGGCTCTGTTTGGGTTCCCCCTTCCTGTGCTGGAAACCCTCCAGATGGTCATCTGGGCGATTGTAAGATTCACTTCCTTTGTGCTCCTCCTCTCAGGGGTCACTCTCCTCTGCTGCTTGAAACCCATGTCTGAAAACTGTCATTTCACATAGTATTTGGACTGTTTTTTTTTTTTCTTTAACTTGTTTACAGCAGGAGGGTAAATCTGGTCCCTATTACTCCTCCATCTTGGCTGGAAGTGGGAAGTGGAAGCCCCCAACTCCAGAACTCCAGATACTCTCACCTGGACTTTGGGCTGGCTGCTTATCTGCTTGGCTCACTCTTACCTACTCGCTTGCACAACTCATTCCCTCACCTCCTTCAACGCTTTTCTCAAACGTTACCTTCCCAATGTGGCCTTCTCTGGCCAGCCTGTTTAAAACTTCTCTCTTCTCGCCATCCACTGGTAGCATTTCCAATCCTCCTCATCCTCCTACACATTTCTTTCTTTCTTTTGGAATAGCAACCATTGTCTTCTAACAAACTGTATACTTTTCTCATTTAATATGGCAAGAACTGATTGTTTGCTCCTGGCACTAGACTGTAAACTCTCCGAAGAAAGGGATTCAGTTTGGTTTTGTTCACAGCTGTATTCCTAGCTCCCAGGACAGTACTTGGCACATAGTAAGTTCTCAAAAATTATTTGTTGAATAAATAAATGATGGAAAAGGTGATAGAAAAAAAACCCCACATAAGCACAGTTATGAAGTTTGGAAATTCTGATGCATGTGTGGGATAGTAGCTAGTATGCCTTCTGGGTAGGAGCAGAATTCAGAGAAATGGCTGGAAACACAAGTATGGCCTGGTGGTGGAGTTCCTAAAATGCCAGGCTGTATCCTACAGGCAGTGGGGAGCCATGGAAGGTTTTGTCTGTTTTTTTTTGTTTTTTTTTTTTGATACAGAGTCTCACTCTATCACCCAGGCTGGAATGCAGTGGTGCAATCTCATCTCACTGCAACCTCCACCTCCCAGGTTCAAGCGATTCTCCTGCCTCAGCCTCTCAAGTAGCTGGGATTACAGGCACCTGCCACTATGACCAGCTAATTTTGTATTTATTTTATTATCACTATTTTTTGAGCTGGAATCTCGCTCTGCTGCCCAGGCTGGTGTGTAGTGGTGTGATCTCAGCTCACTGCAACCTCTGCCTCCTGGGTTCAAGTGATTCTTGTGCCTCAGCCTCCCAAGTAGCTGGGACTACAGGCATGTGCTACCACGCCCAGCTAATATTTGTATTTTTAGTAGAGACAGGGTTTCACCATGTTGGCCAGGCTAGTTTTGAACTCCTGACATCAAAGTGATCCACTGCCTTGGCCTCCCAAAGTGCTAGGATTACAGGCATGAGTCACTGCACCCAGCTCAAGGAAGGTTTTTAATCAGGAGTACCGTGGCCACAGATTATTTAGGAAGGCTAATCTGGTGAGTGTGAGAATGAGAGCCAGAATGAATGAGCGGCAGAGGGGACAGAGAAAAAGGGGTGGTGGTTGGGATTTCACGGGGGTGGAGTCAGCAGGGCTTGGCAGATGGAAGGGAGGAGTTGAAGATGATTGCTGTATATATCTCTGTAGAAACACGGCTGGCATGACAGTGCAAACTTTGGTTCTAAAAATCCCACTGAGGTGGGTAGGAAGGTGGAAGAGGGGTATAAAACAAACAGAGCATTAGAGGTGGCTGACCCCAGCACAGAAACCAGGATCCTGGCACTTCCCACCTGCATGAATTTGACAAGGTACACAACCCATTGATCTTCAGTTTCCTCTTCTATAAGATGGTCCTAATCACATCTCCCTCACAGGGCTTGTTCCGACGAAATTTAGTACTTCAGGAGCTTAGTAAATGTTGGTTCTCATCATAAAACTTTTTCTTTTCCATTATTTTGGAGTCCCAAGTCCTGAGCGATCTGAGGGTCTCTTTGACCATGCCAGGCACCATCTCCTCCATCCTACAGATGAGTTGAGGCACAGAACTCAGCCCCACGTGAGGCCCACTGACTGTCCAACCCAGGACACGTCAGATAAATCCCATGGCCTCCATTCTGGTCACCACCACTCATAAAGGCTGGAGTGGGCAGTGTGAGCCCAAGGAGAGGACCCCAGGCTGGATGTCTGCTCCAAATCTCATCACTTTGGGGGTGTGTGGGAGAGATGGGACGTGTTTCCATTACACTGGAGTTTAGAAGCTCAGGATACTCTGTTCACAGGAGACTTTAATTCTCAAGACATCTGTCCAGCAGCTAAGGTCATTAAACACGGATTACTGAAGCAGCTCTTCATAAGCTAGTTGATGGAATTACTAGATTGGAGGATGAACAGGGAATTTTGTGTACACTGAGTAAAGCATTGCAGAGCTGCATATGCAGCAGGGACTCTGCCAAATTAGTGAAGAGGAATTGACCGTGGTTATGTGGATTAAACTGTCACTACGTATGGCTTATAAAGATCCTGCATGCTTGAGAGAGAATCTAGGTCACTCTTTTATTATATGCCATGGGTCTGTAACTATATACATGTATGTAAAGACATGTACACATATATACACATGTACAAAATTACTGCCTTCTTCATACATTTACACTAAGGATATACTAGAGTCACAGTCCGCAGGTGATGAATCACGAAAGTAATTAACTGTATACACTCTAAGGCCTTGAACCTCAAGACTTTTTCAAGCTAGCCTCTACCTTATGTTAGGCAATATCCTATATGTTTTTTTCTACATATTCAAGATTAAGTTACATACTATTCCCTCAAGCTTGGGGCATTGAGGAGAAAGAAGACTGGGACATCGTGTCCTCTAGGCCCAGAAAACTGAGGCCCATGTGGGACAGGACACGTTCAAGGCCTCTTTGATGTCTACTTCAACCTTTCTTTCCTTCCCTGCCTGATTCATTTCTGTCTGATGATTCCCGGGGCCATAGCCCCTAGACAAAGATGATGTTTAATGTGTTGATACCTGGGCATGTTTCTGTGGAAGGTGGGGCCTCAGAAGACAATGTGGTCCTGACCTCAGGGACCAGGGCTGAACCTTATGGAGAGAGTGGCTAGGTGGAAGACAGAGGGACAAAGTTCACAGGTGGGATGGTTAATACTGAGTGTCAACTTGCATCCTTCAATCCAATGAAGTATTGTTCCTGGGTGTGTCTGTGAGGGTGTTACCAAAGGAGATTAACATTTGAGTCTGGGACTGAGGGCTGGGAAAGGCGGGTCCACCCTCAATCTGAGTGGGCACAATCTAATCAGCTGCCAGTGCAGCCAGAATAAAAGCAAGCAGAAGAACGTGAAAAGACTAGACTGGCTTAGCTTCTCAGCCTACATCTTTCTCCCATGCTGGATGCTTCCTGCCCTTGAACATTGGACTCCAAGCTCTTCAGCTTTGGGACTTGGACTGGCTTCCTTGCTCCTCAGCTTGCAGATGGCCTATTGTGGGACCTCACTGTTTGATCATGTGAGTCAATACTCCTTAATAAACTCGCCTTTATATAGACATCTATCCTATTAGTTCTGTCTCTCTAGAGAACCCTAATACAACAGGAACATGGTGGGGCTCAGGGGACAAGCAGCTGAGCTCTGGGCCAGTCAGTGGTGTGCTGTAAATGTTCAACGACAAGGTCTCTGAAGGGGAGAAGAAGGGAGCTCTGATTTGTAGCATTTACCCATTACCATGGTATAAATACTCCCATCATGGCCTATTCAAGCTACTAACGTAACATCATAGAACAAGAAGTTGGGAAGAGATGTGCACAGTCGGCTCTCAGTAGCTGATATACACCAATTCCAACACACCACTGGGCCTAGTTGACCAAGTGTGATACAGCAAGTGTCAGAACAACCTTCTTCCCAGTGAAGACTGAGGTCAGCACAGCCCTGTATAAGCCCCATGCATTTTGGGGCACTGGGGAACAAAGATCTGGCAATAAGATGGTGACAGCCTCCACAAGTGGCTGTGGGCACGGAGAGTCACCAAGGAGGTTGTGCCACCAGGCCAAACAAGGACAGTTTGTAAGGACCCTGAGATGCCTCCAGGGACACAGGAAAGACTAGGGGAATTGTGGGGAGTGGGTAGTGGGTCTTGAGGTCATGCTGTTCTGTAGGGTAGGGACAGCACACAAGGAGGTTTTCTTAATGTTGGCACAACCTCATGTGTAGACCTAGGCTGGAGTGGGTTCTGCCCATTGGTATCATGTTTGCCTCCATAGCCCATGAAAGCCTAAAGGGCCAGGCTCAGAGCAAAGCTCTTCTGCACACTCCACATTCTCAGTTTTTAATGTGCATTTGCCAAACATCCTTCTGGACCTGATCTTTGCTTCTGCATGGGTGGAATGTTTTCCTGTGGGATTAGGCCAAAGAGCTGCACATTCCATTTTCTCTGGGCTGCCAAGTAAATTTTCAGATTATCCAGATGCTTAAAGTATGCAAAATACTGTAGAATCTATTGATGTATTTCTTTAATTTACTATAGTAATGTTCACAGTATATATAACTTGAGAACCATTCAGTTCAAAATGGGAAGTAATTGCATTAGTAGCACACCCTCCATCATCCCCTCTCTTCTGTCATAACTGGTAAAACACCAAGCCCTATCAATTTTCTTCCTGAAGTGTGCCTTGAATCTATCAGCAACTCTCTATACCCAATATCACTGAGATGGCTGATACCAGCATCCCTGCAGGTGCTGTTGCTTTGCTCTGACCTGCTCTCCCCACCACAGCCAGAGGGAGCTTCTTAAAAACAGCAGTCAGGTTCCTCCCTTGCTAGACAGCTTTCCACTGGTCTTAGTATAACATGGCCTCCACCCACCACTCCAGGCTCATCCCACTTTATTCCAGCCACACTGGCTTTCTCAAAGGTGCCACACTTTCTCTAACCCCAGGGCCTTTGCACCTGCTCTTCCCTTTTGCAGGAATGCTCTTCCACCCACTTTGCCTAGTTAGCTCCTATTTGTTCTTCAATCTCAACTCAAAGTCACCTTCTCAGGGAAGCCTTTACTGATCCCCAGTCTGTCACTCATCCACAACACTTTAGAGTTTGTTATGCACCTTCCTTATTTCATCTTCAGGCCTCCATGTTATGGGCACCCCTGTTATTCGGATGATTATCAGTTTTTATCTGTTTCCTCCTGGGTACAGGGATCACATCTGCCCTGCTCACAGTTGTACCCCCAGCAGCTACCACCCCTATCCCTCTCATAATATAGGTGGTTGTAAATGTCTATAGTATGAGAGGGATAGGGGTGGTAGCTGCTGGGGGTACAACTGTGAGCTGGGCAGATGTGATCCCTGTACCCAGGAGGAAACAGATAAAAACTGATAATCATCCGAATAACCATTTAAATATAAATGGTGAAAAGTGCTTTGAAAGAAAGTTACACGGGTGCCCATAGAATAAATGAATAAATGAACGAACAAAGGGAAACAGTCATGTCTCTGTGGTTGTACCAAGTTTTCACCTGTGGTCCCATCACTGATAATAAATCTTCCATGGCCCAGAAAGAGTGTTTTATTAGTCCTAGGACATATAGTTAATTTCTTCACTGTCAATATCTGATTTCTTCTGTTATTTAAACAACAACCATATATATATATGTATATATACACCATATACACCATATATATACCATATATATACACTATATATATACCATATATACACACTATATATACCATATATACACCATATATATACCATATATATACACCATATATATATACCATATATATACACACACACCACATATATATATGGTATGGCATTCTTTCTTCTACTACCACATATCCTTCAATCATCCACAACACTTTACAGTTCGTTGTGCACCTTCCTTATTTCATCTTCAGAGCAACCCAGCGAGGGGTCCCTGGTCATTATTCTCACTTTGCAGAAGATAACACAAAGATTAGAGACTTGCGGAGGTCACCAGCTGCTAAGATATTGGGGACAGCATGCAACCTTGATCTGTAGGCTCCATGTCCCATGCTCCTCCTGTTACACCAAGCTGCCTCCCCCAGCAAGCTAAATGAGCTGCCCAAAAGAAACAGCATCACTTCAGTCTTGCCTAGAATTTTGCTTAAATACTTTCAGAATCATTTTTGCGACTGGAACATTTCTCAAAAGAAGAAAACTAGTTCATCACAGTAATCAAGTCTGTCACAGAGGATGTGTGATGATGTTTGAAAATATAATCCTATGAACATCAGAACTGACAACTCTGAAACATCTCTAGGCTAAATCTGCTAATAACAGTCTTTAGCATTCAGGTTGGCACTCACATGGGTCGGTGTGATACATTTCACAGCAGAAATGCCCTAACAAGGAACTTTCTCAAAGAGTAACTGGGTAGAGGATGGATTTTAATGAGGCCTTTTCACACTGAAAGGGTGAAGTGTGAGTGAGGAATAAAGGCATCAGATAAAACACGTATTTCCATGAGTCAGATGAGAAGATGAGACTTCACATCAGAAAATGTGGCAAACACTTTGTAGAGGTCAGGACCTGTACAGAAAAGGAGTCAAAATACCAGGGCCATTGCCTCTGAAGATCCTTCTAGAGAAACGTGCTTTGATTAAAATGCAGCAGACACGTGAACTGAAATTACCTCTCCTAGGCCTAGTGCTCACATACTCACTAGCTCAGTTACCCACCCTTCCACCCACAAACTCATCCACCCATTCATCTATGCCTGTCCACCAACCTGCCTAGCTATCCACCTGCTATCATCTATCAATACATCCACCATCTATCCATCCATCCCTCCATCCATCCACCCACCCACCTGTCCATCAGTCTACTCACATAATCATCCATCTATCCATCCATTCATCTATATCCATCCACCTATCCACACATCCATACACACATCCAGTCATCTATATCCATCCACCTATCTACACATCTATCCTTTCATCCATCCATCCATCCACACTCATCCACTCATTCATCTATGTCTGTCCTCTTATCTGCCCACCTGCCATCTTCCCATCTATTAATCCATCCATCTACCCACACATCCATCCGTGCAAACATCTATTCACATAACCATCCATCCATCCATCCACCCATATATCCATCCATCCATCCATCCATCCGCCTACATACTCATCCATCTATCCATCCATCCACCTATAGCTATTGACCTACCCACACGTCCATCCATCCACCCATCTGTATCCATCCACCTGTCCACACATCTATCCATTCATCCATCCATATATCTATGCACCTATCCATCCATCCACCTACCCACCACCCACATACCCATCCATCCATCCATCTACCTAAATGCTCATCCATTCATTCATTCACCCATCCATCCATCTACCCACATACTCATTCATTTATCCATCCATCCATCCACATCTATCCACTTACCCACATATCCATTCATCCATCCACCCATCTGTATCTATCCACCTGTCCACATATCTATCCATCCATCCACTCATTTATCCATCCATATTTACCTACCCACACATTATCCCTCCATCTATATCCATCTACCTATCCACACATCCATCCATCCATCTGTATCTATACACCTACCCACATATTCATCACTCATTCACCATTCACTCCTTCTACTCAGCCATCCAACTATCTACTCACATTCCCACCCCTCCATCCATCCCCCCACTCATGTCTCCACCACTCTACCCATCTGCCCATCCATTCAACCAGCCAGCCAGTCCTTCCTGTGTATCTATTATGTGTAAAACCTGAGGAGACATTCAAGAAGTAGGGGACAGGGATGATGATAAAAATCTCTCCGATGTATCTGTTCACTAACTTCAATGATAGTCCAGGCCATGTGCTAGAAACTGAAAACAGAGATAAATCTCAGAAAGACCCAACCCTCAAGGAGTTGGTAGTAGAAGCCTCTGTTGCAAGCGAATGAATTAACTGGAGTCAAAAATGATTGCAAAAGTGGGTGAATTCAAGGATTTCTACATTGTGCTGCTGGGGTCTGAGGGCCATGTTTCTAAGAGTAGTTTGACTCTGCCCTGTTCAGTGGACACCCACTCCCTGGCCTGCCACCATTTTTTATTACTAAAAACATGGGAATGAGGTGAAAGGGCATTAAACAAAAACGCTATTAACCCTACCACAAAAACCTCATGCGTAAAAAGCACAGTACTGTTTGCTGCTTTGGTAACTACACAAGCTGGCCAAGAAAATCAATGTGCTGCTGCTGCTGGTGGATCCCTCTCCCTTCTCTCTCTCTCTCCTTCTCTCTCTCTCTTTCTCATTCTCTTTCCCACTCTCTTCTGATTCATTTCTTAAGCTTTTAAGGGGACGACCACAGTGACTTTTAAGATAAAGATAAAGCAATAAGGAGGTCACTGTTACCCAAACCTTGTCATACGTGTGCCACCCTCATGGTTTTCACAACATCCACCTGCCATCTGTGCTTTCCTTTACTAAATATCTGCCTTAAAAAAAAAAAAAAACTGAAAAAAGAATGCTTATCTTGCTACCTTAAATGCTAGTTATATTTTTACAGTGCACATTCAAATAAACATGCAACATTAAAATAAAGAATGTAGGTCTGGATACCAGCTACCATGGTTCCTTCTTGAGCACCTGTTGCTCTATTGGAAAAGCTGCCATTGCTGCCAGGCTGTCCTCCAGGGCCTGCCTCCTGTGAGATGACCTGACAGCTCAGACCCAGGTTCCCCAAGAAGGCTTTGCTTCTTCTTTGTTACTGCAGAAATTTGCTTACTAATTTTTAAATCCAAAGGGACAGTCAGCAAACTCTTCCAAAGAGCAAATTGGAAAAAGAAAATGTAATGTTAAATGCAATGTTACTACTAACATAAATGTTAAATGAAGGACACTAATATTGGGCTTCTAGGTAAAATCTCCTTTGAAAAACAAGTTTGAAAACTCCTGGAATACACTGATACACAGCTGTATACATGATGAATATGAATACCCATAGACCACATATTTAGGGATGTGTGTGTGCATGCATGCCTGTGAGTGTGTTTGCGTGCATATGAATGTGAGAATGTGAATTACCAAAGATGGCAAGAGCTGCAAGAATCCAACTGAAGCAGCTGGTTGGGGACCCACCAACCACAGAATCTCCTGGAAAATTAATTATAGGTGTTTGAGGGTCTAGAAGACTGTGAAGTTGGTATCCAAATACAAGCTTCCTCGTCATCCTTGCACTAATTCAGCACATACTATGTCCCAGGCACTCAACGTGTATAAACCTCTTTAATCGTCACAGCCCTTTAAGGTAGGCCCCATTGTTATCTATAGGGGTTACTGGGGGGCTTGCCCAGTATTTTGGCCTCTTTAGGGCCAAAGCACCATCATTCCCCAGCTCCTGAGAATATTGGCTACTAAAGGTCCCAGCCTACTTCCTTACTGCGAATTACCCTCCACCATGAGGAACTGCCTTGCCTAAGGATACACCTGCTCCCAGGGCCAGTGACTAGCTGATAAGAGGACACCTGGGCCCAGCCTCTGCATCATCCCAGCTCCAGAGCTACCAGAATCAGGTGGAGCCTCAGTTGCAGCCACACTGCCGTCAGCTTCTTGCTCTGCCTGGTTCTGTCCCCTTCACTTCCCTACAGGTGTATCCAGAGCATGCTCTCTGACAAACCTTCTGCACAGATGTCCCATCTGTATTTACAAGGAGCTTAATCTAAGGCACTATCTATGTTTTACAGATAAGAAACTGAGATAAAGAGAGATTGATTCCTTGCTCAAGTTTACCCAGCTAGCAGGTAGAGCCAAGATGTGAACCTAGGAAGTCTGTCTCCAGGTTCCACACTTAACCATTTCATACCTCTTAGGAAGACAAAGGTGGGCACCCCCCTCCAGTCTCTTATAGTCCCCCACTTCCCCCCTTCCACAATTTACAATGCCCCAACCAGACTCCAGGTCTTTACTTTAAAATTACTGGTTTAGGCAGTAATTCTAGGAAGCCTGAATCCCATTGAGAAAGAAGGAGGTGGCAGTGGTGGTTAGAATTTCATGAGAAAGTGGCTCTTCCAAGTGTCCTTTTCTCCATCACGCAGGTCTGGCCTTCATCCAGGCAAGCACAGAGTGTCACATCGAGTGTGTGTGAGTAACCTCTGCATGAGCACACACAGGCGGAGCCAGTGTCCATCAGGGCCCGGAGCCAATGCCGTCCTGCAGGCTGTAATTTATGTCAGCTGTCTTCTCCTGATTTTAGAAAACTTCCTTCCTGCTTAGCAAGCTCCTGGGCTAACATACCTTGACACACACACAGAGGGGGGATTCTGGTCTCGCACCAAGAGAAATGCACGTAATCTTCAGATTCGTTTTTCATATAGGATCTGGATATATCTCTGAGTATTTTCTTCAATAGTGGGGCTATCACTAATGTTTAATTATACTATTTACTTGAAAATATTTGCGATTTATATTTTCAACATTTAAAAATGTACATTCTTAGGTTTCTGTATGCAAAAGCAACCAGACTTTTGCTGGGCTAATAACTATTTGGTTAGTGGTAGCTTGCAAATACCATTATTTCCCTCTAAAATTAGCAAACTACCTATGATATCTTTAAAAGTACTTAAAAAATAAATGTACGGCTAAATAAAATTGCTCTATCATAATAAATAGTAGCTAAATAAAATAAGCTCTCCCATAATAAATAAAAACCCATTTAATAAAAACTCCTCTGAAGGGAGTTATTATTATTATTATTATTTTTTGAGACAGAGTCTCACTCTGTTGCCCAGGCTGGAGTGCAGTGGCATGATCTCAGTTCACTGCAACCTCCACCTCCTGGGTTCAAGCAATTCTCCCACCTCAGGCTGGGATTACAGGCATGCGCCACCACACCCAGCTAATTTTTGTATTTTTAGTAGAGATGGGGTTTCACCTGTTGGCCAGGCTGGTCTAGAACTCCCAACCTCAGGTTATCCACCCACCTTGGCCTCCCAAAGTGCTGGGATTACGGCATGAACCACTGCACCCAGCTGGGAGTTATTATTTAATGGGTATGCAGTTTCAGTTTAGGATGATGAGAAAGTTCTGGAGATAAATAGTGGTTGTATAACATGGTCAATGTGCTTAATGCCACTGAATTTGTACACTTAAAAATGACTAAAACAGTAAACATTATTTTATACATATTTTATCACAATTTTAAAAATGATAGGGTTAAGAAGACTGAGAACCATTGGCATGGAAAAAGTTTTATAATGTGAGGGATGAAAATAAATGATAAAGAAATTAAAATTAAAAAGGATCACATCTGAATGTGAAGTGTCCCATAAGTCTGTCTGAATGATGAGGTTTTGGGAGACTGATTTCTCTTTGGTGTGTGCCTGTACTTTTCACATTTCTACAAAGGACATGGATTATTTTTATAATCCAAAATAAATATGTATTAATATATGTTATTTTGAAACACATGAATAAGTTAGAACAGGGCAGGTGAAGTTATAAAATGCCCTCCCTCCTCCCGATCAGGGGAAAGGTGGGTACAATATAAAGAGTCTCTTCCATTGCTGTGGCCAGAGCTTTCAGTGAGGCTGGCCCAGAACCAGGGTCTGGGGCCTGGCTTCAGCCTTGCCTCTTACTCAGCAGGTTAGGGAGAGCCACAGAGCTCCCCCTGGAAACTGGGGTGGTGGGAAGTGCTGATATCATTGGTTTATTTCTGCATCGTCCTTCTCGGGCTAGATTCTTTTGCCCCCTAATGGAGGAGAGCTTTTATAGGTGTAGGATAATGGTTAAAAGTGAGGGTCGAAAGTTAGACGGCTTGTGTTCAAATCCCAGCTTCTCTACTCTTCTCTACCCACTAGCTCTGTGACCTTGGGTAATTTTTTTAACCTCTCAGGTTGAATGAGAGGGTTATATTACTTAATCCTCTACCTCCTTAACCTCTCAGCTGCAAAACAATGACAATAACAGTCTCCACTTTTTGGGAATGTGTCAGTTTGCTTGGGCCATCATCACAAAGTACCTCACACACTGGGTGGCTTAAACAATGGAAATTTGCTATCTCAGTTCTGGAGGCTAGACGTCTGAGATCAAGGTGTTGGCAAGGCCACTTCCTTCTGAGGGCTGTGAGGGAGGATCAGTCACCTTCTGGTGGTTTGCTGGCAATCACTGGCGCTCCTGATTATATAGAAACCTCATCCCTATCTCTGCTTCATCATCGCATGGCATTCTCCCTGTGTGCCTGGCTGTCTTCAAATCTCCCCCTTTTATAGGAACACTGGTTATATTGGATTACCTTACTTCAGTACGACCTCATCTTAACTAATCACATCTGCAACAACCCTATTTCCAAATTAGGTCACATTCTGAGCTACTGTGGGTTGCAGTTCAGCAGATGGATTTTTTAGGGGGGCACGATTCAATCCATAACAGGTGAATGTGAGGATTAAGTGAAATAATACATCTAGGAGCTTGGCATAGCGCTCAGCATGTAGTAGGCATTCAAAACTGTTCGTCATTCCTATTATCATGACATCTGTCATTATGGTAATTTGCTATGACCACCACGTCCCTGGCTCCTTCCAAGGAGCCTGCTCTTTGTTTCTCCCAGGGATAAAGACAGAGCCTGCACCTTCTGTTGAAGCTCTCATAAGCTGATACACTCCCCCACACTGCTTTTCTTAAGGAAATAGCTATTTTTTCCCTGACTTGATGAAGTCAAACTTGCAAGCTTTGGAAGGTTAGGCATCAATTCAAACAAATTGCTAAACCACATTATTTTGATCTTTCAAATTTATCTGACAGCAGAAGGAGTAGGTTTCTTTCCTGTGCTGTACATTGTCTGCAGTCATTTGTAATTGTATTTAAATTAAAGGGGGAAGGGCAGCCAAGAAACACCTAACAGCACAAGATTTTGAGACACTTGCATTTAGATCAGAAGACCTAGAATGTAGTTCTGAACCAGGTTCACCAGTTATGCACTGTGGGACCCCAACATAGCTACTTTGCCTTTCTGAGCTATAATTTTGTAATTCATTCAATCAGCAAATATATTTCATGGACTAAGAGCTGGGTCTTGTAGACACCAGGGGTACAGAGAGAATTATAGGCCCCACTGTCAAGGGGCTCAGAGTCCAACAGGAGGAGGCAGATAGACACACAAATAATCCAGTGCAGAGGGGAACCGTTACATCCTTCACTATTAATATGGGGATGGTAGTACCTGCTCTCTCTCTGATGCATCTCACCTGGTTGTTCCCACTGTGAGCCCCTTGGGGGCAAAACCTTACATTTTACTACTCCTACCTGGCCCTGGTCTGGCTTACTGGAGGTGCAGGGAATGCTGATTGAATTAATTGGATACGTAAATGCTTAAGAATATGGACTTTGAGTCAGTCAGACTTGGTAGCCTTGCATAAACTCTCACTTACTACCTGTAAGATCTTGAGTAAATCATTGAACTTTGCTGAGCCTGTTTCTTTAATCTATGACATGGTCATTAATTATTTAAATTATCTGTTCATTAGACAAATATTTATCAGGCACCTACTATGTCCCAGGCACCCAGTTCTAAGCCTTAGAGATAAAGCAGAAAATAAAACAGACAATAAATAAGTAAATATGTAGTATGTCAGATGGGGCTAGCTGTTGTGGAGAAGAATGAGTAGAGGGAGGCTGGGTGGATGGGGAGGGAGTTGCAATTTAAAGTAGGGTGTCAGGTTAGGTCTCACTGGGAAGGAGAGAGGAAGGGAGAGACCTGACATAGGTAAGCAAACCAGATGCAGCTCACTGGAGGAGTGTACCAGGGACTGGGAATTGTACATCCCCACCATATTCAATAATAAGGGAAAAGTGCTTAGAATGCTTCCTGGGATACAGTAGGAGCTCATTAATTGATAACTATTATTAGCATGAGTGAATAAATGTAATTGCATTAAGGAAGGAAGATGGGAGAGACTATAAATGTACTCTGTAAACAGGGCAGTCACACAGCAAGGATTATTATTATTATAGTTGTTGTTTATTACTAGCAATTACCTCTCGAAAATGTTTCTGACAATCTGAAGCCACAGAGGGCCCATCAGCAATTGCTTCTGCTGCTCAAGCCCTGGGATTTGAGCCCCAGAGAGTTGCTTATGGGAGAAACGAGAGATTGGGAGGGGAATAAGGGACGAGTTTTTATGCTGCCTCAGGAAGGGATTCCTCCAACGCATGCGTGCACGTGCACATGCACACGTGCACACACACACACATGCACGTGACCTTGTGTGAATTACTGATACCAGGCATCACAGCAAGAATTTGGTAATCACTATTAGCAGATTCAAGAAATCTAAGTCCTGTTAATACTTCTGTTGTCAGTTCTAATTATTTATTGGGTTGAAAAAGTCTTTATAGTTTATAGATGCCTGGAAGGCAACAGAGTAGAAAAGTGTGAATTGCTCAATCATGTGTGAATTTAATCCAACAACATTGACTAGAGGTTACCAGGGATTATTGAGCTTCTACCAGGCATAAAGGGCCAGGTGAAGTATGAGGGGATCAGAGAAAGGAAGGGCTGTGGTCCCTGCAAATCTGAGAGACACTAATTCGTTGGAGGAGACGAATATGGCTCTCCTACCAGCTACTGCAATGGGCAGGGGTGCAGGCAAAACGCACCAGGGACGAGGCAGAAGAGTCCAGAACCCTCCAACCTGGTGTGGGGGGAGGTAAGGAGGACCATTGGTTCTAAAGTTACACATATGGTAACTATAAGGTTACAGTAAAAATTTTCTCTTGAAAATGCTTAAATTTCCCATAAATACACATGGGTGTCTTAGATGGGGTCCTCCAGAAACAAAGCCTAGGACAGGGAATCACATGTCAGTAATTTGTTAACGACGTGTTCTCAGAAGAAACCTGTAAGGGAGAGAAGAAAATGGAAGAGTCCATGCTCAGATGTGGTTTAAGATGAAGGTGAGCCTCAGCTTGTTCTGGTTGGAAGCCCTGGAGGGTAAATTGCACTGGGTGTTGTACCAATGCATAGGTCATTGCTGCAGGCTGATGGGGTGGGTGTAATTCCCAGGCACCTCCAGGCAGAAGGCACCAATCACCCAATCCTGTAGGGACTGTAGGGAAGGCAGCAGGTGTGAACCATTAGCAGGGGCACCTGCAGCAGCTGGGGGATGGGCAAACCTAAGCAGCCCTCTGAAACTGAGCTCAGGAGATCTGGGTGGGACACCACTAGCATCTGCTGCAATTAGCTTTTGTGTATAATGCTGAGTGGTAATGCTTAGGGCTGCTGGAGCACTGAGCTAGTCAAAAGGGAGGAAGAGGAGGGAGAGCTGAGAGCAGACGCCTTCCACATTAAGGTAACTTTCAAATCCCTAGAGTGAATGGCCACAGGAGAGAACTCAAGTGTTCTTGCTTAGAGGCAGAGTTTACTTGGTTCTGTTTGGATATTAAACCACTCCAGCCTTCATACAAGTTAATAGATTTGTTTATTGTTGAGAGGGTGAAATGAGATTATATATATAAAACAGAATGGTACCTCATAGGTATGCAATGATTGTTTGCTGGGTCTTGATTAGACCCACACAAACTCTGTTCTTTGTAAAGTAACCATCTTAATAGCAGTAGTAATAATGATAGCAATAATGATGATGTAGTTCTTAGGTACTAAACATTGTTATTTCCCACAACAACACTTTGAAAGAAGAAATATTTACCTCCACTCTACAAATGAGGAAACTGAAGCACAGAGACGTAAATAACTTCTCCAAGGTCACACAGCTCTAAGAGATACATACACTGTGACCTCTTTTTACTTGACTTTTCAAATTTGCAATTCTTGTTATAGTTGATCACTGCCATGTCCTGGGCAGTGGTACATTTCATCTGAGTTTGAGGGTGAGCTGGTTAGCCAGAGAATAGAGGGAGAGAAATTAGAGTCTCAAATCAGCTCCTACATTAAGTTTGTGTGTGATGCAATTTCACTGGAACTACCTGGGTCTGGGATGTGCTGGGGACACATGAGGCACAGAGAAAGTTCTGGATGGGTTTTCTGTTGCTCCCGGGCAGCAGACAAGAAAGGAACATGAAAAAGGGACCTCAGAATAGGAAACCACGGGGTGGCATTGGATGCTAGCAGGGGGTCACTGGAACGAGCCCCATGTTCTAGGGCTCCCAGTTGTTATACCACATTTGGACTGTTTCAGAGCTTCTAACAAGTTCTCCAGTGACAGCCTTGAGCGCAAAGTCAAGAAACAGGCACAATCAAGATAATCTGGGGGATAGAGTCACAACTGGAAGAACGACCAGCCCAAATGGTGTCAAATCTTGACTGGGCAGAGTTTTCCCTATTTCTGGATGGAGTTCCCAGTGCCCTGTTTCTTGTCTATTTCTTTCCCAGATTCAACCTAAAAAAGACTTCTATGAGTAAATGATGATATCAAATATAAGACACAAATGTCTGGCTGGTGGGAGGCCTGAGGTTTAGTTTCTACATTGGAAAGTAAAACCAGGACCCCAAAAGATCAAACAGGCAGGAGAGATGGGACAACTCTAACAAGATGATATGTAACTCGTGTGTGTGTGTGTGTGTAAAATTATATGTTTTGACTTAAAAAACCAAGTGCACAAACTCCAGGATCACAGTAGGGCGAGGCAACAGTGGGTATGAAATAAAGGTGGGTTTGAGCCAACATTGCAAATTCCCCTGGAACGAGGAACCTGTTGGTTTTCTCTAGCTACCTAGTTTGACCTTACTTGGAGTACTTGGAATTCCAACCAAACTGAGTTTAACTCTATGATGTCCTCTTTTTAGGTAAAAAGTTGGTAGGGTGGGTGGTGGGGTGGTGACTTGTCTAGGGGGTGGGGAGAGCATTTTTTGAGTCTTAGTAGAAATAATTTTCTTAAAATCTTGCAGAAACTTTAAGGGGTATACTGGCTAAGCCTGGATCTCTCTTCACCAGCAACAAAAGCAAATGGATCAATAAACTCTGCAAATCACCATCTGCTGTTCTTCATCACCTTGGTGAGACCAATTAGAAGATAATAGCCATCAGAGGTGAAATGCCTGAACCTAAGGGTGCCAGCCTGTCCTGACAGATGTTACACTAGGATGTCCAGACCCGCTGCTGGTTGAGAGACACTGGGCAGACGATGAAGGATGGCTCTATTATTTGGAGGAACTTAATGGGTCACCCTCTTTCCAACTGTGATCGTTCCCACATAGAGTACACCCACTGAGAATGAGGGACAGTCACAGCAAACTTTAGCAAAAATGGAGCCCTCTTCTCATAATCCAAGACATTCCCCAGGAGCCTCTTTCAATTTCCCTATGGTCAAATGCTCTCACCACCTAAAAGCCCCCATCCAAACCCAGTGTACATGCTCTAAGGAACTCCTGGAAAAGCATGGGTTCAATTTTCATAAGGTAAAATGAGAGTCAATTTATTTTATTTCATTTTTGAGATGGAGTCTCACTCTATCGCTCAGGCTGAAGTACAGAGGCGTAGCCAGCCACAACCTCCTGGGCTCAGGTGATCCTCCCACCTCAGCCTCCCAAGTAGCTGAGACTACAGGCACCTGCCACCATGCCCAGCTAAATTTTGTATTTTTTTGTAGAGACAAAGTCTCATCATGTTGCCCAGGCTGGTCACAAACTCCTAAGCTCAAGCGATCCACCCACCTCAGCCTCCCAAAGTGCTAGGATTACAGGCAGGAGCCACTGCGCCCAGCTGATTCTGCAAATTTAGCCTGTCATAGGCACCACAATCTCAATGTGCTGTCCTTTTAAAAGACAAATCAGAAGATACATTTACGAAGCCCGGTATACTGCTGGTAACAGCCATCATATCTTAGCCTGACATACTCAAAGGATTTGTCGACCTTGAGATCTGGGAGGTCACCCTTGTTTTAAGAGACTGGAAACTGGAAAGAGTTTAAAAAAAATGATCACCTGAAGAACTTTAAGGCTTTGATTTTCACCTGAAGGCTTAGCCAGTGTTTCCAAGCATGTGCTGAAAGGTTATGGTCTCCTGACGAAGAATTTAGTGCATCTTGATTAGGAAAGCCAAATGAAAGGAGTCTGTTCAGCTACAGTGCACTGATGCATTGAGCGTTGGGAAGAGGGGCCCTGGTATTGCATCCTTGCTCCCACCACATGCACAGGAGGGTTCCCCACAGGATGGCTACCTTGCAATTATTGATCCAGCAAGTTAAGATGGCTCCTTGGTCTTTCCTCCAGAGGCCTTGGACAGACCATGGATACTGCCTAGGAATTGTTCCTCTACTTGTCCATTCCCACTGCTATTGAATGAGGGGCTCCTGGGGCCAGGGACCATATGTTATTCCTCTCTATACTCCATACACCCAGTGCAGGGCTTGCTAGAAGAGTGAATGAATGTAGGAGCAAATCCATTTCCGACAGGTTTAAACCACAAAAATGTGTGTGTGGCCCCAAGCAATTCTCAGGTTGCTATTTAAGAATCTCTCAGACTGCTATTTAATATGTGAATTCCTGAGCTTTACCATAAGACCACAGAATCAGAAGTTATGGGGTGGGGCCAGGGAACCTGCATTTTAAATGAAGTGCCCTGGGAGATTCTCATGCCTTTAGAAGGTTAAGAATCATTGCTCTAATGATGAGCTCTGCTGAGCTGGGTTCCAAGCCCTGTCATTTTCAGAAAAGGGGATTCTCAGAATGCTCTGGGCTTTTGAGATTTAAATAGCCAATTCTAGCCTGAGTTTCCTGGTCGCATAATTGACAGAGGAGGGGGATGGAGGAGGGGAAGCATCCTGAGACTTCTAAACCACGGAGGGCCAATCCCAGGGCTGAACATCAGAGAGATGTACGGCACCCCCAAGTCATCGGTGGGCCATAGGGATGTGGAATCCCACTTCAGAGTGTTCCCTGAAGAGAGTCACTGGGAGCAGAGCTTCTAAGAAGATAAAACAGAACTCGCCTTGAGTTAAGGTGGATTCCCAACCTAGGATGCATGGAAGACATTTCTTCATCCACATGCCAAGCCGGGACCACTGGCCCAGCTCCCGGCAGAGAGTGTGCATATTGAATCAATTGAAATTGAGTCATGGATATAATTAATTTAATGTGTTTAAACGATTTCCCATATAGTAAACATGCTAAATGAGGGGGCACCCAGACTAAGATATCTGCCTGAGAGTGGAAAAATGGATACCGTGTGTGCTGTATAATGAAAATCCTTCAGCAAATGGAAAATGCTTCCATTTATTTCCACCTCCCATGTTGTTTTCCTTTCTAACTCTTTATTTATAGCTGAACTTGGCCTTCTGTGGTCTCCTTGGACCACAGAGACACTTTTTATTTTGTCAGAAGATGTCCTTTTTGCTGTGACCAGAAGACAATTTTAACGAAACCTGTCTACAACCCAGTGACAAGCACCTATTAATATGTGACAAAGGGGATAGGAGGAAGGTAACATGGAGTGCAGGACTGTTTCACTGTTGCGGTCTGTCTCCACTAAAGGGACACTTATGCAAAGAAAAGGGAGGGGGTGGAGGCAGGGCCTGTCCAGCTACCATTCCAGCTCTGCCAAACCATCGTGCTGCCTGGCTCTGAAGGAGTCATTTTCCTTTTCTGGACCTCAGACACTCATCTACCCCACAAAAGCATTGAATTTGAGGCTATTTAAGATGACTTTCAGTTCTGATGTTCACTGAATTCTGAGTCACAAGCTGGAGCAGACATAAATAGGTGCCAAGGAATTTCCCATTAAAAAGAAACTCATCCTCAAGCCATGGAGAACATTTCAGGCAGTCTATCTAATTGCTCATCAAGTAAGGATTATGTATTATTTGGCTTAGATGAAAGGGAGCATTTAGAAGTGGTTATAAATGATCTCCAACAAAGATCTATCAGGCACCTAGGCAAAATGCAGAGTTCTAGGATTATGAAGGATGGCAAAATGCTTTATAGATTCTGTAGCTCTCTATTCATCCATTTCAGCTTTGGATACTTTGAATTCATTTTGAAACAGCCCTGCCAAAATGCTACCCGTGGGACCCTGGGCGAATCCCACTCCTCTCTGAGTCTCAGTCCATGAACTTGTAGGATGAGGAGAAAGGACTTTGAAGGTATTTTGATGGGTGTTCTGTCCAGCATTTCTGAGGGAGGGATCTGCTGCAGGGGTGGGGAGGGGGCTGCAGGAAGAGGGGGCTGAACAGGCAGAGTTCAGGGCTCCTTCTCTGTTCAACTGAGAAGCTCTTCTTTAATCTGTTTTCTATACCAGGCTCCATGTGAGATTTTATAACAAGGAGTTCTGAGAATAAAAATAATTCTTTAAGCTACTGGTCTGAGGAAAGCTGTTAAAAGTTTCCAGCCTGAATCTAGGCTGTGCTGCAAAAATGGACTTCGCCAATACATTGTGGGAGTGAATTTCTCAGAGCCTTTAGTCCAGAATGGCTCTGCTCAGGGATTTTGGAAATCGACTTCATTTGAGCAAACCTCAGTGCCACCTCGGTGCCTCCCCACTGCCCCCCAGCAGTGGTCTCAAACCCTGGTGTGCATTAGAACCACCTGCAGGGTTTGTTAAAACACAGATGGCTGGGCCCCACCCTGAGAGGTTCTGATTTAATGGGCCCGTGTGGGGCCTGGGAATGTGCATCTCCAACAAGCTCCCAGATGATGCAGACCACACTTTGGGAATGGTTGGCCTGGAAGATAAAGGCCAGTCTTCTTAGCATGTCCCTGCAGAACTGGACCCCAGCTTCCCTTCCCAGCCTCCTCATCCAGCTTCCCAGTGTTCTAGCCCAACTAACTGTCCTTCCCTCCCTCTTGCATTTCTCCCTTGCTCACCATGCTCCCTCTGGCCAGCCCCTGTCTTCATGTCTAATTCCTGCCCACAGTTCAAGGCACGGGTCAAATGCCACCTCTTCCAAAAAACCTACCCTGACTTTTTCACTAAAGGTCACAGAAATCCCTCTGGGCTCGGGCTTGGGCTCAAATAGTTTCTCCCACAGTGCCAAGCACTTTTAACATCTCATTGTTTTCTGTCTAGGTCTTGCCCGTGCATGTGAGCCACAGGCTCTAGGACAGGGAACCCATCTTACCTTGGCATCCACACCATTATCCACACCTTCAGCACCTGCACAGGTTCCGGCCCGCCAGACCAACAATACAAGCCTCAGCACATGCATGCATGAATATGCATTTTCAAGAAATGCCCCAGCCAGCTCAGCTTATCTACCCTTAATTCCTCAAGACAGACTGACTCTACTCTGAATCTTTAAATTAGAACACAGGACAGCACTTTAGCCCACTCAACCTATTCTTCAGATGAATTTTCCATATTTTCTGGAGCAGAGACAGTGACGAATAACTACCACTTTGGTCCATTACCAGAAGGTCACTACCTTCTGCAGCAATTAAGAGCTAGACCCAAGTTCAAATCCCACTTGACCCTGATTCACTATAGTACTTAAATACTCTGAGTTCCAGGTTCTTCACTGTTCATGGGAATAATAAGAGCACCTACTTCCTATGGATGGCATAAGGATACAGTGTAATCATTATTAACAGTAACAATAGCATTTATTGAGTGCCTGCTATGTGCCTAGCACTAGGCATACATTATTGAGTCTAACTACATTATGCACTTAGCACAATGTCTAGCACATAATATGCAATCGAGAAGTATTAGCCATATTATCATTGCTTATTTTCCCAACTTCCATGCAAGATTTATATTATTATTCCCATTTCCCAGATGAGAAACTTGAGGCTCAGAGCAGGTAGCTTGCTCAATAAATATTAACAAGTTATATTATGTAATGTGTAATCTTTAAAACTAGCTTGCAAGATAAGTATGATTTCCACTGTGTGAATGAAAACTGTAGTTCAAAGAAGGTAACTTGTAAATGAAGGCCCAGGATTTGAACCTGATTTTGGGTCCAGAGCTTCTCCTGGCCCACCCCAGCCCACCATCTGGTAAACTGCGCCTGCACTGTGTGCGCAGTCAACTCTCTATGACCTTTTTTTTCTTTTGAGATGGAGTTTCGCTCTTGTGGCCCAGGCTGGAGTGCAATGACGTGATCTCGGCTCACCGCAACCTCTGCTTCCCGGGTTCAAGTGATTCTCCTGCCTCAGCCTCCCGAGTAGCTGGGATTACAGGCATGCGCCACCACACCCAGCTAATTTTGTATTTTTAGTAGAGACAGGGTTTCACCATGTTGGTCAGGCTGATCTTGAACTCCTAACCTCAGGTGATCCACCCGCCTTGGCCTCCCAAAGTGCTGGGATTACAGGCGTGAGCCACCGTGCCCAGCCTCTATGCCCTTTCTTTCTTTTTCTTTTCTTTCTTTTTAGAACAGAAAGAAAACTGTTTTATTACACAATTAAACTTGAATGTGGCATGCATCATAGTCAATCTGCTTAAGAGACTGCAGAGACAGAAAGATGGTCACTAAAATTAGTCCACGAGAGGAAGAATTTACAGCACCATGTCATACATAGTTCATCCTAAATTCACATGGAGATTGAAAAGGCTATCTGTGTATGCTAATTGTTTATATTCAATGACAAAAAAACTTTTCACATCTTCATAACAGGAGGTAGTTTAGCAGCTTGAAGCCAGGTACTGTGCCAGGGAGCACAGAGCCACTGCTCTAAAATGTAAATAGCCAAAAGGACAGAACACTTTTCAACCATTTTTGTAGCAGAGTGAAAGCCTACCTTCAGCAAGTACCTGGCTCTATGCCCTTTCTTATCCATGAGTCATAGAGAAGCATTTTCCCAATGTGTCTGAGAGCACGCACTGTCCCTGCCCCTTGTCTGAACAGCCCTGCAATCCTAGAGCCTGCAATTAGTTACTTCAATGATCAGAGATAACAGATCGCATAACAGAAAGCTTGTAACAGCCCCTCTTTTGCTTTGCACATTTACAAGGAACACTAAGGAAAACGGCCCAGAGGCGTGGGACTGACCGTGACCCCGAAGAAGTTGGTCTCATTCATGGCATTGAGGATGATCCTGCCCAGCGTGTGGTCCGTGTAGTTGAAGTCCTGGATCCGCTGGTGCCGGCTGCTGGCATGCAGCGTCTCCATGGCCCTCTGCAGTGTCTTGGCGATGACCCAGATGCCATCGTAGGCATACCCGTGGAACTTGCTGGGCCCCACGCCTGACCGCTTGTTGTTGTACTCTCTCTCATACTGCTGTGGAGTCTGGAAAAACAGGGGATTGGGGGAATCCCAAGTTATACTCGGCAGGGGCATCAGGTGCCTGATGCCGAGAAAAGCTGCTATTCTTCAATGCCCACAGGGTGCCAGGTACAGTGCTAGACGCTATGTGCATTGTCTCATTTAACCCTCACAACAGCCTCATAAAGTGGGTACTGTTACTGTCCCCATTTTACAGACCCCCCATTTTCAGGGAGGTCAACTTGCTTAGTGCCACAAAGCTAGTGAGTGACAAGACTGAGATTTAAACCCTGTCTTTTGGCAAGACTAGAGAGAGGGGATAATACACCCTAACCAGGCCTTTCCTGCTAAACTTGCAGGGCCTGGGGTGAGGTAGAGGCCCATATCCCATATGTCTGAATATTAAAGTTATAGCATATGAACAAACTGTTCAAAAATATTCTCTATCTCCTCATCATAATAAATACACCTTCCTAGGGATCTGGAAGGCCAAGCTGAAATTCAGAATTCTGGGACTTCTCTGAGTTTCAGCAGCACAGAGGGAGCTGACCATGTGCTGCTCAGCCCACCCCTCCCCTTCCCTTCCCACCCCTCTCCATCCTGCAGCCCAGCCAGGCTCAGTCCACACCTCCTTCCCCTTCCAGCATCAGTAGCTCCCTGTACCCTCAAAGGCACAGTCTATCCTCAAGAACTGGGGCAAGAGGCTCCCTAGACCCTGGAAGCGGCTCCAGCTTATGGGCTGAGAATTCAGGGCACAGTCTGGAAGCTGGAAGGGGTGCAGGACTGAGTGGGCTGTGTCCGTGGCTTGCAGATTCTGGGCCCCGAGGGGCCTGAATGGGGACCTCTTAGAGCACGGGACCCAGGACAAGGCTCAGTTGCTCAGGTGTCAGGCAGCATCCATCCCTCCTGCTATTCTATCTACCTTCCATAATATAACAGTCTGAATAGGCCAGCATTGAAAAATAGATTTTTTTTTCTCCCATTGAGCTGAATTTCATAAAGGAATTTCATTGGTGATATTAACATTTTGATTGTGGCCACAAAGTAACGAAACTGCCTTTTTACTCCAGACCTTGGAACTTGCACTTCCAGATGAATGCCACCCTGGGGGACCCATTACCCTCAGCTCCTTCATGGGTCTTTTTTCAAATCACTTCTGAACTCCTCTGCCAGAAATGTCATCAGGGCCCTCGACTTGGTCTTTGGAAAAACCCTCCTTGGGGAAAAATCACACACTGGACAATTGACTCTTTGTCAGTTTATACTGAGAAGGGCCCCTTAGGGACAGTCACAGGCACTCAGTCAGTCTACAGCCTGAGGCACAGGGAGGTGCAGAGACATGTCCAAGGTTACACAGCCTGTGTGTGTGTGTGTGTGTGTGTGTGTGTGTGTGTGTGCGCGCGCGTGTTGGGGGGTGGGGGTGAGCGGCACCAGACTACCTTCCCATTTCATCTTGACTACTTCTTTCCTCTTTGATTTCTAGTCATAATTGCTTTTTGAAAACCACCACAAGTCGTTTGGGTCATGTCTAGTGTTTTTAAGGAAGGCGGTGGAGCTGGGCCATCAAAGACTGTGTCTTCCGTGGCTGGAGCCCACCGGGGCCAAGAAGCCAAGTCTCTTGCGGGGTCACCCACACAGATGCCTGGGGGTGAGTGCCAAGTGCCTCCGGCTGTGGACCTTGCAGGCAATGAATTCTGCATGACCAAATGTGAATGAGTCCTGGCCTGGAGTCTGCCTCCCCCTGTTTCAGGGTCCTCCTGGAAGGCTCAGGTTTGATCTGTTTGCAGCTTTCCTTGGAAATGCATCCTCTCTAGCTACCAACACTCTGCTCATCACTCAAGATACACAGTGGGCAGAAACTCCCCCCAAATCCCAGGTTCCTCAAAGAGACCAGCATTTCTAGCCCAGCTCAGCTCCCTGAGTTTGTCCTGTTACTCACATTCCTCCACCCACCCACACTCCACGCCCGCTGGCTCTTGAAGCTCATAGTCATCCCCACCACTTTCACTCCGCCTGGAGAAGGAGGAAACAGTCCACTACAAAGCTCTCTCTCTTTAAACCTTTTGGGTCCCTTGATCACATCAAGTTGGCTTGCACCTCAGGGCTTTGCACAAGCTGTTTCTCTGCCAGAAAGCTCCTTGCCCAGCTCTTGGCATGATAATTCTCAGCATTCAAAGGTCAGCACCTGTCACTTCTCAGGGATGGCTTCCTTGACCCACCCGTTGTAAAAGCCCCCAGCCTGAGGCCAGGGATTTTTATCTTCTTTATTGCACTTGTCACTCCCTGCAATTTTCCTCCTTATGTTTTTACTTGCTTATGGTCTGTGGTTTCACTCCTCCCTCCCCACCCACCTAGAATTAAGCTCCATGAGGTCGGAGATGTGATCTGTCTTGATCACTGAGGTACCACCAGAATCTCAAACAATACCTGTTTAGGCCCTTTTTAGGCCCGTTTCTCTGTCTGTAAAACACAGGAGCACACCTATTCACACATTGTAGAGCACAATTGTTCTTCCCAAATACAAAAAGTTGTAATCCTACTGTGTATGAAAGTATTCATTTCCCTGCATCCTTGACAATAGGTATTTTAATTTTTAACTCAATTGTCAGTTTGTTAAGAAAAACATATGTATTTGTTAAGAAAAAAGTATTCTTTTAATCTTAATTTGCATTTCTTTAATGATTAGAATGAGCTTATTTTAAATATTAACCAGCAATCTTAATTTTTTAGGTGAATTTCCTATACCATCTTGCTATGGTGATGTCACATCATTTAACGTTTTGTTTTAATGTCTCCTTGTTATTTTTCCATCTTTTACTACTTGGCTATATTTTCTTTGATTTTTAAAATGTGATTTGTGTCTATTTCTGGTTGTTAACTACTGACCATTTTAAAAGGATTTAAACAGTACTTGGATGTGTGTTTCTCTAATTAATTGTGTTAAGCACCACAGAAATGAGGCCTCTTTGACTTCTCTTTTGGATTTTGCTCCTATGAGCTTTCTCCAATGCACGCAATGGCATTCAAGGGTTGGTGGTGTCCATTTTTGAATTCCATTGTTCAACCTAATGATTACATTCAGATGACATTTCTACACCACCTCCCTGACCAGAACACCACACTGGAGCAGCCTTCAAGGTTTCTATGATGCTTTAAAAGTGGGAGGTCCAGACTTGAGGTGAACATTCCCAGTGTGGTCTCACCGGGTGGTAACTGAGTGTAATTTTAAACTTCCTTGATACAGTTTTGTTTTGTTTTGTGGGACACTAAGGGGATCAAGATCATATTGTCTATTGGACTTGGTCTTGAGGTCAACAAAAGTCCCTATATAAACTTTACATATGCCACTTGGAAATTCATCTATCTCAAAAAACTGTCCTTCCCAGATACAAGGATCAGGAGGAGGGCCAAGAACACTGGAATCACAGCTCTTTACCAGATTTCTGTGGGTAGAGTCCTTGGAATGGGACACAAGTGTAGCTAAGCCCTGAAAGGTGACCTCAGTTCTTGCTGTCTTTGCAAGCACCAGGTTAAAGAAGTCATTGCTGCCACATGATATCCCAGGCCATTCATCATTGTTCCCACGTGATGCCAGCACCAACTCCCTTGGGCAAGACAATGACAGCAGGAAGAAACACATTCACAATTGTTGGAGAAAAAGTAATAGTTGTTCTTAAAGTAGGCCTCCAATTATTCAGGGCAGAAGAATTTCTTCCACTGTAAAGCTGACACCGAATGCTGATTAATTACCATCCTCTGAGGTCAAGTTTATCGTGAGATGCTAAAAGTTTCTGAGAAAATAACTTATGCAGATAGTCCCAATTACTGATAGGTTGGCCTCCAGCATATTTTTTAAAGGCATTTGTTGGAACTTGGAACATATTTTCCCACAGACACTATGTTATAAATAGTGGTTAGGTTCCAAGGCTAGCCCACACAAGCTTGCTAACCTACAATGTGACTAAACTTTATGAGTCTGTCATCCCAACAGAAATGAGCTGAGTCCTTCTTCCTGGGAGAGGGGAGCCTCATGGACAGAAGAGAGGGCAGGAGAAGGATACATCCTCTTCCACATCTGCAACTGATCCCCACAGAGGTGAAACTGGCAGACTTTCTCGCTGGCATCCCTGTGGGAGGTTCGAATCACAGAGTCTCATTTGGAAGTACACGAGAGAATATTTAGTTTGCTGGTTCCTATGCTGCAGTTTGTAGATCACTTGGGAAGCTTGCTAAAAATGCAGATGCCAAGGGCCGGGCACAGTGTCCCACGCCTATAATCTCAGCACTTTGGGAGGCCAAGGCAGGTAGATCACCTGAAGTCAGGAGTTCAAAACCAGCCTGGCCAACCTGGCAAAACCCCATCTCTACTAAAAATATAAAAAGTTAGCTGGGTGTGGTGGCAGGTGTCTGTAATCCCAGCTACTCAGGAGGCTGAGACACGAGAATCGCTTGAGCCCAGGAGGCAGAGGTTGCGGTGAGCCGAGATTGCGTCATTGCACTCCAGCCTGGGTGACAGAGTGAGACTCCATCTCAAAAACAAAAAACAAACAAAAGAACAGATGCCAGGGCTACATTTTGGTTTAGTACATCAGTGAGTGAGTTAACTTAGGAATCTGTATTTTTAAAAACCTTCTCAGATTTCAAGCATACAAAAATTGGTAACCACTGATGAAGTCCCTCCTGCAATCTGATTATTGGATAATCATTGGATATTTTCAGTAACAACTTCCGGGTGTTTGCTGAGTTTCTTCTTATACTCCTCCAGTACTGGGAAGCTCACTATGTCTCTCAGGCAGAACTTTCCACTTAGGGAATGGCTGATGTTGAGAAGACTGTTCTTCCAGATGCAGTTTGCGCCTCTCTCCCTGAAACTTGTATTCGCATGCTACATGTTCCTGTGGAGCCACAATACACATGTCTGCTCCTTTTATACACAACAGCCCCTCAAAAAGCCAAAGACAGGGAGATGCCTCCCCTTTTCTAATGCATTCTCCTTCTTTTAAGCAAAATAATCTCAGTTCAGACTTCCACTCTATGATGAAATCGCTTATATCAGACCAAAGCTCCCATCAAGAACATTTAGAAAAGCAGAATAAAATATTAAAATAGCTATTCAAAGACATCAGAAAACAACCAGGACAGCTAGGACTGAGAATCCATCATTCTGGAGAGAAGAGAAATGCTCTGAGATGGGCCCCAAATTCTTTGCTGTTTTCCTTTTGAGGCATTTTCTGATTTGTAAGTAAGAAGGCTAGTCACAGAAACAGAAAGCATTGGATCAGAGTTTTCAGCAGTCGCTCAGGGATAGGAAGCCAAAAACTGTAGTTCTGGGCTACCAAGGTAGCAAGACTTGCATGGCCAAGGTGCCAGAGTAAAGGGAACCATAAAAAAGTGAGCCTGGTATTAAGACTGGCATTTTTACTTAAAATATTTGATAATTAAGCTGCATAAAGCAAGAGGCTGAGAAGCCAAGCAAAAGAGCCAAGAAAACAAACAGAACTATTTGGAGTTTAATAGTATTGGGAAAATAAAAATTGGAGTCCAGGGTCAGTAAATATCCCAGGATTTCAGTTGAGAACATTGAAGCGTCAAACACTGGGAATCAGGGCAAACCAAAATAGACTGGGCCTTGCAAAAACTAAAACTGAACCTGGAATCATCTCAGTTCTTTACTGGATTAAGGCAATTTGCCACTACTCTAACTACTTGCTTGAAGAGTAATACATTTTCCCTGGAGAAAGAAAACACTATCTGTAGCCTCTACAATTTTTCATACACATGCATTTAATCAAAATGTACTAGGTACACCAGGAAATAGGGCCAGATAATTGTTTTAAAAGAAAAGCAAGGAAGAAAAAGAAGAGAAAAGTATATGGAATGGAAACAAATTCATAGGTGATCCAAATCTTGACATTATTAGACATGAACTTCAAAATAGCAAGGTTGGTGGGAATGGTGGCTCATGCCTGTAATCCCAGCACTTTGGAAGGCTGAGGTGGGCAGATCACCTGAGGTCAGGAGTTCAAGACCAGCCTGGCCAACATGGGAAAAAAATTAGCCAGGCATGGTGGCGGGCACCTGTAATTCCCGCTACTTAGAAGGCTGAGGCAAGAGAATTGCTTGAACCTGGGAGGTGCAGTGAGCCAAGATCACACCGTTGCACTCCAGCCTGGGTGACAGAGCAAGACTCTATCTCTAAAATAAAATAAAATAAAATAAAATTAAATAATATAAAACAGCAAGGTTTATATGTTCAAGAAAATTGATTAAAAGATGCAGAATGTCATCAGAGAACTGAATACTATAAAAGAAAAGGCATAAAAATTCTAAAAATAAAAAATGCAACAATTGAAATAAAGAATTCAATAGATAGGTGAAGCAACATATTAGACACAGCAGAAAGTAGATTAGTGAATTGAATACAGGTTTGTATTCAGATTGAAACATAAGGAGAAAAAAAGTTTGGAAAATAAGAAATGAACATAAGAGATATATGGAATATGTTGAAAAAGTATAATATATGTATAATTGTGTCCTGCAAGGTGAGAAAAGAGAGACTAGACAGAAGCAATATTTCAATGGATGCTATTCTATTTCCCCAACACACATCAATCCACAGATCTGTGAAATCCTATGGAGCTCTATGAACTCCAGGCAAGACGAACACAAAGGAAAGTTCACTTCAGCACAGTGTAGTAAAACTGCCAAAGACCAAATCAAAAACAAAATCTTAAAAGTAACTAGAGAAAAAAAGATACATTACTTCAAAAGAGCAATAAGTCAGACAGCTGACTTAATAGAAACAATGGAAGCCAGAAGACAATGGAATGACCTCTTCAGTGCCAAAAGAAAATAACAGGCCATCTAAAATCCTCTATCTAGTCAATACATCTCTCAATATTAAAGGTAAAATAAATTTCAGACAGCCAGACACTTGAAAGATTTGCTTCCAGAAGAGCAACAGTAAAAGAAAGACCAAGGAGAAGTTCTTCTGGCAGAAAAATAATAGTAATAATAAGCAGAAAAACAGAAATGTGGGAAGGAAAAAAGTAATAGGAAGTGTAAATGTGTTAGTAGATCTAAATGAAAAATGACATCAGTGCCAAGAACATCCAAGAAAATCTTAAGGAAGAACAAAGATTAAGGATTTATACTACAAGGTATCAAATCATACTTCAGTAATTAAAACAGGGTGATATTGATTAAAAGATAGGTAAGTAGACCAAAGGAAGACAAATGGAAGTTCAGAAGCTTGTGTATAGATCCACACTATATGCAGTTATTTAATTTATGACAAAGGTGACACTGTAGCATGAGTGGTGGGATGGGGGATTATGGCCTTTTCAATAGTCCTGAACCAATTGATTATTCATAAAATTAAATATCTTATTTCAGACCATACATAAAATTAATTTCAAGTAAATTCTATGTCTAAATGTGAAAGATATAACAAAACTTCTAAATGACAAGATAGGAAAATATCTTCACGAGTGTGGGTGGGTGTATTAGGCTGTTCTTGCACTGCTATAAAGAAATACCTGAGGCTAGATAATTTACAAAGAAAGGAAGCTTAATTGGCTCATGATTCTGCAGGTGCAGAATCAAGAATCATGGTGCTGGCATCTGCTTCTGGTAAGGGCCTCAGGAAGCTTTCCATCATGGCAGAAGCCAAAGGGGAGTAGGTGTGGCACATGGCAAGAATGGAGCGAGAGAGCAAGGGGGAAGGTGCCACACACCTTAAACAGCCAGATCTCACATGAACTCAGGGTGAGAACTCACTTGCTACCAAAGGGATGATGCTAAACCATTCAAGGGGGATCCACTCCCATGATCCAATCACTTCTCACCAGGCCCTACCTCCAACATTGGGAATTACATTTTGACATGAGATTTGGAGGGGACAAACATCCAAACCAAATCATCAAGACAGGGTGATTTTCAGAAAAAAATAAAATAACAAAACCAAATACTGCTTCTGCCTAGTCTCTTTTTCCTCCCTTTCCAGGACACAGTTATACATATATTATACTTTTTCAACATATCCCATGTGTCTCATATGTTCATTTCTTATTTTCCAACCCTTTTTTCTCCCCATCCTTAAAATGCTTAAACAAGGGACAAATATACTAATCACAAAGAAGACTAATAAATTGGATTACATTAAGATTAGGAATATCTATTCATCAAAATATATCAAGAGAGTGAAAAGATAAGCCACAGAATAGGAGAAGATATAAATAATACATATAATTGTCAAATAATTCATATCCAGAATCTAAAAAGAAATTCTACAAATCAGTAAGAAACAGGCAGAGTATCCAACAGGAAAAATGGGCAAAAGACTTGAATGGGCAATTCACAAAAAAGGATATCAAAATGGCCAATGAAGATACGAAAACATGTCCAACTTCATTAGTCATCAGGGAAATGCAAATTTAATCTAAAACAAGACATCAACCACTACACACCCACTAGGTTGGCTAAAATTAAAAAGCTGACACACCAAAAGTTGTTGAGCATGTGAACCAACTGGAACTCTCAATCACTGCTGGCGGATGTGTAAATTGGTATAACCACTTTAGAAAGCTGTTTGTCACAGAGTCTACTAAAGCTGAACATATGGCTACTCTGACTCAGATTTCCACCCCAAGTATGCACCCAATAGTAATGTGCACATATGTTCACCAAAATATATCAAATGCCTAGAAATAAACAAAATAAGTAAAATAATTCTTTTTTCTTCTTCTTTTTAATTGAGATGGAGTCTCACTTTGTTGCTCAGGCTGGAATGCAGTGATGTAATCTTGGCTCACTATAACCTCCGCCTCCTGGGTTCAAGCGATCCTCCTGCCTCAGCCTCCCAAGTAGCTGAAACTACAGGCATGTGCTGCCATGCCTGGCTAATTTTTGTATTTTTAATAGAGATGGGGTTTCACTATGTTGGCCAGGCTGGTCTTGAACTCCTGACCTCAAGTGATTCACCTGCGTCAGCCTCCCCAAGTGCTGGGATTACAGATGTGAGCCAAAGTGCCCAGCCAATATGTACAATAATTCTACACAGAAAACTATAAAACATTCCTGAGATAAATTAAGGAAGACCTAACTAAATGCAGGGATATACACAATTCATGGATTGGAAGACTTTAATATTAAGATGTCAGTTTTCCCTAAATTGATCTACAGATTCAGTAAAATCCCAATAAAAACCAGAGAAAGTATGTACGTATGTGCGTATAAACTGGCAATCTGTTTTAAAAATGTATATAGAAATGCAAAGAGACAAGAATAGCCAAGACAGTTTTAAAGAACTAAGATAGAGAACCTATATGAGTAGTTATTAAGACTTATTATAAAGCTACAGAAATGAAGATGTTTTGGTGAAAACCAATGGAAAAGAAAAAAATAAAGTTTAGAAACAGAACCAAATATATAAAGTCATTTGCTTTATGACAAAAGTAATATGGCAGCACAGTGTGGGAAAAGATGGACTTTTCAATAAATGGTGTTGGGTCAATTAGATATCCATGTAAAAAATGAAAAGAAGAAAAGGAATCTTGATCATTACCTCACATCCTATACAAAATGAAATTCCAGGTTAATTATAGAGCTAAATGTGAAAGGTAAAACAATAGTTTCTAAAACACAAGATAGGAAAATATCTTCACAGCGTTTGAGTGGGTTCTATTAAAGAATTTCTGTTCATTAAAACATACCAGTTAGAGGACTTCCAGGTAGCTGGAGATGAAGGAGGCTGTGTATAAATTAACTTTCCCAAGTCTCCCCAAACTATACTAGCTAGCTTTGTAGCTACAAACATTCTATACAAAATGATACCACATCTATAACTGAAGACAGAGAACATCAAAACTGTACAGATGACTGAATAAGAAGAGAAAAATTAACACATTTCACTTCTGCCTTTGCCTCACTCATGCCCTGATGCAAGGTTTTGTGGCAAAGGCAGAATGAGGAAACTGTGGCAAAGACAGAAGATGGTGGTTATTTAAGGGTGAACTGGAATAACCACCAGAAAGATGAATCTTCCCTGGTATTGTTTGCATTTGTGTTCCTGACCAAATCCCATGTCAAATTGTGATCCCCAGTGTTGGAGGAGCTGGGAGGTGACTGGATCATGGGGGCAGGTTTTCCCCTTGCTGTTCTCATGCTAGTGAGTGAGTTCTCACAAGATCAGGTTGTTTAAAAGGGTGTAGCACCTCCCCCTTCGCTCTCTTCCTCCTGCTCCAGCCATGTAAGACATGCCTGCTTCCCCTTTTCCTTCTGCCGTGATTCTAAGTTTCCTGAGGCCTCCCCAGCCATGCTTCCTGTACAGCCTGTGGAACTGTGAGCCAATTAAACCTCTTTTCTTTATAAATTACCCAGTTTCAGGTGTCTCTTTATAACAGTGTGAGAAAGGACTAATACACTCCCTAAATCTGAAGATACTAAAAAAAGCTGTGGAGTTCAAAAGTTCAAAAGCAGGCATCTGAATGGCAAAGGAAGTCAGAAGAATGGTTACATCTGGCAGTGGATATTAACTGTAACACATAAAGGCAGTCTCTGAATTGCTACAAATTGTCTTTTTCTTGACCTGGGTGGTAGTTACATGGGTGCTCTCCTTCAATAAAAATAATTAACTAAACTATAAAAAGTAATCCCAATCCTTCCATTGCTCCTCATCTCACATGACCTGGATTATAAATTCTTCATCGATCTCACTACTCCTTCCTCCTACCCCTAAGGTTCCTATCCTGAAAAGGAAGAGAATTAAAATTTGTTGAGCACCTACTATGTGTTTGCACTTGGTAAGATACTTTCTACTGTATAACCTCATCGAATCCTTACAAATCTGTGAGAGAGACAGTATTATCCCCATTTTACAGATGAGAGACAAACTGGGGGAGGTTAAATGACTTGCCAACATCACTGTATTACTCTTAGGTTCAGCTGCACTGTAACAGAAAAAACAAATTACCAGTGACTTACAGAAGATAGTTTATTTCCTTCTCATATAAAAGATGTCTGTGGGGAGGCTGAGCAATACAGCTATGACAACTCCCCAGGGTAATAAGGGACCCAGGGTCCTATTTTTATGCTCCACAATCCTGGAATGATGTTTCCTTGTCAAGGTCACCTTGTACCTAATGGTCCAAAATGGGTACTAGAAATCCAGCCATCACATCCACATTCCAGTCAACACAAAAGAGAAAGAAAAAGAAAGGCCATATCCCCCTTTAATAGAGCCTTTCTGGAAGTCCCACATAACTCTTCTACTTATATCTCATTGGCCAGACTTGCAATCCTGGCCATATCTAGCATGGAAGGCTGGGAAATGTGTAATACATTTTCCAGTGAGGTGGCAACATACCGAGTTAAAAATCAGAGTTGTGTTATGAACTCTGGTTTGTTGTGTTACAGAACTTAGAAGAAGGGAGGAGAGGTATGGATGTTGGTATAGATGACCAGCCACCTGCCAGAGTCACCCAGTTGGGAAGTGTTAGGGTCATGATTCAAGTCTAGCCAGTGGCCTCTCCATGGGCCACTCAGCCTCTTCCTTCTGAGCCCATGCCCCTCTGACATAGTGCCTTCTCCCAGGGCCATGAGTGCCTAGGGGAGTAGCAAGCAATGGGAGCTTTGCGGGTGGTAGGGGAGAGACCAGCGCTGTGAAGCTGGGCTCTCTGGGGAGTTCTCCTATTTTTCTGCAGCACCTTTCCTTCCTCCACGCTAAGCTCAGTGCTTCCCTAAAACTCCAAGTTCTTTGTCACGGTGCTCACAGCACAGTGGTAATGAGATGGGTGCAGATTTTCATGGGTCATTGGCTCTAAGTGGAAGGATCACTAGATTTGCTGGGTTGAATAAATAATCATGAGTGGTCACAGACGTTTCTTGCCAGAAAACATTACAAAGTCTTCCAAAGGATGGACCTGTGCCTTTGATGGAGGCCCACTGAGATGCCACAAAAGAGCGGATTTGGATGTGTCCCTAAGCACGTCACAGGTCTAGAGGAGCAGCATGGCAGAGGGGAAGGGGCGCTGATTTGGGATTAGGAGTCCTGGCTACTGCAGAGGTCGCAGGGTGCTGTGAACAGCTCATCTGGGGCCTTGGCCCAGCACTGGGCCTCAGCAGGGGCACAATAACAGGAGAAGAATGTTCTTACTGGAGAGGCCGAGCCGTCGCTGGAGAAATCAAGCCAGAATTATAAATGCTCACAAAGGAAACAAACCGAACAGGACTTGAAAAATGGAAGTTGACACTTGAAATCACCAATGTCAGGTCACTTTGCAGGAGTAGAACAGTGATGGGGAGCCTCAGTGGAGAGAAGGAGCAAATGTTGGGCCAAAAGCAGGGGTCCAGGGGCTGTCTTCATGAGGTCCCAGAAGATTGAGCTCCAAATGGGCTCAGAAAGCCTGAAGGTCCACATCCCTCCCAATGCAGGACAGTCCAATGGGAAAGGACTGAAGAACGTGCTCCTGGAAGGAGCCCGTGACCTTGCTATTCCTCCTACCAGAAAATTCCTAGTGCCAATGAGTGAGCTGGAGACAGCTTGATGATAGAGACAGGCATACAAAGGAGGGAACCTTGGAGAATGCATCCAGGAGGGGCCACTGTTCTGCCCTTTTCTGTGACTTTGTCTACCGGGAGTCACCTGTATCCTGGGAGATTTGACAAGAGCAAGTACAAGAGGACAGGCTGAGCATAGGGAGGGTTTTGACAAATACAACCTGTGCAGGGCTGTGCTAGGATGAAGTGAATAAACCACTAATTTCAGGTACAAAATTTAAAGGGGAGCCAAAACATCTCAGTAATCAAGATAAGCATATTCTAGTGTCATGTTTAAAAAATAAAAACTAATGCAAGAAACCCATGATGAACATAACATCGAAAATTTAAATACAGAATCCAACCTTGCACTTGCATGACTTAACATTATAACCATGTCACAGAGCTTGCTGTAATAACTCCACACCATAGTTACACAGTTAGAGAACTGAGCTGTGAAAGCACCCTAGAAGTTACCTAGCCCAGGGAGGGAATGTGACTTGCTGAGGTTGCAGATTAAGTGGTGTGAATGCAGGATCCACACCGGATCTCTGGAGTACCACACTCTGTGCTCCTGTGTGTCACTTACCAACAGATGTCCACTGAGATGCCACAAAAGAGCTGATTTGGATGTGTCCCTAAGCACGTCACAGGTCTAGAGGAGCAGCATGGCAGAGGGGAAGGGGTGCTGAGTTGGGATTAGGAGTCCTGGCTTCAAGTCCTGGATCTGCCTCTACCTGCTGGGTGATTGTATTAGATTTGTGGGGCTGCCAACAAGTTCCCACACACTGGGTGGCTTAAAACAATAGCAGTTTATTCTCTCACAGTTCTGGAGGCCAGAAGGCTGAAATTTAGGCATTGCCAGGTGTACTGGTCCATTCTCATACTGCTATAAAGAACCACCTGAGACAGGGTAATTTATAAAGAAAAGAGATTCAATTAACTCACAGTTCTGCATGGCTGAGGCCTCAGGAAACTTACAATCATGGCAGAAGGGAAAGTAAGTACCTTCTTCACAAGGCAGAAGGAAAGAGAGAGAAAGAGTGAAGGGGGAAGTGTCACACACATTCAAACAACCAGATCTCGTGAGAACTCATTCACTATCACAAGAACAGCAAAGGGGAAATCGGCCCCACGGTTCAATCATCTCCCACGAGGTCCCTCCCCTGACACATAGGTCATCCAGGAAATCTCATCATGAGAGCCTGGGTGGGGACACAGAGCCAAACCCCATCATGAGGGTTGGCTCCTTCTGGAAGCTCTAAGAGAGATCCCTCTACTCCATGCCTCTCTCCTAGCTGCTGGTGGCTGCCAGCAATCCTTGATGTTCTCCAGTCTTTGCCTTCTTCTTCACATGGCCTTCCTCTCAGTGTGCAAACTCTCCCTCTGCCTTTCTCTCATACAGGACACCTGTCATTGGTTTAGGGCCTACCTGGGTAACCCAGGAAATCTTATCATGAGAGTCTTAAGTTAATTACATCTGCAAAACCCTCTTTTTCCAAACAAGGTCACACTCCCAGGTTCCAAGGGTTACAATGTGGATATATCTTTTTAGGGGCCACTATCAACCTACTTTCGTGATCTTGGGATGTCCCTTCCCCTCTCTGGCTCTTAGGTTTTCCATGTGTACAATAGTGAGGATGACAAGAGCCCATTCACTTGCTGTGGTTTTACAAGTGTTTGCTTGTTTTCATGGACATCGATGGATCCCAAAATACAGGCATCAATCCAGCAGCCAGTGCCATGCTGACCATGGCCCCGAGCAGCTATATATAATGCAAATTCAAATTCAAGAAACATTTCTTGACTCTCTAGAACCATGTTTGACCATAGACTTCTGAAGGCTGTTCGGAGAAGTTGGCTTGTGGTCAGATCATACACAGGAATGCTTTATTCAACTCTGGGCCCCACACCCTCTAGAGAGAATGTAAAGCAAGTGCAACAAAGGAACAGGCTGAGCATGGGGAGGGGTTTGACAAATACAATCTGTGCAGGGCTGTACTAGGGTGAGGTGAATAAAGCACTAATTTCAGGTGCAAAATTTAAGGGAGAGTCAAAAAATCTCAGTAATTGTGTTAGCCCATTTTCATGCTGCTGATAAAGACATACCTGAGACTGGGCAATTTACAAAAGAAAGAGGTTTATTGGACTCACAGTTCCAGGTGGCTGGGGAAGCCTCACAATCATGGCAGAAGGTGAAAGGCACATCTCACATGGTGGCAGACAAGAGAAAGGATGAGAGCCAAGCAAAACAAAATTCCCCTTATCAAACAATCAGATCTAGTGGAACTTATTCTCTACCACGAGAACAGCGTGGGGGAAACCGTCCCCATGATTCAATTATCTCCCACTGGGTCCCTCCCACAAGAAGTGGGAATTATGGGAGTACAATTCAAGACAAGATTTGGGTGGGGACGCAGAGCTAAACCCTTTCAGTAATCAAGATAAAAAATATTTTAATACCATATTTTAAAAATAAAAATGAATGCAAGAAATCCATGATGAACAAAATATCGGAATTTTAAATAAAGATAGAATCCAACCTTGCACTGGCATGACTCACCTCACTTTCCTCACCCTAATCCCTGTCCTGTGAATCCGGTCTTTATTTAAAATTTTGGCAATTTGTTCATTACGGGTTTTTTTTTGGCATTATTTTAATTGCATTAACATATTTTGTTTAATCTTGATTACCGATGTATCTGGCATCCTTTTAAATTTCATGCTTAGTCCCGGCCCTGGACCTGTGAACTAACAATTGGAAGGACTAGCGCTATTTAGTTTGGAGAAGCAGTGACTCTGTGGTCACTGAAGGACTACGTGGGACAGATGGGTCAATAGGATCTGAGTAGCTCCAGTGGGACCTAGGGGTGGGAGAATTAAGGGAGAGAATTCCTTTGCTACTGGAAGATCTGAGAATCTGATGGGAAGCTGGACTCTATAATGTCTAAGAGAGCTCTGGGATCTTCTGATTCCAGGAAGTGAAGAGGCCGCAAATTTCCTTGTGTAACTTCAACCATCTCGTAACTGTGGGGTAATGTAAGAAATGCTTCCTCTTGCTTCAAAGACCATAGGGACAGGGATTGGGTCTCTGGACTTTTGGAAGCCACCTCAATGGTCCTGTCCCCTCCAGGGGGTGGGCTTATGAGTGGGTTTCCCAAAACTGTGGGGTGAACAGCCCCAAGGTGTCCCATGCATGAGACAGTGATGGGCAAGAGGTTAGCCTCTTCACCAATCCCAAATAAAAAAATTTAGAAAAGGGAAGTCAGTGATCTGGGGGATGTTGTTACAAATGCCAAAACATTTCCTCCAAAATACACTACAAAAAATAATCTTCCTACAACACACTCTCGTGTACTGCTCACAGCCCTGCACACAGCCCTGCATGGCTCCCACCCTGGCTGAAAGCCACACCCTTAGAACTACATCCGAGGGAGGTCCTTCCTGTAGTGTCTCATGGCTCTCATCCTGACAGCCTCACAGATCTCCTGTGCAACCATTTAAGTCTTTGGTCTTCCTGAAGCATCTCCATTTAGTTATTGTACCATCTGCTTTCATGGATATTTTTTTCCCTTAGGTTTTGTGTTTTCCTCAAATTTTATGATTTTCTTAGATTAAAATACAGGGTATCCCTGGACCCAAGGATCTTAATAAATTGCAAAATTTGACACCTTTAAAAATAACACTTACTGAATAAATGAGTTATTTCTGCTCATTATTCAACATCTCAAAAAAATGTTATATATGCATTGATTTTGGTATGAAAATATTTCTTTCAACATTTTCTAGCCAGGTGCCAGTACGAGCTAAAGAGCTGTTTACAAAATATGTCCTAATGATTTGCCATTTCTTGACAAATCGATAAATCATTCATGTAGAGTTGGTTCCAATTGAGATTAAATAATACATGAAATTATATACATATATTTTTCTTTATTATAAAGCTTTTTCTTGATATAAAATTTGGTCTGTAAGAACCCTGGGGGTTAAGTGAATAATTTAACTATATGAACACAGAAAAGAATTATGTGCATTGCTGTGTTGAATTTTGGCTGCTGTTCAGAACTGAGAAATGGATGTTACCACCTTTACCAGGGCTATCATCACCTGATCTTTGATAAGACTTACAATGATAGAGAATGGTGTGCTTTGGAAATACTTTTACATGTCCTATATTACTCGGTCCTCGCAATAGCCCTACGAGATAAGCAGGGCAGGAATTAGTAACACTCATGGAAGCATGCAGAGGCCCTGAGGCTGACACACCCTGTCCAAGGTCCTGATCACAGTTGTGACAGCATCAAGGTGCCAGACACCATGCTAGTGGCTTGCACCACCTGCCATCAATCCTCCTGATAACCCCCAGAAGGGGGTTATCACAGATATAGAAGCAGAGATATAGAAGATATATCTATAGAAGAGACATCCCAAGATCACAATAGTGGGCTGAATTGTGGCCCCTAAAAAGATATATCCTCACAGATACAGAAGCAGAGGCTTGGAGAACTCAGGTTCAAGGTCACACAGGTGGTAGTGGCAAAATTGGGGTTTGACGCAGTCTGGCAGCTCTACAGCATGTGTTTCCCAAAGTCTACTTAAGGCGTCTTTCCTCTCCTCCAGGAGAGCATCAACACAACTGAGCATGACATCTTAGGTAAGAGGAGCACGGGATGAACCTTTGCAGAGTCTAAAGGGCCCTGAAGTTGATGCCAGGACTCCATCCATATATGTATACATAACTTGTGTACTATGTTATGTGCTTCATAATATCCTTACCTCATTTGGTTCTCACAGTTGCCTAGAGAGGTAAGCAGTGGAGGGTTGTACATACCACATTTTATAGGTACAAGAGGCTCAGAGAGGTCAAGTGATTTGCTCAAAGTGACACAGGACAATAAATGTGCACTTTTGGCCAATGTCATCAGACAAGATGACCAAAGGAGGTGGGCGGAAGGTTGAAATGGGGACCAAGGCACTGACCTTTCCTGAGATGGTCTTGATCTGCTTGGAGCTCAGGGGCTCAAAATCCACGCCAATGTAGCCCTCCATGGCAGCAAGCAGATTCTTCCGGAGGCAGCGGGATGAGTTGGCTTCCGTGTGCACCTGCTCCCACCAAGAAGGCTCGTACCAGCCCGGGATTATCCACTGGTATTTACTACCATACATGTTCTCCTCGTATGCCTGCAAAAGATGGAGTGACTATGAAGGCACCAAGAGTCACACAGTTCAAGGCTCTGCACCCTGGAAGATAGGTGGGGAGGAAGGCTTCCTCTTCCCAGAGGATTTAGGAAATGTTTAATTATTTGTTTGGTTTCTTCCTTGTTATTTATCAAAGGATCCAAGGTAGTTTACGGATAACATGTATAATAAAATAATAAGTACTGAATAAAAATTCAAACAAAAGGGCCCAGAAAAATATAAATTATGTTTCCTGAAGATAGAAGGAACAGAATGTAGACAGACCAAAGGTTCTAACCATATTCATCATTAGCTGCCAATTTCACCATGAACTTCCCAGCAGCCCAAGAGAAAAGGGCAACAAGGTTATTTACACAACTCTCATTATCAATAAGGAGAAAACACACCAGATCTTTGGGGAAACAAAGTATTTTCTAGTCTCTAACCCTAAAAATGTCCCATATGGAGAGGACACTGTCAAATTAGCCAGTTTAGTATCAACACAACCTCTACAACAAAGAGATTTCATAAAGCTAATTTTTGTATAGATCTTTACTAAAAGCTGAGGCCTCATAACACAACCTAGGGGGAACAATTTTTAAGGGGCCAAGACAATTTAATCTAAGTGTGTAGTTTATATAAGATGCCACTTGGCAAACCGAGAAGTCTCTCTGAAATTTTATCCAAAACACAGTGTATAAATTCAGATCCTAAAAAAAGTCCCTTACATTTTTACATCTTATATGAATCTTATTTGATTGTCACTCACATTCACTCTGGGAGGTGGTTTATCATCCTCATTCTAGAGAGGAGGAAACTGAAAATCAGAGAGGGAAAGTAACTTTTCCAAGGTCAAATAGTCAGGGAGAAAAGTCAGAGCTGGATCTAGGTCTGCTGACTTTAAGGGTACAAAGCTGCACTGCTTGCTTTCCATTTAAAGAAAAAAAGTCATCAGAAGGTTCTAATGCACCCCTACTTGACTCGAATGCTTATTGTCATTATTTTATATCAGGAAAATCATGGTTTTTGATAGCTTTGATTCAAGCAGAAAAGTACCAGTTTGTAGGACTGTCAGGTTCCATCAAAATTGGGTTCAGAATAAAGTTTCTAAGTGGTGGTCATGTTCCCGTCAGTAAACAAAATACCCAGAAGTGACTACAGAGAGCAGGGGTGGGTGGAAATTTCCTCTGTGCATCGATGGACTGCCCGCATTCTAAACTGAAACCTTAAACAATCCTTCCATCCATTCCTGCGGAGCCACCCACATTAGAAGGAGATGTTGGGAAACCATTCATGTCGCACCCCTTGGGCTACAGCAGGGTTAATGTGAGAGGACAGGAGGGTGTAGCGAGAGAAGCCCGAGATTGCTCTGGACTCTGGGAAGGTTCTTGCTGCCTTCCACTTAGGCTCCAGGAGGCTAAAGCGAGGGTCTGTCCACAGAAGGGAGGCCGGAGCTCCCAACAACTCCTATATGTTAGAGAAAAGTTACCATCAAGTCTAAGAGTCAGAGGGGCACTCCCCTCAGCCCAAGTCCAAAGGCTACTCCTCTGAAACTCCCTTAATACCCGAGAAAGCCCAGGCTGCAGTGTGGAGCAGCTCATTGGGGTACATGTGAGTTAAAAGATTTGTTCCCTGACTTAAGCTCAGATCCCCTCTCTGTGGTCTCCACCCATTGGTTCAGCAAAGCATCTGAAGATTAAATAGACATTGCTTAACAAAAGACCCCTTCAACTACCTCAAGGCAGTGATCACACTGTCTCTTCACTAGACTCCTTCGATGATACAGGACCTTCACTTCCCTCATTTTAGACACTGTACTTCTCATAATGCAACCTCAGATCACAGTCATTTTTCCAGCAACTACATTATAATGTTGACCTAAACAAAACTGTCGTGGAAAATACAGAAAACTCTCGTATTTTAATTACCTAACAAAATCCCAGCTGAAGAAAAGCAGGCAGTCTCCGGGGCTTCTCTCTAATGAATGAAATTTAGTCCACAGAAACTTTAAAAAAAAAAAAAAAAGAAAAGAAAAGAAATGCCAGATCCTGGCTGGGGACTAGACTTTTGAATAAAAGGGTCACCCTAGTAATCCCAGGTCATTTAATCAGTGGCAGAGCCTGTGAGACCTCACAACTCTCATCTTTTACTGACAGAGATCTCATGTGTATTGAGGTCCCATTATGTGTGTTGCCATTTTTATATATTATTTTATTCTCACAACCACCCTATGAGGTATGAACTATTATCTAAATTTTATAGATGAAATTTTCTCAACACATATAGCTGGTAAGTCAAAGGGACAAGACTCAAAGTCCATTCTTGAAGTTCCCTTCTTAGCAAAACAAAACAAAAAGATTTTTGGAAGTTTTCTCAATCTTATAAGGTTGTGGCAAGGAGACATCTCCACTTATTAGGAAGTAAGAATCAGTAGGTGCAGAGTGGCTGGGCGCGTTGGCTCATGCCTATAGCACTTTGGGAGGCCGAGGTGGGCGGATCACTTGAGGTCAGGAGTTCAAGACCAGCCTGGCCAACATGGTGAAACCTTGTCTGTACTAAAAAATACAAAAATTAGCTGGGCATGGTGGCGCATGCCTGTAATCCAAGCTACTCAGGAGGCTGAGGCAGGAGAATTGCTTGAACCTGGGAGGCAGAAGTTGCAGTGAGCTGAGATCACACCACCGTACTCCAGCCTGAGTGACAGAGTGAGACTCTGTCCCAAAAAAAAAGAAGAAAAACACAGAGTGAAGATATGAAAAGGCCTTCTGATCAGACACAAAGGCAGATTTTCTTCACACCAACTGTGATAATTAAGACCATGTGGTAATTAATTAAGAGGCAGCACTGAGCAGGAAGTTCAGAGCAGAAAATCAGATCAGCTCTGACAGTTCTTCAACCAGCTACTGTCCTGTTGTAGCTGTTTCTTGTGAGTTTTCCAGAAAACAGAAGCTTATTCCATTTGAATGATAATACATTTTATTTATAACATTAGTCAATTTTGATGAAGACAAAACTTTTTCTAATATAGCTTCTGACCTTTTGGGAAAAAAAAAATACAATCAAATGGCAGATTTTCTGCCACATGCCTGCCAGGTAACTCGTGCACACAACTCCTGGAGCCCCACTTTTCCCATGGACAGACAGTGGAAAGCAAAGCCTGCCTCACTGTACTGGTTTAAGAATTAAATGAGATAATTTGTGTATCATGCATGGCAAACACTATGTTCAGAAACATTTTAGCTGCCCCTTCTCATTCTCTTCTCCTCTTGGTAACTCATAGTTTCATTCCGAACATAAGTCACCGTTCTGGGCTATGTTCTTGGGCTTAGAGAAGACTGACCCAAACACCAGATGGCCCCAGACAGGTGTACCTAGACTTTGGATCCACTTTTCATGGCTTTTTGTCTCCTTTCTAGCTGTCAGTTCTCCACTGTCATTTTCACTATCATCAAGTTCCTCTCCCTCACTCTGAATTTGCTGCTTTTAAACTGCTATAGGCTTGGAAAGTAGGGCGCCTAGATTGCTAAGCGTATTTGTAGAGCGAGGCTCTCCTGCAAGAGAGGTAGACTGGGCTTGGATAGATCATCCACTGTCTAATGCAACTGCGGAAATGCCTCCAGGACTCCATTTCAGTATTCCTATGGTCAGAAGGGCTGAGGTTGTTGGACACATGAGTTTTAACTAGGCACTGGTATGCTTCTCTGTCTCCTCTGCCAGTTGGGGAGTTTTGGGAGGGTGGGGCCGTGCCAGTTCTCTCCTGGAGTCCCAGGACTTTCCACAGTGCCTGGTATACAGGGGCTACTCAATCAATGGTTGTGGACCGACCAAATGAATGCATTTCTAATTTACTTGGTCACCTTGATTTTTGTTTTCTTTTTTCTTGAGACAGGGTCTGGCTCTGTCACTCAGGCTGGAATGCTGTGGCATGATCATGGCTCACTGCAGCCTCGAACTTCTGGGCTCCAGCAATCCTCCCACCTCAGCCTCCTGAGTAGCTGAGACTACAGGCACATGATACCACGCCCAGCTAATTTTTAAATTTTTTGTAGAGATGAGGTCTTGCCATGCTGCCCAGGCTGGTCTAACTCTTGGGCTTAGGCTATCTTCCAGCCTTGGCCTCCCAAAGTGTTGGGATCACAGGCATGAGCCACCACACCTCCATTTTCTCTGCACCTGGTAGAAATGTGGTCTTAGGACCTATGACTGACAAATGGGTACTGTTGTATGAGAGTGGGCCATCCTGAGTTCACACGCTTCAGCCCCATGAACCCCTTTGGTTCTTACTAGCTGTAGACATGTAGCCACAACACAATTTAAAAAAAAATCTAATTTCATCATTTAATTAAGTTTCCTTTTGCCTCCTCCACTCCCCATGCAAGAAAGACATTTCCTTTTTATATTAAGGTTTACAACAATAATAGTAATAAACCCTCACATCGGTAAGGCAGTTAACAGTTAGGATGAAGCTTTCCCTTTGGTGGCCTCAATTAAGCCTCTCGACAACCCCATGAAACAGACGGGGTAGGGATCGTTGCTTCCATTTCAGAGATGAGGCAGCTGGGGACCAGAGATGTAAAGTGACCTGATTGAGGTCACACAGCTGGCAGAGCTAAAACCAGAACCCACATTAGAGTGCTTGAGAATTTAGAACAGACCACTGAGGACAGAGGAGAAGACAAAAGCAACATGCCATGCTCATACTGTGCTGATGCCAAAATGAACATTTGCCACAGGGCTATAAATAGGCCTTGCATTTGCTGGAGTCTGCGATCCCATTGGGTGGCAGTTCCAATCTCAAGAACACAGCAACACGCTGTAAAGTTTCCAGGGCAGCATTTGGATGGCAGACATGGTTGTTTCCATGTGGTCTCTGCTCTGACTCTAATAGAGACAGGAAGGCTCTCTTGGGGGCCTCTGCTCTGAGCATCTCCTCCCTCTGTCACTTATCAGTCTTGATCCAGTGTGAAAACATTGAACAGTCTCCTTAGGACCTTCTGGACCTTCCAGAAGAACTCCTTCCTAACCAGACAAGACTATAAGTCCTTGAAGGCAGATTCCATCTGGGGACCCAACACATGGACACTATACCCAGCCCAAAGCCTCTGAGAAACTCCTTGGAATGGGGCAGCAAGTGAAGACTCTAAGAGAAACCTCATCTCAAAATACCAAAACTAACAAGAGTGAAGAGGAAAATGGGATGAGAAGGTGGGATAGTGTCCCCGTGCCGTGTGGAAGGCAGACAAGCCAGGGAGCTTTGGGTCGAAAGGAAGACAGCCATGCCATCTGTTCAGAAGCAGAAACCACGGCTGGGAAAGCCACTTGGAAACTCATCCCACTGCATGACAGAGTGAGATCACAGTCACACCTGGGCTTTGATTTGGCTTAAATCAGAACATAAGGCCCATCTATGTTTCTTGCAAACTGGAGGTGGCCAGGGCCTGGTGTGGCATCTTCATGGATCATTTTTATTAATTTATTTTTTCTGAAGTTACTTGTTTTCCTCATTCGATCAACACCAATCACTCACCATGAGCCAGCTCCTTGCAAGGCCCTGGGGATACTGGAGAGGGGACACCGAGTTTCTTTTGTAAAAGAAAGCACGCTCTCAAATTTGGACCATTATTTTCCTTTTTAAAGTGGGTTATTTCTGGACTCTAGGTAGTAAGGAGCAAGGTTTTATGAGTTTTGGAGTAAAATTTTTAAATCTATTCACTCTATATTTTCTATTTTTCTCATGGCCCTCCTTCAATTTCAATGTGGAAAGACCTCTTGCTACTCTCCACTGATAAATAGAATGCTTAACACAATTTTGTGGAATCTACCAGTAAAACTTGCCAGTAAATGGTGGCCCATTCCATCTTTGGACACCTGAGACCCTATATAAACAACCAAAAAAAGATGGCTGGTATCTACTGAGGGTTCACTGTACATCAGGTATTATGCAGAGGGTTTTTGCCCAACAATCTTATCAGACAGGTGTTATAATCCCCATTTTACAGATGAGAAAACTGGGGCTCAGAGAGAGTAAACAACATACCCAACTTCAACAGTAAGTAGCAGAACAGGGACTCAAGCCCAAGCTGATTGGCTCCTGAGTACCAACCTCCATCCAAGATCCCCTGAAATGTCAGCCTCACACCCCTTCCCTCCTCCCGGCTAAATCAGAAGATGATCGGACAGTTCTCATTTTGCTCCTGAGCCTTCAGGTTCAAATAACCACACGTGACCATGGCTTCCAGCCACGGCTCTGTCCTCACTCCTTGTCTCTTTTCAATTCCTACATCTGTCCAGAACAGGCTACCAGGAGCCGGGCAGGTCTCCCTAGGTGAGGTCTCTCCAGCAAAGAGCAGAGGGACTACCCTGCCCTGGGTGTAGACATGCAATCTGAGGTCATCTCGGCTCTCTGGCACTGTGCTCACGCTGATGACCTTAGTTACCAGACCCTGTAGTAAACTGGGGGTCATCCGAAACACCCAAAGTCCCTTCTCAACACACAGTACTCCTCAGCTATCCCTCTACCACTTGGACTTAGGCAGCTTCATTTGTTCTAATATAATATGTTAGGACCATTTACTCTGCTTGGATTTAATCAAACATTCCAACCTGTTAAAGTTCTTTGCACTCAAACTCTGTCATCCAATGTATGTCATGATTTCTAGAATTCCTATTTATAACCTCATCCACATTACTGACAAAAAGATAAAAGATCAGAGAGGACAGAGATCTGCGGCCCATCACCAGACACTACACCTAGAATGACCTCAGTCTAAAAGGTGAAGCTTATTGGGTAGACAGTGACTCACCTGCCTGGGCTTTCATTTTGTTGACTTTTCTCCTGACATGATGGAGAGGACTGGGAGCTGGGACATCAAAATGGAAACTGACTTAGTTCCTGTGTTCTATCCCCTACATCTAACATAAGCTAGAAGTCATATGGAGAAATCCTTTTTTTTAGAGACTAGATTGGGGATCAGGTGAATGGGGATGGAGCCTTGGCTCTGCCATGAATTGGCTGAGGGCCCTTGGACAAGTCCCTTTACTCTATGGAGCTCTATTTCCTCATCTGTAAAATGGGAAAATCACAGTTGCTTCATATGGTTATTGAAAAGATTAAATAAGGCATAAAAAGGTCACCTTTGTCACCTGTCACATACTAGACAGCTGTAAAGGATTCAGGAGTAGAAAATCAATAGTTGATAATTTGTCCCTAACCTAAGACTCTGAGCCCTACCTACAGGGCAGGGAGGGGGGGTCTGAGTCACTTCAGCTTCACCCTGATTTCTGGTATCTCCCTGGCTAAGTTGAGCAGACTTAGAATTAGCCAACAAGGCTTAGATGATGGGTTAGACTGAGGTCCCTGGTTCCTTGATGATGGTATTGTTCTGAGCCCTGGGATTTTAGCTCCCTGGAAAGAGGAAAGAACAGTGAACATAACTCTTCTGCTTCCAGGAACCCAGGCTCCAGTCCTAGATCCCACTCACAGACTGAACAGGGAGAGAATGAGTATGGGAAAAAGCTTCATGAACCTCCCCAAAGACACGAATGATACAACTGTTTTACTTACACAACAGAACACTTTTGCTGCCATATTCTGGTCAAACTGGCCAAGGATGATCCGCACATCATTCCCCTGTGGATGGAAGGACACAACATGAAGGTGAGTAGATGTTCAGCACCCCATAAAGGGTTCAAGGCTGTGGCAGACAACATTCCTGCACCTCTGGCTCTTAGCCCAGAGTTCTGCCTGGGCAGGTGGGCAGGGCAGAACCTCACCCCCAACCCCAGCCCAGCCTGGATTCTCTAGCCCTCTCTAGGGCTGGCTTTCCTGTGGCTCCTGCAGTCAGTCCACCCTGGTCTCATGGACAAGCCCTAGGGCAAGTCTGTACAGGCTGCAGGCTAAAGCCGACTGCTCTCAGGGGCCTTGCAACCTCGCCTGTTCTCCTCCCACCAGGGCAGGCAAACCCTGCAGTCCATGGAGGCATCATCTAACCTTCCTCCTCACTTTACACATCGGAAAACTGAGGCCAGATGAGGAGAAAGGAGCTTCAAAGGCCCCTGGGGAGTTGGTGGCAGAGATAAGACCCCATCCAACCATACTCTGCTGCCCTGCCACAGTGTTCTAGCCCTTTCTACCTTCTTGATAGTTAATCCCTCAAGAAATTCCTGGAGCCCACAGAGCTTCCCAATTAAGAGGTTTCAGACTCGCTCTGAGCTTTGTTCGCATCTCAGCTCTACCAACAAACCATGGGTGGCCTCTGGTCACTCCTTTTCCATCTCAGCCCCAGTTTCCTCATCTGCAAAATGAGGATAATGGTAGTACTTTCCTTGCCGGATTTCTGGGAAGACTAAGTGAAATAGCCCTTGTAAAGTGCTTAACACAGTGCCTGGCACATAGTGAGTGTCCAACCTTATTTCTAAGGAAAATCTATTTTTGAAAGCTCTATACATGGGATTACATTCATTATCTCAGTGTGGTTAATGGGAATGTGTACAGTGACCCCTGCGACTCATTCATTCATTCCACAGACAATTACTGAGCATCAGCCAGAGGCTCTCCTGGGTCAGGTAAATGGGGTCTTTGTTGCTTTCTGGGGCATTGGGACCCAGCTGGGTCCTGCCCCATGGAGAAGAACAGGCTGAAACAGAATGGGTGGGGCGGCCACCAGGAGACCAGCCAGGCCCTGGCCCAAACACCTGCTCCCCATCCCAGCCGCTTCCTGCCCTCCACAGTGAGGCCCAGCCTTGCAGGTGGTGCCACCTTCCCGCTGTTCATCCATCCCCTCCAGCAGGCCTCATGGCCCTTTGATGCATAAAGTAGAAAAATATGCTTTTAAAGATCAGTTTTTAGCATCTTTCAAAATTGGAAAGTGCTGACTGAGAGGCCATTTTACTCATCATGTACTTTAGCAAAATAAAGAAGGCCTGGATTCTAAAATCATCTTTCGTTTGCAAGCAAGAATGGAAAGAAGAGGGGAAAAAAAACACTGGCTCTGAAAGGACTTTAAAAGATCGTTAACAGAGCAGTGGAAGGAAGGCAAGCCTTTGTCATCACCACGTCTGCAATGCTATAAAAAGTTCTAAGCTGCTTCCGTTCTGTGGACTTGCTTCCAGGCATGCTCCAAGATCTTTCTGCTTGTTTGTTGAAAATTTTTAGCATTTTTTGCTGCTGACAGTACCCATCCATCCATCCATCGATTCATCCAGCAAATATCTATTGATCATCTACTTTGTGCCAAACCCTGTGTTGCTAAACATGGTATGGTAAAAACAGCTTATTAGGTTTTGAAGTCAGAGACCTGGGTTCAAATCACAGCTCCACCTCTGATTAGCTGAAAACTTTGGATCTTAATTTCCTGGAGCCCCAATTCCTCCATCTCTGAGAAAGGGATAATCCTATCTGCCTTGCCCAGTGGCTGTCAATTCATCATAATGAAACTCACCCAGTGGCTTCCATGCTGCTCTCTGCTGGCTCCCCTCCTGCCTCCCTGGCCACTCCTGCTCATACTCCTCGTCATCAGCTCCTGACCTTTCTGCCCATCCCTAAATGCTGGTGTTCTGTTCTTAGCTCTTTGCTCCTATCACTCTCCCTGGGCCACCTCGTTCATGACCCCAGCCACAGCTGTTCTCTGTGTGCTGTGGACTCCAAATATCTCCCCCCAGCCCCAGGTTTTCTCCAGTTTCCCACCAGACTTTTCCAGCTGGAGTCTCTCAGGCACCTCCAGCGCCAACATGACCCAAGCTGAATCCACCAGCTTTCCCAAGATGCCCTTTCCTCCTCCTGTGTTTTCCATTTCTGACGATGTCAGGAACTTGGGAGTCATCTTAGACTCACTCCTCTTCTTCAACGCTCATCCAAGCCATAATCGGAACCTGTTGGTTCTGTCTGCTCACAACTAGCTCCTTAATCAGCCCCAACCCTCCAGCCCCACTGCCCTGAGTTTGGTTACCATCATTCCTTACTCAGTGAACAGCAACAGCCTCCCTGCATCCTTGCCATGAATCCTGCCCCATCCACCCATCGCCACAGAGCAGAGGAAGGGTTCATTCCTAGATTCAAGTCTGATTGTGTGAAATCTGTCCATGGCTTCCTGAGGTTTGCAGATCAAACACTGAGCTCCTTAGCACATTCAAGAGATGCTAAAGATAGAAATGGTAAAGATCCTATGCAGTCTTTATCAACTGACTTATGCTCAATTCTCTATCACATTTCTCATACCCTGCCTTGGCAGTGAGTCCTAAAACAGGACTGCCATTCATTCATTCATTCATTCACTCATTCATTTATTTATTCATATTCCCACTTTGCCCCCCCACCCATTCTGCAAGTCTATCCCTCCAGAGTGCCCTTTCCTCTCCTCCCACTTACTTTGCCCGCACAGCTGCTACTCACCCTTCCTACCTTAGCCCAGGCTCCTCTGCTCTGAGAAACCATCTCTCTGTCCCATCAGGCTTGGTGGCCACTTCTTCTTCTGTGAGCCTGGACCACCCTGTGCTTGCCTCCAATGTGGCTCAAGTCCACTTACTTGTCTGTCTTCCCCACTGAAGTAAGGGTAACTTGACCTATCTCTAAGTCCCCAGCTCCCAGAACAGGGCGCTACACATATGTCAACAAATATGTGTTGAATGCACGATGAAGTGAATTATTCCAGTGTGCAGCATCGTGCACAATGCCTGGCCTACACTGCTTATTCGGTCACTAGTAGCCATTATCATCACTGCACTAATATCTGGCCAGCCCCACTGTCTAGACCCTGGGCTCACCATGTCCACTTCTTGAGTAGACCGAGGGACCCACATCTTCATAGCTGACCTCCTGACCACCTGCTGACAGTTAAATAACCAGCTCTGCCACCTGTGGACCATTTGGTGTCTTTGTTGCTATGACAACCGAGTTGCAAGGACCACTTGGTTGAGTGCTCCTAGGCTGTTAGATTTGGATGGGGCCCATGGGATACCCCATCTAGCTAATCTCTTCCCAGAGAGGTGCAAGCTCTCCCAGGGCTCCACAGAACCAAAATGAAAGCCAGAGCTCTCACTTTGGTTCTCCTTGACCATTAGAGGGCCCTGGAGAAAGATCCTATGCAGAGCCAGGTCATGCCTGCTGCAGGAAGCTGTGAACACACACTCTGCTTCTAGATAGTGAGAAAGAGGGGGCAAGACACCGCCAAGTCTGGAAGGAAGGAGGAGCAGCCCAGAATCCAGGGTTGGGGAGAGGCCAAACGGGGGTTGAGGCTGGATGGGGATCTTGGGGGGCATCATAGAGCAGCATAAAGAGTTTGAGGTGCTTCTCAAACTAGGGTATACGCATTCTAGAGCATGAGGAGGTGTCCCGAGGGTAGGAAGTGCAGATATACTGGGTTCTCCTTCTGAAGTAGCAACTTACTGGAAGATTCAGGGGTTAGGGGAAAGGTTTTGGATTTGCGGAATCTTAGTAGCTTTTCCACACATGTGCATGCTCTCATGAAAGTTCCAGAATCATGCTTTTCAATGATGCATAGCTTGTATCTTTTCCTGAAAGTCCAGAGAGTAGAAAGAAGAAATTTGGGAATAGCCGTAGCCCCTGCTTTCAGACAAGCCCCCTGTCTCCCTGCCAGGGTATGGGCCCATTCTCTTATGCTGAAAGGGCTTGGGGCAGTTCAGGCAGTAGTAGGGGTAGGGAGGGGCAGCCATAACCATCCCTGAGGATGACAGTGACAGATCAAAGCTGTGATATCACAAAGGACTGGAAACGTGGCAGAGGGCGGGGTCTGGAAAATCCTGTGCCCTTCCAGGGACTTGGCTGTGGGGACCTTCCTGGAGTGAAAGCAGATGACCTGAGTTGGGACAAATGAGATGGCTAGGTCTAGGGTTGGAGACCATACATGGAGACCTATGTTCACACCCTCAAGAGGCTACTATCACAGGAAAGGGGCAAAAGTGGAAGGAAACAGCGGTGGAATGGGGTAGGAAAATGGGGAGGGGTATTCAGCCCAAACCCCCAACAGTGACAGGACGAGTGAAGGAGAGGCCCACTAAACTCCCTCTGGAGAGGAGTCTAATGTTGCCAAACCCTGGGTACGTTTCCTTTCCTTTTTCTTGACCCCGTCTCATCCCTCATCTAGAACCACTTTGTCTCTGGGATGCTTAAAGAGAGCTAAACATGCACACACACACACACACACACACACACACACACACACACAGGCATGCACACACACTTACGCATGCACACGACACTTAGCAAGGATAACCCGATTCAAAGAACTAGCATGTACCCCCAGTTTGCAAGCAATCCTAACACCATAAAAATAACAACTCTCAAGCCCTTTCTGAGCTGTTGTGCTAAACAGTCCGTCAGCCCTACCCTGGGAGGTGGGCGCTATTATTATGCTCACTTTGGAAAGATTCATGAGCAAAGCAAGGTCCAAAGAATTAAGAAACCTTCCCAGGTGCAGTCCCCTCCTTGGGGCTGGTACACCTGCCCCGGCTGCAGTGAGGGTGGGCTGCTGACAGCTCACTCCCTTCTCTGGAGAACTGCCCTCAGCTAAGGGGAGCTTCCTGGCCATGGGAGCCATGCCATGCTCCACACCCCACAGAGAGCAACCAACAACTGACTCACATTGGTGGAAAACTCTGGCCCCCTTGCTGAAAGTTCAGATCAGCTCTGTGGTGCCGTCTGTGCTCCGGAGACCCCTGTCGGGCCAGACTAAACTGGTATCCATCCAAGACAGAGCCTCTCCTGCCTCATCCTGCTTCCCCCCCCTTCTCCTAAGAGTACTCCCACAATAAATCACTTTCCCAAGCATCTCAGCCTCTGTTTGTAGGGACTTCAACCTAAGATGCCAGATCACACAAATAGGAGGTGGTGGCACTGGCCTTGCCCCAGGTGGGTGTGGTCCCAGAGCCTGAGTGTTTGACCCCTCGCTCCTATCTACTGCCTCCCAGTTGAGAAGGCAAACCCCACTGGGTCTGAGCTGCTGGAGCTCAGCACTCAATCTGCAGCAACAGCTAATCGAGAAAAGTCATGCAGATGTTGAAGTGAAAGGATATAAATGGCAAATGCAATCCTGAGCCACTAAAATCGCTGGTGTGCATTTAAAAGTACAGGACAGCAGAGGTGAGGAAGATTAGGGACCATGCCCTCCAGCCAGCCTTCCTTGCCTCTGGAGCATGGAATCTTGCAAGGAAGGTCAAGCTCGACCCTGAGCCTGACCCTGACCTCTGGGTTGTCTGGAATCTCCTGCCACCCATGCATCTGTCTAGGCCCACTCAATGGCATCCTGGTTTCTCAGAGCCTAGCCTCGCAGACTACCTACTGTGCTGGGCTGCTGAAAATTCAAATGTCACAATGCTATATAAAGAGATGAGATGCTATAAACCCCTAAGGCAGCTGAGCTGTTAGAGGCTGGCCATGACCTGGGCCAGCGGGCACTGCCTAAGGCTTCGGAAGCCCAGGCCAGTCCTGTGCCCCAACTGTGGCTGTAGACCTGGAGTGGGCCCTAGAAGTTTATCCTAGAATGTTCTCCAAAGTCCCTCCTGGCTCTGACAAACTGATCCCACACCCAGAATGAGTAGTCCCTTTTATTTAGCTAAAATTTGTCTTACTTAGACCCCACCCCTCACTGGAAATGTCCGTAAAGGCAGAGAAGTAGGAAGCATATGCTTCACTCTCAAGGAAGGGAGCGAAGAAGGAATAGCCCACAGCAGCCCAGTGGAAAGCATGGCATTTTTTTACAGTTTATTCTTGTATCTTGAAAATTCATGTATATTTAACACTCTAATAATATATCTATGTCGTAAGTTAAAAAGAATACCTTTTCATCTCCATGTCTCTGAGCAAACCTGGCCTGTGAGAAAGATGCACCATGTTTATTCTGCAGCTTTGCATCCCCTTGGGGTGCCTGTATGAACTTCAGTTTCAGGCAGTCAGGATGGACTCCTGGCCTGTAGGGGTGGCAGTTGTCATCAGGTCTCTCCTATCTGGTTGGGAAAAAGGCAGTCAATTCCCTAAGGACTTTTTTTTGGCCTGAGTCGAGAGGGAGAGCACAGTTCCCACTAGGACTTTCCCACGGAGCAAGGAGAGGGCAGTCCTCTCAAAGCCTATCTTTGTAGTCGTCTTATGACAGGCAGAATAATAGCCACATCCTGGCTGGGCACAGTGGCTCATGCCTGTAAGCCTGGCACATTAGGAGGCCAAGGCAGTAGAATCACTTGAGCTCAGGAGTTCAAGACCAGTCTGGGAAATGTGGAGAAACCCTGTCTCTACAAATATATATATATATACACACATATATATATATATATATACACACACACACATACATTTATATATATATGTATGTGTATATATATATATACATTTATATATGTATATATATATATACACACACACATATACACACACACACACACACACACACACACACACACACACACATATATATATATAGGCTGAGTATGGTGGTGCGTGCCTGTAGTCCCAGTTACTTGGGAGGCTGAGGTGGGAGGATTGCTTGAGCCCAGGAAGTTGAGGCTGCAGTGAGCTATGATCACGCCACTACACTCCAGCCTGGGTGACAGAGTAAGACCCTGTCCCCACTCCCCCAGCCCCCCAAAAAAGGCCACATCCTAATCCCCAGAACCTGTATGTTATGTCACGTGGTAAAGGGAAATTTCACATTGCAGATGGAATTAAGTTTGTTTATCAGCTGATCTTAAAATAGGGAGATTTTCTTGGATTATCCAGGTGATAATGTATTCACAGTGTCCTTAAATGTATTCATGTACTCACAAGGTCCTTAAACATGGCCGAGGCAGAGACAGTGACACAGTGTGGGAAAGACTCCACTGACTACGGCTCACTTTGAAGATAGAGGAAGGGGACTGCCAGCTGAGGGATGCAGGTGGCCTCTAGATACTGGAACTAGAGCCTCCAGAAGGAACTTGGCCACACTGACACCTTGATGTTGGCTTGTCAAGATCCATGTAGGACATCTGGCTTCCAGACAGCAAGATAAATTTGTGTTGCTTGAAGCTGTTCAGATTTGTCACAGCAGCAATGGGAAATGAAGACACCCCCCTCTCTGGAAAGGCCTTACCTTAGGCTTATCCTGTCTCCCTCCTCTCTCTGCTGGGGTTCTAGGACACTCAGTTGTTGCTGACTAGTCGAGTAGCTTTTCTGGTCAAAGCTGTCCCCTTAATGTGAGGCATAAGGATCCCCACTAATATTGTCGGAGAATTGGGCTATTTTTGTGAGTCACTCAAAAAAGAAAGCCAAACATGGCTCTAAATGGCAGAGACATATTTTCTTTTCCTTTTTTAAGAGTAGAAAGCCTGGCTCAATTTAGAGGGTCTTCATGATGTTGCACTGGGGTCCAAATATTGCATCAATATAAAAAATAAAGTTGAGAGCTTTCTGCTTATCTGTGTCTTTCTGTCATTCCCTAGCACTTTTTTTTTTTTTTTAACCACTCCTCCACTTAAGGCAAGTAAGTTGCAAAGCCATTTCATTCCTGTTTTGTTACTAAGAAGAAATGGGGGGAGACAGGTCATTTAAAAATGTTGGGTATGAGTAACCTTGGAATGTTGAGAGGCTATGCAGGAATCTTTCTGCTGACTGAGGAGTGTGGGTGGACACGAAGCTGGGAGGCATGCCGTGGAGGTTAAGAGCCAGTCTGTAGCTAGACTGCTGAGCTAGGATCTCAGCTCAGTCACTTAATCAGCTTCATGGCCTCAGGCAAGTTATTAAACTTTCCTGAGCTTCAGTTTCTCTACCTATAAAATGGGGATAATTATAGTACCTATCTTCAGAGCAGGTGGTGGCAAACACTCTCTATAAACGTCCAGATAGTAAATATTTTTGGTCTCATAGGTCATATAGTCTCTGTTGCAATTACTCAGTTCTGCCGCTGTAGCACAAAAGCAGCCAAAGATGTTGTGGTAAATGAATGTGTTCCTATAAAACTTTATTTACAAACACAGAGAGTAGGCCAGATTTGGCCCATGAGCTGTAGTTTGCTGACTGCTGTTGTAGAGTTATTGTGGGGATGAAGTGAATTCATGAATCTGTGGGCACAAAGGGAGTGCTTCAAAGTGCGCTCCTTTGATGTTGAAGCAGAAGCGTTGGATGAGGTCAGAAGAAGAGGCTGTGATAAGATGGAGAGAGAGAAGAGGAGCCCTCTGGAAAGAGGTGCCTGCTGGCACAGTGCTGACGCAGGCAAGCAAGGCTCCTGTCTCCTCTGGTAAATTCACCTGCAATAGGGAAGCTCTGTGGGCCCAGAGACCCTAAGTGAATTGCTCATGATCTCTCAGCTTTGCTTACTGTCTCAAAGTTTGGATTTTAGAAAGTCCTTTGTTATTATTTTAAGACATTCATTAAAAGATAGAGAATTCCATGGCTTCTTTCCCTGAAATTCCCTAATTTTGTTATTTAGTGTTTTTTTATTTAGTCTTTATTCCAGCAACTCTCAAGTTTCAAACATAATATCAACTACTGATTTTTCAGCCCCCGAGAGAGCCCAACAGTCTGCATAGGGCGACCATCACACAATTGGGATGGCCCAGTGCCCTCTCTACAGGGGTAGACACCAAGGCGGGGACGGAGTCCAACCCCGGGTCCACTTGATTCAAAAGCCCCTGCTATGCTTGGCACAGGTGGCTCACGCCTGTAATCCAACACTTTGGGAGGTCAAGGCGGATGGATCACCTAAGGTCAGGAGTTTGAGACCAGCCTGGCCAACATGGTAAAACACCATCTCTACTAAAAATACAAAAATTAGGTAGGCCTGGTGGAGGGCGCCTGTAATCCCAGCTACTCAGGAGGCTGAGGCAGAAGAATCACTTGAACCCAGGAAGTGGAGGTTGCAGTGAGCTGAGATCGCGCCACCGCACTCCAGCCTGGGCGACAGAGCAACACGTACACACACAAAGCCCCTGTTCTGAGTTTCTGTCTGGGATGATGAAAAGGTTCTGGAAGTGGATAATGGGATGGTTGTACAACACTGTGAATGTACTTAATGCCACTGAATTAACACTTAAAAATGGTAAAAATGGTAAATTTTATGTCGCATATATTTTACTACAATAAAAAAAAGGGTCACAACTAGAACAGCATTCCCTATACTTTCTGAGTTTTGACAAAAAAAGGAAAAAAGAATGCTGGTGATTTCTGTAAAAGTAGGGCATAGGGTTCCTGATGGTGGGGGCAGGGGGCAGGGGGCTGTGGATAGAAGGGACTTTTGGGATATCTGATAAAGTTCTCTGACCTGTGTGCTGTTTGCCTTACGATTGATTTAGACATTCATTTGATTTCTGTGGCTTTCAAATTGTTGTTTGATTTTACAATAAAAGATTTTCTTTAAAAGTTCCTGTTCTTTCCACAAAAATATTTGGTCTCCAGAGCACCCGGATTGAACTGAGGCAACTGCCCCTCCCATGTCAATTCCAGACATAAGGGTCTGTGGATGCCCCATGGTTGAAATAATGTACCACTAATTCCTCCAAAAAATGGAAATATGAATACAGGGCAGAAGGCCACTTTGGGGAAGGTGCATGAAATGTCCAGAAAGGGAAATCTGACACCTGGATCTCTCCCTACAAGTGCCCAGGACGTGGTCTCTGTGCAGAGCGGCTTCCCAGCCCCGCCTGGAAACAGCTAAACTTTAGCCACCCCCTGTTCAGAACAGGCTTGGAATGAGCTTAAAGGGCCTCGCGACTTCATCACACAGAAATGGTTTTATTTCCTGACTTTCTTGATACAAATTTCGATACACATCTGCTAAATCAGCCTTATTAATTTCATTATTCCGTTCCTCTGTGCTCTTGCCTTTTTTTTTGCCTGGGTGAACTGTCCAAGAATGAGAGAGAGATGTTATGCCTCCCAATGCTATTGTGTTTCTGTCAATTTCCGTCTCTATTTTTAACAGGCTTTTCTTTATTTCAGTGAGATGTAATTTAAAGCAATAATAGTCCATGAGCGTGTTATTCTCAAGGTGGATTGAAGCCTTATCTATAGAAAAGGACTCTCCTTAATCCTGTTTGACACCTGTACCTTGAACACGCTTTGGTCTGATATGAATACTGGGATTCTTGCTGTAGTTTGATTTGCTTGGTAGACCTTTGCTCAACCTTTTACCTTCAACCTTTCAGTATCACTTTGTTTATCTTATGTAAATAGCTAGAGTTTTTCAAAACACAATCTGAAAGTCTTTTCTTTTTGATAATGAGTTTGGCCTATTTGAACTTCTGGTCAAAATCATTATATGTGGTCTGCAACAATCTGTTTTGTGCTTTCTGGTTTTCATGTTTGCTTTCTGTTTCGAAACATGGATGAGATTTCCTTTGTTTTATTTTTGTGTTTCTGCAGCTTCAGGTTCTGTTTGCATTATGGTATATTTACCACTGAGTCATTCAAAGCATTCTTTAGTTTACATCTCCCTAATTATGAAACTCATGAGCAAAATGGTCTCTTTTGAGTCCCTCTCCTAGTTAACACCAGGAGTTAAGCACCCTTTTTAAAAAAAATTCATCTCTTCTTAGGCCTGTGAAGGTAATTTGGATTTTTATATATCAATTATGCTTATTGCTGTATCTATTTTTGCATTATGTATAAAATTATATGTAATTTTTGCATCTGCATACACTTTTATAACAATTATTTAGACTTCACTTTCCTTCCATGGGTTCCAATGATCCCTGCTCAGCCGTTTCTACCATGACCCCAGCTGTAAAGTATGCCATTGCTCTTGGCTGGTTGACATCAGACTTCAGGATTAGCTTCAAGAAGGGGATGTGGCTGGAACATCGTGTGAGCCCCATACAGTGCAGAATGTCTCCCAGTTGCTCCACTGTCTCTGGGATTTAATGCTTCAGAGGAGTCGGAGAGTGGCCTCGTTTTTGCATCTCTATGGGAAGTTTGTTTTTTTCCTGGCCTAGATATTTGTAAGATTTTCTCCACTAAGTATGTCAAAATTTTGGCAAAACCTGTCTAAGTATGACTCTCTTTTCACCAATTCTGCTAGAACGCAGAAGCTGGCTAGTTTGCTCATATAATCTGTACATTTCCATATAAAATTGTTGTAGTTCAAAAACTGTAGAATAATGGAAATTTTGTATGGCCCAATCTACAGTACTAGGTCTGTCTTGAGCCCACTTAAGTTTGTTTCCTAGTGAAAAAAAAAAAAAATTCTTATTCGAAAACAGAAAAATTATGGAGACTATATACAGAGTTCCCATACAACCCCTCATCCAGTTTTCCCTATTATTAATGTTTTATATTAGTATTTTGTGCATTTGTCACAATGAATAAATATTGATGTTATTATTAGCTAACACCCATTCTTTAATCAGATTTCCTTAGTCTTTTTCTCAAACATCCTTTTTCTATTCCTGGATCCCATCTAGAATATACCACATTATATTTAGTTGTCATGCCTCCTTCAGCTCCTTTTGGCTCAGGCTTTCTCTATCTTTGATGAACTAGACAGTTTGGGGGAGTATTGGTCAGGTATTTTGTAGGATGGCCTTCAACTGTAATTTGTCTGATGTTTTTCTCATGGTTAGACTGGGCTTATGGGATTTGGGGAAGAAGACCACAGAGGTAAAGTTACTTCCATCACATCATGTCAAGGGAGCTTTCAATGTGATTTATCACTGCTGATGTTGACCTTGATTGCCTGGCTAAGGGAACGTTTGTCAGGTTTCTCGACTGTCAAGTTATTCTTTTTTATACCCCCTCTTTTCCTACTGTACCCTTTGGAAGGAAGTAACTTAAGAAGTGTGTAGTTATGAACTACCTCTTTGGAGTGTGAAGTATCTATGTAAGTTATTTTGAATTCTTCTGTGTAGGAGACTTGCCTATGTCCTCCCATTTATTAGTCAATCATTTACATAATAGTAAACTTGCAGAGATTTATTTTATACTTTGGGTTATATTCTAATACTACTTTAATTTTCTGTGTTCAAATTATTCCAGCTTTGGCCATTGGGAGCTCTTTCAATTGGCAACTGTACTTCCTTGATACAGCCCCACCAGTATGTGTGTTATTCCTTACCTTCTGGTATTACAAAATACTCCAGAATCATATTGTCTATTTTTCCTGCCCCATAAAACCAGCCATTTGTCTAAGGAGCCCTGGTTCCTTTTACTGGAGAATGGTGTTAGGAACCAAAATCTGGGTGTTAGGCGTGCTCATTGCTACTGTTTCTACTGTTTCGGATTTTGGTTCTGTTTCTTTTGTCCTGGTTTTCCCTTAGGACAACTCCCTTCTCCAGTATTCACAACTGTTATCCTTTATCTCACTGGATTGATCTCTTGGGCAATTTCCTCTGAATTCTGGGAAAGTATCTCAAGTTTGCCCTCCACCTTATTGATTTTTATTTTTCTTGGCTTTAATTCTGCTGTCTACTACCTCCATTGCAGACTCCAGTTCTACTATTTGATATCTGGTTTTCTTGCCTGTCCTCTGTACCTCCTTCTCCATCTTATCCCACCATAAATTAGAAACTTGCTTTTCCTCTGAGCTTTCCAAAAGTAACTACCTTCCCGTTGTTCCTGAGTATTAAGTCCTTGTATCCTCTGTTGCACTTTGTCCAGACTTCGTATTTCATTCACACACACTCAATAAATTGTTGAGCAAATTAGGTTGGGTTTTAGGTGATGGGAAACAGAAGAGTGACCAAGACAGAAATTTCTGCTTCCTGGAGCTTACATTCTAATGGGAGGAGACAGATGATAAAACACCAGGTAAAATGAATAGAAGGCCAGATATTGTTAGAGGTTGAATTGTGTCTCCCCGAAAAATACATTGAAGTCATAACCCCTAGTACCTCAGAATGTGACCTGATTTGAGAGCAGGGTCATTGCAGATGTAACTAGTTAGGTAAAGATCATACTAGAATAGGGGAAGCTCTTATCTAACATGACTGGTGTCCTAAAAAGACAATATAAAAAGAAGAGAGGACATGCCATGTGTGGCAGAGATTGGTGTGATGCAGTGGTGAGCCACAAACTGCCAAGGATTACCGGTGATGCCAGCAGCCAAGAGAAAGGCAAGGAAGAGTCCTAAGCCTTCGAGAGAGCACATTCTGTTGTTATAAACCACCTAGTTTGTGGTACTTTGTCGCAGCAGTCCCAGGAAATGAAAACAGATATCAATCAGGGAAATGGAGGAGAAAATTAGCAGAAAGGGACAAGTGGGAGTTGGAGGAACAGGGATTTCAATTTTTAAATAAAGTGTTCAGGGAAAGCCTCTGGGAGAAGGGGATGACTGGACAAAGACTGCAACAGGTACAAGAAGGAGCTGTGCATGTGTCTGGGTGAGGGGAGCCTTTGCCAACAGATGAGGACTGTGTCATTAGTGCTGCTCTCCTGGTTTATGTGATACTGGAATCCTTTCTCAGAAGTACATGCAGAGCAGTGGAGAAAGCTGGGCCATGACATTGCCCAGACCTGGGTTTGAATCCCAACTCACCATTTTTCAGCTGGGTGTCTTGCGGTAGTTGCTAACCTCTCTGAGTCTCGAGTCCACATCTGTGAAACAGGGATACAAAAATTCCCTCCATCTGACGGTGTTGGGGAGGACGAATTGAGCAAATAAAGGTAAAGGGCTCTGCACAGGGCCTGGCCTGTGGTCAATGCACTGGAAAGGTGGCTATTTCGGCTGTTATTTTCATTATGGTTAATGTTGGTGCTACTTCTGTTGGAGTTGGTTGGCTGATGGGCAGAGAACCCAGTTCCATCTCCAGTTTCTTGCTGACTTTCAACTAGTACCTCTGCTCTGCACACAAAGGTTCTTTAAACATTAAAGTCCATAGATGCTGGGCCTCTGGAGCTCAGGGAGCTATTTCAGGTGCCCACCATGGGGAGATGCCTCTGCATGTGGCAGGAGAATGTGAGCGCAGCTGCAGGCCCTCCCCTCCTCTCCCAACCCTGCCCCAGATGCTTCCTGCAGAGCAGCCACCCCACCCCTTAATCCTCCAGGCCCCACACAGCCTGTGACACTGCAGCGGGGAGACCGGGCTCCAGCCGGGAGACCGGGCTCCAGCCACCTGGGCTGTCCAGCAGGCCCTTCCCTGACTACTGTGTCCTCATCTGCAGAGGCTCCCAAGGCTGAAATGTGACCCGTAGGCTCTGTGTCTGCTCTGGAGGAGGTGGTAGACAACTGATAGGTTGCTTCCCTTGCTCCCCTTCTCTGGGCTTTGGGCTCCCCATCTGTGAACTGGAGGATTTAGAGGGCAACTGCTCTAAGCTGCTACCTGCTCTGACTGGTGTAACCTGGGACCCACACAAGACAGAAGGGACATATCTGCAGTTGGCATCTGGGGTCTCCATGCTAATGACTTTAAGTGAGGGCCTGAAGGAATGGAGGAGAGGGAAAGAGGAATTTGATAGCTCTGATGACACTGGCATCTGCTTACAAACCTCCAGGAATTCCCCAGGATAAAATATCAAACTTCTAAGCTTGGCATTCAAGGCTCCTGGGAACTGACTTCTGTTTCAGCCTCCCTTCTACCCCACTCCAGGTACTTCTGCCTCTGTGGAATTCCTGCTGATCCTCAGCCATGATGAGCATGGCTACCCTACCCTCTGATCTTCCCTCCTACCATGCTGGGCTCCTGTAGGAGGAGATCCCGCTCTTCCTCCACCACTAAATGTTGTCTCTTTTTGGAGTCTTGTCTGAGCCTTCTCCCCAGGTGGGATGAGTCACTTCCTCCCTTTGTTCCCAGGCCCCTTTGTTCCTGTTTCCCCTGAGAGGTCTCTGTCTTCTTCACCACGCTGGGAGCAACCTGAGGACAAGGTCAAGGCCAATGATGTCTATGAGCCCAAGAGAGGGTCTGGTGCATAAAAGCTGTTTGAGAGAGTTTGCAGAATGAATGGACAAATGAAAGTTAGAGACTGACTTAAAACTGGGGAAACCTCTAGTTGACCCTTTCTGTTCCTAAAGTGAGTATCACCAGATAGGGGTCAGGAGCCCAGGCTTTCAGTTGCAAAAAGAAGACGTCTTTGCTGTGGGCTTTCTGCAAGACAGTTCCTCTCTCTGTGACTCTTCAAAACAGACATGATAATCACGTGTGCCCTGCTTGCCCCTGAGGCTGCATTGAGAGATATCAAACCATCAGGAAAGTGCTCAGTGGCTGTGCACCTGCAGCCAGCACCTCTGACCAGTGTTGGACAGCAAGGAAGGGAAAGCCAAGGGAAGCCAGTTCCTGGGAGCTTCTCCTGTCTGGGATGCCAAGGTAGAAATGAACTTGAGACCCAGACCAAACCTGAGGCTCTCTCATAGTCAGGCAATTTGGGCACCCAGGGCATTCAGATCAGTCTGCCATTCACCCTGTGGCTAGCCACACCTACCTTCAGCTTTTTGACACTGGTACAAGGATCGTTGGAGAAGCTCTCGGTGTCTGAAATCTCAATGTCCTCGCCATACAGAACTCCAGTCAGGTCGTTCCGCACCTGTCAGCAAAGAGAAAGCAGAGGGTGGGTGTGTTGGGGACCATAGGAAGGGCTAGTTCAGAGGGGTCACCCTGGGGAAGTCAACTGCGCAAAGCGATTTTCTCTATCAACAATGCAAAGTGAGTGGTTTTGTTTTACATTATTAACTAGACCGCCCCATGAAAACTTGAGGATCCCCAGTCCCACCCTGCAACTGACACATGGATACAAGGAGGCCAGACAGGGAAGGGACTTTCTAAGATTGCCCAGGGAGTTCCTGCAAGAGTCAAGATTAGCACCTTTGCTGGTGTTTCTTCACCACATCACATTGTCTCCAAATCAGGCTATTCTATTCTGTCTTTGTTAATATTTTGCATTATTTATTTGCGATATTATTTCACTTTTATGGTGAGGAAATAGCTAAGATATTCGAAGACAATACAGAGTAGAGGAAAGAGGAAGGAAGTATGGAACCTGCCTGTGATGTTAAACGTAACAATGTGTCTACTCACACACAGAATGAGGAATATCTATGGATGTGAAAAGCAAAGGGCTGCAAACTCCAGTGTTACCAGGACCAGCCAGTGTGTGAACTAGCCTGTGTGGAAGGATATTACAGGATGATAGGGCTGGGCGTGGGCTCACACCTGTAATCCCAGCACTTTGGGAGGCCAAGACGGGGGGCTTGCTTGAGCCCAGGAGTTCAAGACTGCAGTGAGCCATGATCATGCCACTGTACTCCAGCCTGGGTGACAGAACAAGACCTTGTTTCAACAGAACAAAACAAAACAAAAGACAGCAACAGTTGGTTGCTGAGTTAGAACATGGGTCAAGGGTTACCAGACCTTCCGATTTTTGGAGGGAGAAATCAGAAATTTAGACTTTTAAAATATAAAATCCCCTAATTTTTAAATGTTGATACTATTTTGAATTAAAAAAAAAGAAAGGATCAAACCAAATAAACTTAAAGTCTGTATCTGGCCTGCGGCCATGGCTGTGCACCCTCTGACATATAACGATGGAAACTGGACTTTGTGTTTTAGTAGCAAGAACTAGGTTGGGGTTAGGGGATCCGGCTTCCAGGTCCTGCTCTATCACTGACTTGCTTGTGACCTCAACCTCTCGTGTGATTCTCCCCTTCTCTGGGCCTCAGTTTCTTCCTCTTTAGGAGATGCTTAAAGCACTTCTTGTTCACACCCATTAGCATGGCTATTACCAAAAAGCAAAACCACAAGTGTTGGTGAAGATGTGGAGAAACTGGAACCCTTGTGTATTGCTGGTGAAAATGTAAAATGCTGCCGCTGCTGTGGAAAACAGTATGGCAGCCCCTCAAAAAGATAAATATAGAATTACCACATGATCCAGCAGTTCCACTTCTGGGCATGTACCCAAAAGAATTGAAAGCAGGGACTTGACAGACATTTTACACCCATGTTCATAAGAGCATTTGTTCACTGTAGCTAAAAGGTAGAAGCAGCCCAAAAGTTCACTGCTCGATGAGTGGATAAATGAATTGTGGTGTACACAGACAGTGAAATACTATTCAGCCTTCAAAAGGAATAAAATTCTGACACATGCTATAACATGGATGAGCCTTGAAGACATCATGCTATGTGAAACAATGCAGACACAAAAGGACAAATATTGTATGACTCTATTCATATGAGACACTCAGTTTAGTCACATTAATAGAGACAGAAAGTAGAATGGTGGTTACCAGCAGCTGAGGGGAGGAGGGGATGGGGAGTCATTGTTTAATGGGCACAGAGTTTCAGTGTGGAATGATAAAAAAAAAAGTTCTGCAGATGCAGTAATGATAGTTGCACAAACATGTGAATATACTTACTGCTACTGAACTGTACCCTTATAAATGGTTAAAGTGATAAATTTTCTGTTATGTATATTGTACCACAATAAAAACTTCTCATTTCAACACTTGGTGGATCCTTGTAATGTATACATCAGAGCGTTTTGGATAATCTGGCCCTAAATGTCACAGGATGGTCACCACCAAGGAAGGGAGACAAAAGAGACTGTGATGGGAACTGCCATCTTTTGTTTCTTTGAGAGAAATATGAAGCAAATGGAGCAAATGTGAACATGTAATCATTCTGGCTAGCAAGTCTATGGGTGTTTATTTTATTCTGAATGCTTGAAGTGCCTCGTGATCAATGTTTTGTAAAAAGAAAGATGCTGTCACAGTCAGGGTGATCCTTGTCCATCCTTCGTTTTTACCTCAATTCGATGGAAGATTGGTAACTAGCTAATGGGGGGGGAAAAGTTAACTTTTCCATCGGAGTTTATTTCTGCTGTCGCAAATCCTTTTGGCTACAGGTGGGTCCCATGATGAGTTTTGAGCAGCAGGAGGGTGTTGTGGAACAACAGTCATTATTAAACCGGGAAAACGTGCACACGTGGCCCTCCTGGGAGGAGCTCAATGTGTGAGCTCCTGGAAATGCACAGTCAAGCCTTGGCTCTCCACCTGCATGGCACCCACATTCCGAGAAACTACCCAAGCTCTCAAGTCTCAGTTTTTACACCTATAAGACGGGGGCAATACAGCAAGTAGCTCATGGGGCTGACTCAAGGCCCAGCAAAAACACTGAAGATGTGGAATGGCTTTGTAAACTCGAAAGCTCTACACACCACTTAGAAGTTGGAGTGATCACTCCCAGGCAAATGGCAAGGCATCAAGGCAGCAGTGGCGTGGGTATCCACACGTGTATATTAATGTGTGCATGAAAGCTATATATAAACATGGCAGAATAAAATGTTTTATAGGTGGTCAGAACTCAAAACAAAGATAAAACACACCCTAGAGGTCATCTCATCCCTCCGCTCATTTCACAGATGAGGAAACTGAAGTGTGATTCCCAGTCCTGGCTGGCTCTTCTGGATTCTGCCAGATGTGGACAGTTTCGGAGGCCCGATGAACCAGAAGAGGCCAGAACAGATGGTCAGTGAGGTCAGCCACTCACCGCCCATAATCTCAGCACCAAGGAGTCTGTGCTCACCTCAAGTATTTATCCTAATGGACTTTCTGGGGAAAGCAAATGGAGGCAATCAGTAATATTATAAATGGCATTTTAAAGTAACAAAAGCATGGAAAAGAAATAATGTAATAGATCTTCCTCACAAGGGAAAAAAATTTACATGCTCCTTAAGTGGGTAGAAAGACCCTTTAGTGCACTGATGGAAGATTTACTAAGAAAATTTGTAAATACCTAGGTTTCATTCTGGAACTGCAGTTATCTCTTGTTTAAAACAGAGCCAGGCCAGGTGCAGTGGCTCACGTCCGTAATCCCAGCACTTTGGGAGGCCAAGGCGGGTGGATCACCTGAGGTCAGGAGTTCAAAACCAGCCTGGCCAACATGGTGAAATCCCATCTCTACTAAAAATATAAAAATTAGCCAGTCAGTAGTGGCACATGCCTGTAATCCCAACTACTTGGGAGGCTGAGGCAGGAGAATCACTTGAACCCGGGAGGCAGAGGTTGCAGTGAGCCAAGATCACACCATTGCATTCCAGCCTGGGCAACAGAGCAAGACTCTGTCTCAAACAACAACAACAAACAAAAAACAAACAAACAAAAAAACCAGAGCCAATGTCTTGCCATTAACTACATTTCTGCAAAATGATTTCCTTTTTTCTATTAATCTCCTTTATAAAAATAGAAGTATGTTCTTCTGGGAAAGGAATAACTCTTAATTCCCAATAAAATACACTCACACACACAACACACTCACATACACACACACACACACACACACACACACACACACAAAGTATGGCAGGGGGTGCCCCTGGGAGCCTAATCTGCATATTGGGCCAAGTGAGGCAGCCACCAGGAGTCGGATTTGCTGAAAGCTGTGGGCATCCTGGGAGGGACAGGGAGAGATGGGTTAATAATGGGCAGGGGAGGTTAGAAGGCTTCCCCTCACCTGGAAGGGAGCCCCAGGAGGGCAGGAGACACAGACTGACAGGGAGTGAGGGGTGCTGTGAGCAGGCACCGAGGGATGCTGGAAAGGAGGTGAGGAAGGACTGGGCTCCCTAAAGGCCAGGGCCTCTGGGGCTACCCAAAGGGGAAAACTCTCGCCGCTTCTGGTGCAGCGGATCCAGGACCTGGCCAAGGAACAAATCCACAAGGAGCCGAAGACATTTGGCATGGAGAGAACAGATGGGTCAGAGCCCCTGGAATAAACAATCTGCGATAAGAGGCTTGGAGGCAATAGTTGTTGACTTGACACCTCCTCCACACCCCGACTACAAGAACTGGTGTGGCCCATCCGCGTGAGTTCGTGCCAGAAAGCATGTCCCTGAAGCAGTGGTTCTCAAACAGTGGCCCCTGCACCAGTAACACCAGCACCATCTGAGAACTTGCTAAAAATGCAAACTCTCCAGCCCTACCCAGAACTACTGAATCAGACACTCTGGGGTGGGGTCCAGCACCCTGTGTTTTAAAAAGCTCTCCAGGTAATTCTGATACATGTTTAGAGAACCACATTCTAAACGAAGCCAGATAAGTTTTAAGTAAACGATCGATAATTGTGAGAAAAAATTTTAATGCTTGGATATTTTCCCCTTGGTTAGGAGACCAGAATGTATTAACTGAGCAAGGCAATTGACAAAGGGTGATTAAGACTAGGAACCGCTGGCCCCCTTCCCTGCCCAACCCCCCAGCTCCTTTTTTAAAAAAATTATTTAATTATTTATTTTTGAGACAAAGTCTCACTCTTTCGCCCAGGCTGGAATGCAGCAGCATGATCTGGGCTCACTGCAACCTCCGCCTCTCAGGTTCAAGCAATTCTCCTGCCCCAGCCTCCCGAATAGCTGAGACTACAGGTGCACGCCACCAAGCCCAGCTAATTTTTGTGTTTTTAGTAGAGACGGGGTTTTGCCATGTTGGCCAGGCTGGTTTCCAACTCCTGACCTCAAGTGATCCACCTGCTTTGGCCTCCCAAAGTGCTGCCATTATAGGCGTGAGCCACTGCACCTGGCCAGGAACTATTTTTAAAAGGTATCACATCTAGAATGAAGGAAGGGACAATCCCTCTCTGTCGTCCATCTCAGACCACACCTAGAGCACTGGGCTCAGTTCTGCTTGCCTTTATCAGGGTAGCGACAAAGTGGTTCACACTCAGAGGACAGAGGTGTGACTAGGACAGGGACCAAGAACCCTTTAGGGAGACCATAGGCACGGGCTGATGGAGAGCGTAAAGGTCACAAAGGGTGAGACCACTGACTCCTCAGTCTCCCATGCAGCTTTGGGAACCAAACAGCCAAATGCAAGAATGTCAATATTTCAACTCAGACTTCAAGTTCTAGGAAGCCCCACATTTTTCATAAAGCGAAGAGCCAGGAGAAATCCACGGCTTTGAGGGAAAGCCAGCAGTGGGGACAGCCCCACTCATGCTGAGCAGGGAGAAAATGCCGCCAGGTCAGATCAGCCGTCTGAACAGCAGAGATGAGTGCGTCTGCCCACAACCTCCCTCCCAGCTGGTTCCTGGGGCTGTGGTGAAGAGAGTGACAGGGACTTGTCACTCCAATAAAGCCCTCACAATGGCTTCGTTCCTGCAACTGACTGAGCATACAACCTCCGTCCACACACTAGGCATGGGAGTGCAGTCTTTATCCATGCCTGCAAGACACAGGGGGAGAAGGGGAGGGGCTGGAGGAGGAAAAGGAGATCAGAGGAAAAGGTGGAAAGCAAATGGAATTGGGAAGGGAGTGTAGGTAAACGGATGACTCAGAAGGATCTTCTCACTCAGCAATTAATTGAGTCCATGTGACCTGTTTAAGCCTAATGTGGGTCTGCACTGTCCCATCAAGGAGGCTGGTCCTCACTTCTGAGAAGGCCACAGTGCCACTCCATTGCAAGGCCTCCTCCCTGTTCTGAAGCCTGCACCTCTCTGTTGAAAACAGAACAGCTGCCAGAGGATGCCGGGCACTGTCCTCTCTCTAGAATCACCCAGCCTTGGGTTTATCAAATCACTGCATGACCTGCCGCCTCAGTGTGTGGGCCAGTCTGTTCTCTCCACCCACACTGTCTCTGCTTTAGGGCCCCAAGACTGTATCTGCATGCCCTGCCAGGCTCTTATCCCCTGCAACTCCCTGCTACCCACAGGTAGGGCCAGTGAACTCCTGGATCCTATGAATCCCCCCACTTGGCACTGGACACTCCTGCCCTCCATGGATGCAAGGTGAGGGGCCTGAGGTCAGGAGCCCTGGGGTGCAGCCCCCAGTCAGCCTGGAAAGGGACCTTTCTCTGACCTCAGGCTCTTAATCTGAGCTCTTGCTTCATTCCTGGGACTGAAATTCTATCTCATGCCCAGTCACTGCCTGGCTTCTGGACTTGAGTACCTTTCCGAGCCGCCACTCACCACTTTGGATTTTTCAGAATGGGCTCTGTTTGTCCCTACCAGTCCCACTCCTTCATTCACTCACTTATTCACCCACTCATTCATTTCTGATATTGACATCTCTTCTGTTTCAGGAAACTTCTGAGGTAGGACCGGGCCTCTAACGATGACCAAAACCGTTCCCTGTCCTGGATCTCTGTCTAGTGAGGGCAAGAGGCATTCATCAGCTGACTGTCCCAGGGAATGTGTAAATGTTCACTGAGACAAGGGCACTCAAGTTCAGGGGCAGGCTCCTGGGAGGGGCTGTAGCAGAGGAGTCAGCCCCAGGCCAGGAGGTGGGGCAGGGGGAAGGATTCCAGGCCGAGGAGCAGCATGTGTACGTCCTGTGACGGGAAGGAGCTGGTGGAGGAACTAAAAGAATGTCCCAGTGGGCTTAATGCAGAGCCTAAAGCAGGGCTTGGGGGAGGCTGTCCGAATGAACTGAGGAAGAGGTGGGTGAGGACAGCCCGGACAGGCCTTCCAGTTCAGGTGAAGGATCAGGTCTCGGCCCTCAGCACAGTGGTAACCCAGGATGAGGTTTTAAGTGATGGAGTGACATTATTAGAACTATGATTTGAGACAGTTGCTCAGGCTTCTGTGGGACACTGAGGGGCAGGGACATGAGGGGAAGAGGAAGGGCAGGGAGGGGCTCCAGCAATGGTCCAGGCAAGGGATTCTGGAGGCTACATGATATGATACGGGAGGTGGCAAGAAGTCGGCTTGGGGGTACATTCAGGACAACTAATAATCTGTATTAGTCATCTACTTCTGTGCAACAAATTATCCCAAAACGTAGCAGCTTAAACCAATATGCATCCACTGTCCCTCACAGTTTCCATGGTGAGGAATGGGGAGCAACTTAACTGGGGGTTTCTGGCTCAGGGTCTTTCAGGAGGTTGTGGTCAGGTTGCTGGCTGGGGCTGCTGTCACCTAAAGACTTTGGGACTACATTTTGGAATCACCTGGGGAGTTTCAGAAACCGCTGATGCCCTAGCTGCCTCCTAAACCAATCAGAACCTCTGGGATAGGACCCAGGCATCTGTATTTTTAGAGCTTTCCAGGAGTTTCCAATGTGTAGCTAAAGTGGCTACTGACTGGGATAAGAGCAACAGAATCATCAAGCTTACAGCTGGGTTGCCAGCTTGCCTAAAAACCCCCGAGCCCCCTGTCCCCATCTCCTCCAGACCCAGGGCACCGGGATTGCTCCCCTGCTCTCTCCTGCCCCCTCTAGTAGGTACATCTCATCTTTAATCCCCAGGCCCTTTTACTCCTGGCCCTTAGCACCCCGAGCAGACCCTGACTATGACAGGAGAAAATGGAGAGAAGGAAAGGAGGCAGGAGGACATGAGAGAGAAAGCAAGACAGGGAGAAGAGAGAAGCAGAATATTATTATAGCAACTTGCTACTGCAGTCAGACCACATGTCCCACACAGAGAAGGCTCCCATGGGCAAGTGAAATTCACAGCCAGTGGCTGGAGGCTGCAGAGAGCTCCAGAGATCTCAAGGCACTTGGCTTCTATGGCCAGTAGTTCCCCAGACAACTTTCCTAATGAGGCTACTGCACCAGCAGAGGAACCATCCAGAAAGGCACAGATCCAGGTAAAGACGGGGAGAACCAGGGCTGCGCCACATGCACTTTACAACTCTTTGAAAATTCTAATTAGGTTACGAAATGAACTTGAGAGCAAAGCGAATTCTCAGCTCTCCTATGGAAGCTGAGGTAACCTACTTTGTCATTCAAATGCAGTGGCTATATATAGCCAAGAATTGTGCCGAAATGTCACTCCTCTTACCTGACTAAAGTGTATAATTATAGATTTACTTCTATTCATTCATGAAATGTGTCTTCACTTGATTAAATAGTTCATTCAAGGAAAATCCATTAAAATATGGAACATGTTAAAATGTGGCTCCTTAGAGGCAGAGGGCACCGTTGTAGCTAAGATGCTAATTAGGATAAACAGGCATTTGAAACACTCAAATCTTTGAATAATTCAGGCCACTTTTACTGGGGCTGGAGCTCCCCAGGAACTGCCATTAACTTAAGCTAATTAAAAAATTAGCCTGGAGAGGCGTAGACCAAAGCCGACTCCAAACACAGGAGAGCTGTCATGTAGAAGGGGGGGCACCTGGTTCTGCGCACCCCCGTGGTGCTGGAGCACCAACAGGTAAGATGGTTCAGGAAATTAGATTTTGGCCCAATGCCAAAAAACCCCACAGCTTTTTAATGACGGAGAAGGTGGCTTTGATAGATAGTGAGGTCTTTCAAAGATTTGGGGCATATGCGTAAAAACTTTTCCATGTGGTATATTTCTGCCTGTCCAAACCTGATGTGCATTCACTAAGAGAGCATTCCTTTTGAAAAATGGAGCCACCTACTTTTTAGATTTCTACAAATAAATTCGCTCTTAATCATCTGTAACCAGATTTGAATGTAAGTGAAAAAAAATGTAAAGGGCAAGTATGTAACTGAATATGTATTAGATCTGCTGCACACGGGGAATAGCTGTACTTGGGGAATGCCTGTGGGTATATATCCAGCTGTATCCAGGTGTATGTATGTGTGCGTGTGACCCATGCATGTTCACAGTGCAGAGCCAGTGGGTTGAAATGTGACCTCCAAAAAAGATAGGTCCAAGTTCTAACCCTGACAACTTGTGAATGTGACCTTATTTGGAAAAAGGCTCTTTGCAGACGTAATTAACTGAAGGATCTTGGGATGAGATCATCCTGGATAAATCCAATGTTAAGGATTCTTATAAGAGAAAGGCAAAGGGAGAGTTGGGGCACAGAGACATGAGGGGGAAGTCCACGTGAAAACAGAGGCAGAGGGTGGAGTGATGCAGCTGCCGGCAAGGAGCACCTGGAGCCACCAGAAGCTGGGAGATGGAGGCAAGGATTCTCTCCTAGAGATTCCAGGGCAAGCCTGCTGACACCTTCATTTAGGACCTCTGGCCTCCAGAACTATGAGACAATACACTTCTGTTGTTTTAAGCCACCTAGTTTGTGGTGATTTGTTTCGGCAGCCACAGGAAACTAACACACCTGGGGCAGGTTCCCATGGAGAAGCCTGGGCTTCCTATCCAATCTAGATGCTCACATCACATATCAAGGCCTCTGGAATGGAACCCCAGTTTCCCTCTACTTGATGGCACCATTTGTCTGTCCCAAAGATATATGGTATTTCTTACATCTCCAGAATTACCAAAAGCAGGGAAACAAGTGGAGGACCATAAGCTGTGCATTGTGGAAATGTGGGTGCCCGGGACAGGGATGCTGGCCTCATGGAGCTTCAGTGCAGGGCTCAGGAGTCTGCATCACTGACTTTGAGTTGACCCGCAAAGAGGTGACCATGAGTATGGGGCTGTAACATTTTCTTCCCCATGGACGTGTCAGCTCCAGGAGGGAAGCACTTGGTTTGTTTTGATCTCAGGATCCTGTGTAGTGCCTGGCATATAGTAGGTGCTCAGAATTGTGGTGAATGAGAGCATGGATGAGTGCATGCTGAGGCTGCACCATGGCCACCCACTCTTAGATGGAGGAGGTTAATATTCTGAGCCCACTAGACCCATCTTGAGCTGGTCTCGCAGGGATGAGGCAACTTCGCAAGGGCTGGGCTGCATGCTGAGGCTGAAGACCCAGTCTGCAGATGCAGCGGTAAGTCCCAGGGGCAGCGCCAGCTGGAACTCTGTCAGGGCCCCAATGAAGGAAGAAATCTGGGGAGAGCTGTGGTGCTCTGGGGGCACCCCTGTGGGGACATATGGGACCCGAGGGCAGCTGGAGTTCCCTGGGGACAGTTCCCTGCCTCCCTCACCATGGCAGAGAGTGTCAGGCACCTGTGACCTGAGACCTGTCCAGCTACTCACATCAAGCCCTCATGGCAGCTCCTACCTGCTGGGAGTCCAGCTGGCCTACATGGCAATTGGGAGCAGAGATCCCACCTGGCAGAGCTACAGGCCCGCACACCCAACCCATGGTGCCAGCTCTCAGCACTATCACCGCATTATGAAAGTCCTCCAGATGGAGGGCAGGGAGGCTGCAGGCTGCTCCTCTCCCCAGCCCACCACTGCTTCTTGGAGGCCTGTCTCCCAGAACCACATACTGTAGGGGAGAAACACACCCTCGGCCCAATTTCAAGAAGGCAACTGGGGCCGCTCTGGCTTTCAAATCAAATCAAATCAAATCAAATCCCTCTTTCCATCAGCCAGGCTGATGGAAAACTGATTTCTCAGTTTTCGAAATTCCAAAGAATCGTCAGTGATGGATAGGGTCATGCCCTTTCCCCAACGATGTCCATGTCCAAATCCCTAAAATATGTTACCTTACGTGGCAAAGGGGACTTTGCAGATGGGATGAAGTTAAGGATGTCAAGATGGAGCAACCATCTGGGATTATCCTGGTGGCCCAACACGATCCCAAGGGTCTTTATAAGGGAAGGAGGGAGGTAGAAAAGTCAGAGTCAGGGAAGAAATTTGTTCAAAGATGCTCTGCTTCTGGCTTTGAAAGTGGAGGAAGAGGCCAGGAATCAAGGCTCACAGGCAGCCTCTAGAAGGTGGGAAAGGCAAGGAAACATTCTCCCCTAAAGCCTCCAGAAGGAACCAGCCAAAATCAGGAACACCTTGATTTTGGCCCAATGATTTTGAACTTCTGATCTTCAGAATTATAAGATAATAATTTGTGCTGTTTAAAGCCACTAAATTGATGATGATTTGTTGCAGCAGAACAGGAAACTGATATAATAAGCTTTCACCTTGAGATCCCATACATCTTGAAATGCCAACATGCTGTTTGAAGCCTTCCCTTGTTCCCAGGCTAGCAGTGACTTTTCCTCTGAACTCCACAGTCCTGGGCTCCAGATCCCTCTTCTCGGCTAAACAGAATGTCCTGAGATCTCACACACCTTCCGTCTGGGACACCTCTTACCCTCCAGATGCCTAGCATAGGGGCTGCCTGAGGAAGTAGGACCAGGTCCAAGCACCTTTCTTGGATAATGCACAAAAATTTCCTGTTGGGCATCCCCAACCATCAGTCTTCCCTTTGGCCCTCATTTTCCAAGGACCTCACCCACTCTAGGAGCAGTCGGTGAAGTCAGGCTACGCTAAGGCTGTTGGGGAATGAAATTAGCCATCAGACCTTATTGCTTTCCTTGTGACAAACTGCCCATTGCTTTAATTGTTCCAGACTCGAGGGACCAAACCAATGTTTACAAAAACATTGGGTATTAATAAAACAGGGAGGCTATATAGTTAAGGTGATGAATAGAAACTTCTATAGGAAATCAGCAATATGCAAAGTGAGTCTCTGACACCAAACTAGAAGACGGATATTAAGAAATCACACCTGAGAGCACCAAAGCAAGCCGACTTCAAAACCATTCCCTGGCTCTGAGCCCCATCCCTGCTCTTGTCTCTTGAGGAATGGTGGAGGGGATGGCAGGCGGCCACATAGGGAAGTCTAGGCCTGTGAGACAGCACTTCGTGCATCCCTGAAGAACTACCACCAAACCCAGGGGACTGGCGTGGCACCTGGGCCTCAGGGAAAGGGCCAGTACCAGTGGGAGAGGCCACCGGGAAGTAGAATTCAGCTCCCTCAGAGACAGAACTTTCTAACAAGAGAGTGAGCCAAGGAAGGATGGGCCCTTCCCCAGGTGGGAGTGAGCTCCCCACCATGACAGGTGTGCAAGCAGAGGTGGGTTGCACAGGCTGTAGAAGGGATTCAGGCATCAGACGGAGGGGCAGACGAGACTGCTGCATCTCCAAGGAAGGTTTCAAATTCTCAAACCTGAGAAGTTGCAAGAGAGGCCTCAGCCAAACTTGCCCATGGGGAGCTGCCTAGGTGGTACATGTTCTCACCCCTGCAGAAATAGGACAGCTTCAGGCCGCTCCATAAGCTGGATGAGCAGTGGGATCAAATTGTCCAGCTTTGCACTTCAAGGTGGAGTTTAAAGGACTCCTTTCTGAGACCCTGGGAAATCACTGCACTTTTTATGAGCAGCTTTCTTTCCAGTTCTGGATTCCAAAGTGGGTGATTTGTCCTCAATTCATGTTCCACTCTGACATCCTAAGCCCCTAGCATTTGCAAACCCCCCTTCTTGGCTTCCACTGGCTCCCTTCTTCTAGGGCTTCAGATTTGGGTGTGGAATGAGGTGAGGAACTGAAGGGCTGGGACTCCCCTTGGCACAGACAGCAAAAGGCAAAGGTGCAAACTGCTCCCAGAGCCCACCTCTCCTCCTTCCCTTCCCTCCACTCCCCCTCTCCCACCCCTATCCCTCACTCCAAGCCCTCAGGGAGGAAGGGGGCCACAGGCGACACACCAGGATTGACTCTGGAGTGAATTTCATCCTCAACAATCTTACAAAGCAGATCCCATTCCTGTTTCCGTTTCACAAATGAGGGACTTGAAAGATTACGTCACTTGCCCAAAGCCTTACAAGTAGTAAGCCAGAGGGCCAAGACTGAAACTCATGTCTCTCTGACTTCCAAACATCCAGGAGGGGAGAGTAGAGGAAGAAGAGAGGAAGAGCTTGGGTGGTGGCACTGGCCTGGCCCTTGGGTGGTTCCTGCAGGGAGAGGACCCCCCAGTGAGTGGCTTTCCTGCTTGAGCATCCCTCTCTAGACTGGCAGGCCCTGGGGAGTTGAGACTGTGTTGGGGCCTCTCTGTGTATCCATGCTGGATATAAAGCCTGGCAAAAAGCAAGCGATCAGGACACATGGGAAAGAGAAGCATGGCAGAACTGGACATATCCAGGAAGCAAGGGCATCACAATCAGAGAATGGTAACAAAAGAAGGAGACAAGAACACTGAGGATGCACTCCACCTTCACCTCCTGGTGCCAAGGTCTGCACTCTGTCCAGCAGGCAGAGTGAGTGCTGACACTCTCAGGCCCACTCCTCATGTCTGAGAGAGGCTGAGCTCAGACCATCAGAACCGGGCTGCCACACACCAACTCACCAGCCCTCATTGGACAGCTGGGGAAACTGAGGTCCCAAGAGGGGTAGAGACTTGCCCCAAATCACACAACTTTCTAGGCACGGAGCTGGGACTCAAACCCAGTTTCTTGCCTCTAGACCAATATTGCCCAAAGCCATTTATTTAACAGCAGCAACAGAACAGTAAGCCCCCAAGAGCGCCACCCAGCTGCAGCCCTTTCAGGACCCTTTCCAAAATCCAAGACAGGCGCTGCTCCCAGGCAGTACCCAGCCCTATTCCTGACCCCCAGGGTGGCACCATCTTTGGTGATCCTGGCCCCTAGCTCCTGGGTTCCAGGACCCAGCACAAGGCTTGGCACAGAGCAGTTGCCTAGTAGCACCAAACGGACCTGGAAATCTCCCCGACATCAACCACCCTTGGGCTCAGAGTTTAGGGCAGCAGCTTCCAAGCCTGCTTATACATCTGCATCTTCCCAGGAGCTTTGTAGAAGTACAGATTCCTAGGCCCCAACAGAGCGATTTGGACACTGGTACAGGATGGATGTCAGCAATCTGTGTTTGTACAAAGTGCTATGAGATCTCGGTTGCACAGCCAGATTTGAGAGACATCCTTTTAGTGCGTTCCAGTCTGAGTGGCCCTTTAGCTTAAACTCCTTTGTTCCTAAGGGCCCTCTGATGGAGATACTACGGTGCACTGCCAGAATCTTCCAATGGACAGAGGCACTCATTCTGGATTTGCCCTTGAATAAAGGAGGCAGCCTCATCCAAGGTCACACACCTTCCCCAGGACCGCCTGCACCCAGTGACTGGCCCAGCCTTCTGGTCTCTATTTGGGACTTCTCTGAAGGGCCATCCTAGCTCTGCAGCTCCCCATGGGCAAGCTTGGCTGAGGTTCCTGTAGCAACTTCATTGTGTGTCAGCTTCTTCCTCCACCCAGTCCCACCTTTCCCATCCCTTCCTGTGGGCACTGGCTAACAAATCTCCTGTGTGCTGAGCCCCAAGAGAGTCCCTCTCCTGGCGAAACTGACCTTGAACAGGCTCACCCTCCACCCACATATGTGTCAGCTTGGACCAAACCACTACATTGCCACCAAGTTATCAGATGACAATATCGCCTGCTGAGAGCCTGAAACGCAGCTGCTTGCTGTAGAACCCTCATAGTGACTCAAAGACTTTAAGCTTTTCAAAATAACGTCAAAACTTCATTGAAAGTGAGCAAAGGAGTAAAGTGATAAAACTATCCCTATGCCCAGTACACTAATCCAACTAGTATAATAGCTCATCATGTTGGTTATTCCCATTTGCTTTCATCCACATGCACCAGCCTACCCTGCCCTGCTTTTTTATGGAATTAGAACTTTCAGATAGGGCAGCATGTGAGTGGCCTGGTCCTCTGACTTCCAGCTAGGCTTGGCCAGTGGGAGCCCAGCAGGAGTCAGAAGACCAATGAGAACCCAGTGTGAGTCAGAGGGCCAATGGGAGCCCAGCAGGAGTCAGAAGACCAGTGAGAGTCCAGTGGGAGTCAGAGGACCAGTGAGAGCCTAGCAGGAGTCAGAGGGCCAATGGGAGCCCAGTGGGAGCTCAGTGAAAGAGAGCTAACGGGAGCTCAGTGAAAGACAGCCAATGGGTGGCCCCAGGAGGAGTCAGAGAGAAGGCGAGAAAGAGTTCAGGGTATTTCTTCCCTTGGCTCCTCCCTGGCTTGGTTAGAGCCCGTGTGAAGCAGCTGTTCCTCCCAGCTCCAGTAGCACTGCCCCTCCCCTTGTCCTCCAGAGCACTTGATGCTCGTGACTCCAACCATTGCTAGCCCCTGGAGCTGCAGTAGCCCTGGTTGGTTCCATTGCCTCTGCCTAAAGTATTTCCCCTAAATCGGACTTCAGCTCTGAAGATGCCATCTTTTCTTGCTAGGACATTAATACTGTAGATATAAGTTTTTCAGGTAGAAATCATCAAAGTATAATTTGTATACCCATATTTTTTCACCTAAGATTATTAGATATACTTTGTAATTCATTTCACTACTGACCATGCATGAATCCCCTTAAGTTCCGGACCTCAGCCCTCATATGTTTAAGTCCTGCTTACCCTTTAAGCCCTATGGTAAACAGCCCTTCCTTCGTAAAGTCCTTCTGGATTCTCCAATGAGATGCACTCACCCCTTCTGAACACTGGCATCCCCTGCTTCTTCCTCCCAGGTCCTGCTTTCTTGGCCCTGCTCTGGAGTAACTGGGAAGATTGTCAGTGATCAACAGCCCAGAGAATCCACTGCAGCAGCACAGAGCATGAGGTCCCCTCAGCCCCACAGCCAGCCCAGGTGTCTGGGGGAGGATGCTGGGCTGCTCATGTATGGAGAGGACCTAAACTCTGGACAGCTCCCTCAAGGTCAGGAAAGACAGTCTGCCCTTCCCCTCCCACGGAGCCCATGGAGCCAGCCCCATCCTGTAGAGGTGCTGAGTGTGTGCCCTGGGAGGGAGCTGGTGGGCTAGGTGAGCCGACTGTGTCCTGGGGTGGACACTGCACCGAAGTGCTGAGCAGGCTGACAGCCTGGGAGCAGGCATTGAAACTGTGCTAAACTAAGCAGATTTCATAATGTATCTTCTTACGAGCAGTACTCAGAGACTCCAGGGAACAGGTATTTACTCTGCAGAGTCTGAATGGAATTTTCCAAATGGGACCAAAATCTGGAGGCACTAAGATTACTGTTATTGCTACGGCTTGTTAATCTGTCCATCTGCTCCTGGGCTGTGAGCAATTGAAGGGCCTGAAGGCTCTGTCTGAGCCCCTGTCAGGTTTTGGTATAATGGCCTGGCTCAGTCAGCACTGGCTGAATGAGGGAATGAATGAGACCACAGGACACCCTATGCATCTGCCTGAGGTGGGTGTCACTTAACCCCTGGTGCCCAGCGTTTCAAGGCGGAGGCTTGAGGAGCATCTGTGCTTTCTCTGTGTTCCAGTTATCAGAGAAGAGCAAGGGTTCTTAGGCAGAACTGCCAGAATGCTCCAGAAGGGAAGAGAAAAATTAGAGAAGGCTGCACATCATGATAGATGGGAAAGGCCGGAGCAACAGTGGGGACTCATTCACTGAGTGCCTGTCATATGTGGAGCCCTCAAATGTAAATCACTCCTTGTGGGCATGGGTGTAAACCCAAAAGGTACAATTATGACCAGTTTATGGGTAAATAAAATGAGATTCAGAGCTGTTGAGTCAACTGCCCAAGGTCACACAGCTAAGATGTAGGGAGCCTGGGATTTAACTTCAAAGTCTATCTCTTTCTACAATAGCCTATGCTGGAAACCAGGAGCCGGCAACTTTTTTTTTTTTTTTGGTAAAGGGTCAGATAGTAAATACTTTAGGCTTTGCAGGACTTACATGTTATTTCCCAACAACGTTGCAAATGCAGCCGTACACAATGTGCAAATGAATGGGTGTGGCTAAGTTCCAACAAAACTTTATTTATGAAAACAAGGGGCTAGATTTGGTCCATAGGCCACAGTTTGCAAACCCCTGTTCTAGACTCAGGATAAAGAGCTGTGGTTCTATTTTTCCCCTCTAGGAAGGCTGTGGGAGAGAGGCAAAAGCATGAACTCAAGTCAGGTGACTCCAGACTATGTCCCCACTGCTGGGCTACCTTGGGTGAGTAAGGAAATTCTCTGAGGTTTTTTTCTTGTCTGTTAAAAGGGCATAACCCAGCTTATCTTTGAGTTCTTGAAAAGGTAAGCTAATATACGCTAAGTGTCTTCCATGGCTGAGGTTCAATAAATGGCAGTGTTCATTATCAGAAATGACAGAGTCAAGAAGGGGAGGTGGGGAAAACATGCCATGGGATTGGGGGAAGGAGGGGAAGTGATGGTGGTGCCACTGATACTAACTCCTGAAAGGTGTATCTTCTCACGACGGCTGGCTATGGGCTTTCTGCAGGAGAATGCTACTGTATACCTCACGAAACCCCAAGGGGGATTCATAGGTGCCTGTGATGGGAGAAATCTTTTCACCACCCCCGGAAGGAGCAGATGTGTGGAGCTTGGTGACTCCCCACGGAGGGTAGGGAGGCAGCTGTTCACAGACTTGATATGGCAAATTGTGTGATGTGCTGTCTTCCTGGGGCAGACAGCCAAGCAGTGATGGAGGAGCCTCTGCAACCCCCTCCCCACAACGCCTGCTGCCCACGTCTGCTGACTCAGCCAGGAGGGTCTGGGCATGCCAGAAGAAATACAAAATGGCTCTCTAGTGAAGCACAAGGCTTTCGAAGGGGATGGAGACTTGGAGGCAGGGGAATGGTTTCTTCTGTTTCCACTTAAAGGGCATAACTTTGGCAGAGAAGGGAGGATGTGGGGAAACTCCATCAATATTGCTGAAGGCCAGGATGTGGCTCAGGACGCCAGACGATGAGTCCCTGGCAAGGGACAGAACTCGCTGCCCCAAGACTGGCAACACCATGTTTGGCAGGAGAATTCTCCATCTGATCGAGAGGATGCTAAACTGGAACTTGAGAAGGAGAGGAAAAGTGCCCAGGAAAAACTATAAAACCAGATATGAAGAGAGCCAATATATATGAGGAATTTTAAAAGGGGGGGGCACGGAACAGGAAATGCTCAGGGAATCTCATGTGTCTATATACCAAAGTACAAAGTATGGGAAACAATGTTAACTATGAAACTTTTGAGAAAGATGGTAAAGCTAAGCACAGATGTCCAACTCCCACCTAAGCTACCTCCTTCTGAAAGTGACAGAAAGGACCAAGGGAATATAAAAATAGGGGGGTATCTGCTTCAGCCTTGGAAAATAGGAAAGAGTGCCATCAATATGCCACCAACTTTGAGGAATTTCTGCTAGGTACGGTGCCAACAGAACCAGATTGAAGGCTGACTCATGGCTCTTCTTCCTGAGAAAGTAGTGCAGTGCTGCAGGGAGGGTAGATGTGCTGACGAGACTGACTTCGCAGTGTCTGATGGGTGAGTGAGTACTGGAGGGGAGGCTGGGCCATAGGAGGGTGCAGAACCTACCTCTCACTAAGGAGTCCACCTATCACCCTGCAACCCAACAGCCTTCAGGAGTGGCTGGGTCATTAGATCTATGAACAAGCAAAGCCTATTGAAGTCCAGTTTCCCTAGGACAGGCCTAGGCATCTTGCAGACACAGCAGGCAAGTAAACAAAGGCAGAGGCCAGGGGGAACTCTGCACATCTGGAGCAGCTGTTTGACAAACTCATGAAGAAACCATTTAAACAAGAAAGGCCCACACCACCAAATGGTTTCCTAATCCCTTGGCTGCTTGTCCCTGGGCTGGTCATATAAAATGTCATCATCCAGTCTTCCAGATGAATATCCAAGGTGAAGAATCTAACAGTATCTAGATAAAACAATGAGGGGACTCAAGAAGAATTCACCCATGCTATAAGCGAATACTAGGTCATGGAAGGCATAAAATGCATATGGAACCTATGAAAACTTTCTGAAACATAAAGGAAACAAACAAGGAATGCAAGCAAAGAAAGAATATCATCTCTAAAAAGAATTGCTGTAGGAAATAAAAGTAAATTGTAATGCCCATTGTGTATTTCATGGAGGTTAAAGAAAATCTGGATTCTAAATCTAAAAAATAAAATATACAATAAAAGAAACTGAGATAAAAGAAACCAGGCATAGTTAAGATAATAACGACTGGAAATGAATAATGTTATGAGAATTTTAAGAAGCATTAGAAGCAACAAGGAGCATGATTTAATTGTTAAAAAAACTGATGAATATTGTGGAGGACAATCTTGAGATGTTCTCTCACAATGTGAAGGAAAAGGACTAAGATTAAAATGACCAGAGAGAAAACAAAAATATGGAGAATAAACTACAAAGTCTCACTCATGAATTAATGATATTTCTAAAAAAGATATCAGAACAGAAGAGTAATAATTAAAGATATAATAAAAGAAAACTTCTGCAATCAGAAGAAAGACCAGATTCTTCAAATAAAAATGTAATCATATTTTAGACAAAACAAAAATCAGCTATGTGCCGTTTTTTCTTTATGAGTGTCAAAAATAAAGAAAGAATCCTACAAGCAACCGGTACAGGCGACTAAAAAACTTTATCTCCAAAGGAACCAAATCAGATTGCATCAGATTTTATTACAACATTGATGTAATGTCTAGAGAGCTTATGATCATAGAAATTTATACTTAGATAACTTGTCATTCATAGGCAAAGCTACAGAGAGAAATTGTGATTTATGCAAGGGCATAGATATAAAACTCATATGACCTTCCTGAGAAACAAAAGATGTACTCATGCCACAGAGAGATAAATCAAAAGACATAACTCATGAAACTGACTCATGTCAGAAGAAATTAGTCATGTAAATATGGATTTGAATCTTAAAATCATAGTTATAGTATAGTTTCAAAATAAAGTGAACATCTCAAATAGCAACTGCAAAAAGCATATCCACAATGTAAAGAGTAAAATCAAATTAAAACTCAGAATATAACAATACAGAATTAGAGGCAGTGAGGGATGGAGAGTAAACAAGTGTACTGATTTATGCAACTTACAATAGATATTGTTGCATTTCTAGGTTGGCACTTAGGGAAGTAGAAGACCGATATTTTAAACTTAAAGTACAATTGTAGCATTTTATTATAATGAGGATGAGATATTATTTAGCTGAAACTATAGGATTTGATCAAAGCTGTAATCAAAGACATTTATATGCTTAAATATGCTTAATAGCAACCAAAACAAGAGTAAAAAATAAATATGCAAATTAAGAAGTTAGAAGAAGAATGGTGAAAGAAACCTACATATAAAGGGAAGGTATTATTCAGGAGAAAAGCAGAAGCAAATAAATCAAGAAGTAGATAAATCAAAGCACAGCCAGTAAGAATCCAAGAGCTAGTCCTTTGGTTAAAAAACAAGATAATGGGATGCTTTACTGAAGACTTAACTTGTGTTTTTTTGCTATCTTCTTTAGCAAGAGAAATGTCTGAAAAGATGAGTAATTTTTAAAGGAGAAGCAAGTAGACCTCCCCCACCGCGTCAAGCAGTCAAGTAGCTGCTTTAGGAAGGAGGATAAACATGTAGCTCTATTACGTAGCAAAATGGAATAACAGGACCATTTGGGAGTAGAGCTCTAAGGGGAACCCTCTCTGACCTGTGGGGATGTGGATATCTGAAAAGAAAAAGCCAACAGAAGTTCTAGATCTGTAGGAGGGGCTTGAGGATGCTAGAAGTGTAACCAGGAACCTAGATTAGCAGCAGTAACCAGGCGGACCAGTGTCCACAGCACACTCAAGTGGCAGCAGGAAGCAAGGGCTGCAGAACGCTGGCTCTCCCCGCTTTCTATTAGAAAACCCACCAGAGTTGTTGGTTAAGACAGAGACACTGACCCTAGTGTATGTGGCAGATGGAGTGCTTGATCCAGGTTTAATTTCATTTGAAAAAATAATAAAAAATGTAACCATTTCTTTCCCACAGAATTTAAGATGTTAATAACAATCACATCAATAAAAGAAGCAAACTAGCTAATCAAGGGGAAAAGTGGGAAAAACAAGAAAGGGCATATAACAAAAAAAACAGAGACTTTAAAAATTGTCCTGAAATATATGCTAATAAATTTGAAGATCCCAAATAACTGGACTATCTTCCAGAAAATATGTTACTAAATCCATTTAAGGAGTATAAAGCCAAAATCAATAAGCACGGAAGAAGCTACAAAGATAACTTGTAAAAAGGGCAGACTGAAAAATGTAAAATCCTGGATGGTTTCATATACACACCTTTTTATTTTCAAAGAGCAGTTAATTCGTATCTATAAACTGTATAGGGCACCTAAAAACATGGAAAGCTTTCCAACTCTTGTCGTAAAACTAGAATATTCCTGACAACTAAACCTGACAAAGACAGCACAATCACAGCAAAATATAAATTATCATACTTACTTACAGAAAAAATAGATGAATTTATTAAAAGAATAACAAACAGCATAACAAACAGTGGAATGCCAATATGGTTTAATGTAAATATGAATGCCAGACCCATTTATCCAATAGCCTATTCAACCTCTCCATCTGGATATTCAACAGGCATATCTAAACTGTTGACTCCCTTCACGGAAACTTGCTCCTTTGCACTCTCCCTCAAGTTGAGAAGTGATGACTCATTCTGTCCAGTCGCTCAGATCAAAAACTTTGGTGCCATCTTTGATGCCTCACTGTTTATCACTCACACACTCATTCATTCCATCAGGAAATCCTGTCAGCTCTACTGTCAAAAATATCTAGAATCTGGTTGATTTTCACTATCTAGTTCAAGTCACCACCAACCCTCTACTCGGTGGTGCCAAAAGCACCACGTTTAAAAACCTAAGTCAGATAAAATCCCTCTTATTTAAAAAAAAAACTCTCCAGTAGTCCAGAAATAAATCCATACTACAATGGTCAGTCGATTTCAACAAGGGTACCAAGGCCATTTAATGAAGAAATAATAATCTTTTTGACAAATGGTCCTGGAACAACTGAATAGCTTCATATGAAAGAATGAAGTTGGAACCTTACCTCACACCAAATATAAAAGTTAACTCAAAAGAGACCAAAGATCAGGGATTGTATCTGACTATAAAATTCTTAGAAGGAAGCATGGGCTTAAGTATTCATGACCTTGAATTAGACAATGGTCTCTTAAATACGACATCAAAAGTAAAAGGCGCAAAAGAAAAAAAGATAGATTTGACCTCACTAAAATTAAAAACTTTTGTGCAAAAAACACCATTAAGAAAGTAAAAAGAACCTTTAGAATGGGAGAAAATATTTGCAAGTCACCTGTCTGTTATTATCTAATCCAGAATATATAAACAATGCTTACAACTCAATAACAAAAAGACAACCCAATTAAAAATTGGACAAAGGATTTGAATAGGCATATCTCCAAAGAGGATATACAAACAGCTAATAAGCACATGAACACATGTTCAATATCATTATTCATTAGAGAAATGCACATCAAAACCACAATGAGACACCATGTCAAACCCACTAAGATGGTTATAATCTCTTTTAAAATGGAAAATAACAAGTGTTTGCGCAAGGATGTGGAGAAACTGGAACCCTCATACCTTGCTGGTGGGGATGTAAATGGTATATCTATTGATGCAAACCAGAAAATGGCTTGGCAGTTTCTCAAAATGTTAAACGTAGAGTTACCAAATGACCCAGAAATTCTACTTCTAGGTATAAACCCAAGAGAAATGAAAACATACATCCCCACAGAAAATTGTACACAATGTTCATGGCACCATTATTCATAATAGTCAAAAGTAGAAACAACTGAAATGCCCATCAACTGGTGAATGATAAACGAAATGTGTTACATCCACAAATTGGAATATTATTTGTCCATAAAAAAGAAAGGAAGTACTGATACATGCTACAACATGGATGAACCTTGAAAACATCATGCTAAGTGAAATAAGTTAAACACAAAATGCCACATATTTTGTAATTCCATTTATATAAAATGTCATTATAGGCAAATCTATAGAGACAGAAAGTAGATTAACAGCTGGGGGCCGGAGAAAATGAGTGGCTGCTAATGGATGTGGAATTTCTTTTTGGAGTGATGAAATATTCTCGAATTACATAGTGGTAATTGTTGCACATTATTGTGTATATACTGAAAACCATTTAATTGTATGCTTTAAAATGGTGGACTTTGTGGTATGTGAATTTTTTCCCAATAAAAACAAAACCCAAAACATTCTCCAATAGTTTCCCAACTGACTCAAAGTATAAGCCAAAGTCTTCACAAATATCCTAAAAGAAGCACAAATCTCCTGCCCCACCTCCACTCCACACCAACCACTCTACTTCTCCCACACCCACCCTGTTCCAGTCATCATAGCCTCCCTGACATTGCTCCAGCACTTCCAGAGTCTCTCCCACCTCAGGATCTTTGTGCATCTGTTCTCTCTGCCTGGAACCCTCTTCTCTCAGGTCTCCTTATAACCTGCCCCTCACTGCTTTCAGGTGGCTGCCCAAACATCACCTCTTTGAGGCTTTCCTTGACTTCACTGCTCTCTGCATGGGATTTCCTACTACCTTAACTCTACTTTGTCTCCCTAGCACTTATTATCATCTGACATACTTTAAATTTATTTGCTCATTATTTTTTAAATCATTTGTTTCCCCCACTAGAATGTAAGCTCCTTGAGGGCAGAGACTTCGTTTCACTCACTGATGTGTCTACAGCACCTAGAATGGTGACCAACACAATCTAGGCACTCAATACATATGTCTTAAATGAATGAATGTATTACCAAATGGATACAAGGAAACTGATGACTATAATTTGTCACACTAATAGATCAAAGTAAAAATCCATAGCTATCAATATAAATTCTAAAAAGGCATCTGACATTTTAGCATGCATAGCTAAATAGGTACAAACACTGAGTAAATAAAAATAGAACATCCCTTGAGATGATGCGGAATATCTGCTCTTCTAACAGACATCAAACCTTACTAAGAGCATTCTCATTAAAGTCAAGGACAAAGCAAGAATACCCACTGTTATCACTATTTTAAAATATAACTCTAGAACATCCCGTGAATGAAGCAATATTAATGACAATAACATATATTATTCATATGTTAATAATATATATATAAAATAGTGGGTATTCACTCATTTGGACACTGTTCTAAGCCCTAAATGCTTTACATGTGTTAGCTGTTTTAATACTCATGACACCTAAGGTTATATTAGCATTTCCCCATTATCAGGGACACAGAAAAATTAAGCAACTTGCCCAAAGTCACCCAGCTGGCAAGTAGCTGGGTTGGAATTAGAACCCAGACGGTCATTCTGCTATGACTGTCATTTACCACTATGCAGTATCGCCTCAATGAAAAATGATGATGAAAATAAAAATGCCATAATGCTGGAAAATAGAAAGCAAGTAATAGGAGTTCAATGTAGCCAGTCATAAGATGTGGATATATACATCAATAGTTTTCTCATATCCCACCAGTAACCACTTAAAAACATCAAGCAAAGTGGATCCCATTCCCCAAAGCAATAATAAATGTAAAATACCTGATAATAAACCTAACTGTTCATGGAAAGGACCTGTATGAAGAAAATGACAAAACTTTGCTGAGGATCCAACAAGAAACGTTCCATATGCATGAGTGGGAAGACATGGTATTATAAAGATGTCAACTCTTCTACAAATTAATTAAAGTAACTAAAATTCAAACAAAAATGCCAAGAATTAAACTGGTGAAAATGAAGGCAATTGTTGACAAAGAAAGGAGAGCTGCACATTAAACTATATTATAAAGGAATCCTGAGGTACCCATTCCAGCATAGACAGATTAATGGAACAAAATGTAAAAACTCAGCAACAGTCAAAAGCTGCACCATCCAAGACAGTGGCCATCAGCCACATGTGATTATCAAGCACTTGAAATCCTAGTGACACATGTTGAAATGATAGCATTTTGGATATGTTGCATTAAATAAAATATATTATTAAAATTAATGTTACCTGCTTCTTTTTAATTTATAAAATGTGGCTACTAGAAAATTTAAAATTATATATGTTGGTTTGCATTATATTTTGATCACACAGAACTGGCCTAAGGCATATGCAAAAGTGTAATATATTATTTTCTAAAGATAAAATTTAGCATAGGCATTTTAAGTAAATCAGAAAAAGATATATTAAATGCTGAAAGAAAAATTGAGTGACTATAATGGCAGGAGAGGAAAGGTTGATATTTCAGACCATATACTGAAATTCCAGATAAATTGAAGAATGAAGTAAAAAATATACTAGAAGAAAACATAGGTGTGTATTTACAAAAATTTTGGAGATGGGAAGAGCTTGACAGGCATAACGGAAAGGTGAAAAAAATGGTCTTGATAAATTTAACTGTATAATGCACTAAATTTTTTCAATAGATCAACTAACATCAAAAACAAAATTAAATGTCACATGAAACATGGAGAAATATCTTAACAAATGTGACAAAAGGCTCATCTGATACACTTACTTTATAAAGAGCTCTTATAAATCAGTAAAAAAAAAAAAGAGTCCAATAGGAAAAAGTGCCAACAACATGAAAAGCCAATTTACAAAAGGAGAAACAGAAATGAGAAATATTCTTAGTAAAAAATTCAATCTCAATAGTAATGAAAAAAATGCAAATTAAAATAGCAATTGCCAAAAATCAGAAAAGAATAACACACAATATTGGCAGGGAATGCTCCCCTATACTGCTATGAAACTCTAAATTGGTATGATCTTTCTGGAGGACAATTTGGCAATATGTACAAAAGGTTCAAAAATGTGCATATGCTATTTCTAGGAATTATCTTCAGAAAATAATCAGATGTTCCCACAAAAGTACAAGTATGAGTTTACTGCATTATTTATAATCAGTAAAAATTGGCAACTACCTCCATGTTCAATAATGGCTGCCTTCTTGAGTAACTGATGGCATACGCACAGGGTAGAATAGTTAAAACAGGAATTGGATAAAGATGGTGAGAACAAACACACATCCACCTCCTGTCTCATCCCTAAATCCTTGAAATGGCCGGCCAAAAACATGTTAAGAAAAAAAAATCCCAATAGTTTTGGAAAAAAGAAGAAGACCATTCATGGACAATGCAGAATTGTTGGAATATAGGAAGAAAGGGAACAGACTATAGGATAAATATGACTGGAGGCAAATACAATGCAAAAGACATCAGGGCTATGGCACAGATTGGGGTCAAGTCAAGAAGCACTGTAGCCATTAGGAGTCACGGTGACAGAGTCATGGAGAACATTCGCTGACCTGGGAAAACATTGCCCCTGCATTGCTAAGGAGCCATTTCAATAGCAAGAGCATGTATTTATTTACACACATTCATTTATGTGCATTGAAAAAATGGTAAAGACATCAGCCTAGATGTTAATGATGACCTTTCAGTGGGTAGGTTATGGCCAATTTTAAATTTTCCTTTGTGCTCTTTTGTGTTTTGGAAGTTTTCTGCATTGAGTTCATATCCATATTACAATTAAAAAACAATAATTAGTACTTTAAAATAAAAATAACCACAACAAAGAATTTGACATTTTTATGGTAAGAAAGTAACTGTAATCTTACTATTTTTCCTTTGAATTACTGCAGTCCCCTCCTGGCTGCTTTCACAGCCTCTGGTCTCCTCCTCCCAATTGGCCCTCAGGACTGCTACTGTCTCACTTCTAATTTAAAAACCATCCATGGCTCCCCACTGCTGACAGGTAAAGTCTCAACTTAGAGGCATGCCGGGGTCTTCACCATCCTTCTTGCCTCCTAGCTCATCCTTCCACTTCTCATTCTGTTCATGGAGCTATCGAACCCCAACAGATTCTTTGCTGTTTCCTGAAGGTTCCACACACCTTCCCAACTCCACTCCTTTGCTCATGTGGCTCTGGCACTACCCAAGCCTGGCAGATGGGTCTTGGGGGAGAAACCGCAGCCAGAATGTACCAGAATAGCTCTAGGGAACCTACACACTACAAGATGCACTGCCCTGTCAGCCAAGAGGACCGGCAGAAACAATGTGTCCCAGGAAGGGTGGTAGGAGCAGCGTGAAGGGACAGTGCTCTGCTCCGCGATTCCCAACTTGAGAAAATAATAAAAATTAAATGCAGGATCCCATGGCAAAAATTCCAAAGGACTGCGAAGAGGTCCCCCTTGAGACATGGTTGACTGGCCTATATATTCACCTCCCTGCTTCTGTGGTAGGTGGGGTACAGGGACTTGGGGGGATATTGGCCCCAGACTCCTGGCTTCCTCTTCTTCACAAGGGCAGGCACAAACTGGGGTTCATGTCTACACCTGCCACTTCGTGGCTATGAGACCCTGGCATTACTTAATCCTCCCTGAGTGAGTCCGCTCTCTAAAAGGGAGACAGCGCCAGGTGCTGTGGCTCATGCCTGTAATACCAGCACTTTGGGAGGCCAAGGTGGGAGGGTCATTTGAGCCCAGAAGTTCCAGACCAGCCTGGGCAACAAAATGAGACTCTGTCTCAACAAAAAATAAAATAACATAAAAATAACCAGGCGCGGTGGCGTGTGCCTGTAGTCTCAGCTATTCGGGAACCTGAGCCAGAAGATCGCTTGAGCCCAGGAGTTTGAGGCTGCAGTGAGCTACGATTGCACCACTGTACTCCAATCTGGATGACGGAGGGTAACCCCGTTTCAAAAAAAAAAAAAACAAAAAAAAAAAGGGAGACCACACCATGCTGAATAATTGAACATAACTACCTGGCACACAGTAGGTTCTCAATAACTGGCAGATGAGATTTTAATCACATTTTCCTACTCCTAAGGTCCTGATGTGTGTGTGTGTGTGTGGGGCGGGGTGTTGCTTCACAAGGCTTGAGTCCTGCCCTGGGAGCCTGGCCCGGGGCTGGACAGGGTACACCAGGAAGTGTCCCTGGTGAGGGTGCTGAGGTCACTGTGGATGGTCCTTTTCCCCCAGAGACCTGAAGGATCTCCTGTGGACTGTTTCGAAGAAGGCACACTCAGTCAACGCTATGTTCCAGGATCCTCACAGCTTGAGTGGAGGATATATTTATCTAATATCACATGCCCTCTTGAGCGGAGAGTACGACACTCACCCAGCCCTTCAGGAGCCTGGCGTTGGCACCACAGACCCATGGCAAGTCACCCTAGCCTCTCTGAGTGGAGTCTGTGTGGAGTGGGGAGAAGGACTCCACTCTGAGGACCTGGTGTGGAGTGTTAGGGGGGACAATCCACTAGGTCCTGAGGTCTTCCTTTTGAACCACAAATGGGACAGCCATCTTCTCTGCTCTGGAGTGGAGGGAGGAGGAGACTAGTGGGCCATCTGTCCCGAGGGCAGGAGCTCTGAGCCAGACAAAGGCATCCAAGCTTGGACATCTGTCTTCTCTTCAGCAGGCTTAGCCATGGCAGCCACCACTGAGCAAAACATCCTGGAAAAGCTCCAGATGTGCACACACTGCTCCAAGATGGCAGAAGAACTAGAAACTGGAGCCCCTGACAGGCGGTGGCTCTCACCTAGGTGGGGTCTTCCCACTCTGCAGGGGTGGGTAGGACAGAGCACTGCTAGTGGGCTGCACTTCCCATGGGGGACATTCACATGAAAGAACAAGTGTTGCTTGAACCCCAGGATCTGTCCCTATGGAGCCTCAGCAGAAGACTGAAGGCCTGTGGGGCTGATTCCTGACATTGATCAAATGGCTTTCCCACTGATTATCTGCTTTAGATCAGAGCTTCAAGGAGAAGTCTATTGCCAGTCCCACTCCCACCCTTCTCCCATCTATCCTCATGAGTTAAATAAACAGGCGGCTAAGTGCTTTTTATTCATCCCAGTGGTCCCCAAACTTCAGTCACTCCTGCACCTCTTAGAGGCCATTTCACCATGTCTGTGCACCACCTATGTAAGCATTAATTAGTATTTTCAATTGAACGGTTTCACTTTTTAAACAGGGATTCCATCCTAAGCAATAACATCCATGAAGTACAGTTTTGATGTGCTAGTCATCATTTTACTTTTTCCTAGTGTATAATAACACAAATACAGAGCTATTAAAATTGTACAAAAATCACATCACATATTTAAACCATGCGCTGGGAAATAATGGACCTACCCTAACCCTTCAAATGCCAAAGAGGCTGCCACAAACAGCCACCAAGGTCTGGACAGGACAGATAAGAAGCTTTTCCTGCTGGCTGACCCACAGGCCTGGCCCCTTGCAGAGCTCAAGGGAAGAGCACAGAGAAGGAGAGGATGCTTGCTTAGGCAGGCAGCCAAGTCACTTAAAAGCATTAGCAAGTTCTTCAGATAAAAGTTGGGGCCAGAGGTGGGGCACTAGTACCATTAGGATTAGAATCTGATCTGTCGGGAGTCCCCTGTCTCCTAATGATAAAAGATCTGCTGATACGCTGGCAGCCCAGGTGATCCTGCAGCCAGGAGGGACGCCAAGGGCAGAGCTCAGAGGTGGCTCAGCCCTCCAAGTGTGCTTGGCCTTGTTCTTAGCTAAAGTGAGCTTGGGAGCACAGTGGTCCCACCTGAAGGCTGTCCATTCCTTCAGTGCAGTGGTTCTCAAACTCTAGCTGCATCAAAATCATAAAGCTGAGCCCATCCCACAGTGTCTGATTCACTGGGGCTGGGACAGAGCCCAAGTGGTCCTGCTGATGATGCTGGTCCAGGGACCACACTTTGAGAACCACTGGTGTAGAAGTCAGTATTGCCCAATCCTGAAGAGAGAGGATTCTGAAGCATTAACAACTCAGGAAAAAATTATCCCAGGATGACAAAGTCAGGAAAATTAACTCGGACACGAACTACCGTGTGTGCATTCCCAAAGCCCAACACCTACATCACCTATAAGCAAGCACGTGGCAGGTTCCTGGGGACTGTGGATGCCAATGGCTGGTCCAGAACTTTCCATTGAGATCTCTAGAAGAATTTCCACCAACAAACAATGTCACATCCAAAAAAGACTTCAAGTTAAGAAATGATTGGCGTGACCTGAGTGGAATTCTGCAGGAGTCAGACTTGCTGACTCTGCCAGAACTGCCTGGCCCTTTGCAACCATCCCCCCTTGCCAAGTTGCCATCTGTCCCACCAAAGGGGCCTCGGGTCAACTCCTTTAAAGTTACTGCTTACTCTTCCAGAGCAGTATCCCGGGAGACACTCCTGCAGGGGAGGACAGGCAGACCCTTGGCTTGCATCTAACCTAGGAGTCACCCTTGTTAGAATCATCCGTCATTCCCTTCTGCTCTTCCCGATGGCCCGGGTGACTCAGGCAGGAGGCAATCAAGAGACGGGATGGACTCTTCACAAGCCTGGATGCTGGGGCTGGGGTTTCTCTGCACCCCTTACACCTTCATCTCACCATCCCAGGAACAGGTGGACTCAGGACGACAGGAGGGAAAGAACTGCATTTGTCCCTAAGAGTCTGGCCTAATGGATCAAGAATCATGTACTGAAATCACCACTGAACACACCTGCACCAGGGAGCATGCAGGGTGAGGGGACACAGGGATCTGCTGTGGCTCTCATTCATCATCTCATCTCATCTCCCATCCAGTGACAGTGGGTGAGAGATGAGGAAGCAAATGGTGTCTTGTGCTGCATCATACAAAAAACTGGTATGGGGAGAAAAATGAGGAGGAAGAACACAGAGATGGCACACCTGGAGCCAGCTGGGGAGGTTGAGCCAGATGGAGGGCAGGATGTTCCTGCCAAGAGAGAAGCCAGCATGGAGGTGTGGCTGGACCAAAGGGGCAAAGGAAGAAGTGACTGCAGGTGAGACAGAGGAGGAGGCCTCAGAGAGACCATAAAGGGTTTCAAGCCATGCTAAGGAGCTTGTTCCTGCTCAGAGCAGCAGGAGAGGATGATGATTCTAACAAGGGTGGCTTTTAGATTAGATGCAAGCCCGGGTTCTCCCTGCCCTCCCCTGCAGGAGTGTCTCCCAGGCTACTACTCTGGAAGAGTAAGCAGCAACTTTAGAGGAGTTGACCCGAGGCCCTTTTGGTGGGGCAGATGGCAACTTAGCAAGGGGTAAAGGTTTCAAAGGGCCAGGCAGGGCCCTGAAGGGCCTGAAAGGGCAGGTGCTTTGAAGAGGAAGCTCTGCAGATGGTGACCTTTTGGTCTTGGGCAGATTAAGGGCCTCACCTCAGTGGGGCATGCCACGCGAGAGAGGTCACCAGTACCGAAAGGTCAGCCTCAGAAGCCTCAAGATCACTGAGGACCAGTGACTAGGTGGGGAGTCTTGGAGCTTGGAGGGAGAAAAGGGAAAGGCAGCCATGCTCATGGCAGGCACAGAAACTCAGCCTTGCAGTGGGGCTCCTGAATGGGGGCCAGCCACGGGCCAAGGAACCTGATTCTGGATAATAAAAATAACAGCCAGGCACTTTTCTTAGTACTTTAAGTATCCTAACACATTGAATCCTCCCAACAACCCTAAGAGGTAGGTGCTGTTATTATCCTCATGCTCAAGATGAAAAAAAGATGGCAAAGAAGCCTATGAAAAGATGCTCCACATCATATGACATGAGGGTAATGCAAATTAAAACAACAAGATACCACTGTACATCTATTAGAATGGCCAAACTCCAGAACGCTGACAATACCAAATACTGGAGAGGATGGGGAGTCACAGAAACTCTCATTCACTGCTGGTGGGAATGCAAAATGGTACAGCCACTTTGGAGAACAGTTTGATGTTTTCTTACAACATGAAACATACCCTTACCATATGATCCAGCAATGGAGCTGCTCGGTATTTACCCAAAGGTCTGAAATCTGATGTCCACACAAAATCCTGTGCATGGATGTTTAGAGCAGCTTTATTAATAATTGCAAAAAATGAGAAGCCACCAAGATATCCTTCAGTAGGTAAATGGATAAACTGTGGTACATCCTGACAATGGATACAGTTGACCCTTGGTAACCACAGGCTCCTCATCCATGGATTCAACCAACCATGGATCAAGGATTTTTCTTTTTTTCAGAGGGGTGGCAGGGGGACAGAGTCTCACTCTGTTGCCAGGCTGGAGGACAGTAGTGCCATCTCAGCTCACTGCAACCTCCACCTCTCGGGTTCAAGTGATTCTCCTGCCTCAGCCTCCCAAGTAGCTGGGATTACAGGCGCCCGCTACCATGCCCAGCTAATTTTTTTTTGTATTTTTAGTAGAGACAGGGTTTCACCATGTTGGCCAGGCTGGTCTCGAACTCCTGACCTCAGGTGATCTGCCCACCTCAGCCTCCCAGTGTGCTGGGATTACAGGCATGAGCCACCACACTCAGCCCGGATGGAGGATATTTTAAAAATAAATAAATAAATAAATAAATAACAAGAGAGCAACAAAAATAACACGGAAAAACCCAATGCAGTGTAACAACTATTTACCTAGCATTTACACTGTATTAGGTATCAAAGATAATCTAGAGATAATTTAAAGAATATGGGAGGATGTGCATAGGCTATATGCAAACACTACACCATTTTATATCAGGGACTTGATCCTCAGATTTTGGTACCTATGGGGGTCCGGGAACAAATCCCTTATGGTTACTAAGGGACAGCTGTGTTAATTCAGCACTAAAACTAAACAAGCTATCAAGCAATGAAAAGACATGGTGGAAAGTTAAATGCGTATTAAAGAAGGGAAATAAGCCAATCTGAAAAGGCTACATTCTGTATGATTCCAACTAAACGACATTATGGAAAAGGCAAAACTTTGGGGATCAGTAAAAAGACAGAGGACTTTTAGGGTGGTGAAAATACTCTAATGATACTACAATGATGAATACATGTCATTACGCATTTGTCCAAAACCATTCAATATACCGCACCAAGAGTGAACCCTCATGTAAACTCTGGAGTCTGGGTGATGATGCCATGTCGATGTAGATTCATCAGTTGTAACAAATGGGCCACTCTGACAGGGATGGTGACAATGAGGAGGCTGTTCCTGTGTGGGGACAGGGAGTGTATGGGAAATCTCTGCACCTTCCTCTCAATTTTGCTATGAATCTAAAATCCTCTAAAATTAGTCCCTTAAACAAACAAAACAGAGGCACAAAGAGGCTAAGTAATTCTCACAGCCATGTCCCTGGGAGTGGCAGGATCAGGGTCAAAGGCCAGGTCTCCAGAAGCTCACATCCTAGAATCCAAAATTCTTTGAGCTAGGAGGTATCTTAGAAGTCAACTGGCCCAATTCTCTTAGCTTACAGAAAGGGAAACAGACCCAGAGACAGCAAGTGATTGGCTTAAGGGCACTTAAGCACTTAGTTGGTTAGCTGCAACAAAGAATTGAGAGCCCAAAGAATAACGTGGTAAAGATAGTTGGGTAGACCATAAGACTTGAAAAGGGGGAGAGACCCAAATGCCCCTGCCTCCCTCTTCTGTCTTCCTAGGAGTCCCCTGTCCACTGCCTTCATCTCCACCCCAAGCCCTATCTCCCTCCTGGGCCCGCAGTGCCCATGTGACATCACTCAGCACTCTGGCCTCTCAGCTCCTTGCCCTAAATTCCAGTGACCTGCACCTCCATGCCACAATGGGTCTTCATACATCGCCAGGGCCTGGCCTCTCAGTACTTATGCCCCTCTTCTGGCTCTGTCCACAGCCTCCGAACAACCCTCCAGCTCTTTACTGCAGCCCCTCAATATGCACACGGGTTACCTGCCTGCCTATCCCTCTCCAACGCAGACTTCGTGTACCACCCCAACTCTTCACACCCCCACCGTTGTCTTCCATCTGGAGGGGCCCCCAGCGCTAGACCAAGGCCTCCCTCCACCTTCTCCATCCTGCTCCTCAGTCCCCAGGCCTGCTGAGGGCCACCAGCTAGAATGGGGCTACTTTGAGCTCAAGGTCTCCCACCACCAGAGGGCGTCACTTCCACCCTGAGCTCCTGACTCTGAGCCAACTACGCAGGACAGGACTCCTCAACACTGGCGGCACACTGAAGCCACCTGGAGAGCTTGGACAGGCTCCAACACCAGGGTCGTCCAGTGTGATTGCTCTGGGGATGGCCTGGGCATCAGGATTTTCAAAGCTCCCCAGATGCTCCATCCATACAGGGGATTACCACTCAGCAGTAGAAAGAAACAAACCACTGACACATGCCATAGCATGACGTGCCTCAAACACTGCGCTAAGAAGCCAGACGCAAAAGACTGTGTGTTCTTTAATTCCATGTATATGAAATTTCCAGAAAAGGTAAAACTATTCCTGGGGCTGGGGGGTGGAACTGACTACAAATGGGCACATGGGAATTTTTAGAGTGATGAAGAGTGTTCTAAAACTGGACTGTGGCGATTGTTGCACAAACACATACTTTTTTTTTTTTTTTTGAGACAGGGTCTCACTGTCTCCCAAGTTAAAATGTGCAGTAGTGCAATCATAGCTCACTGCAGCCTTGAACTCCTGGGCTCAAGCCTCTCAGGTAGCTGGGACTACAGGTGTGCACCATCATGCCCAGTTAATTTTTGTATTTTTTTTGTAGAGACAGGGCTTTGTCATGTTGTCCAGGCTGGTCTCAAACTCCTGGGCTCAAGCAATCCTTCCGCTTTGGCTTCCCAAAGTGATGGAATTACAGGTGTGAGCCACCACACCTGGCCAACATAAAAAAATTATAAAAAATAATTGAACTGTATATTAACAATGGATGAACTGTATGGTATGTAAATTATATCTCAATAAGGCTATTAAAAGTGAAGAAAAGGAAACAGAAGAAAATCCAAAAATGTACATTTTATTTTGTATTAAAAACAAAATTTCCCTGGTGATTCTGGCGAGCAGCCAGAGTTGAGAACTCAATGCAGGGAGCCTCACCACTCACCCCCAGCCTGTGTCATTGATCTCTGGTCCTCCACAGCACAGGGCCCATCACAGACCATGGCACATAGGAGGCCACACTGATTTTTTGAGTGAATGGACCTGCATCTTCAGTTTGCCCCATGAATCACTGGAGAAGCAAATGGCTATTTAGTGAGCACCTACTATGCGGAGATCTTTCATTTCTGTTTTCTCACTTAACCATCTCGTCTTCAGTACCTGCAAGGTAGGATAAATAGCCCCGTTTTACACAGGGAAAAGTGGATCTCTATGAGGCCTAGAATCTCACAGCCATCACTTAGCAAGGATGGGCTCAGAGATCAGCCCATCTGGTACCAAATCCTTCCTTCTTTCATCTCATTTACATCTTTCATCTAGAGGGGGCATGGCAAAGTAAGCGGAAACTTTCCAGCCACCAATTCTCTCCATGGAACCCTGGTCCCAGCAGCAGCTCTAGATCTGATACATCCTAGGGTCAGCATGGGAAAGTGAATTGCCTGGGGTCACACAGCCATGCTTGGCCAAAGTGGGCCTAGAGATCAGTACCTCGGACCCAAGTCCTGAGCAGCCTCTGGGTTACCATGGGCTTACCTTGAATCTCAGAGGTTGGAGGTGCTCACAGGAGCAGCTGGTCCCTAGGTGGGATGGCCCTCAGCCCTCTACCCCTTTCCACAGTCCCAGTGCCACAGTAACAAGCTCCGTGGGAGTAAAGCCCCTCCACCACCCCCTCCGACTTCAGGATTTCTTTCACTTGACATTCCTTCCAGTGCACCAGTCCGGAACAGAAGTGCTTGACGCTGCTGATCGACCAGTTTCATAAAAGGAATCCAGTTTCCTTTGCACTCATGAAAAGCTGTTAGCCCCTGGCGAGTTTCCAGGGCCTGCACTCCAGCGATGCAGCCCAGACATTGAGAGAGGGATGCCAAAGCTCTTGGGCACAGAGAAGAGTCAGCTGGGCTGAGAGATTTAAATCAAGAGGGGTCCTTGCCAGCAATACCAGCAAGCAGCATCCTGTCCTCGGGAAAAGAGGTTTCCCACTGAGATGCTCTGAAACCCTGGCTGAGGGCCCTGACATGGCTGTGCAAGGGGAAAGATGTGCTACCCAACAGTCAAGACCTGAGATTACCCAGTGAGGACCATGTAGCGAGGACACACAGCAACAGCCTGAGGGTACACCTTCCAGCCCTGCCTGGGCTCTTTACCAGCATGCGCCCTGGGGCAAGAGACATCCCACCCTCTGCAAACCTCAGTTTCCCCATCTGTAAAATGGGAACCATTACTCCTCCTTACAGGGTGGCTGTCTGTGAGAGTTTTTGGGAATCTATAAGGCACCCAACCAATGTCAGGGCTCACAGTTTACCCTCTTTAGAACCAGTCTGGTGGGAATTTCAAACCTCTTAGGCTACAGGCAGGTAGTTCCCATGCAATTCCAGGAAGCCAGAGAAGAAAAGAAGGAACAATGGGAAGTCTGAACTGAGGGGTTCAGGACCCCAAAATTTAGTCCTGACTTTTCTGTGAACAATCTTTCATGACTTCAGAGGTGCCTTGAAACCTTGAACTTTGTCCCCTTCCCTTTCTGGGCCTTAGTTTCCCCTTCTACAAAATGAGGAGGGTAGGAGATATGTCTCTAAGGGTCCTTCAGGCTCTGACAGCCAAAGATGCTATCAGAAAAAAGCAGGTCTGGCCGGGCACGGTGACTCACGCCACTTTGGGAGCACTTTGGGAAGCTGAGGTGAGCAGATCAAGAGGTCAAGAGATCAAGACCATCCTAGCCAATATGGTGAAACCCTGTCTCTACTAAAAATACATAAATTAGCTGGGTGTGGTGGCACGTGCCTGTAGTCCCAGCTACTCGGGAGGCTGAGGCAGGAGAATCACTTGAACCCAGGAGGCAGAGGGTGCAATGAGCCGAGATCGCAACAGTGCACTCCAGCCTGGTGACAGAGCAAGACTTCGTCCAAAAAAAAGAAAAGGAAAAGAAAAAAGCAGGTCTCTCCAAATCCTGGCAGAGTCCAGTGTTAATGGGGCCATGGGATGGGTCCTTCTTATCCTCCACCATCCACTTGTTTCACTCTCATTTTAGAACATTTCTCGCTTCTCTATGAAGGCGGCCTTTCAGCAAAAGCCTCTTCAGCCTTTGGCAATGAGTCACTCCCGCTGGAGGTCAAGTTCCCTTTGTGCCTCCTCCTAGGGGCTGACAAACAGAGAGGCGGGAAGATGACGAGCAGTCTTGCCTGGGAAAAGCTTGCCTTGTTTGGATACCCACAGACAGTGCGGCCAAACACTTCCACTTTTCACGCACCTCCAAAAACAACCCTCTCTGTGTATGAACTTTACAGTTTACAAAGCTCTTTCAAATCCATTACTCATTGGATTTTGGCAGAAGCCCTGCAGGGAGGCATGCAAGAGGTTATTGTCCCCATTTTACAGGGGAGGAATCGAAGCTCAGAGAAGCGAGGTAACGTCTCCAAGGTCACACAGCCAGTGTATGAAGTGGTCTCTCCTTCCCATGGAAGAGAAAGAGGGCAAGAACCTCAGAAGGTAAGTGCAGAGCTGCAGTGGAAACCAGGTCTGCTGATTACCAGCCCTGCTCTGCTCCCAACTTTCTTGCCACCCTGCCCGGCCTTTCCCCATTCCCAGGCTGGCAGGAGGCTGTGTGTCTGCCCCCATCACTCCAGCTGAGGTCTGTCTAGACCCCTGACTCATGCATGGAAATCCTCCACACGGCTAAAGTTTGTTTCTCTTGGGCTGCTAAGAACACTTGGTTTGTCTTGTGTTTTTGGAGGCTCCAAGTATCAAAAGCACACATGGGAACAGAAAGGAAAGTAGCAGACACAAAGCAAATGGGAAAAAAGGAGGCCATTTTGTCCTCATCTGAGTGAGGCTAATGTTTCAAATATTTGTTAATATCCATTGTTAGTAAGGACATGTGAAAATGGGAATTTTCAAATGCTGTTGGTGGGACTAGAAATTAGAACTGCCTTTTTGGAGGTCAGTCCCTCTTAAAATTTTAAATGGCCCAGCAATTCCACTTCTAGAAGTCTACTGCCAAGATGCACACTTAGGCATGAGAGTATGGTTGTCCCATTGAAAAGTGGTCAACATTCAGAGGGGCTGGCTCGGTAAGTTACGACATACCCATCTGACAGAACACCAGGTCCCTTTAAACCATGAGGTTAATCAAGGCCTCTAAGATCTGTTGTAAAGTGAAAAAAGAAACATACATGATATGAAGTCATTTGGCTTTAAAACAAATACACTGAAAAAGTTCTAGGCAGATGAACCCCTAAGTGAAAGCAGGAGTTAACTTTCAGAGAGAAAGCGTAATTCAGGTGGCTTGGGACAAAGCAACACTTTTACATTTTTACTACCCATATTTTGGCTTTTTTTTCCCCACAACAAAACACATACACAAAACAAAAAAATTGCCTACCATATATTAAGGTGTGTTTGTAAGTCATTTAGAACAAACAAAACTCTACCCCATCCAAGGTGACATTGGCATCTTCAGTCCAAGCCAGCCTTTCCCCCAAACTCTCCTCACAGATGAACACCGCCTGGTAGAACTTTGTGATCTTAGATGGTCACGACAGCATCAATAATAAAGACAAGCCCACAGGGGCACTGAGGGAATAAGCTACACGAGGTAGCCAATAAAAAGAATGAAAGGGAAGTTTCACTCCTGATGATGGTTTCCACCAGTCCTATGCACAGTGAAATTCCTCAGCTACCAGCTCTATTTTGTCAATGGTGAAACAGCTTTGATAGCACTAACCAACACATGCTTAAAAGCCCTGTGACAGTACCCATCCCTGACTAAACCACATTGCCTTTTGCTAGATGACAGCAGCAAGCAGTAAGGCAGGCCGTGTCCACACGAGCCGAGCGTACCTCAGAGAACCTCTGAACGTCTTGCGTCAGCGTGCCCACGCGCTTCCACTGGTAGTGCTTGAGCAACTTCAGAATGGCTGGATTCACCGCATTGTCTGATGGGACGGTCCGAAAGAAATAAGGGTATTTTTTCTTATCAGCTAGAACAGGCGTGGTTGCAGCAAAAGAAAGCTGAAAAACACAAAAGAGACAACACTTTTTACTGATGAGCCTCGCAGCTGTGACCCAGCATCTTTCCTACTGGAATAGAGACTGTTAGTTTCAACTTGGAGCATACACACATGGGGACAGATATTTTTAAAACTTTTTTATTGTAAGAGTAACATATCATAATGGAAGGGAAGGTTTAAAAATGCAAAATAAGGAGGAAGAAGGGAAAAAATAGCCAATGATCTACCCCTCCCTAAAGAACCATCATTCATGTTATCATCTATTCCTTCCCGGTCCTTTTTCTATGCACAGTGATTGGATTTTTTAAAAAAGATCCTGAAATCATTCTACATGCACAATTGAACTGTTTTTCCCCATTTAACAGTATCCTTAAAAACTCTTTGTAAACCTCATAATAGCTGCACAATATTCCAGCATATGAATATACCATAATTTACTGAATCGTTTCTAATTTGGGGTTATTTCGATTATTTCTAATTTGTCATTATCATCATATTATTCTACAGGCATCTTTGTACATAGCATTTTTTGTTTTATATTTTGGGATGTTTCCATAAGATACAGTCCGTGATATAAAATTTTTCAGATAAAGAATATGAGTCTTTAAAGATTTATACTTATTTCCAAAAAATATTTTATCAGTTTGCAAATTTACTAGCCAGGAATGATTAGAGGGCCAGTCTCACCACATCTTTGCCAACAGAAGGAGTAAAAAATGTTATTCTGTCTAATTTTATAACGATTTATCACCAAATAAAACCCTGAATCATATCGCATTCATGGTTACAGATAATGCTGAACTTTTCCCTATGGTTATTAACTAGTAGCATATCCTATTTTAGGAGTTACTTTTTCATGTCCTTTGTTTATTTTTTGAGTGGTATTCTAATGCTTTTCTGATTGAATTTAATGAAGATATTTTATATACATAGCATTCAAACTCAGGCTATTATAGTTGTTGGAAATATCTCAGTTTGTGTTGCCTTTACATTTTATGTGTGTGTATTTTAATTTCCACTCGGTAGTCAAAGCTGTCCATCGTTCTCTTTATTATTTCTTCTTTTTAAGTGCCAGTTAAGTTGTTAAATTGGATTTTAATTGTGTGCTCCTGAAGCCCCAACCTAAATGTCACCTCTTCCATAACACTTCCTGTGATCTCTGTTCCTTCCCTCAGCCTCAGCCATGGAAGGTAGTTATCAAAGTTTTTGATCTTTGCAGTATGATGGTGAAAAGATGGTATCTTGTTATAGTCTAATTTGCATTTTTCTTAGTGTGAGGTTGAGTATTTCTTCTATTTTTTATATTAATTTTATTATTTATTTATTTATTTATTAGAGACAGGGTCCATTCTGTTGCCCAGACTGCAGTACGATGCTGCTATCATAGCTCACTGCAGCCTGGAACTCCTGGGTTCCAGCGATCCCCACCTGCCTCAGTCTCTGGGGTAGCTGGGACTATAGGTGTATGCCTCTATGCCTAGCTAATTTAAAAATCTGTCTAGAGAAGGGGTCTCACTATGTTGCCTAGTCTGGTTTTGAACCCCTGGGCTCAAGCCTCTGGCCTCAGCCTCCTGAGTCGCTGTGACTACAGGTGTGCTATCGCACCCAGCTTCTTCCTATGTGTAAAAGTAATTGGTAGTTCCTTTCTGGAAACTTCACATTTTTTGCTTGTTTTCTAATTTGACTAGTAGTCTTCTTTATCAGCTTATAGAAATGATCTTTTATATTAAGAAAATTAGCCCTTTATAAGTTGCTAATTTTTCTCCCAGTTTGTACTCTGTTTCTTGATGTTGTTTATAGTGCCATTTCCATGTAATCATGGTTTTTTTTTTAAATGAGGATGAATTTATCAGTTTTTTTCCTTTATGACATCAGGTTTTATGTCATATTTAAGAAAGGCTTCTCTTACTCTGAGATTATAATTTCTCCATGGTTTTTTCTAGTCTGTCTGTCCTCCCTCCCTCCCTCCCTCCTTCTCTTCTTTTGTTTCATTCAAACCTTTGATCCAGAGAGGGCATGGATGAAGCAAGCTCAATCTTTGCTGCCACCAGCCATCTCCTGAACCCTTGCTTGTCCCAGCAGCAGCTCTGGATTTGATACATCCTAGGTTCCAATTTCAGCATTCAGGGAAATAACATCCTGGTACCCTCAGCCTCCAGCTGAAGTTGCTTTACTGCTTCTTCTGTCACCCTAGAACCACTTTCCCCTTACAAAAGTTTGTGGGGGGCAGTAGAGATTTGTCCCCTTCCATGTCTGGTTCAGAGGGTAGACAGCCACTCTCTAGAACTGCTGGATCTCCTATCTATTGGAGCTGACCACACAACAGTAATTCAGCCATTACCTGAAGCTACAGAGCCCCTGTAGAAACCATCTTCTAAGATCCAACAGAGATAGAGACACCCCAAGACAAGTAAAGGTCAAGGGTAGAATGATTTTTGTCAATGTTCAAAGATTCTTGGTAGAAGAGGACTAATGAGAGGGAAATTTCAACTGGACACATTGAGGAACATTCACATCAGAGTTGTCTGGCCATGGAAAGCCTGCCACCAGAAGTAGTGAGATCCCTGTGTCTGGAGGTGTGCAAGCAAAGACTGGACCACAACCAAGTGACAACAGAAGGGCTTCAAAGTGTCTGTGAACCCCCTGAAAACTGTAGGAAAGGATTTGCATGGCCATGTATGTGCAGACAGACATGCATATTTTTCTGAAAACAAGAATCAGTGGCTTCCATCATATTCACAAAGAGGATCATTCCAACCAAATCAAGATCTGCGCACCTGCCTTCGGTTGACATTTAGGTCCCATAGTGAGTGTGGGAAATAAGAGCTCTCTATAGTCCCCTCAAACCTACTGTCTGTGATTCTTCTCACAAGATTAAAAACACTGCAAGCCTCCTATGCTCACCAGTGGGGGAAGGAGCTATTAGAAAAACCTGGGAGCAACTATTTCAGGACAGGGACATTATATATACCATCACATCCCCCAAAAATGCTTATCTAATACAATTTGGAAAATATTGGCTTTCTGATGTGATTTCTGAATCACACTCTGGTTGCTACTTTACCGTTATTGTCCCATTAGTTCCAGGTCCACAATTAATTGTTGCTTGAACAACCTCATATGTTTTCCCTGTGGGTAATTACCGTGGTTACTGTTCAGTGAATAAATGGCCCATTGTGTTTACAATAGGCTTGGAGTACAATATGTGCCCCGGGTCTAAATCATGTTGGGTGCAAAATATTAACTGGCACTGACATTTTCTGCACCATTTGAGATAATGCACGCTTTGATTAGATTGCTTTGCGTCACTGTTTCTCTGGCTTTAGCCTCCTGAAACTTTCTTCCATGGACAAAAACTGCAGGTGCCCAGTAGTACTGCTGGACTTCAGAACTAACAGACATCTGAGAAATCATCTAGCTCTGGGGTTCTTGGCACACTGGAGTTATTTGGGGGGATTTTGAAGAATACTGATGACTTACTCCCACTCCAAACAAACTGAATCAGAATCTCTGGGCATCTAGCCCAAGCATCAGTATTATTTAAAAATTTTCCAGGTGATTATGATGCTCAGTGAGGGTTGAGGACCACAGATACAGCTCAACACCCCTGGTTTGGAATAAGTAGACTGCAGCCCCAAAATGAGATATCAAAATTCCACTATAGCTAATAAGAGGTGGAAGCAGGACTTGAACCCGGGTCTATAGGACCCTAACACTAGTGCGCTTTCCCCCATGGATGACTATCTACCTGCCTCCTACATGCTCCCCAGGCCTTCTTCCCCTAGCACAGTCACCCAGCATCTGGCATCACCAGGGCTGTTAGCATTAGGGCCCTAACTTGGAGACCAAGCTTTCTGAGCTCTCCTGCCTTGTTTCACGTAACCAAGTTTGTTTCTGAACAGATTGTGACTGAGGCTTTGAGTTAATTCCTAGCCAAGGATTTATTTCGGAGAGTATTTTAAAATTTAATTTCTAGTTTTGTTATAATTTCTAGTTTTATTGCATTATTTTGAGAATTTGGCAAGTGCCGTGTCTGCTTTTGGAATTTATTGAGATTTTCTTTGTGGCCTATTATACAATCAACTTCTGTACAAGTTCCATGGTGGCTGGAAAAAAGATGAAATCTATAGTCATAAGCTATAGAATTCTTTATTAGACTACTTATGCATAACAGATATAACCAAACTAATTATATTATCATACACTTTGTATTTTTGTTTACTTGATCTATCAAAGACTGAGAAGTTTGTTAAATTTTTCTCTATTGTCTCTGACCATTTCTTCATGTATTTCAACTGTTTTTGCTTTATATGTGTTCATTTTATCTTGTTTTGAGCATAAATGGTCATCACAATTATATCTTCGTTTTTCAGCAATGTATACTTTTGCCTAGTGCAAATAACAGGCACTTAATAGATATTCATTGAGCGAGTGAAGATTGAAATATTTATCAAGATAAAATAAACCTCTTTGTTATTTTATTGCTTTTTGTTTGATACTGTATCACGCTTGTTATTAATACTGCAACCCTTACTGTATTTTTGCTTGCATTTGCCTGTCACTTTTTTATCCTCCTTTTATTCGTATTCTATTAAGATTGTTTTTAAATACACATCTTGAAAAGAGCATATGGACAGATTTTAAAATATGTATGTTTATTGCTGTAGTAAATATTTGGCCTTGCATTTATCATCTCGTTGGCCATTTCTTTTTTTAATGCTTCCCTTTTTTGTTTCCTTTTGTTCCCGCTGGTTTTCAACTTTGTATCTACTCTTCTCTATTCTGGCTATGTGAATTAATCTTGCCTCAGGTCTCAGCCCGCTGGAGTACTTTTTAATAGGTACCTTGAGAAGGATAAAGGGTTGACAACTTACTGAGGATGGCCCTGTGTCGCACTGACACACAGCAGAATTTGGCTGGGCATGAAATTCTTGGGCTACCATTTCTCCCCTTTGAAACTACAAAGTGATGCAGAGGAGAAATTTGGGGCTGGCTTGATTGTCACTGATTGTCGTTCACTTGTAGGTACCCAGTTTTCTCTGCCTGGAGGCCTGAAAGATTTTTTTTCCCTTATTCCTGGAATTCAAAAAAATTGTACTCTTGATTTTATTTGGGATAAAGAGAGTCCTATACACGACCTGTATACAATCTATACACTCAAGTATTTCCAACTCAGTAAAAAAAAACCGAATATATATATAAAATGACTATGCTATATTTATATTATGTATATTGTTTTATATTTACATCTTTATAATATATTTAACATATATACATTTATAATATTGTATATATTAGACATAATAAATATAGCACATATGTTTATTATATATATTTATATTATATTCCTATATATTCTTGTTTCTCCTCTGGGCCACAGGATTATCTGTATGTTGTCTCTTCATTCTCTAAATCCATATCTGCCCTATTTTCTTTCATAATTGCATCTCTTAGTCCTTGTCCTCTTCAATCTAGAAGAGCATCTTATTTTACTGTATTTTATTACAGGCTATGTGCATATTAGCTTTCACTATTTTCTGGTAAAATAGCTGTATCCGCAGCCCTAGCTGTAGGACATAAGCATTCTCATTTCTTCACATCCTGGCCAATATTTGATATTATCTGACTTCCTAATTTTTGTTAGTCTTTCAGAGATAAAGTGGTACTTCATTACTGTTTGATTTTGCACTGCTTTGCCTGGAATGTGGCCGAGTGGTGATACATAGACATGTTAGCTATTCGGGTTCTTTGTTCTGTGAGTTGCCTGACTTGCCTTTCAACAGCCTCAGTTTTAAGCCTTATTGTCTTTAACATATTTGTATTGTGTTATTGACAATTTTTAGTTTCCTGTGAATTTTTTGTGATCATCTCCCTTTTCGCCCCATCCCCCAATTGCAGGCTATTTCATGGAGCCTGTTTTACTGCGTATGATTGAGGAGGCTATACATCTTTCTAAAGTTTTCTTCTTTAACCTACAATAGATCATTTTCAGAGATGGACTCTTCCTCCACTTCTTCTGAGTACTGTGCTTTTTTTCATTATTTTTGAAGTACTTTTTCAAAGGTGTTTTAAATTTATTCATCCTCAAAAGCAAGGCAAGTGTTTCCAGGCTTGGCTTATCAAGAGACACATGTGGATGGTACTTGGCCCTGTTTTCTATTTACGTTTTAATTGCATATACTTCTCAGAAGGCTGGAGAATAAGTATTTAAGCACAGTTTTTGGTGTCTAGTAGGCTTTCACCTTAGGCTGGCCTACATTAAATAAGTGACATCATCTTTTACCCTCAGTGCCCAATTTTCTAATACTCTAGATCAACACAGTACATTAAATTCCCTTCCTGGACTGCTGCTAGGGTTTTTCTTTCCTGCCTAGAAAATTTCACATGGGAAGTCTCTGCTTCCCAGAATGCAATTCACATCTAGCGTGCTCCCCTCCTCTTCTTATCCAGGTTTTTTTTCCCCCTAGGAATGTATAGCTCTGTCTGAGTTTAGCGAAAGATAGATGAGAATAAAGAGAAAAAACCAATTTGGTTGTCTCAGAGATCAGCAACTGTGAGGTAGAGGCAATAGCTGTCTAATTTGCTAATTGATATGAGTCCTGAGTCTAACTCAGACTGTAGGGGAGAAAGGAAAAGGTCTACCTGTTAATTTTAAACACAATTGTTATTTTATGATGCAAGGTTTGGAATGCCAGGAAGCAAAGCTTAGAATTTTCTCGATCTAGAGCCATCTACTTTGTAATTAATGAAGCTTCTAAACATCTAGAATATCAATGAGTATTGGGGTCTCTTGATTCCTTGAGAGTGTATGTATGTGTGTGTTTTCATGTTTTTTTGTTTGTTTGGTTGGTTGGTTGGTTTTCTTTGAGATGGAGTCTTGCTCTGTCGCCCAGGATGGAGTGCAGTGGTGCAATCTCGGGTCACTGCAACCTCTGCCTCCCGATTGTTCAAGCAATTCTCCTGCCTCAGCCTCCCAAGCAGTGATTACAGGCACCCACCACCATGCCCAGCTAAATTTTTTTTTTTTCAGATTTTTAGTAGAGTTGGGGTTTCACCATGTTGGACAGGCTGGTCTTGAACTCCTGACCTCAGGTGATCTGCCTGCTTCGGCCTCCCAAAGTGCTGGGATTACAGGTGTGAGCCACTGTGCTTGGCTTCTTTTCCGTGTTTTGATAGTTTCAAAGGAAAGCTGAAAAGATGTTTTATTGGGTACCAAATGTTTTATTGAGTAGCCAAATACCCTTTTTTTTCATTTTTGGTTTATGCCATTTATTTATTTAGTAAACCATATGTTCTCAAATATTGCAAAGATAAAGTTCAAGTCAGTAGTTTAGTAAAAGTATTAGAAAAATCATGAATAAATTTAGTCTGAATTAACCAAATACGTGGCAGGGCCTGGCACCCTCTTTCACATTGTTCAGATGCCATTTAAACCAAAAGGTGGTGTGAAGGTTTTTAAGGTTCGTGATTGGTACCATCAAACTGCTCTCTAATGTGGTGGTGCTGCCATGCCCCTGGGGGCTGGTGGGTAAGACTGCCCAGCTCATCCCATACTGGCCAGCTCTGGGCACTGAGTGGGGTTTTTGCCCACCCCTCTGCTTGCCCCAATCTGTAGCCAGGCTAAACCTGGATCACCAGCATTCTCTTTGTCTTGAGCAGTTGCCCAGGGAGTCCTTGAGCACATCCTGGCCCATAGAAGATCCTTAAATAGCATCTCATTCTTTCACTCCCACCCCAGGAACTGACCTGAGTGCTTCTGATAATGATGGCATCCAGGTACTACCCAACCGACAACCAGACCACAGGGCCTGATGGCTCCCCTGCACTATCCATGGCCACCTGGCCAGAGGAGAGACAAAATCCTCCAGAATCTTGGTGTCAAGGACCAAGTTCACAAAGAATTAAGCACTATGAGTGGTTGCCTTGAAGCCAGCATATGGGCAAGGTGAAGCGGCTTTGACCTTCATCCTAGAGCGTGAAGACAGTCCTGTCCAAATCCTATAACCTAGTTCTCAGAATACAAATTTAGTATAACTGCCCCCACCCATCACCTTTTATTTATACCAAGGCGTTCCCATTATCCCACCTGATCCTCACAACAACCCTATGGCAGGTGCCGTTAGTAATCTTATCGATAAGAAAACTGAGGCTTAGGGGTTAGAAAACTTGCCCAACAAAGCAAATTGGGGCAAAAGCACAAAAGTCTTCATGCCCAAGAAAGCATGAAAATGTTTCAGCTCTAAATAATGGTGATGGTTGAACAACATTGTGAATGTATTCAATGACAATGACTCATCCACTTTAAAATGGTTAAAATGGCGAATTTTATCTTGTGCATTTTACCACAATATAAAAAGAAAAAAGGAACTTGTCCAAGATCATGCAACTTAGAAATGGAGGAGTGGAACCAGTATTGTTAAGTCATACTGCCTCCATCCTCACCACCACAGCCCCTCAGAAATGATACAAGTCCCTCAATCTGAATCCCAGAGACATCCTGGCAAAGACGGGCAGCAGCTGAGTGTGATTCAGACCCCTGGACTCCAAAGATCTTGGATTTGGACCTCAACACTGTCTTTTCCTAGCTGTGCAAACCTTAGGCCACTGTCCTTCTTGCATCTGTAGAACTAAGAGTGTAAGCTCTGCCCTGCCTGCTTTGGAGGGGTGATGGCAGGATGTAAAAGAACTTTGTGGACTCTGAAGCTTTACAGATGCATAAAGTCCCCTGCACTCCCTGTGATTATGATTGCCAGAGAGTTCATAGATACTGGGTTTGTGGTGAGTCTGTTCACACAGGGGATCCTCTGCAATCTTCCTGGGGACAGGATGTTTGTTTTTATTTCCTCATCCTACACTCACTAAAAAAAAATCCATTCTCTAACATGCCTGAGAGCAAAGCTTGCTTGACAGTGGATGGATGAACGAATGGAGAAATGACCCAACCACCCAATCGGCCAGTCACAGTCTAAGCCATCCAAAGGAGAGTTTTTATGAATACATGTCTGACTTGGTGATTAATACTTTCAGACAGAGCTAGGTGCAGTGGCTCATGCCTGTAATCCCAGCACTTTGGGAGGCCGAGGTGCGCAGATCACTTGAGGTCAGCAATTTGTGACCAGCCTGGCCGACATGGTGAAACCCTGTCTCTACTAAAAATACAAAAGTTAGCCGGGCGTGGTGGTGGGCACCTGTAATCCCAGCTACCCGGAAGGCTGAGGCAGAACAGTTCCTTAAATCCGGGAAGCAGAGTTTGCAGTGAGCTGAGATCATGCCACCGCACTCCAGCCTCGGCGACAGAGCAAGACTTTGTCTCAACCAAACCAAACCAAACAAAACAAAAACTTTCAGACAGATTACCTAAGGTAGAAATTATCATCCATTTTATACCTGAAAAAACTGTGGCTCGGAAAGGTCATCCAGTAGACCAGGGAGGGAACAATTTATGCCATGGCTTCTAGGGCCTCTCAAACACAGCAAGTTTTAGAGGAGACACATTTAACCAGCAGCATGGGATGGGAAGAGAGCCATGAGCATCTCTCTCCAGCTGGAGGCCTCTAGCCTGCCATGTTTCATGAGCGTTCAGGGCCTGCATATTGAACCATGAGTCACTGTAACAAGAAGCACCTGAATGCAGAAAGAAGTGGTGAGCTCATGCAGCTACAAGGCCTCTTTAGGGAGCCGGGACACTTAGGCTTAACCCTGTCCCTGTGACTGAGAGAACAAGGGCAAGTCATTTCCCCCCTTGTAGATGTCTGTTTTTCTCATCTCTGAAAGTGATGGATTGGACCAAAGATTTCAAAGGTTCTCTGCAACCACAAAAATCTATGCTTCTCCAACATTGAAGAAATGATTAAGGAGTTTGTTGGTCTTGTGTGGGTGTGTGTTTTATTTAATCTGATTTATTCAGATAATTGCCATTGTGCCTCACTTCCATTTGCAGATACGAACCCAGACAAAAAATGTAAACGCATCTCCCAGCTTCAGGATCTTTATGAAATTCCAAGCCATTGACGAATTCTTGCCTAAATGCAATTCATTCTTTGCCTGTTTTGGGGCATCCGAGTTTAGCTTCTCTGCAAAAATAAACCATTTTTTCAGGAGGCAGGTATAACCGGGCGGGGGGTGGGGCCACAGTTGCTAAGTCCTAGGTAAGGAACTCAGGCCAAATGCAAAGGGATGAGAAAATGATTGAGGCTTGCTCTTTTCTCTGCTGGTTTAATCTTTTCCCACTGCTTTGCTGACTGTTTCTGTAATTAAATGAGGGAGGTATTTGTCATCTAGGGTTCCTTTCAGCCGAGATGAATGGAACGCAACTTTCTCAGGAAGCTTCTGACAAAACACTGTTTGTGGCCAGTGCCAGGATGTATACAAAGGCCCTGGGCTGTGTGTGTTGGGAACTCGGGTCCACTTCAGGTCTGCGCCAGGTCGCCGCTGTGCTCAAGCCCCGGTGAAAAACTGTTTGGACAAAAAGTGCCTCAACACAGATGCCGGTGAGATTAATGTGATGCGGGGCGGCTGCAAAGCATTTCCCAAGTGAACAAGGGAAAATGAATGCCTGGCATTTGAGTGAGTTCTGGAAGCCCCACTCCAACAAAAGGCCTTCTGGGGTGTCGTGCATAGACTGGCTGTAAGATTTTAAATCTCTTTAGTCAGAGAGAGCTTGGGCTACAACCTCTTGGGGAACAATCATTTCTCCTTTCTGTTAATGAGGTTTAGTTTTTCATCAAATGCACAGCAGTTCAGCTTTTACCACCCCCTGCTGTGGCCAGTCTTTTTTTTCTTTTTCTTTTTCTTTTTCTTAGAGACAGGGTCTCACTCTGTCACCCAGACTGGGGTACACTAGCATGATTATGGCTCACTGCAGCCTGGAACTCTTGGGCTCAAGCTATCTTCCTGCCTTTACCTCCTGAGTAGCTGGGATTATACCCATGTACCACCATGCCTGGCTATTTTTTTTATTTTTTATATTTAGTAGAGACAGGGGTCTTGCTATTTTGCCCAGGCTGGTCTCAAACTCCTGGCCTCATGTGATCCTCCTGTCTTGGCTTCCAAAAGTGCTGGGATTATAAGTGTGAGCCACTGCACTCAGCATATTCTTATCGGGAACTTGTGACAATTTTTGTAAGGGAGACATTATTGCCTTTGTTTCCTGTGGGAGAAACGGAGTCTCAGGGAGGTATAGCGACTTGCCTGGGGCCCCATAGCTAGTAAGAGGCAAGCAGCCAGGTGTGGTGGCCAACACCTGTAATCCCAGCACTTTGGGAGGCTGAGGCAGGAGGATTGCTTGAGGCCGGGAGTTCAAGACTGGCCCGGGCCACATGGCGAAACCCCATCTCTACAAAAATAATGCAAAAAAGTAGTCAGGCATTGTGGTGCGTGTCTGTGGTCCCAGCTACTCGGGAGGCTGAGGCAGGAGAATGAACTGAGCCTGAGAAGTTGAAGCCTCAGTAAGCTGTGATTGTGCCACTGCACTCCAGCCTGGGTGACAGAGGAGACCCCTTCTCAAAAAGAGGGAAAAAAAAGAGGCAAAGCTGGGACCTGAGCTTAGATATTTTGACTTCTTGAAATTACGAAATGATGAGCACGTACCGTGGAGCAAGCATTGCATGAAGGGCTTAGCATTCACTTCTTCACTTAATGTGCACAACAACCCTATGAAGTAGATGTGATTCTGATCTGCATTTTTCAGATGAGGAGACTAAGCCTCAGAGAGGATAAGTGACTTGCACACGATCACACAGCAAGCAACTGGCAGAGCAGGGACACTAATGTCACAAGTCCCTGCTCATTCCACAGACTGCTATGATTCTTCTCTGTGATTTAACAATTCCCAAAACGTATTTACTTCTTTAGTCTAATTTTGATCTTCACAAAAACCCATGATATCAGTAGAGTAGACTTTATTACCCTCATTTTTTAGATAAGGAAACTGATGTTCAGAGAGGTGACTTACTGAAAGCCGCATGTTAGCAAATGGCAAGGCTAGGGCTTAGGACTTTTGTTCTTAGAACGAAGTCCTCTCTCCAATTTTCCGGGCTGCTTCTCAAGGAGGCATCTGAGGCTAAGACTAGAAAGCAACCAGGGCAATTTAAAAGAGAGAATTAGCCAGGCATGGTGGCGGGTGCCTGTAGTCCCAGCTACTTGGGAGGCTGAGGTAAGAGGACCGCTTGAGCCCAGGAGTTAAGGGTGCAGTGAGCCAGGATCATGCCACTACACTCCAGCTCGAGCGAGAGTGAGGCCCTGTCAGAAAGAAAGAAAAAGAAAAGAAAGAAAAGAAAAGATGGTCCAATGAAAACATATGAAACAAAAATCATATATATATTTTTAAAAATTCTTCATCCTGAACGTTTTTCTTTTTAAAGTTCTATTGTCAAATAGAAACTACATACATAAGCATGTTAGATACTTTTAGTTTAAAGAATAATAGCAAAACCAATATCTGGCTGCCTATCACCCAGTTTAAGAGACAGCATTTATTTATGATGATAAATTGTGAAGTCATTTAATGCTTTGCTCTTTAAGATACAATTGTTTTTGCTATGTGGCATTCTATGATTCTTTGTTACCTTCTTCACTCCCTTCTTCAACATTTCTATTATTATTTGACATAAAGAAGATTGGAAAACAACTATTAGTTCCGCAAATCCTTTTAAGTCAAAAATGGAAGTAAATTAGAGAAATGGCAAAACCAACTCAAGGCTGAGAAAGCAGTGTGGCTCATAAGGGTAAGAATGCTGGGTTTCAGTTTGGACAGGCTATGTCTGAATGCCACCTCCGCCCCTCCCTATGCAATCTCAGAAGATTCCTCCACCTTTGGGAACTTCAGTGTCTTCCTCTGCAAATGGACTGGGGTCAGACAGGCACATTCCCGTTTCAGGGCTGTCATGAGGGTTGGAATAGCATAAGCACCCAATTAATGATGGCTTACAGTAGATCACAATTTCTAGACTTAAAAGTTACAAGAACGAAGTTAGGAGAATTAGATGGTATTTCTTACAACCACACAAGGCCTTTTAATTTACAAAGCCCTTTCCTGCAATATTCCACCACCCTAGGGAGGGCAGGGGAGGAGCATACCCATTTTACAGATGAGAAGCCTCAGTGAAGGAAAGGATTTGCTCAAACTCAAGCGGCTGCCACCAGGCAGGGACATCATTTTAAAGCAGGACTTCCAAATCCTAATCTATTATTTTAAAATGGTTTGTTAATTAAGCAAATAATAATGATTGTATTGCTTGTCTAATTGTGTACAATTAGAATGTATGTCTTTAATTTTCTCTTAAATTTCTGGTAAAATGTTCCATTTTCCCCTCACAGCTGTGCAGGTGACAAATGCAGAAAATTAACAAATTACATTAGAAGCCTCTTTGGTTTCCTCGGCTCCTTTGCACTTGGCTTTCAGCTGACGTCTTTAGGGGTAAGAAGCATTCTCGTGTGATCACAGCTGTGAAGCCAACTGCCTTTTAATTACCTCACTGCAGAAATCATGTCTCCTCATGTCAATATGGCACCTCTGATCAGTCCACAAGTTGAAATCACATCTGTCGGGGGTGGGGGTGCTGGGGCCCCAGCTCGAGTCTTTGAGTGGGAGAGGATGCAGCATTTCTTACTTCTGGGAACATACTTCCTACTCATTTGTCCAGGCCCACTCACAGACACCTCCTCCAGGGAGCCTTCCCTGCTCTCCCTCAGTTCTCCCAGCACTGTTTCTTCCCCTTGTGGTGAGGCACTGAGAAGTGATGGGTAGCCGGGCCCACTTCACTGACTGCTTTATGAGCTCATTGAGGGCTGTCTGCGAGTTTGCTCTGTAGCCATGGGAGAAGTGGAGGGGAAAGGGAGACAGGAGGGTCACAAAATGCCTTCACACTTGTCTTTTCTAGACAGGAACTCACCCAGTTGTCACACAAAACAGAGCAGAGGAGGAAGGAAAGTGCTGGTTTCTCTGGCTGAGGAAAACAGGGTTTGCACTCTATCCCGTTGAGTAGACAGAGCCCAGGCAAAGCTCTGAGCTGCAGACGCGTACCAAAGAATCATTCAACCAGACAGGCCAAGCTTGCCAAGGAGGCCTGAGAGCCACCTGCCCACTGACTCTCAGAGGACATGGGATGGCCTGCAGGGTGGCAGTCATTGGGCACCTCACAGCCCCAATCCCAGGGACACCGGGTCTCCAGAAGAAGGGGTCATCCTAGGTTCAGTTTACCCTGTGAGCCAAAGCCTTCCACAAGCAAGAAAGTGGAACGTGAGACTCCACACCTCTGAAATGTGCTTCATGGTCAGTCCAGAGGAAACTTAGCAGAGTCAAGATCAAAGATTCAAAGATGGTTTCCCAGAATGAGAAGTTTTATTCCATGGGGCAGGGGGTCATCCAGGACCAGTGGGGCTGGGGCGGGGCTGGGGCTGCGCATGGGTTAAGAGCACCCGGAAGTGAGTGCCGCTGTGTGCCTGTGGAACACACAGACCCAGCTCCTCTGGTCAGCTGCAAGCCCGCCACCAACCTGCTAGGCCTCAGCTTCCTTACCTGTAAAATGGGGAGAATAAGTCGTGCCCTGACTAACTCTCCAGGGCTCTGTTAAAAATAAACTGAGGCCAGGTGCGGTGGCTCACGCCTGAATCCCAGCACTTTGGGAGGCTGAGGTGGGCGGATTGCTTGAGCCTAGGAAGTGGAGACCAGTCTGGGCAACTTGGCAAAACCCCATCTCCATGGAAAAAAATAAAATAAAATTAGCCAAGCACGGTGGCCATGCCTGTGGTCCCAGCTACTTGGGAGGCTGAGGCAGAAGAATTGCTTAAGCCTGGGAGGTCAATTCTGCAGTGAGCCGTGATAGTGCCACTGAACTTCAGCTTGGGCAACACAGCGAGACCCTACTTCAAAAATAAATAAGTAAACACACTGAGAACTTGGATAAGAACATGTTTTATAGGAAATGAGTACTAGTGCTATAACAGAAGATGAGGAGATGAGGGTTATGAGGCCCACCTGGCCTGCTCCCTCTCCACCTCTTCTATTGCCCCAGCGTCCTCTCTCACCCCCTCACTCCAGCCTTCTCTTTCCCAAACCAGGCTCTCCCTCACTCTCCTCTGAAAAAGCCTTTCTGAACACCTTCCTACCTCCAGTCTACACAGGGGGTGCCTCCCCTACTGCACCTCCATCAGACCTTATCACATGTACTGTCATTGCACTCAAGCTGTCACAGAATAAGCACTCAAGTATGTGTTGAATAAATGAATGCATGGACGAATGCAGAGGGGGCAAACTTACTGTGTGGGGTCTCAGAGGGAAAACCAGGGTCCATGTATAACTGTTTCAGGGAGGCTGATATGCTCAGTATGAAGAAGAAACAGTTCACAGTAAGGTATTCAAGAGTGAATCAAAACCTTGCAAAGTACTGAGTTCCCCAGCACTGGAGGTATTCAAGAAGATCCTCAGGGATCATCTGCCAGAGTCACAGGGGGGATTCCCAAATCAGCAGGGAGTTGAATTAGTCAGTGGTGTGCTTTATATCCCAGGGAGCATACCCAGGGATTTCAAATGAGCCCCAGATGACTATTTTATACCTTAAGAGGTATGCTTTCCCTTAATTTGCTTTTATACTACTTTCCTAGTAAATGATACTGATTTTTCATTCATGGCATTTAGATAAAATTATGAGTCAATTTAAGGGAACATACTAATTAAGTTAATAATACAAGTTGTCCATGCATTGGCAGAGTCAAGAAAGTGATATGAAAATGATAAAAGTCAGGGATACTTGGGATTACAGGTTCATCAAAGAGTTTTTTACCAGAATATATGATCCTCAGAAATAAAAGTCTCCTACTCAAATCTCTATCACCTTCAATTAAATTAGGTCATAATGTGAATTTAAACAATTATAGAATGAGTTAGACTTTTATCTGGGCACTCGGGAATGGGCACGATCAGAAGTGTCAAGAAGAGAGGGTAGTTACCTTAAGAGAAATCAGCTACATAGAAAAAAATGAGAAATAATGGAAATGGCGTAAGCGATAGCTTTGCCAGATTTAGCAACATTTGGGACATTCTTGCACTAAAAAGCAAAGCAAAAAACCTTTTTGTGTATCTGAAATTCAAATTTAACTGGGCATCCTGTATTCTACCTGCTAACCCTAAGTAACCATTCAGGCCAGCTGTGGTAAAGGGCTGAACCTATGCCATATCACCAGTGGGCTGATGGGGGCTACTGAGAAGTGGGCTAAGGGAGTGAAGAATGAGCGTTTGGTGATCTATTAGTTATGTCTACAATTAGCATAGAAGGATAAAACAATACCATGGGCGCCATTTATTTATGTGCCATTCCGGGCTTGTCCAACTCCTCATTTTATACACGGAGGACCAGGAAGAAGGGACTTGCCCAGTCTTGCCCCCCAAGTTCATGGCTGGCAGGGCTAAACCCATTCGCTTCTCCACATTGCCTGTTCAGAATCTAAACAGAATCCTTCCAATGCCACGATTATGTAACTTCAGACCATCCTGAGCAAACATGGCCACTCACATCATCAGGCAGGACGCCCACAGCCACTCAAACCCTCCACTTGATCCAGTGTCTCATCATGACTACACTGAAATGCCCTAGAATAACACAAAAGATGTTAAACAAAGTTCATTGACACCGAGTTCTGTTGAAGGAGTTGTCACTGTGACAGCAAAGCACTCAGGGATCTGAACCACATGCTGCTATAGGGTATCTCCAGGGCTCTCAATAGCACAGTTCTATGTTTGGCTCTTCGTAGAAACTGAAAACAAGCATCACACTTTATTACAAAGAAGCTCTTTCACTTACTGTTTATTAAATTGCATGGAATTGGACTGAATTTGGTTTTTTTTCTTAGTCTTTCTGTTCCTTCCTTCCCCTTTCTGGGCCTCAGTTTCCTGGAGGAGACTGTTCTAGGTAGTTTTTATTTCAGCTCTAAAATTTCATGATTTAGTAATTTATGTTTAATTAACTAATTTATTTTTATTTTATTTTATTTATTGAGACAGGGTCTCACTCTGTTGCCCAGGCTGAAGTGCAGTGGTGTGATCTCTGCTCACTGCAGCCTCCACCTCCCGGGCTTAAGCAATCCTCCCACCTCAGCCTTCCCAGTAACTTGGACTACAGGTGTGCACCACCACTCCTGGCTAATTTTTGCATTTTTAGTAGAGATGGGGTTTCGACATGTTGGCCAGGCTGGTCTCAAACTCCTGGCCTCAAGTGATCCATCCACCTTGGCCTCCCAAAGTGCTGGGACTACAGGCATGAGCCATATGTTTAATTTACAAACCAAAGAGAAATTATTCTGTCTTTGGGCAAGAAAATGAAAATTGCTGAACTAGAGATAATGCCACCAGAAAGGTTTTAAATCAGCCTCTTTCACAAAGGGATTTATTTATTCTAATTGTTTTATGTCTCCATTTAGATATTAGCCTTTTACTTTCAGCTCTTTTTAATCAAGTTCATTCATTAGTTTTCTCAACAAAGATTTATTTTCTAGAAAAATTATAGATGCATTTATCCTTTGACCCAGAAATTCCACTTCTAGGAATTCATACCCAGTTTACACTGGCACAAATGTGACAATGTGGCCAAGGTTATTCCAAAAGATTGGAAATAATCCAAATGTCCATCAGTAGAGGACTGGCTGTACAAACTATGGTACATCCGTCCATACAAAGCAGGGCTGTGCATCTGTAAAAAAAAAATAAGGAATGCCTTTCTACAGTGATAATACACTGAAATCTGGGAAAATTAAGTAAAAAAAAAAGCAAGGTGCAGGATAGTGTAGACTGTATACTCCCTCTGCATAAAAAGAAGAAATGAGGAGCAAACACACACACACATACACATTCATACACTCATACACACATACTTGCTCATATTTTCAATAAGAAAAACTGGAAGGATAAATTAAAAACTAATAACAATGGTCATATTATATAAGGATGCCATGGAACAGAATGGAGAGAGCTTAGATTGGAGCCAAGAATTCTCTGCTATACATTTGACTATGGAATCATATAAAAGTTGTGTATAGTTTTTTAAATAAGATTAATCAACAAGGAGAAAAAAATCAACCCCTAAACAGTGAAAACAAATCAGGACAAAGGAATCTTGGAATATATTACGTTTCTAATAGAGTCACATGGAGAAAAATGCGTAAAGAGACTTTTGGACACATTTTCACTGTCCAGACAAGGAGGACATATTCTTCCTCTCCACTATCCCACCACCCAGCACACGCGCGCATGCACATACACACGTACACACACACATACACACACACACACAAATATATACACACACACACGTACACACAAAATGCACATACACACACAGGAGCATTCACAGCTTTTTATTTTGAAAAATATTTAAACTAAAGAAGTTGAAAGAATAGTATGAGGAACACTGTATAGTGTTTCTATAAACCCAAAAGTATTTAAATAAAAATATTTAAAGCAAAGAAGTTGAAACAATAGCATGAGGAATACTTTCACTTAGATTCACCATTTTCCACATCTGCTTTCCTTCTCTCTTTTTAAATATATATAGTATATATTATATTTAGTATTATATATATATACTATATAGTAGTATATATATATATACACATAGACACACATATACATATATGCACACACATACATTTAATGATGTTGTTTTTGAAGCATTTGAAATTAGCTTACAAATATCATGACACCTCATAACTAAATAGTTCAGAGTGCATCTTGGAAAGAATGAAATTATCCTATATCATTATAATGTCATTATCACAGTTATGAAAATGAACAATAATTCAGTATCATCTAATGCATAGTCCATATTCAAATTTCTTCAATTTCCCAAAAATGTCCTTTTGTTTTAAAAATTCAGGATCCAGTCAATATTCATGCCTTGCTTTTGGTTGGTATTTTTTTTAATTTTTTCATTTACAACAGGCCTAGGTTGGCTTTATGTGGTTGTTTTTGTTGTTTTCCACAATATGGACTTTTTAAGAATTCAGGCCTGGTAAATTGTAGAATGACCCATATCTGATTATCTCCTCATAGATTACAGTTTAAACACTTTAGAGATATTAAAAATTATATTTTCAAGCTCATTCCACTGAAAAAAAAACCGTGAGGGAATGAACCCCAGTAGCAACAAGTATACCTAGTACCCAAATGTTGGTTTCTTAATACAATTTCCTACCAGGAAGAATCAGGGCTCCTTGGAGGAATGGCTGATTCCAAGACTAAGGCAGGTAAAATATTAAGTGCTCAAATTAGTAGGGGAAGAGAAACAGAAAGAAGCAGGAGGAGGAGAATAAAAAGTCAAAAAAGGGAAAGCTGTTCTGGAGAGAAGAATGCTGGCTTAAATGTAGAAGGAATATAATTAGAAAATTAGGTCGGGTGCAGTGGCTCACACCTGTAACCCCAGCACTTTGGGAAGGCCAAGGCAGGAGGCTTGATTGAGCCTAGGAGTTTGAGTCCAGCCTGAGCAACGTGGCGAGACTCTGTCTCTACAAAACAATTTTAAAATTAGCCTGTCATGGTGGCATGTGCCTATAATCCCAGCTACTGGGAAAGCTAAGGCAGGAGGATCCCTTGAGCCCAGGAGTTTGAGGTTACAGTGAGCTATGATCGTGCCATTGCATTCTAGCCTGGGTGACGGAATGAGACTGTCTCTCAAAAAAAGAAAGAAAAGAAAAGAAAATTATCATTTTGCAACACCAATATGATACTGAGGCAGGCAAGCGTCATAAATTGATGCTAAAACCATTGAGTAAAAGCTTGTGAGGAAATGGGATAGTCATATGGTCTCAGCGTTTCACCCCATAGATTACTTCCTAATTACAGAGGGGGAAAAATGTATATTTACAATAAATTTGGAAGATACCACCTTAACCAAGTGATCAAATTTAGTATCATCAATAATAGTTCAAATTGACATCCTGGGCCCCCTGACTCGATGCACTGGGAAGAACACAGCATAAAAAATGTAGTATTCTTGCCAAAACTCATGAATCTAATCATGAGGAAACAAATGACAATTGTGGGACATTTTATAAAACAACTGGCTTGGGTTTTTTTAAAAAAAAGATCACTGTCCTGAAAGCCAAAAATATATGGCAACAAAGACAATGCATGTTCCTTGCTTGTGTCCAAATAAATTCCAATAAGGACAATTTTGGGACAACTGGAAAAATCTCAATATGGACCATATATTTGGTAATATTATTGTATCACTGTTAAATTTTTCAGATGTGGTTATATTAGGGTTATGTAAGAGGATATAATTGTCTTAGGAAATGCATGCTAATGTATTAGGGGTGAAGTGTCATTGTGTGTGCAAACTAATACCAAATGCTTCAACAAAAAAATCAGTGACGGTGTGAGTGTGTGTCTGTGTGGGGCCGGGGCGGGGAGAGAGAGGAAAAGCAAAAACAAATATGGCAAAATGTAAACAACTGACAATCTAGATAAAGGGTAAATGATGTTCATTGTACTTTAACTTCTTGCTGCAGGTTAAAGTAACTTTCTTTTTTTTTTTTTTTTTTTTTGAGACGGAGTCTCGCTCTGTCGCCCAGGCTGGAGTGCAGTGGCGCAATCTCGGCTCACTGCAAGCTCTGCCTCCCGGGTTCACGCCATTCTCCTGCCTCAGCCTCTCCAAGTAGCTGGGACTACAGGCGCCCACCACCACGCCCGGCTAATGTTTTTGTATTTTTAGTAGAGACGGGGTTTCACTGTGGTCTCGATCTCCTGACCTCGTGATCCGCCTGCCTCGGCCTCCCAAAGTGCTGGGATTACAAGTGTGAGCCACCACGCCTGGCAAAGTAACTTTCAAAATAACGAAATTGGAGGAGAATTTTTGGGGAAAGGTAGAAACATAAATACAGCAGCAAATGCTGGGCATGGTGGCTCACACCTGCAATCCCAGCACTTTGGGAGGCCTAGGTGAGAGGATCACTTGAGGTCAGGAGTTTCAGACCAGCCTGAGCAACATGAAAACACTCCATCTCTACAAAAAATACAAAAATTAGCCGGGTGTGGTGGTGTGTGCCTGTAATCCCAGCTACTTGGGGGGCTGAGGGGAGAGGATCGCTTGAGCCCGGGAAATAGAGGTTGCAGTGAGCTGAGATCATGCCATTGCACTCCAGCCTGGGTGACAGAGCGAGACCCTGTCCAAAAAAAAAAAAAAAAAAAGAGCAGCAATAACCCTGTCTGCATTAAAAATAATGTCTCCAACTTACTGAAATACAGTACATTCAATGTATTTTTGAAAATTTATGAATTCATGATGCTACTTACATTAAAGAGAAAGATCGAGAGCACTGAAAACCAAAATGGAAACCAAAGATGCACAGAGGTTCTCCTGGATTCTGGGCCATAAACTGTGCTCTAAGGTACCCCCTGCAAACAAAGAAGATGCTGCCTCGACTTCACAGAGAGAACGGTAACTATCAGGCAAGACTGCACTGAAGGAGAAAGTGAGCATGCTGTGGGCAGTGGGGGTTACGGACACATCCACTGGAGGCATGCCGTGGAAAGGCTTGCCAAAGAAGTGGTGCTGAAGCCTTCTTGTTAGCGTGGGCCAGAGGATTGGGCCAAAACAGCTTTGCTGTGCCAAAGGTCCCTGTGCCCAATCCTCTAGGAATGGGCCCAGAGTCTCAGAAGACACTCCGGCTGTGAGGGAAGTCATTCCGTGATACTTGCAAAGCCAACACGTCATGTTAGAAGAGGCTAAGACAGTCCTATGTAATAGCTTTTATGGGAACATGGGGAAAATCGAGAAAATTATGCTTAACTCAGCATTTGTGAATGTCTAGATTGTTATCTAACCTAGGATTGTTTTTCTCAAGTTGAACCCTTCCCACTGTATAAGGCTCAATCTCTTCATCATGGAAATAATAAATAATGTAATCATCTTAGGAAACGGATTCAAAGCAAAAGGCTTCTGTATAATTCACAACTAATGTAGACTATGCTCTATTTAGAAAAAAATCAGCTTATTCTTTATAAAACCATCCAGAGTAGGACTATAAGTACTATTCTTGAAATACTTAGCATAGTTATTGATTTTCATCAACAACCAGTCCATCTATTTTCCGAGTTTGAAAGAATCATTTATTTTTTATACACAACAAGTTACTGAATGAGTAATAAGTTTAAAAGTGCTACGTATGCATGTGTGTGTGCATGTGTGGGTGTGTGGGGGTCATGAATGATTTACAAAGAGAACGCAGCCTGTGTCAGGGGACACGTACTGCCTGGGTCCTCCATGGACAGGCAGGAAGTTCCTTGCCAACACAGCTGGAGAGGGAGGCAGAGACCCGGGGTCTGGAGCCTCCACGGCCCCCAGAGAGGCCACTCTTAGAGGCCTTCGGGAGACCTCACCTTGTGGCCTGCTTGCAGCAGGAAGCAGGGCCAGACTCTACTTTCTTTGAATCTTATTTTCCCCAATCTGAGAACAGGCCTAACTGGGACGACGCCTGCTCTTCAATCCCAAGTAGTGCAGTGAGGGTTACATGATACTGTGTGACAGGCAGTGTAGACTTGCGGTTGCAAGCAGGAACTCTGGAGCCAGTTAAGAAGGGCAATCCTTTGGCAAGGCACTCAATCTCTTTGTGCCTCAGTTTTCTCATCTGTGAAATGAGGAGAATAGCAACCTCTTAGGGTTGGCATATGAAGTAAATGAGTTAATTTATGCACAGTGTTTAGAACCATGCCTGGCCCATGGCAAAGGCCATAGACATGTTACAAATTGGTTTTGTAACAGGCCCTACAGGTGTGTCCAGTCACAATTCCTGAGCACCTACTTGAGGCAAGGCCCTTGGGGTACTGCTAAGACTCAGATGGGCAAGGACTGTCTGGGCCTGAAGGAGTTGTTTGGCAGGTGACACTGAAACCTCATCAGGGATTGTAATATATTGAGGAATGGGCAAAACAAAGGAAGTGAGGAAAACGCTGGGTACCTCCTCCAGCTGGGATCAGGGTTGGGGAAGACTAGGAAGCCTTCCTGGAGGAGGAGGCAAGACTTGAACTAAATATCAGGAAATACAGAGGACGGAGCCGGGGAGGAGGGGGAGCAGAGAGGGCATCGTGCAGTGAGAACAACATGGGCAACAGCTCTTGAGCTGTGGGGAGCAGGCTCTATGCCTTAGCATGAGGGGAAAGGACCAGACAGGGAAGGCCACCAGAAAGGCTGGCACCACAGCTCTCTGCCCTACCCGAGGTATGACTTTACACAGGCCACAACAGCTCTCTAGGCCTCACTTCCCGCAGAAGGGGTGTCCTACACCTGGAAAGCTCTGGTGGAGATCAAGAGACATTAAAGCTGAAGGCCTGGCACAGCTGCAAGGCTGCTCCTCTACTCTATGTGGAGTTACATGTGTGAGTGGCCTCAGCCCCTGAGTGCTTGCCTGGTTCCTTCTCACAGCTTCTAGACATGGAGGGGAAACCAGGCCTTATGAGCCCAGGGAAATCACATGCAGAGGCCCAAGAGGGATGATGCCAGGCTTAAGGCAGGCACTGATGGCTCTGAGCCACAGGGCATAATGACATGACATTATCAAGGCTATCAAGGCCCATGAAGTGGCCCAACCCACTCCTCTTACACGGGGGCCCACAGGGAGCAAGAGCTATCCCAAGACCACATAGCTCATCCTTTGGAGGTGACCCCAGATCCCAGGGCTCTGCCTCTACCTGCAGAGATAGGCCAGGATGCCACCTGGGTGACTATGTCCCTGAGTGGATGGCCACAGGAGGAAGAAGGAAGGTAATACATCAGCACCCAGGGTCAGTATGATGCCACTGCCAAGCCCCAGACCAGGAACCGAGGCTGGAAGAGGCTAAGCAACCTGCCCCGGGCCACCAGCGAACGAGCACCAGAGCCTGGATGTGAACCCCAGCCTATCTGCCCAAGCCTGAGACGCGTACCCGGTATTATTGGTATGTTGGCTCTCTGGCCCTCCATTTGCCTATCTGCACAGGTGAGCACCACACACCTTACCAAACACAACATGGGACAGGGCAGTCAGTGCCATGCTACCACATGCACCTGTGTGTCTGTCCGCAGAGCACCTGCCCAGCGGCTCAGCAGGCATCTTCCCAGTCTCACACTCTAAGGCAGTGGTTCCCACCCACGGCTGTGCCTCAGAATCACCCGGGGTGCTAACACACAGCACAGAGGATGAGGCGCCTAGAAGCAGGATGAGAGCTGGCGAAGGTGACCAACTTGTCCCGGCTGGCCTGGGACTTTCCTGGTTTGAATACTCACAGTCCTACTTCCTGGGGCACTCTCAATCCCAAAACAGGTATGATTGGTCACCCTATGCCTAGTGGGTTTTTGTATTTTACCAAGTTTCCAGGGGATCTTGATACTCATGAAGTTTGAGAACCACTGCCATAAAAAAAGCCCATTTTTAGTCAATTTTCCTCAACAAAATAGTAACCTTCACTCATGAATTACAGGAATGATGCTTTAAGAATAATATTGATGGCTGGGCACAGTGGCCCACACCTGTAATCCCAGCACTTTGGGAGGCTGAGGTGGGCAGATCACGAGGTCAGGAGATCAAGACCATCCTGGCTAACATGGTGAAACCCCGTCTCTACTAAAATTACAAAAAGTTAGCTGGGCGAGTGGCAGGCACCTATAGTCCCAGCTACTTGGGAGGCTGAGGCAGGAGAATCGTTTGAATCCGGGAGGTGGAGCTTGTAGTAAGCTGAGATTGTACCACTGCACTCCAGCCTGGATGACAGAGTGAGACTCCGTCTCAAAAAGAAAAAAAAAAAATTTAAATTAGCTGGGCGTGGTAGTATGTGTCTGTAGTCCCAGCTACTCAGGGAGGCTGAGGTGGGAGGATCACTTGAGCATGGGAGGTCAAGGCTGCAAGACCCTGTCAAAAAAAAAAAAAGAAAAAAGAAGAAGAAGATGATGATGATGAAGAAAAAGAAATAAGAAAGAAGAAGATTACATGCCTGCTGGGTGCTCAGCACTGTGTGACACATTTATTATTTCTATCTCTCATCCCAACCTTATTAGGTTGGTGTTAATCCCATTTTACATGTTTGTCCCCAGAGGGAGCTCATTTTCAAATTCCCTCTCCAGTTCTTTCTGGACGCAATCGTAATTCCAGACTCAACTCTATGTAATCTGCAGTTGTGCCGATCACTAGCAGCACCAGCTGTACTGTAAGTAGCGCGAGTGATTTATTTATTTAGAATGAATTATTCACAGCCCACATATTCCCAGAAAAGGGTTGAAGTGGCTGGCGGTGAAAGACGCATAAACAATGAGGCCATTGGAGTTACACGTTGGGAACTGTTATTACTTTAGAGACTATGATCTTGAATTAAAAATAGGGGTCAGAACCTTAAATTGACTCTTTCACCAGGCCAACAGGAAAGACATGGGGTGGGTCCTTGCAGGAATATATTGGGAACCGCCCTGCCGTCGATAGCATCCAGCCCTTCTTTAACCTACCTCTGCTTCTCTGAAAACCAGAAAGAATGTGTGTGCCCTCTAACAACTGCCTAGGGCCTCTTTCACCTCTCCTGTAAGTTCTCTGTTTTAATTTTACTATTCTGAATCACCTTCATGGTCAGTGATAGTTAATTTCATCCACACAACTTTAGATCTGAAGACAAATGGAGACCTATAAATTTTCAGGGCCCGGTTGGCATCACAGTAGCGGTAACATCACCACCTGAGATCTTAGTGGGCCTGACGGTCTGCAAAGTGCTCCCACATGCTCCAGCTCCCTGTCCCATCTAATGCTCTCGATAGCCCCAGAAGGGTGGACAGGATTATCTCCTTGATACTGTGAGTTCAGTGAGGCTCTGAGGGGGCTGCTAATTTGCCTAAGTTCGCTCTGTCAGTGAGAGGCATCAGAGGGAAAATGACTCCGAGCTTCGGAATTCTAGTCCTCTGTTCAGGCTCCTGCATCAAACTGCCTCTTTGCCGTGTCTCCCTCTCTTGGGGTGGTGGTGTTGGGTGGTGGATTTGCACTGCTCCAGGAGAGCCTGGGAGATTATACAGCAGGCGCTGCACTTGTTGAGTGAGAGAATGAATAAATAAATATAGCATGAGTCAGTGAATGAATGAATGAATGAATGGATGGATGGATGGATGGATGAATAAGAACAGAACCTCTCTTCCCCTGAAGATCAGTGGGTGCTGCCAGGATCCATGCAAGCCAGGCTGGATGCAGGGACCACGTCTCCACCCCTTCCACCAAAGGAGTGGGGGTTTGGATCATGAAGGGCAGTGATACCCCAGGCCAACTCAAAGCTGTGGAGTGAACCTCCTCCTCCATCCCTCACACACATTATTGGGTCCCTGTAAGTGGGACCAGGCACAGAGAGACTAATCAGACATGTCTACTGTCTTTAGGGTACCACAGTCAAATGGGGGGGGACAGAAATGGAGACAATGATGACACTGTGGTGTCGAGCCAATCCTGTAACAAGGGAGGCCGGACACATGGCGCAACATGCCCAGAGGCTCGGAAGAGCCAGCAACTCACTTGCCAACTCTCACAGGCTGGACGTGGTTTTCAAGGTGAAAAGGAGAGGACGGGCCTGCAGGCTTGGGGGACCACTCAGGGGAAGGCTGGGGCCTTCAAAGAGCACAGAGCAGCTAAGCAGCTTCAAGGGACTCTGGGTGCTGGAACTGGGACATTTGGGGCAAATGAGGTGGGAGGGGCAGGCACCAGCCAGCACTTTGTCCACCACGGAGCCTGCCACATGTTCCCCTCTCCATGCCTCTCGCCTTTGCAGTGGCCTTCAGCTGCCCCACAGCCCTGTGTCCTAGGAATGCTGTTGCCATGGCCACCATGGGTCCCGCTTCAAGCCAACTCCCAGACTCCTCTGTCCTGAAAACCCTTCTGAGGGTCCCTTCTTCCTTCTACCAACTGTATCCAAACAAAAAGCTACCAAGCTTTTCCTCACCTTATGTGTGACATGCTGCCCACTTTCAATACTGGGCTTGACTGCACTGGGCATCTGATGACAGCCAGGAAGGACCCTCCAAAGTCCCCAGGTCCTTGGGGTCTCTTCTGCCCTCTCTGCTTGGCCCATAGTGCATGCCCTTAGTATCATTTCTCCTCTTCCCTTTCTTCTTGTTTTTAATGAATCCAGAAGGTGGAAGCATCTCATAGATTATTAATGTGCTAAATGGCCCCCCTGGAGACCAGTGCAAAGAAATGGCTCCAACGCATGCTGGATTACTGGCCTCTATTCTCTTTCTTAGAGAGCAGCAGCAACAGTTTCCAGCTGTGCCTCATCGTACTGCTGCTTCTAAATGGTTTCCAATCAAGGCTGCAGGCTCACTTGCATGCTCTGTGGAAGGGTGTGGCAGTCACATGGGCCAGGTTGTGGCGGGATTCTGGCCTGGGTGGGTTTTGACTGTTGGGGGCTGAGAGGCAGACGTTGTGTGTACTTTGAGCATCTTGCTGAAGAGCCTCCATTCCATCCCTGACTCCTTATTTTCAGAGTCTGCAGTGTCAAAGTAAAAAACCCTGTTGTCCATGCAAAGCATTAAACTCCAATGGCCATAATCAGAGATCTGCTTCTAGCAAAGGAGTCCTGGGCATCATAACAGCAGCTACTGGATTACAGTTTATAAAAGTGCTTTCCCTTGAAGAAAAAACAACTGCACAAAACATAGAAGGCAGGTTTGCTATTCCCATTTTACATAACAGAAAAGTGAGGCTAAGGGAGAGAAAATCAGACCATGGCACATGCTGCAAAGTGCTGGAGGGTGAGCCACGGAGCCCAGTGTCGCGGTTACTGTGAGACTTTGGCAAGGCCCTACCCCATCTGGTCTCTGTTTTTCAGTCTGTACAACAGGGAGACTGGACCTTATGTCTGCTAAGCCTCTACCACCTCTGCCATTCCATGAATCTACCTCAAATTCCACAAGCCACAGCTAAGCAACAAGCAATCTTTTGATTTCTCAGACAGCCTACAGTTTAATAAAATAATCATTTGAGAAAATCATGTCAGATCACAAAATTTCTGTTCCTGTGAAGCAAAATGGCATTGACTGACCATTTAGAATGATGCCAGAATTCAGTAAATAGCAAAAGGCCTGATTTGGGGGTTCTCACTGATTTGTTTTTTAAATGTCAAAACCAGGCATGCTTTCGAGTTTTCAGAAATCAAGTCCTAAACGTATTGGGACTCCATTGCCAACACCTCTACACACACGGAGTCAACATCCTCCCGTCTGAAAGTCCTCCTTGCCTCCACTCCCTCACATGAACTTCTCCAAGGAGACAGCCCCATGACACAAGCCGAAATGTTCCTTCCCAGGAAGGTCCTCAGGGGGAGTGCCAAGGCGGGCCACAAGGCAGGGTGGGCTGTCGAGGGGCGGCTGGGGACAGTGCTGGGAGAAATGCATCTACAATTTAATAATCTGCCATGGCTGCCTTTTAAAGGACAGGCTCTGCGGGATACAGTTCTTGAGGAAATAGTGTTTGCATTTTCCTACGAGCAGCCCTTTATCCCTTTAGGAATCTGACTTTATTTTCATCAGCAAAACGATTTCTGTCTGCACGCTGAAGCTGCAATCATCGCACTCCCAAGCAGGAAGGAGTGTGGTCCTGGTCTCTGAGGATGTCTAACTCCCTCTCGCTAGCATCTCTTGGACCTTTCCTGTGCTCTGTCTCCATCTTCCCCACCCAGCTCCAAATTCTCCTGGTTTTTCCCAGGCTCCATGCTTTCAGGACAGATCAGGCTGGTGGGAGATCTGCAGGACTGCCCCAAAAAGTGCAAACACAAGCCACCCTTAGGTCTCTGAGGACAGGATTCTGGGTGGGTCTGAAAAAAACTGCAAAAGAAACTTATCAGTTAGGAAATGGGTGGAGCGGGGGTTCCTGAGATGGGAGATGCGGGCTGAGGCTGAGCCCAAGGCTGTGTTAGGGCTCCCTCTGTGTCCGTTTAACAAGAGGCTGCAGCTGGAGAGTCCTCGGGTGCCTTTAGGTCTGGCACACTCTGATGACGTGCCCTTGGTTCTTAGGGGACCAACCCAAGGCCTAGAAAGCAGGCACCTGGTTCTCCATCAGCAAATACACTCTGAGCACTGTTCTGGCATCACTGCCAGGCCTGTACTAGGCCGAAGGGCAGGGTGAATGAGACACAATTCTAACCTCAGGCAGCTGCTGGCCAGGGATGGGCAGACATAGCAAACACCCTGGGAGGGACGTGCAGGTCAGGTCAGGAAGCACGGGGGAGGCCATGGGGGGGCTTTGCAAAGAAGGGACACCCAAGCTGCACCAGGAAGAATGAGCATAGTCCTGCCAGCAGCCTGTACTGAGGCTGGCAGCATGAAGGGGCAGGAGGTAGCCTGGGAAAATGGCAAGGTGATGGTGCACTCCATGGACTGTGCCCCACCATGGACTGTGAGCTTCATCCTAGTGGCACTGAGATACTTGCCCTGGCAGCATCCCCCCATGACCTCCTCCATGTCCTCTTTCCAACATGGGCAGCATCATTTGGAGTTTTTTGGACCAGCAGCATTTGGTAAAGAGCCCAGGTGTCTGGGGGATGAACAGGCCTTAGAGAGCTCCTGGCCCGGCAAGTCTCCAGGGGCCAACAGCATCACAGTCACCTGAGCCACTGGTACTGAAATGGCTGTGGTTTTGATCAGCGGGGAATACAGTCCTAGAGGGATCTGATAAATCCCCTAACCTAGACCTGCTCAGAGTGGAGCCCTAGAATTTGCATTGTTACCAAGAACCCCCATAAGTGACTCTTCCCATATAGTTGGAGAGCCACTGACCTGGTCTATGCCTACTGTGTGTATTAAATTTCCCCAACAGCAGGTCTGGCTGAAACCGGACTTCTCAGGGAACCTTGACCCACAGGGAACTTATGACTTCACAGCCAGGCAGCTTGCTCCATGCTGGAAGCCTCCAGAGGCAGAGCTTGCTTGCAAGAGGTGGAAACCCTGCTCCCCTCTAACTTCAGCCATGGCTCCTGCTTCTCCTCACTTGCACCAGAGAACCAGCAGAATCTATCAAAGACAGCCATGCAACGCTGGAGGTCTGAACTCCTCCCTCCTCCCCAGTGCCCCGTGTGCTCTCCAGGCTGAACACCCTTGGCCCACCAATGTCTAGACCTTGACCCTTCCCTGACACTTTCCTGGGTCATGCCCTAGTGGGTTCCTCCCAGCCTGAGGCCCAGATCAGAGCCCTGCACGCTGAGCAGGCTCTGACAGTTTGGAGAGGGACAGAGACAATCTCACCTGCATGTCAGACCCTGGACTCTGAAGGTCCTTGCATATAGAGGGAGAAACAGGTTCCCAGTGGCTAAGTGACTCACATCACGACTAAAACAATATTAGCCTCTCTATGCAGCAGCTATGAATCAAGAGGCCCAGCAAAAGGCAAAAGTTAAATTTAACCCATTTCAGCACCAGGGTGAATTTTCACCCCTCTGGTGTGTGAATCCCTATTTTTGTGACACAAGGAAACAGAAACAACTGATTACGCATTCCTGGCTGTCTCTGTCCAGCAAGCATCGCTCCTCCAAAAAGGGCAGCCAGAGCTTCTTTTCAATTACACAAATTACATGCAGTTTTCCATTTGTGAAGCTCTGTTTTGAAGCCCAGTCTTGAATAAGTTAAAAGATTCATCAAATCCCTTGGGCACCTGTAGACCCACCCATCCACCCCTTCACCATCTCTGGAAATAAGCTTAGCCTCCCTGCGTTGGGGCTGGGGTGGCTTGGGAGGTCCACAGAGCCTGGCTCATAATAAATGGGGCTATGTTTCCTGAGAGTGAGAAGAAGAAGGGAATCCAGGCTCCCAGGCTACTCCCAGATCAAGATCCTGATCTTTGTTCTTTTATCTTCCTTGCCTGGCTGCACAAGCCTGGGAGAAATCCATTCTCTTGGGCTCATCTACCATTCTGCCTCCCAGGTCCTCAGAGAAGTCCAAACTGTTGAGTACCCTCTAGTTCCAAGCCCCCCAGAATCCCCCATCCATGTCCAGTTGCAGCCGTTGATCCAGCCCCAGTGTCTAGTAGTGAATGCTAGGGCAGTATTGTCTGGGTGTGAGCATCTTCCCCCACAAGGGGCCTGGGAAAATGCAAAGTGATTCTGTGGAGGTGGAGGCTGAGATTCTGCATAGTCCACCGCCCTCCCCACCCTACAGTCAGGGCCACACTGTGAGAGGCTCTGCCATGGAGCATTTCAGGCCCCTCCGTCCACCTATCCTCTGCACTTAGCACAGTTGAGTACTCAGTGAGGACCTACTGTGAGCCCAGGCCCTGCGCCAGACATTGGGAACCAGGAGATGAAGAAGGGGCGGGGAAGGGCTACCCCCAAGAAGCTCACAATCTGATATGGAAGACTGGCATATAGAACAAATTATTTTTCACAACACCTAATTTTTTTTTTTTTTTTTTTAAATAGAGGCAGGGTATCCCTTCTTCGCCCAGGCAAGAGTGCAGTGGCATGATCATAGCTCACTACAGTCTTGAATTCCTAGGCTTGAGCAATCCACCCACTTCAGCCTCTCAAGTTCCTGGGACTTTACAGGAGTATGCCACCACACCCGGCTAATTTTATAATTTTTTGTAGAGATGAGGTCTCACTATGTTCCCCAGGCTGGCCTCAAACCCCTGGCTTAAAGCCATCCTCCCGCCTTGGCCTCCCAAAGCACTGGGATTACAGGCATAAGCCACCATGCCCACCCCATTTTTTAAATTTTATTTTTGTTAATTGAGGTAAAATATACATATAAAATTTACCATCTTTACCAATTTTAAGTGTACAATTCATTGACATGAAATTTATTTAATAAGAGAATACTGTACACAATATAGAAGGATGTGGAATAGTGTTTCTCAACCTTCGTTTCACTGTTAGTCTCCTAAGAAGCCTTTCTGGTGATTTTTTCCTACTTTTGCCCCCTGGTGAAATTGTAATACCACAGGCATACATAGATCTGTTTGTGTACTGCATCTATATCTATGCTTTATACATTAAAAAAGTAAGATTTTTTTTTGCCTCCCCACAAGAACCAATGTTTACTCCCTTGGAGAAGATATCACCCCCTGTTGGGAATGCAGGGTGTAGCAAAGGAAGAAATAATTACTTTTTGAGTGGGGGATAGGCGGCACTGAAGGAAAGGGGGCAAAGAAGGAGATCAGGGAAGGCATCACAGAGGAAGTGGTATCCAGGGTTTTGAAGGATGAGCAGGAGTTCTGCAAAACAGGGCAGGGCCTCAGCATCAAGTCCCCCTTGCTGGGCAACTGGAGTTCCTGCCTTCCTCCAGACATTAGTCACTATAGTATCCAGTCTCCAAGCTAGCACCCAGTGAGCTTCACCTCCCCCTACACCTTGGTACTACTCCTCTCTAAATAAGAGCTAATTTGTGTGATCCACAGATTACAGCAGAACTTATAGTATGCAATTTCCAAAGCTAAGTCCTAAATGACTTTGTTACCTCTGCCTTGGTCTTTTCATGACTCACTTTGGGGGACCCCAGCTGCCTTGTCATGAGGACACTCAGGCAGCCCTATGGAGACCTCCACATGGAGAGGAGCCACATTGGAAGCAGATCCTCCAGCCCCAGTTAAGCCTTCGGATGATGCCAGCCCCCAGCCTTCAAATCCTCCAGCTGGGCCCCAAACACCATGGAGCAAACACAAGCCATTCAGTGTGTCTGAATTCCTGAACCAGAGAAATAATGAAATAATACATAATATTGCTGTTTTAAGCCACTAAATTTGGGGCGATTTGTTACCCAGTGATAAATAACTAACACAGTCCCCATCTTGTAACCCAGTTCCCGGTCTTATCAACTCCTCTAGGTCGGAGGGCTGTCCTGCTCATGGCGAGGCCAGGTAGCTCTGGTCTGCAAGCTGGGAGTTTCCAATGTTGTGCTTGTTCCTGCAGCTCCTCAGGGAATTCTGAGGGACAGGTGGCTCCAAGTGACACTGATAATCAGTGGAATCAGCTGGATTCCTCTCTGGGCAGGGGATTTCCCTGGGACCTCAGCCTCTCATGCCTGGACAAAGTGACCATCTGCAGATCCTTCCATCCCTTCCCATCTCCCTCATCCCTCTGATCATTGAGCAGACTTCTAATGAAGACTATGAAATGATAGGCACAGGGAAAAAGAGAAGTCCAGGTTCTGTCCTTAAGGAGTTCACAGCCCAGCTGGAGAGACAAACATTTATAAACACCCCGCCACATCTGCAAAACCCTAAGAGAGGGACAGGCAGAGTGGAGTGGGACACTGGGCTATGCACATGCTCTGCTAGAATTAAACAAGGGGAAGTGATAGGCTTTCTAGGGCCCTACTTTAGCAGCCCCCTAGTAGCAGGCAGGAAAGGATTCCTGAAGGAGGCAGCATTTAAGCTGGGTCTCAAAGAATGGGTAGCACTTGATACACTGGATATAGGAAGAATGGGATGTTTTGGGTGGTAGGAACAGTGTAAGAAAAGGTGGGAATGCAAGAAATACCAGGAATGACAAGTAATCAGGGGACTCAACTTGGGGAGTGGGAGGAGACAGGGCAGGACTAACCACAAAGAACACTTAGTTAGCACTTACTGTGTGCCAGGCACAGCTCTAATCCCTTTTCAACCTTTCAATCCTTTCAACAAACCAATGAAAGCAGTCCTATTACTGCCTTAATTATGCAGATGAGGAAACTGAGGCTCAGGGAGGCAGCACATGGCTCTAACTAGTAGAGAACGTGCTCCTCAATGTTCAGGAAAGCAAGCTGAAGCCCAGAGAAGCTAAGTGACTGGTCCAAGGTCTCCACAGCTGTCCTGGGCACCCTGAGGGCATGAGGCCAGGCTCCCACGGCACACTGAGCCATGCTGGCTTTCAGGTGTGTGGTTAGGTTTGCACCAGAGCACACGGCTGCTTTTCTGGCCTCCTCTTTCTGTTGCATCCACCCACAATCAGTGTGGCCTGCTCCGGCCACAAGGAATGACTCAGCACTCCCCAAGCCCACATACTTTCCCACCTCCCGCTTTTGCACGCCCAGTTTCCTCTGCAGCGGCGCTCTCCCTCATGTCTCCAGCTGTCCAACGCCCTCTCCTCCTTCAGCAGCCAGCTTCATGCACCTGCCATAGCACCTGCCCTGGGGCTTCCTTGACTCGCGGCTGAGTGAGGGATCCTCACCTGGGCCCCACCTCTCTTTCATCACACCTGCCATAGCTTGTGTCCACCACCCCTCATGCTGCAAGCTTGAGCTCCACCCCAGCACCCCAGGCATGCAGCACCAGACTCAGAGGAGGTCCTCAGCCAATGCAAGTGGAATGAAACAGATCCTCTACACGGTCAGGCTCCTGCTCACCCTGTCACTCTCACTCTCTTCACCCTGGCTCCCCACTCATCACACTCCAGCCCCACTTCCCTGTTTTCTGTTCCATGAATACACCAGGTTCTTTCCTATCACAAGCTGCCTTCCTGCGTTTGCTATTCCATTCATTGACATAGAATGCGCTTCACCCAGTGGTCTCCTTCTCACCCTTCGGGTCTCAGCTTGAATGTCACCTCCTCCAAGAGACCTTTTCTGACTACCCCAAGGCAGTCCCTATATATCTCATCACCATGTTTCCTTCTGTCATAGCCAAGTTTCCTTACTACAGTCTTATCTTAAGGGCCAGACTGCCCGAGTTAAAATCCTGGCCCTACTACTTATTAGCTATGAGTCCTTGTGCAAGTTACATAGCTTTTCTGTGCCTCAGTTCCATTATCTACAAAATGGGGATAAGGTATCTATAGCATAAAGTGGTTATAAAAATTAAATGAGTTCACGCAGAAAAATACTAAGAACAGTGTCTAGCACATGGCAGACCCTCCATATACAACCTTAATAATATTATTATTTAATTATTTACTTGCTTCTTACCTGTCTTCCTCCTAGAATGTAAACTCCAGAATAATGCGAGCCATACCTATCCTGTTCAGCATTGTATCCCCAGTGTGCCTACCAAAATCCAGGCACAGAGTAAGTTGCCTATAATATTTGTTGGACGGATGGATGGATGGATGGATGGATGGATAGGTGGAAGGATGAATGGATGGATAGGTGAATGGGTGGGTGGGTGGGAGGATGTATGTATGTATGAATGGATGGATGGACAGATGGACGGATGGATAGGTGGATGGATGGATGGACAGATAGATGGATAGGTGGATGGGTGGATGGACAGATGGAGGGATGCATAGGTGAATGTGTGGATGGATGGATAGGTGAACGGGTGGACGGGTGGATGGGTGGATGCATGGATGGATGGATGGATGGATGGTTAGGTGAATGGATGGGTGAACATATGGATGGATGGATAGGTGGATGGATGGATGGATGGATGGATAGATGGATGGAAGGATGGATGGATGGAGCAAAAAAGTAAACATGTGTATGGGCCACCAATCACCCCTGGTGGTCATATAGTTCTACACTCTTCTTTCTCATCCCAAATAACGGCTAACACTGACAAGTCTCACCTACAATATATATATGTGTTGGTGGAGCATTCAATGATGTATAAAATCTGCCAGTGCAAAGAGTGAATAACTGGCAAGGAGCCCAGGAAAGACTTAACCAAGGACAAAGGCAATCTTAGATGACAAAAGAGAATTTCAGCGGGAAAGGGAGGCTTGGCAGAGAATTGATGAGGAGTCATCTGGTTAAGGGAATGGCGAGAGCAGGGCTCTGAGGCCCAAAGGTCCAGGGTGCATGTGTGGAAAGGCAGGGTGTCTGGCAAGGCTGTGCTGTGGAGCAAGTGGAAGGAGCAGGAGATAACACTGGGCAGGCAGGTTGGGCTGGCATCAATGGCTCTGAAAGCTGGGCTAGGGAGTCAGTGGTGAGCCCTGAAGCCTTCAAATACACGGTGGTGGCATCAGGGCTGCCCTTTAGAGACCCACCGTGGGGGCCATGCCAGGTCAGGCCAGCAGTGAAAGGCTATGCTATCACCCAGGAGAAAGTCCAGGAGGCCTGACCCAGGCAACACAGAAACCACATTGCACAAGGAATCATTCCTGCAAAAGACTGAGGGCCAACCAAAGACACCTCCCCACAAAAGAAAGTAGCTCAGACCTTACCTGCACCAGATTCCAGCCTTGGAGGGACTCTGCAATGATGGACGTGACCGATGGACAGACACCTCCAAACACCATCAAGTGGTTTGGCCCGTATTTTATTGCATCGTAGAAGGCTTTCAACCCTTTCGCATTGTCGCACTGGGAAGCAACACATAGAAAGAAAGGTCCAAATTAGAAACAGCTTTTCCCAGGGGCATGAGCCCAACAAACAAATCTTTCCTCGTAGAAACCTTCTGGGTTTCAGTTCTCCCATGGTGGGGAGTCTCCTTAAGCCAGCCCTGAGTTCACGCTGTGAGCTCCAAGAGTGTGGTCTTGGCACCCACTATCCTGTCTCTGCTCCCGCTAAGTGCCCTCCAAATCTAGGACCTCTCTCCAGCACCCCAGCTATCTCCCTTTAGAGCACACTTAGGAAAAGTCCCATAATGCCTTGCCCTGGGATCTCCCTTTTTCATGGCCATTTATATTTTAAGGATGATCCCACACTCATTAAAATGGCTATCATTAAAAAAACACACAGAAAACAACAAGTATTGGCAAGGGTGTGGAGAAACTGGAACTGCTGTGCCCTATTAGTGGGAATGTAAGATGGTGCAGCTGCTGTGGAAAGAGTATAGTGGTTCCTGGAAAAGTTAAACATAGAATTGCCATATGATCTAGCAATTCCACCTCTAGATGTATACCCAAAAGAACTGAAGGCAGGGACTTGAAGAGATAGTTGTACACCCATGTTCATAGCAGTATCATTCACAATAGCCAAAAGATGGAAACAACACAAATGCCCATCAACAGGTGAATGGATAATGGAACGGTGGTGTATCCATGCAATGGAATATTTCCAGCCTGGAAAAGGAAGGAAATTTGGACACATGCTACCACATAGATGAGCCTTGAGGACAATTATGCTAAGTAGAATAAGCCATACAAAAAGACAGCTATTATATGATCCCACTCATATGAGGTTATCTACAGTAGTTAAATTCATAGAGAAAGAATGTAGAATGGTGGTTGCCAGGGGCTGGGGGGAGCAGGGAAGGGGTCTTCATTGTTTGACAGGCTCAGAGTTTCAGTGGGGATGATGGAAGTGTGTTGGAGGTGGATGGTGGTGATGGTAGCTCAACAATGTAAATGTACTTAATGCCACTGAACTGCACACATAAAAATGGTTAAAATGGCAAATTTTAGGTTATGTATATTTTTTACCACAGTCTTAAAAAAAAATGATGATGAGGATAAATCTAAAGAGAAGATTTCATTGAGCAAACACTTGCCAAGGACCACTCTGTGTTCAGTCCAGGGCTGGACGTTGAGGAAACATAAAAATTGGATGCAGCCCCTGCCAAGGAGCTTCCGTATTAGAGAGAAAAGTTGGCCAAGAAAACAGTTCACAGCGACCCAGCATGGGAATGGAAAGAGGCCAGGGGCCCACGACGAATCTCAGGATTCAGTTCTGGCTCATTCGGTGCTTTTCCATACCCACCTCCCTCAGTCAAACCCTGTGGTCATCTCTCCCCTGGATAGCGGCTTTGGCTTCTACTGGGTGTCTTACCTCCCCATGGGCAAGTTCAACCCCTCCACCATCTAGTCTGAGGGTCCTTTGTCAAACATAAATGAATTCTTCTCACTCTTCCTGCTTTCCTTGCACTTAAAACCCAAACTCCTATCAGAATATAACTCTCGAAAGGTTAAAAACATAATTCTCACGAAAATCGATAGTGAACACATGTCAAAGTTTTATTTAACTCATTAATAAGGAGATCTGCAGGATGGCAAAGTGGATTCAAAAGAGAATTTAAGGAACAGGGACTGAAAAAAGGAATAAGATAAGATTGCCAAATCAGATACAAAACTGGTTAATGTCCCACAGGGCAATAAAACCACAACCTTTGGGGACAGAAAAGAAAATCACTGAAAACCAGCATATCTTATCTGTTTTAGAGGATTGCAAAATGTTTAGGTCTTAATTGATTGAGCAAACTTCTATTCTCGCAGTCAGATGACCCTTAGGCAGGACTATTGGAAAATGCTCTAAGTATTAGGGTAAAGGGTCACAGAATGACATCTTTGTATTATGTACAGGTTTGGGGTCATTTTCTTAAGACTCCTTATCATAATGGAAGCCACTCAGTCCAGCTGCTGCCTTCCCAATCTGGCCTGAGTTCCCTTTTTTCTTCTCTTTACTCACCAAGTGCAGCCCTACCAACCTCCTTCCAGTTCCCTGAAATAAAAAGCACTTTCCTTCTAACCTCTGGGCCTTTGCACTTGCTGTTTTCTTTGCTGGGAACACAATTTCCTTGGTTCTCAGCATGGCTCACTCCTTCCCACCAATCAGGTGACCCTCCCCAAAATATTTCCCACCCCCATTCACTCCCTGACATGCCACCCTATTTAATGCCCTAACATAGTTCCTAAAATGATCTGAAATCATCTTGTCTACTTTTTGTTCACTTGCAGATTGACTAATTTCCTCAACAAGAATGAAAGCCCCAGGTGGGCAAGGATTTTGTCATCGTTTTCACTGCTGTCTCCCCAGAGCTTGGAGAGGGGCCTCAGTAAAGATTCAGTAAGATCTGTTGGGGCCAGACGCGAAGGCTCATGCCCGTAATCCTAGCATTTTGGGAGGCCGAGGCAGGCAGATCACTTGAAGTCAGGAGTTTGAGAACAGCCTGGACAACATGGCGAAACCCCGTCTCTATTAAAAATACAAAAATTAGCCGGGCATGGTGACACGCACCTGTAATCCCGGCTACTCAGAAGGCTGAGGCAGGAGGAGGCGGAGGTTGCAGTGAGCCAAGATCACGCCCTGCACTCCAGCTTGACAGAGCAAGACTCCATTTCAAAAAAAAAAAAAAAAAGATCTGTTGGACACTCTCCCTTAATCTGCTTTCCTCCTCCTTGCTCTACTTCCACGTCTCTTCTTATTTTTGTCTTTCTCTCCATTCTGTGTCCTCCTCATTTTTTTCTGCTTGTTCTCCACCTTCCCCTTAAGTGACTGCTATATGGGATCAGAGTGAACTAGGATTTCTTGCTCCCTCTTCATTTATTTGAGAAACTCCTCTGAACTGTGACCCATGTCTGTGCCGACAGCGACAGAGAACTCAGTCCAACATGGTTCCTGGCCTCGGGGAGCTCACTGATGGTGGAGGCAGTGAGGCCGGGGCATGTGGTCACCTCCCGTGGGGGCTGGTGGCCTGTGCTGTGGGACAGAGGCAGATCCAGGCTGTGGGCACTGCAGGGAAAGCCAGGGAGGGCTCTGGAAGAGGGAACACTTGAGATGGGAATCGTAGGCGGAGGAGCAGCACGAATACAGGCAAGGAGGTGGAAAAGTGAGACGGGAACAGAAACAACCCAGCTTGCTTCAACAGTGAGTGACAAGGATGAGGTGGCCAGGGAGAAGGCTTAGAGCTCTCAACACCAGGGTAGGGAGTTTGAATACTACAGATTTTCGGTAAATAATTCAATTTAAAATTTTTAATTTAATTTAAAAACTGGCCAAGTTAATTTATTTTCCCAAGAAAGAAAGAGAGAAAGGAAAGAGGAAAGGAAGGAAGAGGGGGAGGGAGGGAGGGAGGGAGGGAGACAGAGAGGGAGGGAGGGAAGATTAAGTTCTTACTGCTTCTGGGGCCCTCTATTAATTATCCCTGTTCCTTGATTGAAAGCAACACTTCTCACCCCCAGCAGAGCATGAGCAGATAATAACAGAGTAGTTGATGTTTTAATTGTTTCTACCATGATTTTTTTTTTTTGGAATCTACCATGATTTACTGAATCATTTATAGTTTTAATACATTTCCGTAATGACTTTGGCTTTTTTTCTAATCTGTAGCTAATGACAATGATAACACAGTACCACAGGATTTATAATCAAAGTTGCATTAAAATAATATTAGCAACGATGAATTTATTAATACATGTTTGCTCAGCAAACACTTTCTGAATATCTAGTCCATGCAAGATTCTGTATTAATAACAATGTCTTGGCTTCTCACAAATACAAAACACTGGCATATGTCAACTAAAATACCTGAGACTATTTGACAACCAGTATTGGAGTTGGAGAATCTTACAGACGTTCCCAAATATTTATCTGACTGAATTTTCACCAGAGTGGCTGTGGTAGGCAAAGTTTTGGCCCCATTGACCTTCACCCTTTGGAATTACCTTCATGAATATTTTATTTTACATGGCAAAAGGGACTTTGTAGATGTCATGAAGGTTACTAATCAGTTGACCTTAAATTATTATAAAGGTAAGCCCAGTGTAGTCATATAAGTCCTTAAAAGCAGAGATCTTTCTTTACCTAATAGCAGAGGGGAGATCAGAGATTGGAAGCCTGAGATGGATTTGATATGCCATTGTTGGTTTGAAGATGAAGAGGTCCATGTGTCAAGAAAGCAGGGACCTCTGTTGTACAATTGCAAGAAACTGAACTCTGTCAATAACCAGAATGAGCCTGGAAGCAAATCTTCCCCAATTGAGCCTCCAGATACAAACCCAGCCCAGATGACACTTTGATTTTGGTCATGTGAAGCCCTGAGCAAGGGACCCAGGGGAGCCACACTGTGCCCAGACTTCTGGCATAGAACTGTCAGACAATAAATAGGTGTGGTTTACATCACCAAATTTGTGGTGATCAGTTACAGCAGCATAGAAAGCAAATACACTCAGGTAAAATGCAAAAAATAAGAATGACACAGTAAGGTTTTCCTTGAAGTTAATTCCATTTGAAAAATGATCCTTAATTTACAGATAAGGTCCTTTGTAGTTGAATGGTGTTGAAATATTTTTCTGTTATAAAAGGATATAAATGAGAGAGGTTTTGTTTTTAAAGTCCTGACATGACAAAATAGAAAAAATTTTCACCCTATGTAAGTTTCTGTTCCATGGCCCTCCCCTTCTTGGTGTGTGAAATCCCAACATCTAGGCATTGCTAATCTAGCCCCACACTCTCATTTTCAGATGCAGAGACTGAGGACTAGAAAGGAGAAGGGATTTGTCCACTGTCTTGCCAGGATTAGGAGAGGGATTTCTGGAGTCCCAGTCTCTCAGCATTCGAATAGTCTAGAGAACTCAACAGGAGAAGAGAAGGTTAAAGCTAACAGCATTCTAGAAAAGACCATTTCCCCCAGGATAATGCCGCAAGCCCAGTTCTCCTCCAGATCAGAGCTCTTGGCTAGAAGCAAGAGAAACAACATACTGGGCACCAAGCATGCTTCCCTGGCTCCCCTAAAGGGAGCAACTTTGCAGTGAATAACAAAATAAATCACATGGATATATCTGTCCCATTTTCGATGCTATTTTCCCTTATCCTAATTTCTAATACTGTATCTTACCCGACATGATTCATGTCCCAAATAGATGGACTTTCCAGCTCACCAAGGGTGAATTTTGGGGGCTGGATCAGCTTAGAGTTTTTTAAACTCAGCCCCTCAGGGGCGTAAAGCTCAGCAGATCGGGCAGTGAAAGAAGCACTGAGCTCCTCACCTTCACTTCAACCAGCAGCTCCTCTTCCATCTGCTTCAGCTACAGAGCTCCAGAGAACATTTAATTTTAAAGCAGCCTTCATTGCTAGTAGCAAAAATGTTTGAAAACCACCAAGATGACCCTGTAGGTCCTTACAGAGTACAGTGTTTGTCTCTGGCCTCAGGAAGGGTGGGTGTCTTACAAGCAAGGCGTTCCAGTATCACGCTATAGGCTACTCACTGCAAGTTAATCCACTGCACATGAATGTACCTGATGATCAAGTCACCAAATCACTGGGGAACTTCTCTAAGTTTTAGTTTCCTGAAGGACTCCTTGCAGACACATTGCCACAGCCATTTCACAGGATCTGTCCTTCCAGCTCAGGTGAAAGTCAATGTTATGCGTATTTCACATTTTCCCTTCTCGAATGCTGCACTTGAAGATGTCCCCCTAAAGGGCTGTTGATTACCCTCCTCTTCCTGTGGACCAGCCCCGGCCTGAGCCAGGGAAATGCCAGAAGCTTTTCAATACCCCATGTAAGGTGTCTGTCTGACAGCTTTTAGTGAGATGTTCACTGGGCAAAACCATCATTCTGAGAAGTTATTTACGGCAAGTTGTCTTTCTGTGATTTGGTTTTTGATGAATTGCTCTCAGAGCCACTCTAAGTGGGGGTCTGTGTCCTGGAAGAAAGCTATGGGCTTTATCATGCTCTCCTTTCCCCCCACCACACCTCCCCCACCAGAAACCCCACTCACTTCTAGAGGATATTCTGACTGGTTGGCATGGCCACAACTTGACCAGCAGGCAGGAAGTAATTAATCACAGTTCATACTCTCATGCAATAACTCAAAGCTTCATGACTGGCCTAGCCTCCGTCTTCAGTTTTGCCACCTAAAGATTGGCTCTAGCACATACTAGGTGCTCAATAAGTACTGCCTTCCCTCCCTCCCTCTTCTCTCTGGTATTTGTTATTACCTTCCTTTGACTCCTCCTCTACTGTAGCTCATGGTCACTACCTCACAACTCCTGTCTGCTGTTCCACTGCCGAGGGCTTCTCCTTCCCTATAAGGACTTGTCACAGAGAAATCATCATTGGCACATATAGGCTCTTAAAATTCAGCACTTAAACATGGGAACAGATCCAAAGCCACGAAAATCAATTTTCAAATGAAAAAGTGAGGTTCCAGATGAAATCCATTTTCATTTAAATCTCATTTTTAAAGAATTACAATACTTTTTTGATTTAAAAATTTCAAAGAAAATGTTGCTGAGAGTTAAAATGTAAAAATGCCAAGAAAATGTCAGAGTTAATAACAACCCATCTGAAACCGGGAATTACTCCATGCAGAATTTCAGAATGGAAAGAGAATTTAAAAGCTAATGTGTCCAACCTGCCCCCGTTAGAAAGTCCCCTCTGGGCCTCCCGCGCAGGAGCACTCAGTATCTGCTCACGTCTGTCCCTCCAGTGCCAGGGGTCTCACTCTCTCACTAGGGAGCTAATTTGTCCTCGGCCAGCTCTGCTTCTTAGAAAATTCTTCCTATCATTGGCCTGGAAATCAGATAGCTGAGCTCCGCAGAGTGACTCTGAGAGATGTCTTCAGGCTAAACTACCCTTAGTACTTCCAATCATTCCCATACAGGATAGTTTTACAGCCTGCTTGTCTAAGAGTCATTTCACAAACAGCCTTTGGAGGACAGATATTTTGGGCATGTAGCACCTAGAATGGTCCCCCAAATACCTCCATCTACCCTGCCCAGAAAAGCAACACTAGCTAAGGTATACTGTGCCCTCAATATGTGTTAGGCACAGTACTAAGAACTTGATGTCAAGGATCTTATTCATGCCTCTCAATATTATTAAAAGGTATAGGCTGAGTATCCCTAATTCGAAAATCTGAAATCCAAAATGCTCCAAAATCCAAAACTTTTTGAGCACAAATATGACGCTCAATAAAAATGTTCACTGGAGCATTTTGGATTTTGAATATTTGGATTTGGGATGTTCAGTCTTTAAATATAATGCAGCTATTTCAAAATCTGAAAAACCCCCAAATCTGAAACATTTCTAGTCCCAAGTATTTTGGATAAGGGGTACTCAACCTGTAATGTTATTTCCCTTTTACAGATAAGGAATTTGAGGCTCAGAAATAATAACTTGCCCAATTTCAGGTAGTCTAACTTCAGAGCACTGTTTTATTTTAAATAAGAATATGCTATATTTCACTCACAGAAAATACTCCATATACAATAACTTAATAAAGTATGAAAAATAGTAATGTGAACACACAGTACATCCAGCATCACAGTTATGTTGAAGACCTCTGTGTCCACACCTCCCTCCTTTACCCAGGGGGATCCCCAGGCCTGAATTTTGCATTTATCCTTCTTTTCTTCTCTTCTTTTTTTTGTTTTTGTTTGTTTGTTTGTTTGTTTTTTTAGACAGCCTCTCACTCTGTCACCTAGGCTGGAGTGCAATGGCATGATCTTGGCTCACTGCAACTTCTGCCTCCCAGGTTCAAGTGATTCTCCTACCTCAACCTCCTGAGTAGATGGGATCACAGGCACATGCCACTGTGCCCAGCTAACTTTTGTATTTTTAGTAGAGACGAGGTTTTGCCATGTTGACCAAGCTGGTCTTGAACTCCTGACCTCAAGTGTTCCACCCACCTTGGCCTCCCAAAGTGCTGGGATTATAGAAGTGAGCTATCACGCCAGCCCCTTCTTTGCTTTTCTTTACAGTGTTATATGTACATGTTTCTTAAACACTGTATCATTTAATTTTACTCATTTTTGAACATACATATAAGTGAAATTGTGTTTATACATTTCATCTGAAACTTGCCCTTATGGCTCCACACTACGTTTGTGAGATTTTTGCCGCTGAATATAGCTGTGGTTCATTCATTTTCATAGCTGTGTAGTATGCCATTGTGTGAATATGCCACCATTTGTTTGTTCATTCCTCTGCCAATGGACCCTTGGGCTGTTTCCAGCATTTTGTTTGGTTGCTGCTGTAAGCAAAATGGTTGAATATTTGCATACGTGCCTCCTTGCACACATATGAAGTTTCTCTAGGGTACAAACCTGGAAATTGAATTGTTGAATCATAGCGTTTGCTGCATGTTCTCTAAGTGGTTCGATCCATTTACACTCCCACCAGCAGTGTTTTAGAGATCTCACTGCTCCATATCCTTGCCAGTTTTAGTTTTTGCCAGTCTTGTGGGTATTTGATATCACATTTCAATTTGTATGTTCCTGATTACTAAAGAGGTTAAGCCATCTTTTCATATGCTTATAGCCTGTGTTTCCTCTTTTAGACTGGTGACTTTGCCCATTTTTCTACTGGGTTGTCTTTTCCTTATTGATTTGTTCAGAGCACTCCCAGCCACAATGCCAAGCTGAATGAAACGATCACCTCCCGCATTCTGAGTATTGACTTCTGTTAATGCGGCTTCAGTCTGCACACCTTCTATTGGGCTCCTACATCAAACAGAGCTTGCTGTCAGTAAAAACTACTAAATCAGCACCTATAATCTTGGGTAGCAAAACACTGACAATCCTTCCTTGGTACCCAGGGGAGAAAAAACCTACTTGATAAAATCCAGCCGACCAAAAGATGAATCAAAAATATAGATCTCAGGAATGGAGGAGGACTTGTGGCAAAAAAGGAGTGATAGTGAGAGCCAGACCCACTTAACACGAAACAACTGGCAATGTGAAGATCATAATGGAACACAAAATGCAGGAGGCAGAGGAGGGAAGAGAAGTTGTAAGATTGTCAATTTCCTCTTCTTCCATAGAAGGGCTTTAATCGGTACCATCTAAAATTGAAAACTGTAGTTTAAAAGCCAGGATTTCAACCTCACTGCTTTTCATAATCTTTTATTACCCCTGGAGAGACATTTTGGAAACAAATATTTTCTGTAGCAAAGGCAAAATTGTTTAATGGTGAGCAATTCCTTCTATTTTACTTTTCCTCATTTTCTTCTGTTATATGCAAATAAATAAAATTCAACAACGATCTAAAGTAGGATGTAATAATGATCTCATTTTATAAAATTATTTCTTTATAATATATGCATAGAGAGATGTCTGGAATGAGAATCATCGAATGTTAAAGATTATGAGATTTCAGTGGTTTTTTGTTACTTTCTTCTTTTACTTAAATAAAAAAAATACAGATTACTTTTATAAAGATAGAAAGTCATTTTTAAACTGGTAAGCTTTCCACACCCAGGATGCTTTCTCAATCACTGAAGTTTCCCTCTTTCTGTTCATCTGTGGGTGATTTTCTGAACCTAAGAACAGACTTTAACATTTATCACTGCTAAATCATGTTCAAAATTAGCCCAGCACCATATCCAACTGAATTAAATATACACTATATTGTTTTGCCATTGCAACTAATTCACTGAAACATTTTCAATCACCTACTAAGTACTAGGAACTGTCCAGGGAACAGTAAGTTCATGTGACCTATAAAAATTCTTTGAACAGAGCAGGTACCCAATAAACATTTACTGAAGTGTTAAATTTAGAAATAAGAATAGTAACAATAACAACACAGTGAGCCCTTACATAGCATTTACCTGTACCAGGCACTATTCTAATTGCTGTATATACACTAACTCACTTAATCCTCCCAACAACTCTATGAACCACGTCCCATTATTATCCACATCTTAATAGATGAAAAAACTGAGGATCAGATAGGTGAGTAATTTGCCCCAAGTTGCACACAGTGAGTGAGGGGCAGAGTTGGGAGTCAGACCCATGGAGTCAGGTTCCAGAGTCCATGCTCCATCATATCCATGTTCTGTTCTTCTTGGGCACAGGGTAAAACTACATTTCCCAGCCCGCCCCCGACAATTAGGTGTGACCACCGAGTTTCGGGCAATGGAATATGAACAAAGACGATGTGTGCCACGCCCAGGTTGGCCTGTAAAACCATTCCATGGGCATTCTGTGCTCTTTTCCATCCATAGTGTGAGTGGGGAAAAAAACGCAAGGACCCGAAACAGGAAGAAACCCCCCAGATCCCAAATCCCTATGGCAAGCCTGGAAGGGGACACCACCATGTCACGAGAGAAACCACCCCAAGGAGGGCAGCCTCACGAGCTGACAGCCTCCAGGTGTGGTGTCTTTGGGTATGCCTCAGAGGAGGCCACCCTCTTCCCAGACCCCACCAACCATGGACTGAGCATGGCAGAGGAACAAGGGCTCCTCATTTCTGGCCAGTGTAAGACTTGACTACAGGTGATCTCTGAGCCCACTGGTCCAGCTGGAATTTCTTAGAGCAGCGCTGCTGCCAAGGACTCTTCCTACCCGAGCCTCTTTCCTTCCCCACGCCCTTTACTGATGTCAGACCCACCGCACAGTCTGAAGGCTCACCCTGCCCATCTCTCTTCATATCCTTTCAAAGGAATTTCCCCAGGGCCCCCCTAACTCTGAGCATCTGCTTCCCAGAACACCAACCAACGCACCCCTTCAAGCTGCACTTGACAATGACATAAGCAAGAAATACTTTGACGCATGAAACTTCTGGGCTATAGAGGTGTAGTCACTACAGAGAGGCCGCATCATCTAACAAACATCCTTAAATGCCTGCTGTAAGCATTTTGAAACATAAAAAATCAGCACACCTGAGGAACTATTAAAGAAACGTAAAGACAGTTGAGAGAGACAAGAAAAGACTATGGGAAAGGGTACAAAGTATATACGCCTTACATTTTAAAAAGTGTTCTCCTATCATTCAAGACACTTATGTCAAACCAGAATTTCAGGGATATAGCTAGATATAACTAAGGTGTGCTGAGCTTGGCTGTCTTTTTTTTTTTTTTTTTTTTTTTTTAAAAGACAGGATCTCCCTCTGTCACTGAAGCTGGAGTGCAGTGGTGCCATCATGGCTCACAGCAGCCTCAACCTCCTGGGCTCAAGTGATCCTCCCACCTCAGCCTCCTGAGCACCTGGGACCACATGTGCACACCACCACCACCACACTAATTTTTTAATTTTTTGTAGAGACATGTCTCACTATGTTGCCTAAACTGGTCTTGAACTCCTGGACTTGAACTCCTGGTATCAGGCAATCCTCCCACCTTGGCCTTCCAAAGTGCTAGGACTACAGGCATGAGCCATCATATACCCTGCTGAACTAGGTTGTCTTATTCCCCTCTGTCCCCCTTTGCCTATCAAAGAGTTTGGCCCCAAACAGGTGTTTAATACATCCTAGCTGGACTAAATTACTGCTGCCTGGCAGATACGATCACTGCTGGTGGGTAGAGCCTGAAATAAAAGTAGTCATATCCATAGCTCTGTCCCAAACAGCTTATTAACTCCAGCCATCTTGAGTTTTTCACACCCCTTCCCCGGGGTGATGGACAGACCATCTGCTTCTAAAAGTCTCCAGAGAGCCAGGCTGTCCATCCTGAACACTGAGAAAAACTGGCATTTCTGTATTCTCCCTGAAGCTGTCACTCTGAATTCTTGGCCGGCTGCAGACTGTGTTATTTGAGGATGATGGAGCCATAGCACACATCTCTCCTCTGCACTGTTAAAGCCAATTACCCAATTTACAAAATGTTTCTCAAAGACTGGGAGATACAAACTGCGTTTCCTAATTAGTTGTCAGTAAGCCTCCCCACATATGCAGGTGTGACATTTTTAAAAGTCAGGGTCACAAACACAAAGCATACTCAGGCTGCCGATCAGGAGAGGGGTGCTCTTTTCTGCAGGTTTGTGCAACTATCACGTTGGCAGCCCTTCTCCGGGGGTGGGGGCTGGATCGCCCTCTTAAGAGATACCAAACTCCAACTAAGTGTGCCACCAAGCCATCGCCACTCCTTTCCATTCCACATTTGTGGGGCACATTGGTTCAACATTGGCTGGGCGCCTGAGCTAGGTAGGGGAAGATGAGATGGGTAAGACTGGGTCCTTGCTCTCATGGGATTTATAATCTGGAGTGGGTGAGATACATGGAAATAATTTAGCAACATGTAGTAAATGGTGTAATGGAGGGTTGGACCTGGAGTTACAGAATATTCATTCATCCCATAAACGCCCCGTGGGTGATGAAGAATCAGGTCCCATGGTAGACGCTGAAGACACATAAAAGGTGACATACAGTCTTGGCCATCAGGGAGCTTTCCATTCAGGAGGGAAGAGAAGATTCAAACAAAAAGCCATAACGCAGGGCAGGATAGAAGTGGGAGCAATGGCAGAGACAAAAGTCACGCAAAAAAGGAAGGAATATTCAAATCACACTGAGATATTCTGCCAAGACTTCTTGGAGGAGGCGGCATTTGAGCTGAGCCTTGTGAGAGGAACAAGAGACTGAGGTGGTGGGAGGGCACACCAGGCTGAGTTACCAGCAAGAGTGAAGGCTTGGAAATAGGAAGTTGCAGGGCACCTTGGAGAAAAGGTCCATCGTGTTCACTAGCAGGAGCACAGGATGGAGAACGGATGGGTGGAGTCGGACTGGCTTGAGCCAGTGCGTGGGGAACATTGAACACAGGTAGGTGTGGTTTTCTTTCCTTCAGGCAGTAAGAAGTCACTGCAGCACTTTCACCAGGGGAGTGCCGAGAGGGAAGAGGCGCTTGCTTTACACAGATGCCTCTGGCAGCTGGGCCAGAGGAGGAAGACCCAATGGGGAGGAAGGAGGCTGGGGAGAGATGGGTGCATTGGTCCAGGCATGACGTGCTGGTGGATGGCTTGGCAAGCAACTTGGCCTAGCACCCCTAGGAAAGACGTGTGTCCACTGGGGAATTCATTAGCTAAAGGTCTGTGAGGTGTGGGTTTGACTAATTCATGATATCAACAAGACTCGTTCAAATGAGTCCATCTCAGTAGTCTCCTTCATGGGAGGTCAATGATGGGAGAGACTGGTGAGGAAAGAGATCGAAGAAAGCATAAACCAGCTATGTCAGGCATAGGATATGAGCTCCAGACCTGCCACTGCCTCACTGTGTGACCCCACCTCATCTGTGCTTCACTTAAAAAACAAAAATGTTGAGTTAGCAGATTTGTCATTCACCAGAGTTCACAAAGCAAAGCAGGCGATACTTCGGCAATAAACAACCCCTAAATGTCAATGGGTCACCCCAGGAAAAGTTGATTCCTCTCTCAAGCAAGGGGGGCGCTTGACACATCCCAGACACCTAGGAGCCCAGGCTAATGGAACAACCGCCATCTTGAATGCAGCCAGTTGCTAATGGGGAAGGAAAATGAAAACTCTGGAGAGACTCAGCCAGCAATTAAATTGAACTCATTGACTGGATATGGCCCATGAGACAGGCATGGCCCCACCCAAGTATAAGGGACACAAAGTGCAACTTACTAAGTGAGGAGAGAACCAGATACCAGGGAGCCTACTATGACTGCCACAGATGATCTCTCAGATCCCTTCCAGCCTACCAAGTCTGTGTTTTTGTCTGTTCTCAAGGCCAGATTTTGGTTCAATTTATACATATCCAGCTAACATTTATTTAATATTGACCTATGTGCTAGGAAATAAGCTAAATTCTTTATAAGCATTAGCCCACTATTTATATTTAATATTTGCAATGACTCCATGGGTTAGATACTGTTATTAGCATTCATTTAACAGAGGAGGAAAGACAGGTTCAGGGAGCTTAACTGACAAGTTCAAGATTACATGACTGGTAAGCCATGAAGCCTGCACTCAAACCCAGGCTATCATACTCCAAACCTTATGCTCTTAGGAATAAGGCCATCTCTTTAGAGCTGGCCAGAGACAGTGTAAAAGGCCTTGGAAAGCAGTGATAAGTCATCAGGAGAGTGTTGTAGAAATGATTATTTCACCAAGTGAAGGAATAGATTCTAATACTGAGAATCCACAAGGAAAGGCAGAGCCAGGGAAAGTGAGGATATGTCTTAGAACAGCAAGTCCAGTAACTCTCCAGGTTGGAGCACTAAAAGGGTGAATGGGAGATGCGAGGGGTGAGACTGGAAAAGGAGGCTGGGGCAGCCTCTGGTAGGCCCTGAGCCAGCCAGTGCCAGCTTAAGGAGGTTGCCCCTTATTCTTCAGTCCATAGGGAGTTTCCCTTTGTTTTGTTTTACCACTTTATTTTAGTTATTTATTTTTTCTCTTTTGAAGACAGGGTCTCACTCTGTTGCCCAGGCTGGAGTGCAGTGGTACAATCACGGCCCACTGCAGCTTTGACCCCCTTGGCCTCAATTGATCCTCCCACCTAGGTCTCCTAAAGCTCTGGGATTACAGGCGTGAGCCACCATGCCTGGCCATTCTAATTATTTTTAAGTGTACAATTCAGCGGCATTAAGTGCACTCACCATGTTGTGTAACCATCACCACTGTCTATTTCCAGAATGCTTTCATCATCCCAAACAGAAAAGCTCCATACCCATTAAACCCTGGAGCTTCTCAAGAGTGCTTCGATCTGATCATGACATCGCCAGAGCTGAAGACAGGGAAGACAACCCTGGCAGCCATTTGAAGGGCGTTATTCAAGTGAGGAAGGGCAGGGCGTGGGGAGGGGTGAGAGACCAGTGCAGTGGTCCAGGGGCAACGGCAGGAGCAGGGGGAAGGGGTCCGATCAGAACAAGAGGAAGAGTAGCCTCTGGGAGAGATGGGAGTCCTAGCTTCCTTCAGGGGCTGTGTGAGTCTGGGCCACCAGGACCCCCTGAGGTAGAGAAGCCTGGGCCCAGGGGATACCGCTGAGTCCAGCACTGGGCACAAGGCTGGTGAGGCACTGGCCAGCTGCCCACGCTACCGACTTTCCCTTGGGAGCCATGTCCCGGAATCTGACAGTCCTTCCTAGCACACGGCCCAGAGGTATCCCGACAGCTCCCCTATGTGCAAACACCCACTGGGCGCCTGCTCAGAGATGAAGGGGAGCTGTAGGGTGGGTCCTCACCCCGTCACCGTGGCCACACTCATTCCTCAGGTGCCCGCCCTCCATCTGCAGCAACTCAGCTGGAGTTAACTATGTGCCTCGCTTGTCCTCCAGCTGGGGACATGGTGGTCACTCCCCCACCTGACAGATGAGGGCTGGGCTGCTGTCACACATCACTGTGACCAGGGACTCTACTCAAGGGCTCCAATTCTCCAAGCCTGGCAGAAGTCCTTCCGCCTCTCTGCATCACAAGCTGCTGCAGACACCTGTTTTCAGAGGCCCTTCCCAGAGGCGATTTCCCCAATACCCCAACATCTCAGGTCTGATCCCACAGGCACAGTGTTGCCCACACTTGGAGGTTGTAAGGGGGTTCTGGGGTCCAGGCTGCACAAGCAGCCTTGGGCATAGCTGTGTTGCCATCTCAACATCCTGCTCCCAGGTCCCAGCTCCTCCACATTTGAAGTCCTAATGCACCTTCCCAGTGTCTAGCCCCAGGACTCAATTCTGGCCCGCCTCCCACCCCATGGCTGAGAGCCTGCTAAGGGGTCCCCAAGCCCATCACCACACTGCCTGCGCAGGGGGTGACGCCTGGTGCTGTCCCTGGATTCACGGAAGAATGTGAGGCCTCTCCCTGCCTAGGAAAGGGGGCAAAGGGGTTTCAGCTTGGAACCTTGCTAGACGGACAGACGAGCAAACAGATACCACCAAGTGCTGGGAGGGGAGGGGGAGGAAGGGCCTCCGGGAGAGGAATTTGCTGGAGGGGTGGGGCCCAGGGAAGGTTCCTGTGGCTCTTGAGGCAGCAGTTTGGGACCAGTGCATTTAGGAGCATAACCGCCTCTGGGGAAGCCCCTCGGCAGGACCTCTCGACTGGGTGGCTGGCAAAATTTGAAGAGCAGCAGCCTTTGGAAGGCCAGAGGGAGGTGCAGACCTGCACAGGGCAGCCCATCCCCAGAGGTGAAAGTCAAAGTCCACATCTGATAGGGGAGCTCACAAGCCTGGCCCGTTGTATAACAGGGAAGTAATGCTGGGAGGGCCTAACCATGGCACTCAAGGGAGCCGCACGGGGCAGAAGCTCGAGCCTTTTGCTAACCCTGAATGCTGAATTTATTCAGTTTGATGTGCTAGGCATTTGCTGAGGATCTCTTTCAGGCTGAGATCTGCCAGGCACTCGGCAAACAGGAGGAAAGAGGTCAGAGCCCGGTTCTCAGGGAGCTCACTTGCCAGCGGGGATGAGAGAGGGCGCAGTCACCGCAGAGGATGGTGTCTTAGTCTGCTTGGGCTTCTATCACAAAATGGGCAGATTAGAAACAACAGAAATTTATTTCCCACCATTCTGGAGGCCGGAAAGTTCGAGATCAAGGCGCCAGCAGATTTGGTGTCTAGTGAAGGCTGGTTTCCTGGTTTATGGACAGCGCCTTCTGGCTGTGTTCTCACATGGCGGGAGGAGAGAACAAGCTCCCTTGCACCTCTTTTATAAGGCAGAATCCATTCATGAGGGCTCCACCCTCGTGACCTAATCACCCCACTTCCCAAAGGCCCTACCTCCTAATACCATCAGTTTGGGGGCTAGGATTTCAACATATGACTCTTGGGGGGAAGGAAACATTTAGACTGCAGCAGATGGGAGAGCATACGATGAAAGGGGCAGCAGAGAGTGTGGGGCCTAGAGCCGGCCACCAAATGCAGTGCCAGGAATCAGGGAAGCCTTCCTGCAGGGGCGGGGTGCTTGGTGCTTGCGCTGAGTCTTGATGCATAAGGAGAAGTCAGCCAAATGGACAGGGTGAAGGAGGGTGGCCCACGATGAGCAGGGTGCCCAGGTTCCAACCACGAGGCATTCCCTGCTCAGACACAGGGAAAAGTAAGGCTACATGTGGCCCCCCACTGTCCCCTCCCCAGAACTTTGCTCCACAAACACCTGTCACAGACTCCTGGGCCCTTTCTCAGATTCAAAGGCAAAGAAAACATTACCTTCCCAAATCCTGCAGACAGAAGGGCTTTTTGGGGTTCATTCACTTTCATGCAGAAAAAAAGTATTATTTCTTTCTCTGAATAGCAGCAACCTTGCTGTGAAATTGTTACTCGGTTTTCTTATTAGGTTTAACAAACCCTTCCTGAAACTTGAAAACTATTTGAACCCAGTTTTTCTTACAATTAAAAAAAAACTAGCAGGAAAATAAATAAGGCAGACACAGAAGGACAAACACTGTATGATTCCACCTATATGAGGTACCTAAGGTAGTCAAGTTCATGGAGACAGGAAGGAGAACTGTGGTTGCCAGGGGTGGGGGAGAAGGGACTAGGGAGCTAGTGTTTAATGAGTATGAAGTTTCAGTTTGGGATGATCAAAAAGTTCTGGGAATAGATAGTGGTGACGGTCGTACAACAATGTAAATGTACTTAATGCTGCTGAGCTGTATATTTAAAAAATGATTAAAATTGTCAATTTATTTTGTGCACATTTTGTCACAATTAAAAAAACAATCAGGAAGGTAATATTTCCCTTAGGACAAGTCTCCAGGCCTCTCTGAAACTCAGTTTTCTCATCTGTAAAATGGGGGAGAAATCCATTCCCCCCTATTCTTTTGTTGTTGTTGTTTTTCCTGCGACAGAGTCTCACTCTGTCACCCAGGCTGGAGTGCAGTGGCACCATCTTAGCTCACTGCAGCCTCGACCACCCAGGGCTCCAGCGACCCTCCCACCTCAGCCTCTCGAGTAGCTGGGACTATAGGCGTGCATCACCACACCCAGCTACTTTTTTGTAATTTTTAGTAGAGACAGGGTTTCCCCATGTTGCCCAGGCTGGTCTCGGAACTCCTCGGTTCAAGCCATCTGCCCACCTCAGCCTCTCAAAGTGCTGGGATTACAGGCATGAGCCACCATGGCCAGCCCATTCCTCCCTATTCTTTGAGCTTGGTAGGGAGACAGAATCCACGCCTTTGTTCTCTGCCAGGTCAGGAAAGCATTTTCCAAATGATACTTTACAAAAAAAAAAAAAAAAACTAAAGAGAAATCACAATGGAACTAAATAATGATATGCAAAAGCACAAAATGGCCCTATATCTAGAGGGCCAATTCCTGGATGGACAGGAGGCTGGAGGTTGTATTTATAAGGAAACGAGTTGCACGAGAGAAGGAGGTTGCCTAGAGTACACAGCAATGGAGCTGAGCCGATCTGGGTCTCCTCCCCCAACCCTAAGTCCTCTTTCCCCAACCACAGGTCCCCAAACCCTTAAGAGGGTATATGGCTTCTGCCATGACACCTGTGTCCCATCCCCTTTGCCTGGCCAAGTCCACGCATCTTGCTTTCTTCTGGAAGTCTTTGCCAGGTGAGATGCGCCTTCCACGGGCTGAGCCAGCACCCTCTGTTGGGGAAGGCCCATGGAGCCCCTGTCTGTCTCCTACATCTCTGTAGCTTAATGATCAAGGGTCCGGCTCTGGAGCCAGGTGTCTGACTTCAAGTATCTCACTTACTAGCTGAAGGACCTTGGGCAGACTTTTAGCTTCAGTTTCCTCCCCCATAAACGAGGATGATAATAGTGTTTACATTATGCAGTTATGGTGAAGGTCAGATGAATTCATTCATTCAAAGGGCTGGAAAGAGTGCTGGCACTGGTGAACACTTGGGAGATGTTAGCTGTTCCATGTACTGCCTCAGGACCCCTGCACCTGCACACACTGAGTACTCCTACCTGTTTGCTGAATTTTCCCAATGAGGGAAATAAAGGCAGTCACAGCATAGCCTTTGGGGTGGGGGCTCTGGCTTATAGGTTCCCTTCTCGGGTTTCACATTTATACAGCTATGAAGGACCAGGACCACACCTGCCCTGTCTGGTCCCTCCTGAGGAAATGGTAGGGGGATATCCTCAAAGCCCCCCTCCCCGTTTTATTCCTATAACAGCCTGGCCCAGCCCAGCCCTGCCATGGAAGGAGCGGGCGATGTGGTCACGACAGGACCATATGGGGACCTGCCCCTTGCTATTTCTCACTATTTTGGGCCAATCTGTTGACATGACAACCAGGCTTTTAGACCCTGCCGCCCAGGGCTGTTTCCATCCTTACGCTTGCATTCTGCAAAACACAGCCTCCATTCACCAGCTGCCTCCGCGGTTGGAGGAGCAGAGTCACAGATTCTGCAAGACCCCTTCCCCTTAACAGCTAGAGCAGGCAGCAGGTGAGACCTCCCACTGGCATCCCTATTCCCAATATGCATGGGAATTGGCAGCTCCCCTCCCCAAAGCCTGCAAGCCTTAGGCAAGCACAGAGGGAGGCCAGGCGACCACCTCAAAGCTTTGCATGAAACCCCAGGGCTGACTGGCCTTCCCCAGCAGGAGCTGATAAGGCCCAGCCCTATGCTGTGCTCAGTCTCCAGATACTCATATTTTAGGAAATATTAGGTCAACAAGGGATCCCAGGGGTTGTCTGGGCCAAGCGCTGCATTGTGAACCCAAGTGGTACAGCTTATCTGAGATCTGCAGGCCCCCACCCCTGTCAGCCTAGGATTCAGGCCACCCCACTAAGATTCCATACATGTTGCTCTAAAATAGATGGCAAAGAATGTGTGTATTCTCCTGCACAACAGAGCACACAGAATTTTATTCTTATGCTGGGAACTTTGCGATCACAAACAACACGCCAGGGACAACATGCGTGGGCTGAGTGCCCGCTAGGGTGGCAATAACAGCAGCCAGAAATAATAATAATGGCACTCAACTCCTGAAGCTTGCTATGCGGCAGGGAAAACCCTGCACACTTCACAAGCATCATCTCATGAAGCTGCATGTCCACAGCAACCCCCATTTTACAGAGTTGGAAACAGAAGCTCAAAGAGTTTACATAACCAACTCCAGGACACACAGACAGCAGGAGGGAAGCTGGGCTTGGGGCCAGCCTGTCTGTGCACTCACCCACAACCTCATGAATCTTGGTGGTTGGGGGGCTCAAGGATGAAGTGGCAGCAAGCATCACTGCCTTCCCAGAATCCCCAGAGCCACCTGGGGTGAGGGCACAGGTAAGGAAACTTCCAGCAATGCACTAAGAAATAAGAAAAAATGCTGGGGAGGGGAAGTGTAGATGATTGGGAGGAGCAGGGAAGAGAGTATTCACTTTTAAGTAAGTTCTTTTTATTTTATTTATTTTCATTTTTTTGGAGACAGAGTCTCACTCTGTCTCCCAGGCTGGAGTGCAGTGGTGCAATCTCGGCTCACTGTAACCTCTGCCTCCCGGGTTCAAGCCAACTCTACTGCCTCAGCCCTCCAAGTAGCTGAGATTACAGGCATGCACCACCACTTCTGGCTAATTTTTTGTATTTTTAATAGAGATGGGGTTTCACCATGTTGCCCAGGCTGGTCTTGAACTCCTGAGCTCAGGCAATCCACCTGCCTTGGCCTCCCAAAGTGCTGAGATTACAGGTGTGAGCCACTGCGCCCAGCCTACTTATAAGCAAGTTCTAAGAGCTGTGCCCTAAGCTAGGCTCATTCAATGACAACATCCACCTGAAAAATTTCTTTCTTAGAAGAGGCCAGTGACTAGAACTGAGGAGGCCAGAGAGACATCTTGGAGGAGGAGGCTTTTGAAAAGGAAGGACAGGAGCGTCTTCATTTTCCATAGTTCAGGAAGTGCATCACCTACTCTACAGGTAGAAAGTATGAAATGCATGCGCCGCACCCACTGCATCCTCCACACTCTCTAGAAACAGGATGAACACAAAACTACACAGGGAGATCTATTGTTAATATCATGCATAAAGAAGAAAACAAAGGAATTTCGCTAGGAGGCTGGCGGGTGCAGTCAGCTGAAATAAATAAATTAAAATGCGGCATTGTTGTCTCTGTGTACATTTGTTTTAATTACTGTTTACTGAAAAACTAAAACTTCACATAGGGAAGAAGAAAAAAAAATCCCCAAACGTGCATAACCAGTGTCTGTACGACAGATCTAACTTGGGGCGGGTGGAGTGGGACTTTCGTCTTCAGCTGTCACAGCAGCACCCAGCCAGGGGCGCACACACAGCAGATCAAGCGTCCGGAATGGGCTTCCACATGGCTGGCAGACGCTTGGACCTAAAAGCTCATCCAGCGAGCATGAACCCAGCTACCTGGGAGGTGGCATCACACAGCAACCCAGCCTCCGAGCCCGCCCACAGGCCACGTGGGATGGGCAGAATTCTCCCTGTTCCATCACAGTATACCACATGTCCTCTATATGGTTTTCACTCTGTCTTTTATTAACGAGCCTCTTGTAGACAAAAATGGCCCCCCTGTCCCCTACCTCCTTATCCCCCTGGAGTGGACCTACCTGAAGGCAAGAACCATGCCTGTGCCATCTTTCTTGGGCCTGGCACTGAGCTCAGGCTGACCAGGAGACAAGACGGGCACCCCCAGCTGCTGCATCTGTGGGGAATGGCAGAGAAGGCCTCATTCCTGGGTGGGATCTTTGGTGGCCTTGAAGGTGAGGACTCCGACCTAGGGGTTTCAAACTCAGTTCCTCAGGAGGCCTCTTGAAGAAAGCCTGACGTGGCATGACCCTACTGCACAGGGCTCTGAGTCCCCACTACCATTTAACCAGAAGGCTTCCCTTCTGGAGATTTTATATGTGGGCTTCAGCAAATTTTGTTGGAATGGAGGGGTCTGTAGCCAAGCAGAAAAATGAACAGCAGGAGACTAGAGCAGCCCCCTGAGGGCCTTGCCATAGTGGCTGGGCCTCACCCCATCACCTTGGGTCCTCTCAACCTAGGACCTGCAATGGACACACTAGGCCTGTTTAGCAAATGAACAGAGAAAACAAAACCTCTCAAGAAACAACAGTAATCTTAAAGTTTCAACACAGGGTGAGGGACCAGTGTTTTCTCCTGACCTGATGGAGGTTGAATTACACATGACCTTCAATCCCAGGCTGAGGGGGCCACCTCTGTCCTACAGAGCATGTGGCCTCAGGCCCCTCAGACACAGTATGCAGTGGTGCTAACGGGCTCTGAGCGGGGTATACAGGTATACAGTGACCTTCCCAAGGAGGCTTAGGTGTAAACTCAGGACACAAAACAGACCTGGGGACCCCACCCCACATGGTACCGGGAGGCTTTGCCCAAGTTGAGAAGAGGGGGACAGGACAGTGTCTGAATTAGAAGGTGAGGTAGGAATGCCAGGGAGAGATGGGGGTGGGTACAAGGCAGTCTGAGGACTGACCAGCCCGGTCTGGCTAAAGCAGGCAGTAGGAGAAATGCGCAGAGCAGGAGCTCCAAAGTATTAATAGAAACTGCCTGGATGCAGAGGGTGGGAATGCGAAGAGTCAATTAATAAAGGGGCAGGCACGCGCTGGCTACTTGCTGAAGCTGGGGGATGGGCTCATGGAGGCAGCTTATCCTACTCTTTCTACTGAGGCATACATCTGAAATCATCCATCACAAAAAGCTCAAGAAAAAATAAGAAGAACAAGGAAGGGCTGTGCAGCCCCCCAAATCTCCCCTTTTCTCATTTCAATGATTCCAGGCACATCTGCAGGAAATATACAACCACAGGCCCAAATCACAGCTAAGATGACAGGCGTCGGGGCTACAAAGATGGAACAGCTCCTCCTTCTCTGCTGGGCAAAGCACTTCTTCCCAGGGAGTATTTCTAGCTAACCTCCCCGCTCCAATAGCATCAACCATCATCTGTAGGCTGATGACCCCAAATCCCAACCTCCACCTCCCTGAAGCTCCAGACCACACATCTCCATCTGGGTGACCCACAGGTCCAAACCTGGACTTGCCATCTTCCCCTAAAATGTGGTCACTGTCCCAGAAGGCAGAATACAGATGTGACTAGGTGAGAGAGGGGCTCTAGATTCTGACTCTGAGAAACCTGCTTTCTCTGCATAAGCCTTCTGGATAGGCATGGTGCTCAGCAAGTGCCCAGTACAAAGAAGGGCTCAGTGAACATCAGCTGTCACCATGACTATTGTTATTTGCATTCATGTTAGTATCAACGTTCACCTCTGCAGGTTCCCCAAGGCAGAAAACTGGGAGCTGTCCAAGACTCCATTGTTGCATGGCCCCTCACACCTAGCCAGTCTCAAGTCCTGTACGTTCTACTTGCTGAGTATCCACAGAACCGTGCCAGCCTCTGCACCACACCGCCACATGCTTGTGTCTGGCCTCACTGTGGCAGGTGACTCTGCTTCCAGGCCTGCTACCTCCCCTCTGCTGGTCACTTCCCTCCAGAGTGATCTCCCTAAAATGAAAAGCTTATCATGTCCCTCACTGATCAAAAGGCTTTCGTGGCCCTCTGGTCCCCCGGTGAGCACCCTATTACTGTGCTTTCCAAGGCTCAGCTCACATGTCACTTTCTGCTCCAAATCCTCCCTGATCCCAGTAAACAGGACTGACCGCTTCCACCCTGTGCCCCACTGACCTCATACAAACTTCTACAACAATAACAGTGCTGCTCGGACTGTCATAAAACACACAAACATATCAGAATACCAATGTAGATTGTCAAATTTTATTTTCTCAAGTAAGGACATTAAAAAACAAAACAAGGGCTGGGTGCAGTGGTTCACACCTGCAATCCCAACACTTTGGGAGGCCAAAGAGGGAGGATCATTTGAGGCCAGGAGTTTGGGACCAGCCTGGGCAACACAGCGAGACCTCATCTCTACAGAAAAATTTGAAATTAGCCACGCATGGTGGTGCACATCTGTAGTCCCAGCTACTTGGGAGGCTAAGGGGAGGATCACTCGAGCTTACAAGTTGGAGCCTGCAGTAAGCTGTGAAGATGCCACTGCACTCCAACCTGGAGGATGAAGCAAGACCCTGTCTCTTAAGAAAATAATAAATGAAATAAATAAATCAATAAACAAATCCTAATGTCTGCTATCAGCACAATTTAATTTTTTAAAGGACATAAGAAGGAAGGAGGAGGACGGAAGGAAGTGCACCGTCTCAAAGTGAAGGGTGTTCTTTAAAACAACAAAGTTAGCTCTGTTAAAAACTTATCCTTATTTTCCTCAGGGCACCATGGTCTCTTGAAGCTCTGTTAAGGCCAGTATGGGCCAAGGGCTGGTCATTGTGAATGTTTTCTGGTTTGTTCCCATCTCCCACTGGAAGCTGTGAGTGACTTTCAGGTGGGCACTGCCAGGCTGAGCCCGGAGATGCAAGTGTGGGGTAGTGGATGTCAAGCCCCAGCTGCCTGCGATTGTCAAAGTCAAGTACAGCACAAACAATGTGACCACAGGGAAGGCCCTTAGCTGTGTTGCTGAGTTGGTTTTAGAAAGATTTTACTCGAACAGCTCTTTTTTCATTATTATTTTTTTGAGACAGAGTCTTGCTCTGTCGAACAGGCCAGAGTGCAGTGGTGTGATGACAGCTCACTGCAGCCTCAACCTCCAGGGCTCAAGCAATCCTCCCTCCTCAGCCTCCTGAGTAGCTGGGACCACAGGCTTGCACCACCAAGCCTGGTTAATTTTTTTTTTAAATTGTTGGTGGCCGGGTGCGGTGGCTCACGCTTGTAATCCCAGCACTTTGGGAGGCCGAGGCAGATGGATCATGAGGTCAGGAGTTTGAGACCAGCCTGGCCAACACAGTGAAACTCTGTCTCTACTAAAAATGTGAAAATTATCTGGGCGTGGTGGCAGGTACCCGTAATCCCAGCTACTCGGAAGGTTGAGGCAGGAGAATCGCTTGAACCCGGGAGGCAGAGGTTGCAGTGAGCCAAGATCGCACCATTGCACTCCAGCCTGGGAGACAGAGCTAGATTCAATCTCAAAAAAAAAAAAAAAAAAAAAAAAATTGGTAGAGTAAAGGTCTCATTATATTGCTTAGGCTGGTCTTGAACCCCTGAGCTCAAATGATCCTCCCTCCTTGACCTCCCAAAGTGCTGGGATTACAGGCGCGAGCCACTGTACCCGGCCTACAACTCCTCATTCTAATATCGCTCAGGAAGCACACCCTGCAATAACGATGATCATAATAATCCTAAAACAAACCTGCCCAAACACTAGGGAACAATTTGAAATTGTTAATTGATTCGGTGGGAGAGGAGAAACTGGAGGAAGGAGAGCGGAAGTTCTCACGGAGATGCTCGGTTTCTTTTTTTTAGCAAACTACCTCGTACCTGCCACAGTCTTCCCTGAAACACCCAAACATTCACTGGATTCCACAACGTGGGGCCATAGTGTGTAGTGGAGAGTCCAGTATGCTACAGTGAGAAGCAGACATGGCCTGGGTTCAGCTGTGTGGGCTTAGGCAAATCACTTTGCTTCTCTGGGCCTTCCAATCCTGTCTATAAAGTGTAGTGATTCCTTTGAGCTGTATGGAGGGCCGGCAGACACAGGAAAACACAGGCTCTGGAAACACGAGGACTTGGCCACCCCAAGGGACTACTGCTGGTATTCTTGTTGTTGCTAAGAAGACTGAATGCTCAGCAAATTTGGACTAAGAGAGAAATGGGTTTCATGTCGATAAATACTCCCACTCTCTCTGCCCTGTCTCCTACAGAGCACCTCATTTCATTTGCCATGGTATTCCCTGTTTCAGAAAGATAAACAAGATCCCCGAAGGCTGGAAATCATTCTTCCAGCAACTTCCTCATTGCCCTGCTACAACTAAGATCTGGGTGGACATTCTCAGGCAAAGGATGTGGTCTGGAACTTTTCCACGGTGTTACCTCGATGGCCAAGGTTCATTCATGCTAGAGAGAGGAGGAATTTAATATCGCTAATTACTTTTTAGGGAGCAGTTTCATCCTGGAAATTTTGAAATTGATTTCTTATCCAGTTTCCCCTTGGTTGATATTATTCTCTCAAGATCCTTACTGAGCCATCCAACAACACTTCTTTTATTCTCCTTCATGCTCCAGCTCTATATTTGCTTTTTTTGTCCTCCCTCAAGGGCAAGGATCACCTCTCTGATTTTTGCCTCCCACCCTAGTCCTGGCACACAAGTGAGGCTCCACCAGTGCACTAGAAACAAAGACACGAAGATATGATTTCCCCTAAGCATGCTTTCTGCAACTGCAGCTCAGAAATCTCAAATGGTTCAAGATAAGAAACTGGCCCAAAGCTGATTAATTTTGCAAAACAGACCTTCCAGGGTAGCACACAAGATCTTCAGAAAGAATATTCTTGTTCTTACTTCCCACTGAGAGCTTCAGGGACCATAATTAGAGCAGCATGGAGCAACAGACTCCGCTCTGGTTCACTAAACCCCAAGAACCTTCCTACCAACATGGACAAAAATAACGTCCCGTTCCATCTGAAAATATCACCTAGAATTCAGATGTGTGCTCTCTCATTGTGTTCTGTGCATTTTTAAGTAGCTCTATTTGGCTGGGTTTTGACAGCTGGAAGCTGAGGCTTGGAGACCCGCCCGGGCACAGGGTGGTGCTTTTCAAAGGTGCAGACCACTGCATCAGAACCACCTGGGGGCTTGTTAAAATGCTGCTTCCCAAGCGTTATTCCAGACCTACCAAATTGGAATCTCTAGGGCTGCTCCATTTTTAATACACATCCCTGATGATCCGGGTACACACTGAAGTTTGAGATGCCAGCTCATTTTCCTGCCAAGGAGCTTTGCTTATTCCCCCACCCAACCTCCCACACACATCCATTTCATCGGCTTTATTGAGCAACAGTTTCTGCAGGACAGGACATCCATGCAGCTCTATGGAGTCACAGACTGCAGGTTCACCGAAGTTCTCAGTGTCTTGGTCTCTGCTCCAACATTGCCCTCACCCTTCCTAAAATAGCCGCCAGCCACCCTTTGGGCTCCTAATGTTTGCTTTTGTTCCAGAAGATTGTGTTGTCATGCTTTTCCCTTCCACCCACAACATGTAGAAGGTTGGGCAGAGTAGGGCCTCAGAAATTGCTTACTGATTGACCAACACCTGCATAAATTGGAACACTCACTGGAAGATTGGTCCTTACATATGCATTTGTTTTTAACGCTGGCTGGATGCTCATACTAACAGAGACAACAATGGTAATCATAATAATCATAATGCTGGTGAGAAAGATCTTTATATAAGGCCCTTTCTACGTTACAAAGATATATCACACATTTTCCCCTTGACAGTCATCTGTAACACTCAAAACAAACATTATCACACCCACTTTACAAACGGCAAACTGAGGCTCGGAGAGATTAAGTGGCTTTCCTGAGGACTCATAACTAGTTTTTTGTGGGGCTGGCACTCCAATCTAGACCCCTCAACTCCCAGGACTCAATCATTCTTTCCCTGATCCAGTAAATAATGACTGAGCCCCCACGATATGCCATTCACCACACCAGAGCTAAGGACCAAGAGCCAAGGCTGACGTGGTCCCTGCCCTCCTGGTCTCCCAGCCACATCACCCCTAATGACATGAAAGCTGCCATCAGCCAGGAGACAAGATATGTACATGGCAAGGCAAAAAGGCATAACAGAACAAGTCAGGGCGTGCCCATGAGACGAAACCACGGCAGCAATGCCCCCTCCTTCTGTTGAGGCCTCCACAGGGATGTGCAGTGCAACAATGGAGCAGCCATCCCCAGGTCAGGTTTCCAACTGCACCTGCCCTGCCAGTCTCAGGTGCTGTGAGCCCCAGAGCTTGGAGACAACAAGGGGAACACAGCTCTCAGCATGAACACAGGGATTTTCAGAAAGGGTGGAGCAAGGTGGCCTTGGTACAAGCTGCCATTCCTCAGGATGGTACTGCAGATCTGTAGTGGGCCACTTGCCACCCTGAGGCTAAGCTTGCATCTGCATCTCGGGCTATGGACTCTCACCTGCCTTACAGAGCTTCTGTGATGCCCACATGAACGTGATGGGGAAACCCACAAGCCCAGCTTGAGGTCGGCAATCACCGTGATTCCTCAGGGGCCTGCTTCCTTTTCTTAATGGATCTTCTAAGGGTCTAGAGACTGCTGCTGCCATTTGGGGCTATGGCAAGGAGTGCCTCTAGGATACCGGCCACCTTCACATCTTTCTTTAACTGAGGCTTCAAACCGCGTGACATAAGCAGACTAGCTATGAGATCGCAGCACATCACTTAACCTCGTAGCATCCCATTTCTTCACCTGTAATTCGGGATAATGGAACTGTTCTCCTCGAGTTCATGTGAGGATTTTTTTTTATTATACTTTAAGCTCTAGGGTACATGTGCAAAACGTGCAGGTTTGTTACATATGTATACATGTGACATGTTGGTGTGCTGCACCCGTTAACTTGTCATTTGCATTAGGTATATCTCCTAATGCTATCCCTCCCCACTCCCTCCACCCCACGACAGGCCCCGGTGTGCGATGTTCCCCTTCCTGTGTCCAAGCGTTCTCATTGTTCAATTCCCACCTAAGTGAGAACATGTAGTGTTTGGTTTTTTGTCCTTGCGATAGTTTGCTGAGAATGATAGCTTCCAGCTTCATCCATGTCCCTACTGAGGACATGAACTCATCCTTTTTTATGGCTGCATAGTATTCCACGGTGTATATGTGCCACATTTTCTTAATCCAGTCTATCACTGATGGACATTTGGGTTGGTTCCAAGTCTTTGTTATTGTGAATAGAGCCACAATAAACATACGTGTGCATGTGTCTTTATAGCAGCATGATTTATAATCCTTTGGGTACATACCCAGTAATGGGATGGCTGGGTCAAATAGTATTTCTAGTTCTAGATCCCTGAGGAATCGCCACACCGTCTTCCACAATGGTTGAACTGGTTTATAGTCCCATCTCATGTGAGGATTTAAAGGGTAAATACATACAAACTGCTTGGAATAATGCCTGGCACATCAGAAGCACTGTGGTGTCTATTATTATTATTTTTTTTTTTTGAGATGGAGTCTCACTCTGTTGCCCAGGCTGGACTGCAATGGTGCAATCTTGACTCACCACAACCTCTGCCCCCCAGGTTCAAGCGATTCTTCTGCCTCAGCCTCCCGAGTAGCTGGGATTACAGGCATGTGCCAACACGCCCGGCCAATTTTGTATTTTTAGTAGAGACAGGGTTTCTCCATGTTGGTCAGGCTGGTCTCAAACTCCTGACCTCAGGTGATCCGCCCGCCTTGGCCCCCCCAAAGTGCTGGGATTACAGGCATGAGCCACCGTGCCCGGCCTATTATCATTTTTTTATTATCACTTTCCTTTTTTTAAAAAAAAAGTACAAACAGTGCGAGAGCCGCTGCTGCTGAGGAGAGAAGCATCAACAGCAGCACCATGGGAGGTCCGACTGATCCACATGAATTCCTGGGCATTCAGACTTAAGACTCATCTTCTTCCTGCTTGCCCGCGGCTCCGCCGGCATCCAAACCACTGCTCGCCCCGTGTCGCTCGGTAGCTCAACAGAAGACCCTTGAAGGCTATGTGGGATTTGCCAATCTCCCAAACCAAGTATACAGAAAATCAGTTAAGAGATCTGGTTTTGAATTCACGCTATGGTAGTGGGTGGAACAATCCAAAGTTTTAATCAAAGAAGGTGGTGTTCATTTGCTGTTCACAATAGATGATACCCCAGGATTTGGAGATGCAGTGGATAATAGTAATTGCTGGCAGCCTTACAATCGACTACATTGATAGTAAATTTGAGGACTACCTAAATGCAGAATCGCGTGTGAACAGATGTCAGATGCCTGATAACAGGGTGCAGGGTGTTTATACTTCATTGCTACTTCAGGACATGGACTTAAACCATCGAATATTGAGTTTATGAAGCGTTTACATGAAACAGTATCATCTCAGTTATTGCCACAGCAGACACACTCACACCAGAGGAATGCTAACAGTTTAAAAAACAGATAATGAAAGAAATCCAAGAACATAAAATTAAAATATATGAATTTCTAGAAACAGATAATAAAGAAGAAAATAAACTTGGTAAAAAGATAAAGGACCATTTACCTGTTGCTGTGGTAGGTAGTAATATTACCATTGAAGTTAATGGCAAAATGATCAGAGGAAGGCAGTATCCTTGGGGTATTGCTGAAGTTGAAAATGGTGAACACTGTGTTTACAATTCTAAGAAATATGTTGATAAGAACACACATGCAGGACTTGAAAGATGTTACTAATAATGTCCACTATGAGAACTACAGAAGCAGAAAACTGGCAGCTGTGACTTACAATGGAATTGATAACAACAAGAATAAAGGGCAGCTGACTAAGAGCCCTCCGGCACAAATGGAAGAAGAAAGAAGGGAGCATGTAGCTAAAATGAAGAAGATGGAGCAGGTGTTTGAGATGAAGGTCAAAGAAAAAGTTCAAAACTGAAGAACTCTGAAGCTGAGCTCCAGCGACACCATGAGCAAATGAAAAAGAATTTGGAAGCATAGCATAAACAATTAGAGGAAAAACGTCATCAGAGGATGAGAAAGCAAACTGGGAATCTCAACAACGTATTTTAGAACAACAGAACTCGAGAACCTTGGAAAAGAATAAGAAGAAAGGAAGATCCTTTTAAACCCTCTATTGACCACCAGTTACATATTAGTTGCCAATATGCCAGCTTGGACATCAGTGTTTGTTGGATCCGTTTGACCAATTTGCACCAGTTTTATCTATAATGATGGATTTAACAGCATGACAAACATTATTTTTGTTGTTGTTCTTGATGGAGATTAAAATGCCTTCAATTGTCTAGGGTGTTGTGTACTTAGAAAGTAACAGATCTACTTTTCCTACTTTTTCTTTTTCTTTTTTATTAAACCGATTATCTTCAGTTGAATGCAAGAGAACATTTTACTGTTGTACAATCATGTTCTGACGGTTTGATTGTTTACAGGATATTCCAAAATAAAAGGACTCTGGAAGGTTTTCATTGAGGATAAAAGGCCATAATATGATGCAAACTATGCTTCTCTATGATAATTATAATACAAAGGTTCCATTCAATGCATCATATACAATAATGTAATTTAGTCTAACACAGTTGACCCTATGTTTTGACACTTCCATTGTTTAAAAATACACATGGAAAAAAAACCCTATATGCTTACAGTGCACCTAGAGCTTTTTTTATAACAATTTCTTTTTGTTTGTTCATTTTGGATTCTTTAAATATATATTATTCTCATTTAGTGCCCTCTTTAGCCAGAATCTCATTACTACTTCATTTTTGTAATAACATTTAATTTAGATAGTGTCCACATATTGGTCTTGCTGAAATAGAATATGCATCTTTCATATGGTAGGAACCAACAAAGAAACTTTCTTTAACTCCTTTTTACACTTTATGGTAAGTAGCAGGGGGAAAAATGCATTTATAGATCATTTCTAGGCAAAATTGTGAAGCTAATGACCAACCTGTTTCTACCTATATGCAGTCTCTTAATTTTACTAGAAATGGGAATCACAGCCTCTTGAAGAGAAAAAAGTCACCATTCTGCATTTAGCTGTATTCATATATTGCATTTCTGTACTTTTTGTTTGTATTGTAAAAAATTCACATAATAAACGATGTTGTGATATTAAAAAAAAGTACAAAAACATGCATCAGTGGAGAATCTCTGCAATTGACATAGAATCATTTCTTATAAAACCATTGTTCCATCTCTTACAGACTGGCATCCCAGACAGCCTGAATTCTGCCCTCACTCCCCTCTTCCAGCCCCTCCATTACCCACCTCAGGTGCCCTACATCACAGTCATCTTGCAGCTGGCATTTCCCAAGCAGAATTTATCTTTTCCCACTTCTGTGCCTTTGCTCCTCACCTCCCCGGAGTTTCTTGCACCTCCAATGCCCTTTCCCTTCCATCTATGAAATCCAAAGCATGCCCATATTTCAAGTGAACGTGGGGGAGGAGTGGGAATGGTCTCCTGACATTTCATTGGGTGATTTTTCCACATAACAAAGCAGCTAACCCCTCCCAGCTATAACCCATCTGGGTGGGCTGAGCCCTAAGCCCTAAGCAATGAGTGGCAAGACTGGTTGAAGGGCAGGGCTCCAAGGTGGGTTTTTGGCAGTGAGCAAGGCGTGGTTCAGGCGAGATGGTGCTAAGGGCCTCCAGCTTTTGGCCCCCTCAGAAGGGTGGGGCTGCTGGGAGTGGCCTGGGGCAGAGCTGGGCTCCAGGTTCCTTGGGTGCCAGTGGCACAGCCCTTACGTCCTCAAAGTGATTGTGATGCCCCGTCTGCTACCCTACTCAGTTTGTGCGGACACTGAGGGCTCCAAACCCAGGCTCAGGGCCAGGACACTGGGCAGTGGCGCTAGTGGTTCTGAAGAGGGCTTGCCATCGAAGCACTGGGAGGCTGTTTCCACAAGCCAAAAGGGCAGAGGGGCCATGGCCAAGGTCAGAAACCCAGACACGGAGGCTGCACTTGGCAATGAAGGGGACATAGAAGCATGTGGATGTCAGGGGCTGTGGCTCACCATGCCCCAAACCAAACTCCTGTCCTCCCTGAGCCCCTCTCCCAGATGCCTCATTTTAGTGAACAGCACCCATCCTCCATCCGTCCGGCCTAGGAAGGCAGTGCAGCCTGCCAAGGGCTCCAGAAACTGCTGCCTGGACTCAGCTCCCAGTTGGTGGCTTCCTGGTGGCGTGACAGTGGGCCCATTTAACCTCTCTGAGCCTCAGTTTCCTGCCTACAAAGAGAGGATGACAATAGTGCCTATTTCATGAGGTTTAAAATGAGTCAACCCATCTGGAGCAGTCAGGACACAGAGCCTGGCCCACAGCCTGCACTACGTGAGGGCTCAATTCTATAGTCAGGTCCTTAGCACTGTCCTGGCTGAAAGGCAGCCTGCAAAAATATGCATCCATGCTCTAACTCCTAGAACTGTGAATGCTGCCTTCTATGGTAAAAGAGGTAATATTACCTTACATGGAAAAAATGTGATTTAGTGAAGGCTTTTGAGAGGAGGAGCTTATCCTGTAATATCCAGGTAGGCTATAAATCTCATGAGTGAGGCAGAAATAGACTAGACAGGCAGAAGAGAGAAGACAATGTGACCAGGGAGGCAGAGATTGGAACCATGCAGACCCGAGTCAGGGAATGCCAACAGTCACTAAAAGCAGGGAGAGGCACAGAAGGATTGGTTTTCCCCCAGGAGCTCCAGAGAGAGCCTGGCCCTGCCAAGACCTTGATTTTAGACTTCTGGCCTCTAGGACTGTGAGAAAAAAAAAAAGTGTGCTGTTTTCAGCCACCTTGTTTGTGGCAATTTGTTCTGGCAGCCACAGGAAGCAAATACAAGGTGCCTCCTTAATCCCAGTTACTCAGGAAGCTGAGGCAGGAGACTTGCTTGAGCCCAGGAGGCAAAGGTTGCAGTGAGCAGAGATAGCACCATTGCACTCCAGCCTGGGTGAAAGAATGAGGCTCTGTCTCAAAAACAAACAAACAAACAAGAAAGGGGCCTCCTTGACATCGCTCTCCCCACCTTCCACTGCTTTCTCAAGTCTCCCTCTGTCCAGGGAGGTCTTTCCTCCCCGCTGCCTACAGAACCACCATCCTGTCCTCTCCCAACTGGGCTACTTCCACCCAACAATGGGCTCCTCAGCCCCCAACACCAGCCCGAGATAAAGATTGGGATAAAGATCAATGCCACCCCCCGCCTCCCACCCTGTAAGGCCCTGCATGGCATGGCCGCTGCCACTTCCACTGCCTACCTTGTCCCTTGCTTACCCTGGTGTCTTAGGCTTCAGTCACAGTCCCTTGTAGTTGCATGTCTCCTTCAGCCATGGAGCCACCACACTTACTGTCACCCCATCCCATCCCTGCCCTACCTATTTCCTACTTGAGCTTCTTTCCTATTTGAGCTTCTCCAACAATGAAAACTGCTATGGATTCCTTCATCACATCCCAAGTGCACCCGAGGAATGAATGAATGAATGAATGAATGAATGAATGAAATTGGAAGATTCATATATCCCAGGCATAGCTAACTGGACAAGGTATGTAAACCCAAGCCTTAGGCTAGCTGCTGACCCATAACCTTGCAGGCCCAGGAAAAATGAGCTGGCAAGGAAGAGACTTTCTCTCTTGAGAATCTGGATTTGGAAATGTTAAGAAAACGAGAAAGTGCTCTTCAGAGCCCACACCACTTTCTTAGAAAAGCCTCCCCAATTCTGTGTAGGTTCCCCAGCCACGCACACTCCCACCACCGTGTACTTTGCCCTCATGGCTGTGGTCACACTACATCTGTCTGCCTCACTAGACCCCATGTTCCATGGCAGCCTTGTTCAGCACTGCTTCCCTGATGCACCCAAGGAGTGAATGAATGAATGGCAATTGACCGAGGAGCCATGTGAGTTCATCTCACAACATAGCTGGAGGCTACACCAGGAGAATGATTCATTCCAGAATCAAGGAGGTAGAGAAGAGGCCTGCTCCGTTTCTGGCTGGTCTATCCAAACCCATCTTCGAGGCTCTATCTGGTCCCTGCCCAGGAAAAGAGAAGGGACCACCTGCAGAGTGTCCCCAGAGTCTGCCAGTCTGGAGAGAGGACAGCCAATTATATCCCATGAGTTTTGGCTGCAGAGCCTGTAGCTGTTCAGCCAGTAGAAGGGCCCCCTCAGGCCCAGCATGGCCTACACAGCACTGATGGGCTCTCAGATGCAGAGAGCACAGATGCGGTGTGTTTGGTTCCAGAGGAAAGGACTAGAACTAGGATATGGGGGCTGGGGCAGAAAGCTACAGGGAGGCAGGCACCAGCTGGAGAATAACGACATTTTTTTCAAAGCCAGGGCTATGCTTGGATGCAACGGAAAGGTGGCCAGTCAGCCAGCCCTGGAGGTGTCCAGGTGTTAGATGCTCACCTGTGTGACAGGCTTAGGAGGGATTCAAGCACTAGGGGTCCCCTCCTAACCCAGAGAGTCTGCGCTTTTGTTCTCAATATCACAGTTATGTACATTCTAATGTGCTGTCACAGCCTCATCTGTTTCCTGGAGAATGTGACAAGCACTGTTTTATGAAGAAAGTAAACAAAAGAATCCCAGCCAAGGTGGTATTGCAAATTAAATTCACATTTTGAGGTCTCCTCCTCCTTGCTGTAACAAACACACAGCAATGATAGCTGAAATATAAAAATAGAAAATTTAAAGACATAGCATTACTCAAAAATAAAATTCTCAGGGGGGAAAAAAAAACCACAACATGGTAAGTGGAGATGAGGCTGCAGGCTTGATGGGCTCTGAGTGCAATACAGACAGAGGTGCCTGGCATTGAGAATTCTCTGGGGTAACAGAGACTCATAGCACGCCCAAGTAAAGGCGGGGGCCAGAGCCACAATCAATGCAAAAGAGAACTACAGTCAAGCTCACTATTTTAAGCAAACGGTTGGAGCAGAGCAGGTAGAGAAGGGCTTCCTCTGCTCTAGAGGAAAGCTGGGATGAAGTTCTACCAATTGCTACCTGCTGCCTCAGCCCACAGGAAGCTGCGCGTTCTGGATGGCAGGACAAGGTGGAAAACAGTGACAGATGGAATGCAAACATGGCCAGTTACTCACCCCTTCCTATATCCATAGCCTTTGGAATGTCTTTGAATCTCCTACCATCAAAAGGTGAGTTGGCACCCATGACCAGCTCATGCCTATAATTCCAACACCTTGGGAGGCCAAGGTGGGAGGATCGCTTGAAGCTGTGAGTTCGAGACCAGCCTGGGCAACATAATGAGACCCAATCTCTATAAACATTTTAAAAATTAGCCAGGCATGGTGGTACGCACCTGTAGTCCCAGCTAATCAGGAGGCTGAGGCACAAGAATCGCTTGAGCCCAGTAGATTGAGGTTACAGTGAGCCATGATTTTACCACTACACTCCAGCCTCGGTGATGGAAGAAGACCCTGTCTCGGGGAAAAAAAAAAAAGGGTAGAGTCTACTTTTCCACCTTTTGAATCTGGGCTGGATTCAAAAGAATATGATAAGAATATGACAGAAGAAAAGAATATGATAAAAGTGAGAGGAAGCCTGTTCCAGGCATAGGCCTCAAGAGTTACTGGAAAAAGACAGTAGTTCTAAGGTGTCAATAACTGGACGGACAGCAGATATCTCTTCAGCAACAAGAGACCCAAAAGACAAATCCTGCATGGAAATAACTGCATGCCTGGAATTCTGAACTCTGCTAAAGCAGTATTCAAAAGTGAGAGGAAAACAGAGACATTTTAAGACATCCAAATATTAAGAGCGTTGACCATCCTTGGCACTCACCATATGCGCTAAGTACAACTTGAGAATGAACTCAGCCAGAAAAGGGAACTTAGAAGAAGGAATAGGGCACAAAAAACAGTGGCGAGCAAAAGCATTAGGAAAATGTGTTGGCAAAGTTAATGTGCTACTAACTGCAACACGAAAATAATAACAATGAACATTTTTGGAACCAAAATTCTAGGAAACAATGATAGAAGAGGTATTAGTGGGTTGTGAGGCGTGATTACAATTCTCATCAGATTCAGTAAAGGAGAATGATATTGAATAGCATTAGATTTGAGTAGAAAAGGGAAATTAATTTAGGATATATGCTAAAGTGTTAAGGATATAACCACATCAGCAGAGGAAAAAGGGGAAGTGGTAGAAGGAACACTCAAAATAAGAGAGTAGAAATATATCACCAATCACAATAAATATAAACCAATTAAAACCACCTATTAAAAGACAAACTAGGCTGGGTGCGGTGGCTCACGCCTGTAATCCAAGCACTTTGGGAGGCTAAGGCAGGTGGATCACCTGAGGTCAGAAGTTCGAGACCAGCCTAGTCAACATGGTGAAACCCCACCTCTACTGATAATACAAAAATTAGCTGGGCATGGTGGTGCACACCTGTAAATCCCAGCTACTCGGGAGGCTGAGGCAGGAGAATTGCTTGACCCTGGGAGGCAGAGGTTGAGGTGAGCCAAGGTCGTGCCAATGCATTCCAGCCTGGGCAACAAGAGTGAAACGGTGTCTCAAAAAACTAAAGTAAGTAAATAGAAAACTAAAATGAGTAAAACAAAATGGGTTATAGAATGTTATATATAGTATGATGTTTACATAAAGCTTAAAAATACTATAGATTGTTTATGGACATGTACATCTGCAGTAAGATATAACAATAGAGATGGGAAAAATAGAACTAACTTCTAGATAGCTGTTGTTTCTGTGGAGGGAAGAAGTGGGGAAATGGGAATGGAGAAGGATAAAAAGATGCTTTGGGGAGGGAGGGAGGGAGAGAGACAGACATACGTGAAGATCAACCCTATAGAACTTGACCACAAACGGAGACTGTAAACTCAATTCATCCAGGTGCTGGCTCTTTTTAACACAGGTCTCAGTGATGCTGTTGCCCAGAAACAGACTTTCAGGGTATATTAACCTTCCCTCTGCCTGTTGTTCTCTCAACCTGGAACAGCTTCTCTGTCCTGTAGCCTTTTCAATCAAAATTCTTCACCTCCCTCTGTTCAGCTGACACACCACTCTGATGGATCCTTCCATGAGAAGAAATGCCCCCACTCAGGGACAACCTCAGGTCAGCCCTGGGCTGGCTGGCCACCTCTGCCTCTCTCACTTTATAGGCTCCTGAGGCAGGGATGCCACCCAACTCACCCCTGAATCACCAGCCCCTAGCAGGATGTGGGACACGCCAGAGCACACGGTCAATGCAGATGGTCTGGATGGCCCAGATGTAGACCCCAGAGGCACAGAAAGTCCTCCTGGTGTGAGATTTACTGAGGAAATGAGGGAGGACCACAAGCCCATCTCAGCACAGTAACAGGTGGCATTCACAGCGGACCAGTGAAAAGACATCAGCTCTTCCAGGGAAGTGAAATTCTACACAATAAAGCGTATATCATTAAGTGCTCCAACTTAAGCCATGTTTGACAGACTAATTTTTAAAATGCAATTTAGACATGGCTGCAGGTTTTAGACATGCCCTTATTGTTCAAAATTCTTTCTCCTCCCCACCCCCAGGACGTTTTGAAATTGCTAAGGTAACATGTGCTTCTAGAAGAGTCCAACAATACAGTCATGGATAAAGCAGGAGGCGCCAAGTTGCTCCCCACTTCCCTTGCCTCCAATCTCACCCTCCAGGAATAATCAGTGTCGACTCCCTGCTCTCGAAAAACACATGGTGCTGTACATAGCCCCGATCCTTTCTTCCAGGCCACTCAGTGTGTGCCCAGAACTGTGCTGGACTCCTTGATACATATTTAATTTCACCTTCTAAACAGCTCTATGTGGGAGGGAGGGTCATTGCTCCCAGAACAAAAGCCACAGTCCGAAATGTGACTCCAGAGCCTGGCTGCCTGCCTCTCAATCCTGGTTCTGTCATCTATGAACCAGGTGAGCTTGTGCAAGTTTGCACCTGTTTGTGCCTCAACTGCTTAGTGCTAATAAGTAGTACTTCCTTCATGGTAAATTGTGAGAATTAAATTCACACATGTAAAGAACTAAGAACAGTGTCTGACACATAGAAAGCTGATAAATTACTATTTCCATCTTATAGATAAGGAAACTGAGATTCAGAGAGGTTAAATGACTTACCAAATCCAACCAACGGTTATAAATTTCAAGCCACGGACCTGCCAGGAACACATGTGGCCCCCGGGGAAGATACAGGGTATGGGGTGTTACACTGCCCTCCATCCTAATTTCCCAACATGCTTTTCAAATCCTCAGGGTCTTTGACATTTCTTCCCTTTCTCACCCTCTGGGTCAGGCAGTAAGCTGCCATTTCTTGCTGCTGGCTATCAACCCTACATCAGCTGTCTCCATCAACCCTACACTCGTTCCTAATTGGTTGACTTGCTGTAGTCTGGAAACTAAAGATAATACAACTGGTAAGAAAAGTGCAAAACACAAGTGCAGCTAGGAACTGAGAGAAGCCCCAGGCAGAGCTCCCAGACTAACCGAATGAGCCTTAAGAAAAGTTGGCCGGATGCAGTGCCTCACGCCTGTAATCCCAACACTTTGGGAGGCCGAGGTAGGTAGATCATTTGAGGTCAGGAGTTCAATACCAGCCTGGCCAACATGGTGAAACCCCTTCTCTACTAAAAATACAAAAATTAGCTGGGCATGGTGGTGCATGCCTGTAATTCCTGCTACTCAGGAGGCTGAGGCAGGAGAATCGCTTGAACCCAGGAGGTGGAGGTGGCAGTAGGCCAAGATTGCGCCACTGCACTCCAGTCTGAGCGACAGTGAGACTCCGTCTCAAGAAAAAAAAAAAAAGAAAGAAAAGTCTTCTACTTTGGCAGTTTAGAGACCTGCAGAGTCAGCTGGGTTTTGGATAGATGAAGTGACTGGATCTGTGTTCTCTGGATAAGTGAGGTACTGATGTATGAATATATTTTCCACATTTTAAAACTAAAGTTTCTGATTTAGGCATTTGTCAATTTCTCTGCCCTCAAAATGCAGAACCATGAATCGCAATCCCTTGGACAGTGTATTTCACTTTAAATATCTACATTCCAGGCTTCCCCAGGTACTGCACATCAGTTCTAACCACTCTCCTCCATTCACATTCTGAAGGTGTAAATGAGACCTAGAATTTTCCTAGCTGCCTGCTGCATTGCATTTAAATAACTTCCCAATCCACCATGATAAATTCTCTTTATGATGATGGATGATCGCAAGTTTCTGTCAAATGTGCGTGTGAATGAATGCTAAACTATGCCACAAACCAAACATGCACCGGGTGCCAGCTCTGGGTTGGGTGCTCGGGGGTACCAAGGAAAGCCAGACCCAGCTGCTCCCTGAAGGAGGTGAGGGTCAGGAGGGGTGGGGAAATGGGGCCCAGAGAAAGGAAAGGCAGCATGAGAAGTGAAGGGAGAGAATCCTAAAAGGAGTTGAGGATGTCTAGACAAGGAGATGCAAATGCAGCCTGGGAGAGCAGGGACACTGAATGACTGGGAGCCCCAAGTACCTCTAAGGTTTCTGATTTTATTTTCATAGTCACATTTTTGCACTTGTTGGAATCATAATGAAAGCATACGCATTAGAGACATTGCTGTGGATCACACAAAAATACCAAGATTCAGCAGAAGGAATGACAAGGGAGAGGGAACCTCCTGCACAGTCAGAGAACTTGGGTCCCTAAAGGGATTTCTTTGGCCTTGATTCTCTGATTAGATCCTCTCGAGTCACGATCCTGGGAATCCTAACCTCTCCTCTAGTGAATGCAGGAGACCCAGGCCATTTGTTGGCACACAAAAAAAAGCTTCAGGAAACCCAACACTAAAGTCACAGCAGAGACAGGCTCACTGTGGAGTCAGAACAAGGCCACAGGCAGTGATGGAAGAATCATGGCCGGAGTGGACGTACAGCCGGACAGATCTGCACCCAGTGATGCCCCCACTACCTGCAGTCTGTGTGACCTGGAGCAAGTCCCCTTACCACTCCTAGCCTCCGTTTCCTCATCTGTTGAAATGGGATAACATCTATACAATTGGCTTCTCTGTGAGGATAAAAAATGGGTACAGAAAAAGCTTAGCCCAGTGCCCGGTCTAAGAAAGTCCTCAAAAAAGAGTAGCTGTGGTTCTTATTCTTGCCATCATTAAGAAATGTGATTTTACCCACCTCAGAGGCCTGTGTCCCCACGGCTGTCAGGCTAACCGATCCTGCAGCTCCAGTTCTCTGGTCTCAGACTTCATGAAGGGCATCCACCTTTATTCCACAAGATCCCTCTAAATGGCTTAATCATAGGCACCCTCGGAAGGCGAACAACACTTGGCATAATTACTAGTCTTGTGCCCTTTTTGTAATCTTGACTTTGTGGGAATTGTTCGATCACAATAGTTGGGGGTTTGTGCACGGTATTTAATTAGGCAGATGAAAGCACGTTAGGATGAAACAATAGTATCTCTAATTTAATGACATGTTCTGCATCTTACCCTGCAACAATGACGAAAGATGCCTCCATGCAAAGGAAAAAAATGTCTGCTGCATCTCTCTCTCTCTGTCTCTCTGACTCTGTCTCTTTCTCTGAATATTTCTGTCTATTTCTCTCTCTCTCTGTCTCTATCTCTGTCACTGGGTGTGCTTCTCTTTATCTCTGTTTCTGTCTCCCTCTCAGTCTCTGTGAGTGCTTCTCTCAGTGTGTCTCTCTCTGCCTCTGTTGCTCCTCTCTCTCCAGTTGACATCTGCTTAACATGGTTCCCACCTCCCCGGCAGCCCTGGGGAACCAGCCTTTGCTAAGTGCTCCTCATTCCTTGATGTGATCATGACAGAAAGACTCCAGAAGAGACAGGCCGAGAGGAGAAAGTGAGGCACAGTGTGACTATCTGGGGCTTCTGGTCCCAACTCTGTGACCTCAGGCAAGTCACTCCCCTTCTTGCCAATGATCTCTTCTATAAACTGACAGCTTTAGTTTAGGCCTGACCTGACTTTTCTTTTAAAAAATATTTATAAAAAAGAAAAAAGAGAAAATATTCAATAAGAACATAAGTTGGTGGGGAAAAGTGAAGTTAAGTGTTCTAAGATCTTTATACTGCCTGTAATGAGCATACATATATTAAGTCTAAAATTTTAGAAATTATATATGTTTCAATTTTGAGGGTAAATATTCAAAGAATAGAAACATTATAACTCCCTAGCAAAAGGAAAACAGAAATAATAAAAATAGATAAACCCAAAAGAAGATAATGAAAGAAACCTGTAAGAAGCAAGGAAAATATAAGCACAAAATAAAATTTTAACCCCCCACCCCTGCCCCAGAAAAAACTTATTAGGCCTTGTGCCCGTGGAACCAAGATTTGGGGGAGATTTATAAAATTAAACATAGTTTAAGAAGGGATAATTAAACATAATAAAAACAAGATCATTAAGTACAGCCTAGAAAGAGAGATTTGCAGGCAGGTAACAGGATGATCTCAGAGGTCTTGTCTAGTTCTAAAATTCTATTATTTTAATTCTGGGCTGTAAAATGCCAACATTTACCCAAGTCAATAAACATCAAGAGACTGATATTTCATCGGAATCCAAGTCTGATTTTTCAATATTGATTTTTGTGAAGTCAATTTTGGTTTAAAGTGCCTTTTTAAATTGGTGCTCCTGCGGTGTCAAATGTCAACATTTATTTTTGCAGAACTCTCCTTCCTGTGGGGACTCTGGTCAGCGAATGAAGCTTTTGATACTTGGAGTTCCTTGTTTTTCTTGCTTCTGATTGAGGGCCCTGATTAATAGTGTATGATGTTTTTCACTGAGCCTTTAGGGTTTCCATTGGGATATAAAAAGTAATTTCTATATGCACCTCCATCATGAAAAAGCCAGGTGAGGAAGGGTCGCAGTGTGGGTGAGAAAGGAGGGTTCATCTGTGGTCTAGCTGAAAGCTTCCCAAGCTTCACGCACACCTGCATATGAACCCCCGCTCACCACTCACCTGCTGTGTGGCCTTGTGCAGGTCACGTACCCTCTCTGTGCTTTGTTGGGTCATTCGCAAAATGGACTTAACACCTATCTTATAGAGAGGCTGTGAGAAACCAGTGAGATAGTACACGTGGATGTCTGGCCTAGAGCCTGGCCCACAGGAGGCAGTCAGCAAATGCCAGTTCTCCCGAACCCCTTGATTTATTTTCTCTCTACTACTACATTTTATTTTTTCAAATCTATAGTAAAGCTGAAGGGACAGTACAATTAATACTCATATACCTGTTGTCTTTTCACCAATCACTAGTATTTTCTCTCTTTCTCTCTCTCTCTCTCCCCCCTCCCAGCCCCAAATTATTTGGGTGTAGTTTGCAAACATAAGACCACCTCACCTCTAATATCAGGGATTATCACCTAAGGTTAAGGGCCATCTCCTACATACATTACTACTCTATACCTTTAAAAAGAAATATTTTAAAATAATCTTATTTAAAATAAAATCAATACTTTAAATTTCCCAGTTGTTCCAAAAATGTATTTATGGGTTGTTTTAAATCCTAGATTTAAAAAGAAATTCACACATTGCATTTGGTTGTCAATGTCTCTTTGCCAACCCACCCTTGATTTTTTAAATGGTATTCCTCCAAAGCAAGCAGGGGACAAAAGAATAGCTGATAACTGGGTAGCAGAAGAGGTAAGAAGGAACTCTGGGAATTAGGTTTTGAATCTTCTCTGAGGCATTGGGTCTGGGTAACGTTGAGCTTCATGCTTCCTTTCTGCAGATGTTTTCATTATCTGTAATTGGCGGCTTGCACTGGCGCATCTCAGCACCCATTATTGCTCTGGTGGAGGGATTTGAGGCTCAGAGGCTTTTGGAGTCACATAGAGCCCAGTTTGAATCCCACTTCACTATCTGTGCGGCCCTCAGCAAACTACCTTCCACCTCTGAGCCTCAGTTTCCTTACCTACAAAATGGGTGCACTTAGTATTTGTGCCTACCTCATAAAGCCAACATGAGAATTAAACATGTGAAACACTAGGCACAACGGCAGGCACGGCAATGGCTCAGTGGGGAAAAAAAGCTATTATTGTTATTAACGTTGCAGGAATTATGGACTCTACAGTCAAAGCTCTTATCTGCGCAGCAATTACCCTTGGCTTATAAAGAGCCCTTCACAATTTATGAAGCACTTTCTCCATTATCTCTCGTCGAATGCATGGCAGTCCAGGGTAGTGGGCCACGTGGGGACAATTATCCCCACCTTAGAGAGGGGACTCGAGGCTCAGAGAGGTTGAACAGCTTGGCCGAGGTTACAGCTGGTTACAGAAGGAACCAGGACTTGCGGAATGAAGCAGGGGCACCACTGCCATCCCACCCTCCAGTTCCAAGTTCTTTTTCTGTATCCTTGGCATCCACATCGTGTGATTCTCCAACCATTCTTGCCTTGAGAACACACATCCTGTCTTATTTCAGTCTGGACAGACTTTGTGACTCTACTTCTCAGAGCCCCTGTCCCCTATCACAGATGGAATATGATTCCTCCACCTCGTCAGTCAGCTAGTGTTCACAGAGCACAAAACAGAAAGGCATGCTGTGAACTGCAAAGCATCCTGCAGACTGAAAGCAGCCACCGCTGCTATCAGAGTCTGTGGGCCTACTAAGGGCTCCTTCAGGAAAAACATGCTCCTTTACAACGGGAGCCAAATAATTAGCACAGAAGATTAAGGTCCCTTCTCCCAGGCCTCATTTCTGAATTATAAACTATAAGAATCAAAGTCATTTTGAAAAATGGCTTTTTATTTGTCATGATTTTCATTTCCTCAAAGAGAAGGCATATTGTACTAGGCAAAAATCAATGCTTCCCTGTAATAATGTGCCTACAGATATCCGGTGCTGAAAGCCTCATGCAGAAGGAATGGAAGTGTATCTATACATCAGTCACATCAAGAATCTGAAAATCAATTCTTTATGGGCTTGCATGAAAAATGCACAATTTTTTAATCAAAATACAAAACAACTGACTATAGGATTTTAAGACAAAAAAAAAATGTGTCTTGCCACCAAAAAAATGGTCTTTAGGCATCCCAACTAAAAATGCATTCCTTTAATGACCCAAATATTATCAGAGCATCCTCTACGTAAGAACCTGGTGACTCTTCCTTCATCCCACCTGCAACTCACATATATTTTATTTTATTTTATTTTATTTTGGTGTTTTGCTTTGTTTTTTGAGACAGGGTCTTGCTCTGTCACCCAGGATGGAGTGCAGTGGTGTCATCACAGTTCATTGCAGTCTCAACCTCCCAGGCTAAATGGATCCTTCCACCTCAGCCTCCTGATTAGCTGGGACTATAGGCGCACACTGCTACACCTGGCTAATTTTTGTATTTTTTTGTAGGGATGGGGCTTCACCATGTTGCCCAGGCTGGTCTTGAACTCCTGGACTGAAGCGATCCTCCTGTCTCGACCTCCCAAAGTGCTAACTCCCATATTTTATAATTAGCAAACAAAAACCCCCAGTCATGATAGAAAAGAAGGAAAGCAATAAATGTTTGTTCAGCTAGGTATGTACTGCAGTCTAGGCAAGTTGCAAGAGAAGCAAGAGTGATTAAGACTCACACCTGTCCTCAGGATGCTCAGAGTCAGACTGTATGTCAGACCATGGCACTCCTCAGCTCAAAACCTTCCTGTGGTGCCATGCCTCACTTGGAGTCAAAGCCAAAGTCCTTGCAGTGGCCCCCCAGCCCCATGTGGCCTGTCCTGGGGTGGTACTCTTTGATGTCACCTCTTTTACTTTTCACAGTGGTGAGGCAGGTACTTGTATTAATTTCCTATGGTGGCTGAGACAAATCACTGCAAACTTAGTGGCTTCAATAACACACAGACAAACACAGAAGAGTCTTAGGGCAATGGAGATACTCTGTACAATTCTGTAATGGTGGCTACGTATCATTACATACTTGTCCAAACCCACAGAATGTACAACACTATGGACTCTGGGTGATGACGCTGTGTCAATGTCGGTTCATCAACTGGAAAAAATAGACCACTCTGGTGGGGATGTTGATAATGGGGGAGGCTGTGCATGTGTGGGAGGCAAAGAGTATGTGGGAAATCTCTCTACTTTCCTCTCATTTTTGTTGTGAACATAAAACTGCTCTAAAAATTTATTTTTAAAATAAAGTCTTCAGGCAGGGCGCGGTGGCTTATGTCTGTAATCCCAGCACTTTGGGAGGCCAAGGCAGTTTGATTGCTTGAATGCAGGAGTTCAAGACCAGCCTGGGCAACATGGTAAAACCCTGTCTCTACAAAAAATACAAAAATTAGCTGGGGGTGGTGGCCCATGCCTGTAATCCCAAGTACTTGGGAGGCTGAGGTCGGAGGATCACTTGAGCCTGGGAGGCAGAGGTTACAGTGAGCTGAGGTTGTGCCACTGCACTCCAGCCTGTGCAACAGAGTAAGACCCTGTCTCAAAAATAAATAAAGTCTTTTTAAAAAACATACAAAAACACATAACTGTCTTACAGTTTTGAAGACCAGAATCCAAAATGGATCTCACTGAGCTAAAATCCAGTTGTCAGCAGGGCTGCATCCCTTCTAGAGCCACTAAGGAAGAACCCATTCTCTTGCGTTTCCTACCTTCTAGAGGCCACCTGTGACCCTTGGCTCATGGCCCCTTCCTCCATTTTCAAAGCCAGCAGTGCAGCACCTTCTAATCTCTCTTTGACCCATCTTCTGTTGTCACAGCTCCTTCTCTGCCTCTGACCCACCTGCCTCCCTTCTAAGATCCCTGTGTTACTTCAGACCCACCTGGATAATCCAGGATAGTCTCCCATCTCTAGATCCTTAACTTAATCCCATCTGTCCTATGTAGAAAGTAAGATAGCCAAAGGTTCTGCTACGAGAACATGGACATCTCTGGGGGCCATTTTTCTGCCTACCACAGTCTTCTTCATATCCATTTTTCAGACGGGGAACCTGAGGAACAGGGCAGCTCGGTAACTTCCCAGGTCTCACATGGGGCAAGTGGCTGAGCTGGCATTCAAAGCCACAGTCAAACTGCAGAGCCCAAGCTCTCCGTCTGTCCTGTGAGGTCACCTGGCAGGTGCAGAGATGTTTGAGCCTCTCCATTTGGCTGGAGAGCCAAGGACAATAAGGAGGGCAAGGAAGGGGAGGTCAATGGCAGTGGTCCTGGGTACTGTGGAGGGCCTGGACCAGGTCCTGAGGGGTGTGCAATGTGAGCCCCACGAAGATCTGGCCTCCCCTTGGACTCACAGGCAGCGTGCGCAGGAAGGCAAGCAGCAGACAGGGCCAGGGCCTACAAGTCTCAGCACAAGGCTGCAGGCCAAGCAGACACCATGACCTCACAGCCTCAGTGGTTCCTGTGGACCTGCCTAGAGAACTTGGCCCCCATTGGGATGCTGGTGTCTCACCCCCGTTCCATGAGAGGTGGATATATTTTGGCCAGAACTGTGGGAGAGAAAAACTTCAATTATCCTAATTGTTCAAATACTGTCTTCTAGTAGAAAAGAAATGAGATGTTAAACAAAAGGTGGGCGGGTGGTTGTAACAAAGACAGAGAGACTTAGGGTAGGAGGCAGAGTAGGGAGAAAGAGAGAGGAAGAGGAGGCAGCAAGGAGCCGCTGGTAGCAGCCAAGGAAGCAAGCTGTGGGCCGAGCAGACACCCTGACCTCATGGTCTGTGATGGTCTCTGTGGACCCGCCTAGGGAACTTGGCCTGCACAGGATGCGGAGGAAGCTGGGAGCTGCAGAACGCTGAGGCCGGCCGCTGGCAGATGCACTGAGAATCAGTGGTGGGCCAGGTAGGAGCCCCTAGCCAGGGGCAGACAGGGAGGCAGCTTGCATCAATTTACTGTGGGACCTTGAGCAAAGGCTTTTCTCTCTGTGGACCTCAGTTTCCCCATGTGTATTTGTGGAGAGGAGAGATCAGCCTGTTGCTCCACAGGGCTTTCTGTAGTGCAGAACCTCTCCTCCATCACCTGCCCTAGCGTAACTGCCAGTAAGCCCTCCTCCCAGCCTCCAGAGGCTTGGCTGGCCACCTGCACTCAGGAAGCACTGCCCAAGCCCAGCCAGGCTACTGTCTGGGAACCTGGAACCAGAGCCCATACTTACTGCTGGATGATGTGTCAAGGCCCCAGCAGAGGGCCCCACAAAGGGGGCTACAACCTAGCCCACGCCCCAGTTGCCACACGGCATGCCCACCCAAAGGCACACTTGTGCTCCCTCCAGGCTGCTCTACCCCTGCCCTACTCCCACATTTACCTCCACTCACTTGCCCAGGGAAGGAAGCTCCTGGTCACTGATGCCTGGCTCAGGGCTCAGGACCGTCCAGGAGACACCATTGTCCACACTGCCCTTCTGTGGAAACTGTTCCCTGTCCTCAGACCCAGGGTGGCCCAGGCCCCTGAGAGAAGGCAGCCTGCTGCCCTGAGAGCTGTGTCAGGAGACCTTGGGCAGAGAGAATGAGGACTTGGGAAGAAAATGCCTCTGCTACTTCCTCCTGGGGGGTCTTGGAAAAGACCCTGAGCCTCTTCTCTGGGAGGGGCTATGATACCCCCTCGCCAGGCTGCTGAGAGTGTCAAGTGAGACAACAGGGGGACCGTCCCCTACAAACTGGAAGACTCTACACAGAGGTAGTGTGGTTAGGATCACTCTTCATCAAGGACTCACACACAGCTATGATGTCAGAGTTTCCCTCCATCTTTCAGACAGACCTAAGACGAATCAAATCCATATTCTCCTGTCCCCACAGGCCAGTCACAGTCTGGAGGGAATGAATTTAGGCAACTCTCTCCTTTCATCCTCAGAGCACCTCAAGAAGCAGGGACTGGTTCCTGCCCATTTCACAGATGAAGAAACTGAGACTCAGAGAGGCGAAGGGAGCCAAGGAGCACACAACATGTAGTGATCTGGATTCACACCAAGTGCGCCGGCCTTCAAAGCCTGACGTACCTTAAACAGGGGACAGAGCTTAAGACAGGGAAGCCAGGGCTCCGGAACGTGCATAGGGAGGCCCTGGGAGAACAGTAGAGGGGAGAGCTCCCTGACTGTGAGAAGCACTGCAGCCGTGGGACCCACCTGGGTAGAGATTCGGAAGTGAACCTTGAAAACATCATGCTGAGTGAAAGAGGCTGTCACAAAGGACCATATATTGTATAATTCCATTTATAGGAAACATCCAGAATAGGTTAATCCAAAGAGACAGAAAGTAGATTGCCTGTTGCCAGGGGTTGGGTGGACTGGAGGAAAATGGGGAGTGACCGCTAATGGCTCCAGGGTTTCTTTCTGGGGTGGTTAAAATGTTCCTAAACAGACTGTGGTGATGGTCGCACAACTCCGTCAATATATCAAAAACACTTAGATTACACATTTTAAATGGGTGAATTGTGTGTTAGCTGAATTATATTAAGATTTCAGAAAAGCTGTTATTTTTTTAAAAAGGATAAGAAAATGAGTTGGACCTCTTAACTAAAGGTGAAATCGTAGAGAGGTAGTGAAGAGCCTGGGTCAAATCCTGATCTACTGCTTGCTCTCTGTGTGATTCTGGGCAAGTCACTTAACTCCATGCCTCAGTTTCTGTACAATGGGGATAACAATACTTATATCTCTTAGGACTATGAGGTTGGAGTTAGATTATGTAAATAGCCGTACTTAAAAAGGCTTGGCTCATTATAAGTTCTAGATGAGTGCTTGCTGTTATTTTTATTATCTGAAGCAACACCAAGCATTTGCATGTTGTTTATGTAAAGTTGCATCCTCTGCTCTGCGATGCGGTGGCCTAAAATGCTTCCTCTTCGGAGGAAGGATTCATTCAGTCAGTCAACGAGCACTAATTTCTGCCTCTGCCTTGAACTTCTCTTCCAGATGCTCCTGGAGGGCTGAACCAGCACGGAAGTTACAAGGAAGTGATTTCTAAGACACCATTGACATCATCCTGCTTCAGGAATAAGTGAGAACATGAAACGCCTAGGTTTGAAACCGCCTTTCTTGAGTGAGGACTGCAAGGAGAACCTTGGATGCTTTTCAGATGCTTCCTGTGTTTCATGGTCTCTGAGATTTGCTTCCTAAACAAGATGAGGCACCTGAGCCATAAGGGTGTGGGATCAGCTTCAGGGAGGTCAGCCTCAGCCACTGGTGGGCTGATTTGGGACAGTGACCCCCGATGTCAGATGTCCACATGATACTCACAGCCCACCCGGACTCCGGGACTTTCTCTGTGAATAAGCTAGTGAGACTGGAGGCCAAGCAGTCGGCAAGCTGTGGCCCTCTCCATCATCTTCCTCAGAGGCCAAATCCCTCCTGAGAAAGGGTGCCTGGACCACCAGAAGCTTGGTCAGGGCGAATAGGGGCCATGCATCCAGGAAACAGGCTATGGCTTCAAGGGTTGAGTCACTGTGAATGAGATGGAGACAGTTGAGACAAGCTATTCCCCAGCCTCTTGTTCATTCTTCTGGGTAATGCAGGAATCATCGGCACAGTCATGTGAAAGACTGCATTCCAGAGGGCTTTGCAAGCTGTCCCCACTTGGGTCTGTTAGTCTCATTAGGAAAACCTGACCAACAGTGTAAGCGGTAGAACAGAGAAAGGCTATGTTGTGAAGTAGTGATCGCCCTGTCACAGAGAAGTGTCCACACAGGACAGGTGACAGATGAGCACCCATCAGGGCGTTTTGAAGTGGGTCCGTGTGCTGGCTGATCTGTGAAGCCCTACGGCCATTCTCCTCGGTGTCTGTCCCCCAAGCCCGAAGCTCAGTCAACGACAAAAGGCAGAAACCGAATGAGCTGGAAGGGGCCCCAGAGGCCATCTAGTCTAGCCCCTCTATTTTACCAAGGAAAAAACTGATTTTACAGATGAAAAGTTAACTTGCCCAAGGTCACGCAGTTCTTCAGGGCAGAGCCTGGAGTCTTAAATTGGCGTGTTCAATTGGGCCTGAAGTTGGACACAGGCAGCCAGACTTTCTGCTGAAAAAAACAGTTTCAAGACTTTATGTTCCAATTGTAGCTAAATGGTTTTTAATTAGATAAGGACACATCTCAAAAAGCACAGAAAACTTTAGAAAAATGTAGCTTTCCCTTAAGCACTGTTACAAGTAGCAATTGAAAAGTTACACGATAATAAGATACAACAAGAATAACTTATCTGTGTTTAAAAGTATCCCACTTAGGCCAACAATAAACGTTTAAATTTTAGCTCATGTATCAGATGAGGAGGGTAAAGACCAGGGAAGCAACAACTAAAAGCTTGCGCTGACTCCAAACCCACTCCACCAAACAAAAGGTTTTTGCAATGACCCCAGGTATCCTAAAGTCATATGTTATAAGAAATATATCAGTTTTAAAAGGCAGGGTAGCTAATTATCTAAGCAGCTTGCTGGCTACAAATGTCCCCTGAATTTCACTTTCTGAAGTGAGAGCCTTCCTTGGGCTTTTGCTGGGATTTTATCAGCTCCGGGGCACCATTTGGCTGCAAAACACTTGAACTTGCTGTGAAATTGCCCACTTTAGATGGCAACACCTTTTTCTTTCTCTTTTATATAAAAAGTATATCCATGGCTGTTTTCAAAGCTTTTCTATTAGCTACGCTGCTGTACTTGACTTTTCCTCAGAGAAAACACTTTGCTGTCTGCTGTCTATGTGATCCAAACCACACCTGGAAATGGAACTTTCTCACCCCTCACACACCACCCTGCCTCCAACAACCTCCTGCCAACTCATTCTCGAGATGTTTTTCCCTAAGAGGAAGGGCAAGGGTTTGCTATATGATAGAGTGTGGGTCCCCCTCCAGCCAGCCTCTCTTACCTGCGGATCCCCCAGCTTCCTCCCGTGAAGCTGAAAAGGCCACGTGCAAACACGCACCCGCATGCACCCACCCCTACAGGGGCCGCAGCTCTGGGGCCATTCTGTCCTTCCCCACAACTGTGTCCTTTATAGGCCTTGCTTTTATCAGAGAAGGGCTTGCCTTCTTGATCAATGTTAAACTTGTTACCAAATTTGAAATGAAGTCTAAGTCAGAACAAAAGGTGAAATCCTCAAAGCTTCAGATTCTAAAAAACCATTCTGGGTAAGGAAAGGGATCATTCTGATACACACCTGGTACAAAACACTAAAGTTGATCTAAAAAGAGACTGAAGAGGTTTAATGAGCAAAGGAATTCATTTGTACTTAATATTGATGTATTTTTGGATACGCTCGAAAATGATGTGCCCCTTTATTTACAAAGAGAAAAATAGAGATTATCCAGGTTTACACTATTATTTTAATAAAAAAGAATAATTTTCATAGAAAATACCAGAAGTGATCATATGATAAGCCAAAAATGTCTTCTTCTTATTTATACCTAAGTTGATTCTAATCATTCAGCCTAAGCAAGCACATTTGCTGCTGGGAGCTCCTTAAATTACAAGCCATTTTCTTTTCCTCAAGACTAGATTATAAAAACCAAGCCTGAAAGGAATGGCCATCCTTTCACTCCTACCTCCAATAGCTTCAACATTCTCTGCCCACAGATATTAACTGGATATAGTAGACATTGATGGTCTGCCACATAGCATTCAACTCTTTCTTACATTTTAGATAGACTTGATTTTCATTTGGGGTCACCCCTCCCCCATGTATGTATGAAAGCCATGCTGTATGGAATACTGGTGCCGTGGTCCAAACCAATTGGCTCACTCCTTTTTTCTCGATTGTGATTGGTTCAAGTGTAAGCCAATGAGAACATACAATTCCCAGAAGGATGTGCTTGGAAAATTTGGGACAATGAACTGTGAAGCAAAGGTCACTGAGGTTATTAAAGAGAGTTGCCTTATGACGATCCAGATATTTTTGCCTTTCTGAGTCCCTTCCTTCCTCCATTTTAATACTGCATCAGTATTAAGATGAATATGTTAATATTACATCAAAACATTTTCTCCAATCTACAAGGTTTTTTTTCTTTTCCTCTTATTTTAAAATAAATTCAAAAACTTTTGTGGGCTTCTAAAAGTATCCATGTGCCTCATGGATAACTGAGCCCTATTACAGGGTTGAGTTGACTCCAAATCCCACCCTACCTATGGGTTTTTCATTGTGAGCCCATGAATTTCTGTACGGTTTATGTCACTCTGCATGACTCTTCTATTACTGGCAGCCTAGGGTATCCAGATACCCTGGAACAACAGACATAAAGGATCACTGGGTGAGAAGCATCCAGAGAAGGCAGCCAAGCCCAAATCTGCAATCAGTCAAACCCTGACTTAAATCCTCCTGGCACTAGTCTTTCTGGGCCTTAATTTTCACATCTGTAAAGTGGGGATAACACCACCTAACAGGCAAGATCACTCAATGAGAGATGAGGCTGGCAGGGAGGTGGTGTTATTCTCTACCTGATGGTACTTAATGTCATGATCTTGCTTTTATCATTATGACTGAGGCGTGGCTGTGGATACCTGGCATCAGGTGACTGACACAGGCATCGTGAGGACTACAGGAGCTTGAGCAGTGGCCCAAAGACCTACCGAGGCAGGACAGACTTAATTTTCACCTCCTTTCCTGTGCTTTTCCTTAGCTCTGCAGCAAGAGGGTAGAGAAATGATCAAAACACAGATAGCCAAAAGAGAAAAGAGAAGCAAAGAGAATTTGTTTAGAAAATTGGGAGACCACTGGGAATTGGGAAACTAATTCCCAAGCCAGCAAAGACCACCCAATAAAGGAAAGGAGTCAGTGTGAGAGGCCTCAAGTCTCTGTTAAAAAAATGAAAAAGGAGAGTTGAATAGGATGGTTTTTAAGAGGACACCAACCTACTAATACTTTTAAACTATAGAGCTGCACCGTCCAACATTGGCAGTCACTAGCCACAGGTCACTATTATTTAAACCTAAATTAATTCAAATCAAATTTAATTTATCAATTCAGTTCCTTCATTACTCTAACCCCATTTCAAGTACTCACTAGCCACACGTGGCTGTGGCTACCATTTGAGACAGCACAGATAGAGAACAGTTCCATTATCACAGGAATTTCTACTGCATAGCACTGCTGGGGACTGAAGAAAACATAAGGAAATGCTGTCTTAATATAAAAACTACCAGGGATACCCATCAAAATCAGACTAATTCTCAACTCAGAAATATCTCATGAACTTCCAAAATTAGACTGAGTTGATTTTCAACTCAGAAAACACCTCATGAACTTCAGTGGTGTGTCTATACACTTAAGAAAAAAGCAGCACAGGGTACAAAGTCCCAAAATCTGGATTCAAGCCTTGACTATCACACTTCCTGCTAGTGTGACCCTGAAAAAGATAACTAACCTTCCTAAGCCTCAGTTTCCTCATCTGTAAAGTGATAATAAAACTTTCTATCTTATTTGCTGCTATGATCACATTAGCTAACTGATGCATTCAACTAACATTTATTGAGGGTCTGCTATGTGCCAGCAACTATTTATTCAACACATTGAGGATAAAACAGGCAATGAATGGAACAGACAGATATCTCTGCCCTCACAGAGCTTACATTCCGAAAGATTTTAGCAAATGTTAGCCATTAATCCTAATAATAATGTTAATATTCATGACAATACTATTCATACTTGAATTTAATAGAGACTCAGTCCATTCTCAATTAGTTAGAATGTAATTTCAATTTTAAAATAATTGACTATTTATTTATTATACAGTCCTCTAACTCATCTCCCTCCCCAATACAAATCTCAGCTAAAAGTTCTTTAAACTTATGTATGGCTTTGGATTACATCATAAAACCAAACACTTCACTATGACATTTGAATCTAATTCAAGAAAAAGATCTGATTTCAGCGGCTTTTAGTCCAGACTTTAGAAAAAATTAATTATGCATGCATTCAACTAGCAATGAGCAAACTTGATAATTTAGGCAGTTTAGCAATTGGATTGAAATTTTACAGCTAATTTAAAGTACTCTACACTACTGATTTCAGACTTGAGGTTATGAAGCTGAATTAGCCTGGACAAGAGCAAATACTCAGCATTTTCAGCACAAATTACCTTGACTGGTTTGTAGGAAGTGAGATGACTGCTCACACCCAGCTCCAATTGTCTAGACACTAAGATGCCCCAGGGCTATATGTATGCCAGGCAGCATTTGTTCCGTGTTCTCTGAAGCAAGACTGGGTCTCATTTATCCTTGTCTTCCCCAGGGCCCTTCACAAATGAAAGAAGTATGTCCTAGTGGAAGGGTCACAGTGAATCACAGCTGTGTGAGGTTAGGCAAGCTCCTTAACCTCACTAAGCCTCCAGTTTCCTCATCTGCAAAATGCAAATAATAACAATACCTTCCAGGTAGTTGTGAAGAAGTAGAGATAATGTATGTAAAATGTCTGGCCCAAAGTAGGTGCTCAATAAATGGAGTTCCTTGCCTTACTCAGTGTGGCAGTTTTAAAACATGGCACCAAAACTCTTAAACATTCCTCCCCTTGAGTGGTGGGTTCTGTGTCCCCTCCTCCTGGACCTGAGCAGACTGTGATGGCTCTGATCAATATTGAGTGTGGTGAGAGTGACACTATGGAACTTCTAAGACAAGGTTTCATAAAGGCTGTGCAGCTGCTTCCTGGCTGTCTTGAGATTCTCTCTCAAAACCTGGCCATCATGCTGGAGAAGCCAAAACCATGTGGAAAGGCTGTGGTCAGGTCATCTAGTCAACAGTCTCAGCTAAGCTCAGCCTTTGAGTCAACTCAGCCCATCAAGGTTTCCAACTGAGGGCCCAGTCGTCATGGAGCAGATAAGCCATCCCTGCTGTGGTCTGAATTTCTGATCCACAGAATCCTTGAGCATGATAAAATGGTTGCTTTTACCACTAAGCTTGGGATGGTTTGTTAAACAGCAATAAGTAACTGGAACACTCAGTATGTTTCATTCATTCACACAACATTCACTGGGGCCTTGTAAGAGCAAAGAAGTGCAGTGAGCTCTGGAGAGCCTCAGGAAGTACAGGCTAGTGGAGAAGTATAAATATAAATAGCTAGTGGTGTGCTGGTAAATGTTGAATAAACAGTTGGGGTTTGGGGAGGCCCTAGTTGGTAGTGTTTGTAGATATCCGTGGTGTGAATATTCCCATCACTGCCAATTTCAAGGAACAAAAGTGAAGTCACCCAGCTTGGAAAATTCCTGAGAATTTAACCTCAGCTTTCATGAGCCAGTACCAGCCAGCTCCAGACCACCACTGTCAGGGTCGTGTGAGAAGTGTGAGAAGTGCTATGAAAAACATGGCAAAACGTCAGGTGCAAGTGGGTGCTGGCCAGTCCAGGTAATGGCAGCCATTTAAACCCAAAACTCTCAATGTCTTCTCCAAAAAACAACAAAGAATAAGAATAGGCCAGGCGCAGTGGCTCACGCCTGTAATCCCAACACTTTGGGAGGCCAAGGCGGGCAGATCATCTGAGGTCAGGAGTTTGAGAGCAGCCTGGCCAACATGGTGAAACCCTGTCTCTACTAAAAATACAAAAAAATTAGCTGGGCATGGTGGTATGCACCTGTAATCCCAGCTACTTGGGAGGCTGAGGTAAGAGAATTGCTTGAACCTGGGAGGTCGAGGTTACAGTGAGCCGAGATCGCGCCATTGCACTTCAGCTTGGGAGACAAGAGCGAGACTCCATCTCAAAAAAAAAAAAAAAAAAAAAATAGAATAAGAACAGATAGAAGGCCCATCCTCAATATTACCAGAAGACAGAGCATCAGACCACAATGAAAGTCGGACCCCAACTGCAGGAGCCAGGGCGGGGAGGGATGTGGAAGAGCCTTAGTCTGCAGTGCCTTTCTAGGGGGTGCTCAGGAAGGTAGATAGAGAGTACCCAAGTTAAAGGCATCCATCAGAGGAGTCCTGTGTTTCTCAGGAGTGGTTCTGCCTTTGTGTCCCCACTCAGCTCAGTGCCGGTTGGGAGCTGTCTACCAGAAGCATGGCCTCAGCATGAACATGGTAACCGGCTTCAGTGCACAGCCACTGAGCTGTGGTCAGTTACACTGGCCACTCCTGAAAGAGCACAGAGGTGAATTTTCAGAGCTGTCACATGGGGCTGAGTGGCCTAGAGGCAGACACCCAGGGAAGTGCAGTGGGGCCTTGAGTTGGGACCCCAACAGCATGCACGAGACTGCCACTGACTATAGGAGTGCCTAGTGGATGTAGGGTAGGGCAATAAGCATCAGCTCACCTCCCAACTGCCTCCCCACCCGACTTTGGGCACTACTTCAGTCTATACATGGGGGGAGGCCTGGCCAAAAAGAATGTGGAACTTCTAAATGTGAGCCCGCTGCCTGGGTGTAATTTTTAAATTCTATTTGTAATGGATTGCCTAGTGTCCCCGCGAAATTCATATCTACCTGGAACCCCAGACTGTGACTTCATTTGGAAATAGGGCCTTTGCTGATATAATCAGTTAAGGATCTTGAGATGAAATAATCCTGGATTGAGGAAAGGCCCTAAATCCAATGACTGATAACCCTGTAAGAAGAGAATAAGACACAGAGACACAAAATGAAGAAGGCCACGTGAAGACAGAGGCAGAGATTGGAGTGATGGTGCCACAAGCCAGAGAACACCAGAGCCACCAGAGCTGGAAGAGGCGAGGAGGGATCCTGCCCTAGTCTTCAGAGGAAGCAGGGCCCTGATGACACCTTAATTTTGGACTTCTAGCCTCCAGAACTGTGAGCTAATAAATTTCTATTGTTTTAAGCCACCCAGTCTCTGGTTGTTTTTTATGGCAGCCCTGGGAAATAACAGACTATACTATCCCCATCAAAAGTGTAGACATCAAGGGTTGGAGGAAGGAAAGCAATAACCCAACAAGTGATCCTTGGAACTGGAACGCATGCGACCCATGCCTCTCCCCCTCTGTCACACCTCCTGCTCGCACACCTCCAGTGCAGGAGAACTTAACTACATTTAGGTGAGGCCGCTTCTGTTTCCAGAAACTCCCACAAAGCCCTCCCTTATACTGATATAAATATCTCTCTGTAATCCCTAGCTTCCAGCCTAGCTTTGTTTTCTGAGACCTGGCCTGCTCTCAACAGCCCATCTCCTGCTAAATCTTCCTACAGGCTACTCAGTCCCAGTTCCTTTAAGGAATAATGTAACTTACTCGAAATACAACAATGAACCAGAATATGCAAATGATCTTATCAGCTGTACTCTATAAAGACAATCTTTCCCTGATTAGCATACTGCTCTGTCTCTATTTTCATCAGGGATTCACAAAACTGGCACACCCAGAACTTCTAGCAACCAGAGGGCATTTGGGGACAGCCACTGAGGTTGGGTGGGCACACCAGACCCAAGTTCAGGAAAAGTGGTCCCTTCATTCCACAGGCCTCTAGAGAGTGATTTCCAGGTGCCAGAGTGTAGGCTGGCCATAGGGGTGGGATGGGGAGGATGGGAGTTGAGGGTGGGGGGCAGTCAGAGGGCTAGAGAGAGAGGAATGCAGTAATTGCCAGCAAGTTACTCCCAGAACAATCATGAGGGAGACAGAGCCAGAAATACTGCCTAGAACTCTCAGCATGACTCATTTACCTGTCATACTCTAACTTCAACAAAAAGAAAGACACACACAGAGGCAAAAGGTGTGACCGCCTCTTGAGGTGGAATCAGGGCAGGCTTCTAGAAAGAGGTGTCTGTAGATTGGGTCTTTAAGTCAGATGTGACAATCTGAAAAAAATAGACAGACCAGGCAGAAGGAACTTCTGAATCTTTAGACCATATTCAAGGAATGAGGACAAGTTCACTGTAGCTGGAGTATTTGCAAATGGAAGAGATAAGAATAGAAGTTGAAGTCAAACATGGTCTTAGACTGGGTACAGGATTCCTCTCTTCAGCTGAGTTTTCCCATGAGACTGGGCATTGATGGTGGTTCTCAAACTTGAGTTTGTATTACAAGTCACCCACGGAGCCTGCTTCACAAGCAGACTCTAGCCTTGCCATGCTGTGTCCCTCACATACCACCATGCCCCCAGTTCTGACTCCATGCATCAAAGTGGAGCCTGGGCTTCCGCATCAACATGGGGCCATGGTGATTCCAAGACAGGAGTCGCAGATCTCACCTGAGAAGTAGTCCTGGGCTTCTTACCTTCTCCATTATGAAAAATGATGTGGGTGGCATAACAACATATTAGGTCATGCCAGAAATACTGGCAATTTAAGTTCATATGAAAAAAATGCACTGGGGAAAGAAAATCAATTTCAAGTCTCCATCAAGGTACCTGGCAAAAATGAAAGGCCAAGAATTTTCAAAAAATTACCTCTGTGGGCAGGGCAGTAGCTTCTGGGGCTGCCACTCTCCCCCTGAGCCTCAGGGTCTGCCTATACTTTGCAGAGAGGGGCCCTCAGGTCATTTCAGGGTCAGCGCACTTGGGGTGTAGCCCCAGTGTCTCAGATGAAAGTGAATCATGCCCTTGGAGACAGGTCATTTCTTCACAAAGGGGCTACCAGGATTGACACGGACACTGCATTTTTTTTTTTTTTTTTTTTTTTGAGATGGAGTCTCGCTCTGTCACCCAGGCTGGAGTGCAGTGGCGTGATCTCAGCTCACTGCAACCCCCACCTCCTGGGTTCAAGCAATTCTCCTGCCTCAGCCTCCCAAGTAGCTGGGACTACAGATGCATGCCGCCATAGCTGGCTAATTTTTTGTATTTTAGTAGAGATGGGGTTTCACCGTGTTGCCCAGGCTTGTCTTGAACTCCTGAGCTCGGGCAATCTGCCCACCTCAGCCTCCCAAAGTGCTGCATTTTGTTTTTGAAAAGCAAAAATGGATTTCAGAAGCAAGAATTTGGGAAGCAAAGCATCTCAGAAGCAGAAGTTCCTTTGGGCCAATCTCCCAACCCACACTAAAATGTCTCCAAATACCTCATTCCGAATTGCCCATAAATGCAGAGTCCTGGGCCCTCCTTGGAAGACTCTGGTTTGGTGAGTCTATAGTGGGTCTATAGTAGAGCCAAGGAATTCTTGAGGGGAGGAACGTTTGGAAACATTTAGCTCACCCGGCCTCTTCTTACAAACTTCCAAGGACAGGGAGGGCCTTCCTTTCAAGGGCAACCCATCCCAACTTTGAAGAGCTGCAACCCTTAAAAACTTTCATCTGATATTGAACTGAAAACCTCCTCCTGTGCCCAAATGCTCCAAGTTCCCAGCCTCTGCAGTGACTCCCAGTAAAATCTAATCCTTCTGTGATAGGCTGCCTGGTAGGAAAGTCTACACACAGGACTTACCTACTGACTGCACATGCTGAATGTGAAAAGGGAGACACATTTGGCTACTTTGGGAACCTTTAACATCCCCCTCCCCAAGCCCTTTCTTGTGTTCCTGCATTCCTATTTCCTAAGGGAAAGGAGAGAGTAATGACATTAATAAAAATTATTACTTATTGAATGCTTACTGCAGTAGGCAGAATAATGGCCCCCCAAGGATGCCCACATCCTAATTCCCAGAACTTGCGTGAGGTTAGATGGCAATGGGGAATTAGATTGAAGATAAAATTAAGGTTGCTAATCAGCTGACCTTAAAGTAGGGAGCTCACAGTGGATGATTCATGTGGACCTGTAATTACAAGCATCCTTAAAAGTGGAACAGGGAGGCAGGAAGGTGAGCACCCAGTGATGTCATGTAAAAAAGACTTGACCAGCCATTATTGCCTTTGAAGATCCAAGGGGACCATGAGCCAAGAAACGTAGGCAGCTTCTAGAAGCTGGAAAAGGCAAGAAAAAAGATTCTCCCCTAAAGCCTCCAGAAGGAAAGCAGCTCTGCTGACACCCGGATGTTAGCCCACCAAGCCCCATGTTGGGTTTCTGACCTCCAGAACTGTCAGATAATAAAGTTGTGTTTGTTCAAGCCACTGAGTTTATGGTCATTTGTTACAGCAGCAAGAGAAATCTAATATACTTACTATAGGCCAGATGATATAGTAATATACCATACACTGGATAGTGTATATTTAATAATCCATTTAACAAAAACTTAAGGATAGGTGTTATTTTTATTCCCCTTTGACATATGAGAAAACTGAGGCATGGATAAACTACATTACCTGCCTGGGGTCATACAGACAGAGTGGTAGAGCCTGGATTCAAACCCAGTTCTGTCTCCAAAATCCTTTATGAAGAAAGGGTGGGGAGGAAAATGAGGAGTTAAAATTAACAGTAAGAAAATGGGAACAAAGAGATGAAAATATCTGGAAGGAAAGACCCAGAACAAAATACCTAATCACAATACAGTTACTCCAAGGTTGTCCTAGGATTCCTAAGAAATGCCTACGGTCCAAGTCTGAAACCACAGACTCAAATCATCAGAGATGTGAGTGTGCTTGAAGACAGTCTAGGTCAAACCCATCAGGTTAAAGCAGGGGAGAATAAGATCCAAAGAGAATAACTGACTTGTCCAAGAGGACACAGAAGCAAAGCAAGGATGGGGCTGGAACCCAGTGCCCAGGGCCTCTCTGTGGCAAGCCAGCTCTCACTAATGCAGGCCTCTATAACAACTGTTTTAGTACTGACTGAGTGGTTAAGTTAAATATTAAAAGTTGAAAGGGCCAGTGCCTTTATACAAATGCTGGAATGTAACAAAAACCCACTAAGAGTTTTGCATAGGCCTTTCCTGAGACTTATAACATGACAAGATAATGAAGGAATTCTTAACAGGACCCATTTAGGATTAAACAAGTTTTATTGGGAGTCTGAAGAAACTCCCCAGGCCTCCACAAACAAGTTTACTGGGGGTCTAAAAGAACGCCCCAAACCTGTGATTTAGCAAGAGACAAGATAAAGGTAATCACCCCAGCATCTGGACCCATTTAGATTAAGTAAATTTACTGAGGCTCCAGAGGAAGGTCTTCCAAACTCAGATCTTAGTTATAAATTTAAAGAAGTTGCTGGTGGAGCCAAGATGGCCGAATAGGAACAGCTCCCATCTACAGCTCCCAGCCTGAGCGACACAGAAGACGGGTGATTTCTGCATTTGTGTTTGAGGTACTGGTTTCATCTCACTAGGGAGTGCCAAACAGTGGGTGCAGGATGGCTGGTGAAGTGCACTGTGCGCGAGCCGAAGCAGGGTGAGGCATTGCCTCACTCCGGAAGCACAAGGGGTCAGGGAGTTCCCTTTCCTAGTCAAATAAAGGGGTAACAGACGACACCTGGAAAATCGGGTCAGTCCCACCCTAATACTGCGCTTTTCCAATGGGCCTGGAAAACGGCACACTAGGAGATTGTGTCCCGCACCTGGCTCGGAGGGTCCTATGCCCACGGAGTCTCGCTGATTGCTAGCACAGCAGTCTGAGATCAAACTGCAAGGTGGCAGGGAGGCTGGGGGAGGGGTGCCCACCACTGCCCAGGCTTGCTTAGGTAAACAAAGCAGCCAGGAAGCTCGAACTGGGTGGAGCCCACCACAGCTCAAGGAGGCCTGCCTGCCTCTGTAGGCTCCACCTCTGGGGGCAGGGCACAGACAAACAAAAATTCAGCAGGAAACTCTGCAGACTTAAATGTCCCTGTCTGACTGACAGCTTTGAAGAGAGTAGTGGTTCTCCCAGCAGGCAGCTGGAGATCTGAGAACGGACAGACTGCCTCCTAAAGTGGGTCCCTCACTCCCGAGCAGCCTAACTGGGAGGCACCCCCCAGTAGGGACAGACTGACACCTCACTCGGCCGGGTACTCCTCTGAGACAAAACTTCCAGAGAAACTATCAAACAGCTGAATTTGTGGTCTCATGAAAATCCGCTGTTCTGCAGCCACCGCTGCTGACACCCAGCCAAACAAGGTCTGGAGTGGACCTCTAGTAAACTCCAACAGACCTGCAGCTGAGGGTCCTGTCTGGTAGAAGGAAAACTAACAAGCAGAAAGGACATCCACACCAAAAACCCATCTGTACATCACCATCATCAAAGACCAAAAGTAGATAAAACCACAAACATGGGGAAAAAACAGAGCAGAAAAACTGGAAACTCTAAAAAGCAGAGCACCTCTCCTCCTCCAAAGGAACACAGTTCCTCACCAGCAACGGAACAAAGCTGGATGGAGGATGACTTTGATGAGTTCAGAGAAGAAGGCTTCAGACGATCAAACTACTCCGAGCTACGAGAGGAAATTCAAAACAATAGCAAAGAAGTTAAAAACTTTGAAAAAAAATTAGACGAATGGATAACTAGAATAACCAATGGAGAGAAGGGCTTAAAGGAGCTGATGGAGCTGAAAGCCAAGTATCGAGAACTACGCAAGATTGCAGAAGCCTTGGTAGCAGATGCGATCAACTGGAAGAAAGGGTATCGCTGATGGAAGATGAAATGAATGAAATGAAGCAACAAGGGAAGTTTAGAGAAAAAAGAATAAAAAGAAATGAACAAAGCCTCCAAGAAATTTGGGACTATGTGAAAAGACCGAACCTACGTCTGACTGGTGTACCTGAAAATGACGGGGAGAATGGAACCAAGTTGGAAAACACTCTGCAAGATATTATCCAGGAGAACTTCCCCAATCTAGCAAGGCAGGCCAACATTCAGATTCAGGAAATACAGAGAACGCTACAAAGATACTCCTCGAGAAGAGCAACTCCAAGACACATAATTGTCAGATTCACCAAAGTTGAAATGAAGGAAAAAATGTTAAGGGCAGCCAGAGAGAAAGGTCGGGTTACCCACAAAGGGAAGCCCATCAGACTAACAGCTGATCTCCCGGCAGAAACTCTACAAGCCAGAAGAGGGTGGGGGCCGATATTCAACATTCTTAAAAGAAAAGAATTTTCAACCCAGAATTTTATATCCAGCCAAACTAAGCTTCATAAGTGAAGGAGAAATAAAATACTTTACAGACAAGCAAATGCTGAGTGATTTTGTCACCAACAGGCCTGCCCTAAAAGAGCTCCTGAAGGAAGCACTAAACATGGAAAGGAACAACCGGTACCAGCCACTGCAAAAACATGCCAAATTGTAAAGACCATCGAAGCTAGGAAGAAACTGCATCAACTAACAAGCAAAATAACCAACTAACATCATAATGACAAGATCAGATTCACACCTAACAATATTAACTTTAAATGTAAATGGGCTAAATGCTCCAATTAAAAGACACAGACTGACAAACTGGATAAGGAGTCAGGACCCATCAGTGTGCTGTATTCAGGAAACCCATCTCATGTGCAGAGACACACATAGACTCAAAATAAAGGGATGGAGGAAGATCTATCAAGCAAATGGAAAACAAAAAAAAGGCAGGGGTTGCAATCCTAGTCTCTGATAAAATAGACTTTAAACCAACAAAGATCAAAACAGACAAAGAAGGCCATTACATAATGGTAAAGGGATCAATTCAACAAGAAAAGCTAACTATCCTAAATATATATGCACCCAACACAGGAGCACCCAGATTCATAAAGCAAGTCCTGAGTGACCTACAAAGGGACTTAAACTCCCACACAATAATAATGGGAGATTTTAACACTCCACTGTCAACATTAGACAGATCAACGAGACAGAAAGTTAACAAGGATATCCAGGAATTGAACTCAGCTCTGCACAAAGTGGACCTAATAGACATCTACAGAACTCTCCACCCCAAATCAACAGAATATACATTTTTTTCAGCACCACACCACACCTATTCCAAAACTGACCACATAGTTGGAAGTAAAGCTCTCCTCAGCAAATGTAAAAGAACAGAAATTGTAACAAACTGTCTCTCAGACCACAGTGCAATCAAACTAGAACTCAGGATTAAGAAACTCACTCAAAACCGCTCAACTACCTGGAAACTGAACAACCTGCTCCTGAATGACTATTGGGTACATAATGAAATGAAGGCAGAAATAAAGATGTTCTTTGAAACCAACGAGAACAAAGACACAACATACCAGAATCTCTGGGACACGTTCAAAGCAGTGTGTAGAGGGAAATTTATAGCACTAAATGCCCACAAGAGAAAGCAGGAAAGATCCAAAATTGACACCCTAACATCACAATTAAAAGAACTAGAAAAGCAAGAGCAAACATTCAAAAGCTAGCAGAAGGCTAGAAATAACTAAAATCAGAGCAGATCTGAAGGAAACAGAGACACAAAAAACCCTTCAAAAAATTAATGAATCCAGGAGCTGGTTTTTTGAAAAGATCAACAAAATTGATAGACTGCTAGCAAGACTAATAAAGAAGAAAAGAGAGAAGAATCAAATAGATGCAATAAAAAATGAAAAAGGGGATATCACCACTGATCCCACAGAAATACAATCTACCATCAGAGAATACTACAAACACCTCTATGCAAATTAACTAGAAAATCTAGAAGAAATGGATAAATTCCTCAACAAATACACCCTCCCAAGACTAAACCAGGAAGAAGTTGAATCTCTGAATAGACCAATAACAGGTTCTGAAATTGTGGCAATAATCAATAGCTTACCAACCAAAAAGAGTCCAGGACCTGATGGATTCACAGCTGAATTCTACCAGAGGTACAAGGAGGAACTGGTACCATTCCTTCTGAAACTATTCCAATCAATAGAAAAAGAGGGAATCCTCCCTAACACATTTTATGAAGCCAGCATCGTCCTGATACCAAAGCCTGGCAGAGACATAACCAAAAAAGAGAATTTCAGACCAATATCCTTGATGAACATTGATGCAAAAATCCTCAATAAAATACTGGCAAACCGAATCCAGCAGCACATCAAAAAACTTATCCACCATGATCAAGTGGGCTTCATCCCTGGGATGCAAGGCTGGTTCAACATACGCAAATCAATAAATGTAATCCAACATATAAACAGAACCAAAGACAAAAACCACATGATTATCTCAATAGATGCAGAAAAGGCCTTTGACAAAATTCAACAACCCTTCATGCTAAAAACTCTCAATAAATTAGGTATTGATGGGACGTATCTCAAAATAATAAGAGCTATCTATGACAAACCCACAGTCAATATCATACTGAATGGGCAAAAACTGGAAGCATTCCCTTTGAAAACTGGCACAAGACAGGGATGCCCTCTCTCACCACTCCTATTCAACATAGTGCTGGAAGTTCTGGCCAGAGCAATCAGGCAGGAGAAGGAAATAAAGGGTATTCAATTAGGAAAAGAGGAAGTCAAATTGGCCCTGTTTGCAGATGACATGATTGTATATCTAGAAAACCCCATTGTCTCAGCCCAAAATCTCCTTAAGCTGATTAGCAACTTCAGCAAAGTCTCAGGATACAAAATCAATGTACAAAAATCACAAGCATTCTTGTACACCAATCACAGACAAATAGAGAGCCAAATCATGAGTGAACTCCCATTCACAATTGCTTCAAAGAGAATAAAATGCCTAGGAATCCAACTTACAAGGGATGTGAAGGACCTCTTCAAGGAGAACTACAAACCACTGCTCAATGAAATAAAAGAGGATACAAACAAATGGAAGGACATTCCATGCTCACAGGTTGGAAGAATCAATATCGTGAAAATGGCCATACTGCCCAAGGTAATTTATAGATTCAACGCCATCCCCATCAAGCTACCAATGACTTTCTTCACAGAATTGGAAAAAACTACTTTAAAGTTCATATGGAACCAAAAAAGAGCCCGCATCGCCAAGTCAATCCTAAGCCAAAAGAACAAAGCTGGAGGCATCAAGCTACCTGACTTCAAACTATACTACAAGGCTACAGTAACCAAAACAGCATGGTACTGGTACCACAACAGAGACATAGATCAATGGAACAGAACAGAGTCCTCAGAAATGATGCCGCATATCTACAACTATTTGATCTTTGACAAACCTGACAAAAACAAGAAATGGGGAAAGGATTCCCTATTTAATAAATGGTGCTGGGAAAACTGGCTAGCCATATGTAGAAAGCTGAAACTGGATCCCTTCCTTACACCTTATACAAAAATTAATTCAAGATGGATTAAAGACTTACATGTTAGACCTAAAACCATTAAAATCCTACAAGAAAACCTAGGCAATACTATTCAGGACATAGGCGTGGGCAAGGACTTCATGTCTAAAACACCAAAAGCAATAGCAACAAAAGCCAAAATTGACAAATGGGATCTAATTAAACTAAAGAGCTTCTGCACAGCAAAAGAAACTACCATCAGAGTGAACAGGCAACCTACAGAATGGGAGAAAATTTTTGCAACCTACTCATCTGACAAAGGGCTAATATCCAGAATCTACAATGAACTCAAACAAATTTACAAGAAAAAAACAACCCCATCAAAAAGTGGGCAAAGGACATGAACAGACACTTCTCAAAAGAAGACATTTATGCAGCCAAAAAACACATGAAAAAATGCTCATCATCACTGGCCATCAGAGAAATGCAAATCAAAACCACAGTGAGATACCATCTCACGCCAGTTAGAATGGTCATCATTAAAAAGTCAGGAAACAACAGGTGCTGGAGAGGATGTGGAGAAATAGGAACACTTTTACACTGTTGGTGGGACTGTAAACTAGTTCAACCATTGTAGAAGTCAGTGTGGCGATTCCTCAGGGATCTAGAACTAGAAATACCATTTGACCCAGCCATCCCATTACTGGGTACATACCCAAAGGACTATAAATCATGCTGCTATAAAGACACATGCACACATATGTTTATTGTGGCACTATTCACAATAGCAAAGAGTTGGAACCAACCCAAATGTCCAACAATGATAGACTGGATTAAGAAAATGTGGCACATGTACACCATGGAATACTATGCAGCCACAAAAAATGATGAGTTCATGTCCTTTGTAGGGACATGGATGAAACTGGAAAACATCATTCTTAGTAAACTATTGCAAGGACAAAAAACCAAACACTGCATGTTCTCACTCATAGGTGGGAACTGAACAATGAGAACTCATGGACACAGGAAGGGGAACATCACACTCTGGGGACTGTTGTGGGGTGGGAGAGGGGGGAGGGACAGCATTAGGAGATATACCTAATGCTAAATGACGAGTTAATGGGTGCAGCAAAACAACGTGGCACATGGATACATATGTAACAAACCTGCACATTGTGCACATGTACCCTAAAACCCAAAGTATAATAAAAAAAAAAATTTAAAGAAGTTAATCACTTCTGTCTTTAGATGAATGCACACTTACACATAGATATATAGCTTAGAAGGTATATAAGCTCTGGAAAACTTTGTAATTTTAAGTTGGTCTGGTGATATTTTCCAGACCTTCTCCCTATAAGCAGTTATAGAAATAAAAACTCTCTTCCTCCCCAGTTCATCTGCATCTCATTATTGGGCCACAAAAAATAGCAGCCTGACCCTCAGTTTGGTCCAGGAACACCTCCAGTGCTGGTTTCTCCATACTCCTCACCCTGGCCCTCCTTTCCTCCTTCCAGAGGAGTCTGTGAAGGCCCATGAGTGGCTCAAGTGAGTGGGTCACTCCATCCAGGGCACATTGAAGGAGATGCTGGGAGCCCTGCACCTATGATGTCTCAAAGCAGTGTCCTCACCTGGCAAGGCCTCTTGCTCCTAGATGGTCCAGCAATCATGACACAAACAGGCCACAGTCACCCAGATTATCCATTGTGTGTGCTACCATCTGTCACCACCTTGCATATTTGGGTTGACCTGCACCATCACACCAATGAAGATAGCAGCTGCCAGAAGACTGTCATTGCCCTGGAAATGGACTTTAGGGACCCAGTGCCTCCCCCACCACCCCTGGGAGAGGAAAAACAGCACACCTTGCAGCGACACACTTTTCTTACAACTTAATTAACCTGGCATAAATTTTAGCCTCATATCTAATCATCAACCATTGTTCTCACACATGCATAGACAAAAAAAAAAAAAAAAAAATTCAAATACAAGACCCACTTACAATGGTTCAAGAAAATTCTGGTTTTCCACACTCTGCTTTAGAAAGCACCTCCTACTATCCCCTTCCCTGACCCAGGAGCCTGTTCCCAGAGATCCAGCTGCTGGTTTGCAACTTGCAGTGTCAGCATTGTCACTGCCAGCTGCCAGCTCCAAGGGTCCCAGTGGTCTCATTAAAAATAGCCTTATCTCGGGAGGCACTCTGCTGATTCTGAGACCTGCCCTGCCCAGCCTGGGAGAAAACAAGGCACTTCCCACCCTTCTGATTCCTCCTTCCTAGCCAGAGAAAGAGACAGCATAGTGGCAACCAGGACAGGTAGTCTTCCATCACCTTGAACTGTCTCTGAAACTCCATTCTTACCTCTTTCCCTGGCAACTGCCTCATTTGCATTTAAAAGGGATTCTTGGCTTAATTCCACTAAGTTCAACTTTTAAGACCTCCATTTTATTTGAATAGTTTTCAAAGTTTTGAGCCTTTGAAAATACAACCATATATATATATATATATATATATAAACAATCTGATATTAATTTTCTCAGAACAGCTGAAAGTCCCCTTGATAAGGGCAGGGGCAGGGTCTTATTCACATTTGGATCTGCTGTACCTAGAGCGCACAGTAGGTGCACAAGTAACACATGTTGAACTGAATTCAATCCCTTAACCTTACATATTCCGGGGATAGACTCACAAACTCTAGTAGTCATGGACATTATGAATCTCACTCTGCTCTCTACACTCAGCTGCTAACTGCCAAAGACACGGTAAACCTGCTGGTGGCATACAGGGGCAGATTACCCTCATCCTGAAAGGCATAGTGCAAATACCCCTTCCTCCATGAAACCACTCTGATGCCCCACGTCCTGCTGGTCAGAACCTACCCTCCCTGATGCTGAGGGACAGCAGACAGAACAGTCCTACCAGGTACCATGTATGTATGCACATGGAGTGTACGAGATGCCCTCTGGGGGAAAAGAGGTGCCACAGACAGACAAGGATCATTCTAGGCTTTGGGTAAGCTGTGTTTTGCGAGCCCAGAGCAGGGAGAATTCTAACCCCCTGGAGAGGAGGAAGAGGGTAAGGTGTCTTGGAGGACTTCATGGAGGAGGTTCCATCTGAGCAGTGTGGGCAGTAGTCAGGCTCTGCAAGGTGAGAGGAATCACACTGCAGAGACTCAGAGATTCTGAGACAAGGCAGTGTGCCTGAGGGACATACCAGCTGATCAGCAGGTCTGATGCGTGGAATGTGGAGTAAGATATTAACAGACTGAATATGGCTGAGTTTCTGAAATTTCTGGAGCCTCAGTTTCCCCATTTGCAAAATGGAGATAATAAGATCTGCCTCCTCAGTGATTCTCAACCCTTAGCACACATAAGAATAGCCTGGAGGCCTTATTGAAATGCACGTTCCTGGGCTTCCTTCTTCTCCCCTCCACCCCTATTGAGGCACTTACAGAGTCTGATTCCAGAGGTCTGAGATAGAACACAAAAATCTGTGGTTTGGTTCTTTTTTTCTTTTTGAGACAAAGTCTTGCTCTGTTGCCCAGGCTGGAGTGCAGTGGCACGATCTCGCCTCACTACAACCTCTGCCTCCTGGGTTCAAGCAATTATCCTGCCTCAGCCTCCCTAGTAGCTGGGATTACAGGCACACACCACCATGCCCAGCTAACTTTTTTTTTTTTAGTAGAAACGGGGTTTCATCATGTTGGTCAAGCTGGTCTCGAACTCCTGACCTCAGGTGATCCGCCCACCTCAGCCTCCCAAAGTGCTGGGATTACAGGTGTGAGCCACCACATGTCCGGCCAAAAATCTGTGTTTTAAAGTCCCCTCTCCAGATGCCTGTCACAGCATTCTCATGGGGTAAGAGGAAGGTCCACGAACCCATAAATCACTGATTCAGTTATTTTAGGACCTAAGTTATCCAAGGTACATAAAGCAACGGGCATGCATGTGGCACATAGTGCTACGCATAAAGTGAGTTCCTCTTCCTTCCTCTTTCTTTGCTCCTGAAATTTATTGATTGCACAGGTTTTGAGTAGAGAATCTCTTCTGCCTTTATTTTAGGTAGAGGTCCTTTTCATGTTTCTATGTTGGTTTCTGTGTCTGCTTCCCCCAAACAAGATGGTGAGCTCCTTAAGAGGAGGAACCAAATTATTAATAGCATCCCTGGCATCCAGCAGGGCCCTGGCCACGTAAGTGTTTTAGAATGAAAGGAGAGAAGGCAGCACCACCCCCACAGTCCCTGAGCCTGGCTCCATGTTAATTGTGCAGTAAGTAGGTCGATGGGCTAGGGGGACCCCAACGGCCTCACTCGAGGGGAGAACAGGGGCGATTTGAGGAGTGGTAAGAATGAAATCCATCAAAAAGCAAGGCTCCTTCAGCACGGCTACCTCCCGCTTACAGCAGCCCTGGGAACAGTTCTGCTTCCAGGGCGCATTAAGTACAAGCTGTTTGACCACTCAACAAGTCCTTTATGACATTTCCAGACTCTCAGACCGGAATAATATTAATGAAAGTTTCATGCCCTGATAAATAGTTCATCAACAACCAAGGAAGGTAACGGCCTCCCCCTCCTCCCAGAGAGCCAGCTGGGAACCCCATGCTTCCTCCTCTCCTTCCTCAGTCTCCTCGTCCAATTAGCCACCGAGGCCCACTGCCTCCAGCATCTACTCCCGTCCCTCCAGCCCCTGCCCTAGCACTAATGCAGACCCCATAGCTTCTCAGCTGGACATTGGCAACAGACTCCTCAGCAGTCTCTATGCCTCTTCCAGCCCATCCCCCACGCTGTCCTAAGAATCTTCTTGTATCTCAGCTAGGAATTTATCATGTCCTTCCTCAAAAGCCTGCAATGGAGTCAAGTGCAAATGTTTCAACTTGACCATCAGGCTCCTCTGAGGTCTGATCTAACCTAGCTTTCTTTCTCATCTCCCACCACTCTGTTTCCTACACCCTTCCCTCTAGCCCAGTGTTTTCAAACTGCAGATCCCACCTTATGAGTGAGACATCATATTATTTTAGCACATCTTGGGCAGGAATTTTTAATGGAATAGAATAGGTGTGCATCATACATAGGAAGTTTTCATTTTGTGAAAATTCTGTTTTAGGCGTGTGTGTGTGTGTGTGTAGGTGTGAATGCACTGTAAAACATTATGAAATGCACATCTTACTGTGGATCTGTCAGAAAGATTTGAAAAGCGCTGCTCAGGCCACACTGAATTCACTGCTCCTCTGCTCTGTTCTCTGTGCACTGTTCCATTGCCATAGTTTCCCTCACATGAGTCCCTCCTCCTGCACTGTCTCCCTCGCCTCTCTCCACCTGCTACCTCCATCTATCCACATCGTAAGCATTCTTCCAGACTGTCTTAGCTGATCTCTCCCAGAAGCAGACTCTGAGATAAAGATGTGTATTTGGGAAGTGATCCCAAAAGGCATGGGTAAGGAAGTGGAAAAGTGAAGCAAAAGGGACTGGAACCAATCCAGGGGGCACTGTTGAGCAGGAACCTGCCGTGGGCAACTGCAGTTCCCACTGGGCACTTGGATGGGAGAGGGAGCCGAGATATTCACCCACCAACCCTGCCAGCCACTGCTGTGAGATCCTGGCAGAGGGAAATTGCCAGGGCAGCATGCAAGGGCATGGTGAGTGCCCAAGAGAGATGGATGGGGCAGCGACAGGGGTGGCTACACCGGTTCTGGACAAAAGTCATTTCCTCCATGGAATCTGCTTTTCTGCTCTGCCATGCTCAATACGCATGTGCCCACACAGGCACACAGAGGTGTCACAGTTCCAGTTGCATAGTGGACATTCTTTCCATTGTCTTTGTTCCTGAAATTCGCTAATAGAAAGATTTTAAGAGAGAGGAGAGTCTATTCTGCCTTCATTTTAGTTGGAGCCCCTTCTTTTGTTTTTACGTCTGTTTCTGTGTCTGCTTTGCTAGATAAGACCACGAGCTCCTTGCGCAGAGGGACAGAATTAGCTCAATATTCATACCTTCTTCTTCCTGGAAACAGAACCCATATTTTCCTTGGGGAACTGCCCTTCTTCCACCCTTAGTCCATGTGAGCCAACTGTATCTCTGTGGCCACAGGGACTAGGGCAGAGATGGGCACAGGCCCCAGTAGGCCCAATGAAGCTCAATCTGAGGACATTTGTTTACTCTGTTAGGAAAAAGAATCATTTCTTTGCTGGCATTGCAGAAAACTGCTAACTGCCATGTTGCCACCAAGAGGAGAAAAGCTTCAAGAGAACAGAGCCAACACCCAGGAAGGGAGGGGACAAGGGAGCCAAGTTCTGGTGACACTGCCTAAGCCTCTGGGGGCTAGCCTTCCCCAAAGTTTCTGAATGATTCAGTTCTGATCCAATCAATTCTTTTTCCCTCCTGAAATTAGCTAGAACTGAGTTTCTGTCACTTACAATCTAGAATCCCACCCAATGTCACCTGTTTTCTCTCCCCCACTGCACCGTCGCCTGGAAAGCGCAGCGATGACCCATCTGGATCTCCACATTGCCCAACACACAGTAGGGAAAGATGGTGTCTACAAACACCATCTCTACAGGTTGTGGTGCAGACGCCACCCAGACGCATTTGCAGCCCTGACTACTGGCAAACATAGACACATGGTCACTGACCAGTCATCATCATGACCTCCAAAGCAGACGTGGTGGATAATTACACACATTGTGGGCAGCAAAGAGCAGAAAGGATAAGACCGTGGAAAAGGAGTCAGGGAACTGAAGCAGGTCTTGGTTGCCTGTGTCAACCTAAAAGGAACCCTGAGTTTAACATGGGGACCTTGGAATTTGCCAGCATGTTAACCCAGATTCAGCCCCAGAGAGACCTCTAGTGCAGGACAGTTCTCCAGGTAGCCTTGGGCCAACCTGGCTCTCCCCGCTTTCTCACTTGTAGTTCTCAAGAATAACTGTAGAAGATACTGGGAATGGGCTGGGCGTGGTGGCTCATGCCTGTAATCCCAGCACTTTAGGAGGCTGAGGCGGGTGGATCACCTGAGGTTGGGAGTTCGAGACCAGCTTGGCCAACATGGCAAAACCCCATCTCTACTAAAAACACAAAAATTAGCTGGGCATAGTGGCAGCCACAGCTACTCAGGAGGCTGAGGCAGGAGAATCGCTTGAACCTGGGAGACAGAGGCTGCAGTAAGCCAAGATCATGCCACTGCACTCCAGCCTGGGTGACAGAGCAAGATACTATCTCAAAAACAAAAAAATAAAAAACAAAAGAAGATACTGGGAATGTAACATTCTGATATAAGGATGGACTGGCCAGAACAACTAGGTCCTGCTCCTGTCCATGCTAGAAAGAGGATATCCTTCAGCACTTTAGCCCAGCAATACATGTTACCCCAAGGTATAAAACCCAGGGCGGGCTGTTTTCTGGGGTCCCTCAGCTTCGGACCAAGTAAGGCACATGCCGACAAGACTCCATTCATTCTGGACACCTTTCCTGAGCCTTGAGAGACTGGCTCGCCATGAATCCTAGGCTTCTGTTGACCCTTGTTGCCTACTTGTAGGGAATAAACCACTTCATGTAACTTGTATGTGAGTGTTCTGCCTCACCACTCAGGCAAGCAGGCAAAGTGCAGCCCAAGGTGCAGTGAGCTGCAGTGGTAACCAGCATGTAGTGAACCTACTTTGCACCTAGAAGCACAATTTGTCAGAGCTGGGAGACTAAAAGCATAGTGTCCAGCCTTGGGGAGTGGCAGGGCTGGTCTGAGGTTACTTAGCAAGCTGGTGGCATCTCTGGAACTAGAAGCTGGGCTGGTGCTCTTCCCATTGCATGGGAAAGAAGCTAGAAGAAGGCTGTCTAGTTCACTCTGCTACTATCATCAGAGTGTTGAAGTTGGAGGGCTACCCTGCACCGTCAGCCTTTCCTCTCTCCATCAACCACTCTCATCAGGATTTTCTCCAGGGTGAATTCACCAGTGCTCAGAAAACTATCAGCAACTGAGTCCCCACCCCACCCCTAAGGTTCTGAATGTCCCTGCATATGGGAAAGCCCCATTCTCCAGCCCTGCCTTGGACCAGGTACAGTGTGGGCAGGATACTTCTAATTAACAGGAGTACAGTTCCTTTGAGAACTTCCCCTGCTGCAGCCAAGCATGTATATTGAGCACTATTGAACCTTCAATAACAACAACATGAATAATAACAGCAGCAGCTAAGCTAGTATGTATTACTTGGTGCTTCCTATGTGCTAGGCACTAAGCGCTTTACATAGACTAACTCATTTAATCCTCACACAAGTTCTATGAGGTAGGTACCATTATTATCTTCATTTTGTAGATGAAGAAATGGAAGCACATAAAGTTTAAATAACTTGCCCACAATTACCCAGCAAACAGCAGGCCAGGATGTAAATCCAGGTAGTCTGGCTCCAGGATCCCTGTTGATGAGCACTGCAATACTTTCTCTGGGCGGAAAAGGGTTAACACAGCAGGTCTGAGTCTGTGTGCCTAGAAAGATCTGCTGGAGAGGTTGGACGTGGGCTGGTATCTGGGGACTTGGACTTCAAGAGAGTTCCCAGCATCCTCTGATAAGAATGGCTCACTAGGCCTAAATTGTTTGTGCAGACAATATGGTTCCTATAAACACCTGCTTTCCTTCTGAGAGTGTGGAATTTTGGTATGTGTTAAGCAGAGGGTGCCTATATGCCCCCTGCCCAGTGAAAACCTCGCACACTAAGACTCTAATGAGCTTTCCTGGTAGAAACACTTCACAGTGCTGTTACCATTGGTTGCTGGGGGAGTTGAGTGTGTCCAATGTGACTCCACCGGGAGAGGACTCCTGGAAGCTCGCACCTGGTTTCCTCTGGACTTCTACCCACCAGCCTTTTCCCTTTGCGGATTCTGCTTCGTATCCTTTTACTGTAATAAATCATAGCTGTGAGTACAATTGAATGCTTATTGTACTCTGAGTCCCTCTAGCAAATTATCAAGCCTAGACGTGGTCTTGGGGACTCCAACGCATCTTCAAAAGCCCTAAAGCTATCATGTGAAAGAACATCATAGGAAGTCTTGGTTCAGTTAGTCTTGGGTGACACTGTTCCGAGGCCCTTCCTCATATGTTACAACAGACTATCTCTCTGGTATTGCAGGATGCCTTACAATGGGTTGTCCAGCACTGGGCTGGCACAAGGTCCAAGGCTAGCAGAGTTCTCTGGGAGCTATCTCTCAGAGGGTCCTCCCACACCTATCTTGTCCCCACAGGGCATCAAAAGTAGGCCTTCAGTGATGAGTAATGCCAGCAATGTGGTTTTACTTACAGAGAAAGCGAGGCTCAGAATGGTTGTGTGACATCTTCAAGGACTAGAACCTAGGTCTCTTGACTTCCTATCCAGGGGTCTCCCATGATCTGTCTCAGAGGGCAGTACCAGGCACAATGAGAAGGGGCAGGGAGGATATCTGTTTGCAATATAAGGAATAATAAATACCCTTTCTGAATTAGGGTATGCTCCTAAATAAATTGAACAACCATGTGATGTGCTGGATTTCTGGAGATGCTAGAGGACTAGGCACAGTCCCTATGCTATAGAGCTCACCTCTAGGAAGAGGCCTCCTTTGAAGGACTGAGCTGCCCATCACTGGGAATGACAGGCCCATTCGTACATTGTCAGATCTAGCATCTGACCCTGCGATTCAGCAATTTTGCATTTACCTGATCATGCCAGACCAGTACCCTTTAACACAGCTCTATTCTTTCTCCGACACTTCCTCTGCTCCACATTCTCCTCCAGAGAAAGCCCAGCCCAGGAAATGCACAGGTGGCTGCCGGAGAAGATATAGAGGGCTTTGGAAACAGATGGCCTCAAGTTTGATCTCGGCTCTACCTCACACTAGCTCTGGGATTCTGGCAAGTTCCATAAGGCTCTGACTCTCAGCTTCTTTATCTGTGAATAACAGGGGCAGAGGAGACTGCATGAAACCCGAACCTGGCCCTGAGCCTGGCACCCGACGGGTTGTGCCCTATCCCCCTGGATACTGAGTGCTGGATGTACCAGTTTTATGAATAGGCCACCTAGTTTCCCTTCCTTGCTCCACCAACAGGAGGAAGAATTAGGTTAATTACATTGAGAAGAAATGCAAGACGGTAATAAGCTCTCTGATCCCATCTTTTGTTCATAAGTTAAATAAATGTAAAAGCTGCTACTCAAGTGATGTTAAAATATTTGACCTCATTACCTTGAGCGCTGGCTCTGATACGAAGGTTAGTCACTGAAAAGATGCCAGTTATTCAAGTACGATTCTCATATATAAGAATGAATACCATCCATATACTGTCAATTGAAATGGTCATTATTTGTTAAGTGTTTGTTTTTTTTTTTTTTTCTCCCAGTAAGTTTACAGCGAAAGGAAAGAAAACTGCCAACAGTCACGGCCCCCGAGAAGTGGACTCTTCATTAAGTCCCCTTCCCCTTTCTATCATTAATCATACATGGTGTGTGTGTGTGTGTGTGTGTGTGTGTATGTGTATAGATAGATAGATAGATAGATAGATAGATAGATAGATAGATGGTGTCTCACTCTGTCACCCAGGCTGGAGTACAGTGGTGCGATCTCGGCTCAGTGCAACCTCTGCCTCCTGGGTTCAAGCCATTCTCCCGCCTCAGCCTCCTGAGTAGCTGGGATTACAGGCGGCCGCCACTACGCCCAGCTAATTTTTGTATTTTTTAGTAGAGATGGGGTTTCACCATGTTGGCCAGGTTGGTCTCGAACCCCTGACCTCAGGTGGTCCACCCACCTCAGCCTCCCAAAGTGCTGGGATTACAGGCATGAGCCACCGCACCCGGCCCATACAGGATATACTTCTACCACCCAACAGCATTTAAAGATGCATCTCCACGTTTTGACATCACCTTCAAATTTGCCGCTTTGAGGGAGGTACTATAGTGGCAAGTACTTGACAGCGCCTCTCCAGGCCCCGCTCTGCCACAGGTCACTCCTCCCACTTCTCCCTCTCCAAGTGTCAGTTTCTTCTTCTGTCACATGATGGGTCTGGACTAGATCAGGGGTTACCAAACCCAGCTTAGTTAGCATCATAATCAATTGAATAGCTTTTAAATACCGACATTCCAGGCCTTACCCCAACCCCAACCCAACCCTTTCGAGAATGGGGCCTGGAAATCTGGATGTTTAGCAAGACCCTTTACCCAGAGGACTCAGTCTGTTGTCCAGTCACAGACCAGCTGGACTAGAATACTATTAAGTTTCTTCCAGTATGGATATTCTACCTTTTGGATGACCTCCCTGAACTAATACCTGGTGATAATTCCCCAATTTCTAGGTATCTGAGTTACTTTCCATTTTCCTAAATATGATTCTTTTTAAATGGGTCATGCTGGCTATCATTTTTCTTCATTCACAGGCATCAACAGAAAACACAGAGCCCAAAGGAAAGTCCACATCCTAAAGGTCCGTTAAAAAGTGATGGATGTCTCCAAATCCAGGTCAGTTTCAAAGGTAGATTTCTCCTGATTCATCTCTCAGTGATGAAAGGGCAGAGCTGGGTGAATTTGATTTAAATCTAACTGATTTAACTCACCAGTCAGGAAGACTCAATTTGACCAATTTTTCTCCAGCAAAAGATGTATCTTTTTTCAGAAACATAACCTTAGAGCCTCCTTTACAGCTCAGAGGCAAATGTAGTTTTCTTCTTTGTTAAAAAATACTGATTTTATTAGAATTGAAGCATCCTCAAATTTCAAAGCTGGAAAGACCGAGTGGTCACCCAGTTTCGCCCCTTATGGCCCCAAAGAGTTAGTGAGTGACCTTCCAAGGTCACACAGAGTATCTGACAGGGAAGGAGGAGAATGCCTTCTCCACCACACCCACTGCCTCCAGCTTAATTTAGTCCTTCCCAGGGATCCCATGGCTACAAAAGAACACTCAACAATGTCTTCATTTTCCTTTTACCCAAAATTGACTGCAGCGGTGGGATACAAACAGCAGCAAAATAAGAAGAATGCGTTCCTCCTCAATTCACAAGCCCAGGGACTAAGGCTCAGTCACTTAGAAATAAGACTCTCTGTTTGAAAGTGCCGCAACAATACAAAATATGCCTATGTTTATGCCTACAGGAAAAACAGGTTGAGAAAAATAGGCATAATGAATGGTAGGATTAATGATTTTCTTCTCCATTTTCCAAAATAGTGTTGTATTGTTTCAAAAATATGTACAAACTTTACAAAAAACATATGAAGCTCTTGGAAAGGTGGCATCCAGGGACTATTGGGAAGAGAGAGGTGGTCATTTACCTTGCTTTATTTCCACTCAATAACATGACCACCTATTTTGGATATTTTCTCCAACAATAAGCATGTACAACCATGTTAATAAAATATCCTGAAGTAATTCATATGTCTGGATTTACACTGACTTCGGTGAGAGCTATAAAGAGGTCTCTCCTTCCATTACTCTTCCCTGACATTCACAAGGTATGTTACTCATTTGGAAACTAATCAGGTGTGGTCTTGTAATATTTCCTCTCTTAACTAGAATTTCTATCTCCATTACTTTTTAAAATTTTTTCATGTGTTTCAGTCCTGTTTTCCCAGGAATCAAAATCATCACCTCCTTTTCACTGAATAATGCCCTAGCCTGAGCAGCAGTGTGGAATAATTGAGCCAGGCTGCCTGGGATCGAATCCTGGCCCTGCCACTTGCTAGCTGGGTGACCGAGGATGAGTTGTTTAACCTCTGCTCAACCTCCGTTTCCCTGTCTTTAAAACAGAAGTTGAATGAATAGTACTCATCTCATAGGGTTAACTCCATTTACATTTTTTAAGTACTTAGAATTGTGCCTGGCACACAATAAGTACAATATAATTGACAAATTTCAAAATACCTTTGCCAGCCCAAAAGTTAATGAGGTCATCAGCAAAACCCCAGATAGTGGGACACTACAGGACAAATGACCCAGTTTCATCAACAAATAAATTCCAAAGGAAAAAAAAGAAAAGGAGGAGGGAAATGAAAATCTTTATACTAAAAGATGCTTAAGAGAGATTTGTACACCATGTTCACAGCAACATTATCCACAAAAGCCAAGAGGGGGAGGCAACCTACGTACACATTGACAGATGAGCAGAGAAACAGATTGTGGTGTATAAATACAATAGCAGATTATTAAGCCTTAAAAAGGAATGAAATTCCAATGCATGCTACAACGTGGATGAGTCTTGAAGATACTGTGTTTAAAAAGCCAGTCAACTATATTATTCCACTTACATGAGGTTCCTAAAGCATTCAAACTCGTAGGGACAGGAAGTAGAATGGTGGTTTCCAGGAGCCAGGAAGAGAGAGGAATGGGGAGTTGTTTAATGAGTACAGAGTTTCCGTTTGAGATGATGGAAAAGGTTATTGAGTAGTGATGGTGATGGTGGTGATGGTTGGCCACAATGTGAATATACCTAATGCCACTGAACTGTACACTTAAAATGGTTAAAATTGTAAATTTTATGTTATGTATATTTTATCAAGATTATACACACACACACACGCACACACATACGTGCACTGTTTTTGTTTTTTGTTTTTTTGTTTTTTATTTTTTGTTTTTTTGAGACAGAGTGTTACTCTGTCACCCAGGCTGGAGTGCAGTGGTGCAGTCTCGGCTCACTGCAACCTCTGTCTCCTAGGTTCAAGTGATTCTCCTGTCTCAGCCTCCTGAGTAGTTGGGATTACAGGCATGCACCACCATGCCCAGCTAATTTTTTTATTTTTAGTAGAGACAAGGTTTCACCATGTTGGCCAGGCTGGGCTTGAATTCCTGACCTCAGGTGATCCACCCGCCTCAGCCTCCCAAAGTGCTGGGATTATAGGCGTGAGCCACTGTGCCCAGCTTATCAAGATAATAAGTTAAAGAAAATAGAGACAGAATCTCACTCTGTTGCCCAGGCTAGAGTCAGTGGCATAATCATAGCTCACTGTAACCTCAAACTCCTGAACTCAAGCAATCCTCCTGTCCCAGCCTCCAGAGTAGCTAGAATTACAAACATGCACCATCAACCTTGGCTAATTTAAAAAAAAATTAGAGACGGGTCTCGCTATGTTTTCCAGGCTGGTTTCAAACTCCTGGCCTCAAGTGATCCCCCCACCTCAGCCTCCCAAAGTGCTGGAATTATAGGTGTAAGCCACCACTCCTGGTCTATAACAATTTTTTTAAAGATGTTTAAGTGATATGTCAACCAATCACAATGTGTGGGCCTGATTAAAAAACAAACTCAAACACTTATGACATTTATTAGACAATTGGAAATTTGAACCCTGACTGGATTTTTTTATATTAAAGAATTAATGTTGATTTTTTAAAAGGTGTGATCATGGTTTATAAGAGTACTTATCTTTTAGACATACAAACAAAATCATATAACATGTGAGATTAGATTCAAAATAATAAGGGAGAAGAGGAAATGAATTGGGATAGTCATAGAATAAGATGCCACGAGTGGACAATTGTTGAAGCTGGGTGATAGGTACATGGGGTATTCTGTCTACTATATGTTTGTAAGTTTCCACAATAAAATATGGTCAGTTTATTATCATATGTATCATAGTTACATTATGTGTATTATATTTGTTCTCAAGGGCCTGACACTATTCCTGAGATAACTACTTTTTAGTTTAATCTGGTTAATTCCATTGAATTCCAGTCTCAGGACCTAGGAATACAGAAGCCATGGACCTTCCCTCCCAGCCCCACTCCACACTCTCAGGTCCAACATGAACTCCCTTCCTATGGCTCATCCATTTCAGGTATTAAAGTAGTCAACAACCTCCCAGTTGCAGGGTGCTTGTCAGCAGAAGTTGACCTCATTTTACAGACGAGGACCCTGAGTCCCTGAGAGTTTACTGACTTGTTCAAGCCAGCAAGCAGCAGATTTGGGACTGACACCCGGATCGGTGGTTTTAGGTCTGTCCTCTCTCACCTCTCTGAGCAGCTGCCTTTCTCCAGCTCCCAGCCTCCTCATGCTCTAGAAAAAGCTCTGCCTTCTCCCACACACGCCTCTTCCCCTCTCTCCTTCAAAGTGAGGCTAGAGCCCATTTCCGATAAGTCTTCCTCAAGTAGGCTAAAGCTTTTCCCCCCAGTGGAGCGTCACTCTCGCTCTCATTTTCCAGCTTCACATTTGGAGGCAATGGGTCTTTTCCAAGGCACTACGGGTGAGAAGAGCTGACACCAGGTGGCCTTACCAGGTGGCCACCAGAGGGGCTCTGAGGTCTGAACAACCAGGCTCTGCAGTCAATCCCCGTGCCCAGGAGCAGTGGTTCTCAACCTTGGCTGCACATTTAAATCACCAGGGAAGCAGTGAAACACACCAGTGCCAGGCCCCATCTCCAGAAATACTGACCTCATTGGTGTGGGTGGCCTCAGCCATGTGTGTTTGGCTACACTCCTCAGCTACTTTTTCAACTAATTATTTTTAGAGTCAGGGACTTGCTCTGTTACCTAGGCTGGAGTGCAGTGGCACAACCATAGCCCATCGCAGCCTTGAACTCCTGGGCTTAAGCAGTCCCACTGCCTCAGCCTCCCGAGTAGCTAGGATTACAGGCACATGCCCAAGCCCAGCTAAGTTTTTATTTTTACTTTTTTAGAGATGGAGTCTCCCTATGTTACCCAGGCTGGTCTCAAACCCCTGGCCTCAAGTGATCCTCACACCTCAGCCTTCCAAAGTGCTGAGATTACAGGCATGAGCCATTGCACCTAGCCTTTAGCTATTTCTAATGCACAGCCAGAGTTGTGGACCACAGCTATAGAGATGACGGGATCCTTTCTCTAAGCAGTTAGTCTTCTTTACCCACAAAAAGAAACTGTTTTAAAATAAACGGCTGAAAGAAAATGAGCATTGGTATAAACATAACACATAAATAAATGCACAGTAAATGTTGGTTGAAAAACAGATTAAGTTAGAGCGAGATTTAAAGAAATGTAACCTCCATGATTCCTAGGTAGAATAAGGTTACCTCAACTGTCTTCCTTTTTCTTCCTGAGCTCTAAAACAGAGAAATTTCTAACTTCTCTTTCTGGATATCAATTCAAAATCCAGCAGGGTATTATAACCAACCTCTGTCCCTAACGGCTGTTAGCACAGCCTCTTCTTTATGTGCCTAAAAGGACTTCCCTGAGGTTTTCAGCACACACACACACAGACACACACACGCGCGCGCCCACACACATACACACACCTCCTTTTATGTAATCAGAAGTGAGGAGAATCTGCATACAGTGCTGACCTTTAGCTCATGGAGAAACTGAGTCCTAGCATTTAGTGGATGCATGTAGTATGCCAGGTACTGCCTGAGCATTTTCATGCTTTGTTTCTCTGCTCTCCAACCACACAGTGAATGGGTATATTCATTCCTATTGCATCCAAAAAGAAACTGAGGTTTGGAGAGATTAAGTGACTTGCTCAATGTCACAAAGCTCACAAGGACTATCCTGGGACTTACATTCTGGTTTTCAGGCTCTAATTCAGTAGTCTTTCTGTCTTACAGCCATAACATCACTCTCACCTGCTCACACAAAATGTGTGTCTGTGTCACAGACACAGAGCTACACACAATGAGGAAAGCAGACCTATGTTGCACTGGTCGGGTACTTGTGAATATCAACAAGCAATTGTGGGTGTCTACTCTTCCCTGACACTGTGGTGGGCTCTATGGAAACAGAGCCAAGCACTGTTTAAGTGCCTCAACTCTGGGTCCCTCTGCACCTGGTACACAGCCTTGTCATCGCCCATCTCGGCCCCAGCATGTTGTCTGTTTAAACATCTGTCTTACATGTGAGCTCCTTTAAGAGTCCATGATAGGGAGAAAGAATAAGTATTATCTTCATCATCATTCATTCACTTAACAAATATTTGCTGAATGCTTTCTATGTGCCAGATGGTGGGAACTCAACAGCATGCTGGCATGGAGCGTACATACTAGTGGTGAAATGGATATTAGTTAAATAGTCAAACAAGCGGATGGGTGCTGTGGAAAAGCACTGAGGGTTAGAGGACATGCAACAACAAGAAGATCTGAAGGGGCGAGGCAGACATCCTTGAAGAAGCGACATCAGAGCTGAATTCAGAAGGACTAGACAAGGGCAGTGGGGAGTAGGGAGCAGTCCAAGTGGAGACAACTACATCGTGTGTATGAAGACACACAAAAAAGCAGAGCCCCTTGGTATTCACCCAAAAGAGTTGAAAACTTACGTCTACACAAAAACCCACATACGGATATTTACAGCAACTTTATTTGTAATTGCCAAAACTTGGAAGCCACCAAGATGTCCTTCAGTAGGTGAATGGATAAATAAACCACGGTACATCCGGACAGTAGAATATTATTCATTGTTAAAAAGAAATAAGCTATCAAGGCATGAAAAGACCTGGAGGGTCTTTAAATGCATATTGAGTGAAAGAAGCCAATCTGAACGAACTACATACTGCTTGATTTCAACTACATGACATTCTGGAAAAGGCAAAGCTATGGAGACAATAAAAAGATCAGTGGTTGGGCAGGGATAAATAGGGGAGCACAGGGGATTTTTAGGGCCATGAAGCTATTCTGTGTAATATGGTAATGGTGAATGCCTGTCATTATGCATTTGTCCAAACCCACAGAAGGTACACCAAGAGTGAACCCTAATGCACACTGTGGACGTTGGGCGATAAGAAAGTATTGCAGTAGGTTCATTGATTATACCACTCTGGTGGGGGATGTCAATAATGGGGAATGCTGTTCATGTGTGTAAGCAGGGGGTGTATGGGAGATCTCTGTATCTTCTTCTCAATTTTTCTGTGAACCTAACACTGCTTTTTTTTTTTTTTTTTTTAAAAAAAAGCCTTTAAAAGATAAGAAAAGGTACAGAATCTAGGGCCCAGAGAACAAGGAGACCAAAGGAAGAGATAAGAGTGGTGATGTGCATGGAAGTCAATCCATGCGGGACCTTAAGAGTGATGTTAAAGATTTTGGTCTTTCATATGCACACATGTTTACTGCAGCATTATTCACAACAGCAAAGACTTGAAACCAACCCAAATGCCCATCAATGATAGACTAGATAAAGAAGATGTGGCACATACACACCATGGAATACTATGCAGCCATAAAAAAGGATGAGTTCATGTCCTTTGCAGGGACATGGATGAAACTGGAAACCATCATTCTCAGCAAACTAACACAGGAACAGAAAACCAAACACCGCATGTTCTCACTCATAAGTGGGAGTTGAACAATGAGAACACATGGACACAGGGAGGGGAGCATCACACACCAGGGCCTTTTGGGGGACGGGGGGCTAGAGGAGGGATAGCATTAGGAGAAATACCTAATGTAGATCACGGGTTGATGGGTGCAGCAAACCACCATGGCATGTGTATACCTATGTAACAAACCTGCATGTTCTGCACAGGTATCCCAGAACTTAAAGTATAATAATAATAGAGATTTTGGACTTTATCCTGGCTAACCCAAAGCCACTGGGGGTCCCAAGCAAAGAGGTGACATAAGATTTAAGTTATGAAAATCTGGCTGCAGGGTATGGAAGGAACCGAGAGGAGGTCAAAGCGGGTACAGGGAGATAATTAGTAGGCCAGGGTAGTCACCAAAGAGCTGGGTGATCGTGGCCTACAGCAGATAATGGCAGAGGGCAGGAGAAGTAAATAGATCCAGGAGATATTTAGGGTGGATATGGTGGAGAGGAGGAAGGGGTGTAGAGGAAGACCTGTAGGCCTCTGGCTTGCAGAAATGCATGGATTATGGGGCCATCCCTAAAGAAAATGCAGGACCATGGAGCAGAACTAAATGGAAGGTGCTGCAGTCACATCTGACAGGCCTCATCCCTGGGCTAATCCCAGCCTTGTGTTGCTGTCTTATTATAAAAAGGAAAAAAAAAAAACAACAGTTGAGCTGATATTTTCAGTAATAAGTGGGCAAGTACTTCAACATTTAATTTATATGTCACTAGTTTCAAAACTCATTTTAAAACCTTCTTATAATCTTACCAGGTTTACGTACACTGACATTATAACACCCAAATTATTTCTGATCTAAAAATAATTACCCCGTATGTTGCTTTGCCTGAAAAAGTGTTGAGAGAAATTATTGGCAAGGAATATTTTTCCATTGCCAAAGAACAGTGAGCCAATTACCAGTTATGCCTTAACGCATTTCATCCATTCTTAAGGAAACCTATCAGAGGAGAGCCACATTTCCAGAACACATGTAGGAGTGAGGGTGTCCCCACAGGAGGGCAGAGCACTGCGACATGATTATGGAAACAAAAAACATGGGGAAGTCCAGACAAGAAGGGGTCAGCAGCAGGGAGGTTTATTAACAGGCAGCTAGGTAGGGGTGCTGGCAAGAGCAAAGCTGGCCCTAGATGCTGGATCAGAGGTTGCAAACGGGTGGCTCTTAGGCCATATTCAACCTTGAAATATGTTTTATTTGACTCATACAGTGCTACTTTTTAAAAACTGAGCCAACATTTTAAAAATCCAAATTTTCAGCTTCTCTCGAAAACGCAGTAGATCTGGTCAAACTGGGCCACGTTTCCCTGCAGTAAAAATCAATTGGAACTGAGCAGCCTTTGCCCCTGCAGAGGGGGAGGGCTCTCCCATCTACAACGTTTCCATGATGCCCCATCTTTAGGGCTTTACCCAACTTTAAGTGTCAGCTGACATTTATCATTGTGGTTGCAAAGTGTTGTTTTTCTTACGGTAAAGAAATATTTCTCTGTATCCATGTCTCTATTAAAAGTGAAAAACAAAACATAAACCAAGACTGTATGTTTCCAAGAAAAATGGAGGGTATATTTCTTTACAGAATTAAAAACCCTTCCAGCAGGCATAACATACAGTGTGCTGTGGTCCATTTCCCTTACGCCTGTTCTCTTCATTCATTTACGTTCATCTGGCCAGCCCCTGTGGAACCCTGGCCAGGGACTCAGATGTAAGGAAGGGACCCTGTTTTAGGGGAAGGGAATATGAAAAACACATGGCCACAAAAAAGATCAACATTCAGTTATTAGAACCAGGATCTAGGGTGAGGGCCAACTCGGGTGACTCAATGATAGTGATTCTGATGATAGTGAAATGATATGGTTTGACTGTGTCCCCACCCAGAATCTCATCTTGAATTATAATCCCCCAAATCTGCATATGGCAAGAGCGGGACCAGGTGGAGGTAACTGGATCATGGGAGCAGTTTCCCTTATGCTGTTGTCGTGATGGTGAGTGATTCTCACGAGATCTGATGGTTTTTTAAGTGTCTAGCATTTCCCCTGCTTGCTCTCTCTCTGTCCTGCCCCCTGTGAAGAAGATGCCTGCTTCTCCTTTGTCTTCCACCATGACTGTAAGTTTCCTGAGGCCTTCCCAGCAATGCGAAACTGTGAGTCAACAAAACTTTCCTTTATAAATAACCCAGTCTCCAGTATTTCTTCATAGCAGTGTGAGAATGGACTAATACAGTGACCAAGAGCCTTTATTAGGCACTGACTGCATGCTAAGCAGCATGCTAAATACTTTACATATATTCCTTTTAACTCATTTTACAGACAAGAAACTTGAGGTTCAGAGAGGATAAGTCATCCACCCATAGTCAAGTGATTAATAAACAAGGAAGTTGGGATCCAAACACCAAAACCCAACGTCTACCACCATGGGCGGTTTCCACCGGAGATGCACACCAGAATCACCAAGGGAGGTATTTAGAAATACACAAGCCTGGGCCCCACCTCTAGAAGATTCTGACTGGGGTACAGTCTGGGCATCCCTATTTACTTATAAAGCTCCCCAGGTGTTCCATGGGTACAGCCTCAGTGGAGAGCCACTGCATTGAATGAATGAATGAATGCTGGTGTCACCTGGCTAACTCAAGTAACCGACTAGCTTTTCCCACTAGATGATGTCACCTGGACATGCCCTACAGCAGTCTCCACATGCAGACAAGTGCCTGCTCCCATCCACCGCTCTGTCAACCCTCCAGAGGTGGAACCAGCACTCTCACACAAAGACCAGTCCTTATTCAATGTGGCACCTTAAAAACGGGTTCTTCCAAGGAACCACTGCCAGTATCCTTCAGGAGTAGGCTTCCTCCCTAGGGCAGTGTGTGCGGAGCACTTTGTTCAAGTAATGCAGAAGGAAAAAAGCCCTGGCTTGGGGGCAACATGTGACCTCATGAATGTCCCATGTAACAGTTGTGGCTCATAGGGATCACAAGCCACAGTAGTACTAGTCGTGAGACCCCCAACTCACCCAGAAGACCCTTATCTGGAACCAATGAGAAACAGAAAGGAAATAGACAAGAGCTCTGGACAGCATAAGGGATGTCATGCTCTGAAATTTAAGACTTTCCTTCATAAGAACTTTTCTTCTGTGTACTCAAAGCCAATCTATTCTCACTCTGGGCAAAAGACTCCAAGTCTAACCACATGCAATATTCACTTTATAAAGCTGCAGTGGTGGTATTTTCTCAGCCAAGAAAAACTACTATATGTCTTGAGGCACTGGGTTGTTTTAGATATTATGGGTCATGAAACAGATCCTGTATATATTCTTGCTTTTTCCACTAGGAAGCTCAGGGCCAAATTTCTTATTCACTTTTGGCAATCATGCAAGACCTTTTGCATATATTTCTCTGTACTCACTTCATTCCTGTCTTCATTTTACAATTCTCCCTTTAGCATATTTTACAATTTTCCAGCTGAGCTATTTATTTTAAAGCACTGCACTGGAAATGTTTATACATCTTTTTTGTTTGTTTTACATTTTTAACATTGTTTTATTCCTTGCAGAAAATCAGACGATACAGATCAGGGGTCAGCAAATGTTTTCTGTAAAGGTCCAGATAGTAAATATTTTAGTCTTTGAAGACCATATAGTCACTGTCCCATATTATTTCTTTTTTTTTTTTTGAGACTGAGTCTTGCTCTATTGCCCAGGCTGGAGTGCAGTGGCACGATCTCAGCTCACTGCAATCTCTGCCTCCCAGGTTCAAGCAATTCTCCTGCCTCAGCCTCCCAAGCAGCTGGGATTACAGGCACCCGCCACCATGCCCAGCTAACTTTTGTATTTTTAGTAGAGACGGGGTTTGACCATGTTGGCCAGGCTGGTCTTGAACTCCTGACCTCAAGTGATGCGCCCACCTCAGTCTCCCAAAGTGTTGCGATTACAAGCATGAGCCACTGCACCCAGCCTAAACAACCATTTTAAAAACGTATGAACCATTTTTAGCTTGCAGGCTTAAAAAAAAAAAAAATGGTTCTGTAGTTTGCTGACCTGTGATATGGATTAGAAACTACATTAAATTGTTACTTGCCAGAAATAACCACTATTAAAATTATGGTACATATCCTTTAAGACATTTTATATGTATATTTTAAATGAAATCTGCATTATATTATACACACTAATTTTGGGCCTTTTTCATCTAACAATAATTCCCTCATATTTTTCTATGTCAAAACTGGATACAGAAAACACTGTATAAATGTTGCACAGCTATATCAATATTTTTTCAATCAATTCTTTCTCCTGAACATTTAGGATGTTTCCACTTTTCACTGTAATAGATAATACTTCCACCATTACCTTAGGATAAAGTCCTAGAAATGAATTTTCTAGATCAAAGAAGATACATGTTGTAAAGTTGTTTAATAAATATTCTCAGATCACCCTCCAGAAAAGTTATATCAATTTACACAACACTTCCACCAGTATGAGAATACATATTTCCTTAATCTTCATCAATAATGGGAATTACCATTTTTTGCTTTTACCAACCTGAGAGTAAAAGGGTATCCTACTGCATTAATTTTAATTTGATTGATAGCTAGCACACATATTTGTGACTAAGTTCCACATTTTTAACTGCCTTTATTGGCCAATTGTATTTATTCTTTGGTGAGTTCCCTATGGAGTCTGAGTTAGTTTCCTATTGCTACTATAACAAGTCACCACAAAGTTATCAGCTTAAAACAACACAAATGTACTATTTTATCGTTCTGGAAATCAGAAATCCAAAATGAGTCTTACAGGGTTTTGGCGGGGCTGATTCCTTCTGGAGGCTCTGAGAGGAAGCCTCTTGCCTTTTTCAGCTTCTAGAGGCCACCTGTATTTTTTGGCTCATGGCCCCTTTCTTTCATCACTCAAACTTCCTGGTTCCATGCCCACGTCTCCTACTACTCACTCTGACCTCCTGCCTCCTTCTTGTAAGAACTCTTGTGATTACCTAGGGCCTACCTGGCTAATCCAGGATAATATCCCCATCTCAAGATTCTTTTTTTGTTTGAAATGGAGTCTTGCTTTGTTGCCCAGGCTGGAGTGCAATGGCACGATCTCGGCTCACTGCAACCTCATCCTCCTGGGTTCAAGCGATTCTCCTGCTTCAGCCTCCTGAGTAGCTGGGACTACAGGCATGCACCATTACACCCAGATAATTCTTTTTGTGTTTTTAGTAGAGATGGGGTTTCGCCATTTGGCCAGGCTGGTCTTGAACTCCTGACCTCAAGTGCTCCACCCACCTCCACCTCCCATAGTGCTAGGATTACAAGAGTGAGCCACTGCATCTGGCCTCAAGATTCTTAACTCATTACATCTTCAAACTCCCTTTTGCCATGGAAGGTAACATTCACAGGATCCAGGAATGAGGATGTGGACATCTTGGGGCAAGGCATTATTAAGCCTACATTGTGGGCCCTTTGCACCTTGTTCCTTGGAGTGTTTGTCTCTTTCTTATTTTTCCTTTTGTGTATTGAGATGTGTTGACTGCCCCCGCCCCCACCCCGCCCGATATGGAGTCTCACTCTGTTGCCCAGGCTGGAGTGCGATGGCACAATCTTGGCTCACTGCAACCTCCGCTTCCCAGTTTCAAGCGATTCTCCTGCCTCACCCTCCTGAGTAGCTGGGATTACAGGCGTACGCCACCATGCCTAGCTAATTTTTGTATTTTTAGTACAGGCAGGGTTTCACCATGTTGGCCAGGCTGGTCTTAAACTCCTGACCTCAGGTGATCCACCTGCCTCGGCCTCCCAAAGTGCTGGGATTACAGGCGTGAGCCACCGTGCCTGGCCCGTGATGACTATTTTAGTGGATGCTGCGGGTCACTGCCCAAATCATCCATTTTGGACCACAGCACTCATTTCCCCAGCTGCTAGGTGGCTCACAAATGAGTCTCTCCAGAAATTGCCTTGGCCTGAAGGTAGCTGTTCTGGTCTAGGTTAGGCCCAGTCCCTCAGAGCAGCCCGCATCCAGTGTGGGAATACAAAGGCCTGACCCCTTGCCTTGATTTAGGCAGCTCCAGAGCTCCCTGGAGAATTGGTCAAGGCTCCTATTGCAACCACATCGCAGCTCAACTTCTCCCGCTTCAGTTCAACTTCTGCTTCACTTCAACTCTTCCCCCTTCCAGTCCTGCTTCCCACACTCTTACAGGTGTTATTCCTAACAGCACTTGCCAAAGAAGAGTTCCTACATACAAATCTTAGACTCTCAGTTTCCCAGGGAATCCAACCTAAGGAACTGGCTTCAGAAATCATTTTCAGAGCAAAATCTAATATGAGATTTTGGAGCTGGCAGTGAGAACCCCACTGTTGGTGGTAGGTGGGACACTCATAGCCTGTGGCATGCTGAAGCAGTGAAATTGTTCAAACTTTCACCATGGCCAGCTGGAGTGGAAGATGGGTAGGGCACTATCACAGGCATTTGAGAGGTTTGAGTGAAGCAATGTTCTTAAGGAACTTGGAATCAGATGGCTGTTGCTGGGTACAATCAATGTGCTGGGGAAAGATGAAGAGAGGCTGAGAATGATTAATCACCAATTTCAGAGGAGTGTGAAAATCAGAGACACTTCTTAGTAGCATATAAAGAAACTCACATCTCATGTAGATGAAGGGCAGAAAAAGCTGAGGACCCCAGGAGTTATTTAAAAGGGGAGCAGGGCTCCAGAGAAGGGTAAATTTCCAATCCTGACAAATCTGCTATGCTGAAATCAGGGCTCTAATTGGGGAACGGGACCTGAGACTTGGGATGGAGACATCAGGTCAATGTACCTGAAAACCCTGCTCTCCAGATTCTCCTGAACCCCCGGGCCTGCAGTACTGACCCACTCCTCCCTAACACAGGCTAGGGTGTCGCCTTGCTTAAAGATGATCCAAAGATGCTATTACACGTGCCCACCCCAGGATGTATCCCCCCATCTCTTCCTGACCACCAGACCAAAAACTAGAGTCAAATCACAACACAGCCAGACATGAAAGCCCAGACAAGGTAACACACACCAGAGCTGTGCGACCCAGACAGCATGTCCCACAGGAGCCAACAGGTGATATGTGGGACTGAATTGTGAGAGTGGTGGCTCATTGGGGGATGGAGCATCAGGTTGATTAAGGATGGGTTGATCATGATGAGAGCACCCTCCCATGATACAGAATATAATGCCCTGGTAAGAATCCTGAGACAAGGAGTTAACACAATGGCTCTTACAAGCCTGGCCTACGCTAAGTGAAGTAGAAATGCCAGAACTGTCATCAAGACAGTGGAGGGAGAAATCACAAAGCTCATGGAAGTAAGCTCACTAGAGAGGAAATTTAACCAAGGCCAGGAGACCATGCGGGGATAGGCAGGGGTGGGGTGGAGTGGAGGGGACTGGAGGAAAGGCACAGGGTCATGGAGATATTCAGTGCTGGCTCTTCTCTGCAGACTGGGGATGATGGTAGAAAACTCTGTTACAGAACTGGTCTCCCTGATAGCAATGGGCATGATAGAATCCCAAATACTAAGAGGCCAGACAGCAGCACTTCACTGTCAAGAGCAAGGTGGGTGCAACTGTCATAATTAGCGGCAAGGTCAGAATAGCAGTCAGGGGCCTGGTCCAAAGAGATCAAGGAAGATGGTTAACAGAATGGTGTTCCTTGGGGAAAGATAGATGGGCAGCCAACAAAAGTATTCCTTCATTTATGGAGCCAAAAACTGAAAAATCAAAAATGAATGATCAGGAGGCTGAAAGCAGCTGCCCCACTAAAAAAAAAAAATCCCTTGTCCAGTTTATGGACCTGAGACATTTTGCAGACCTGAAAGCCTCCGTCTGAAGGAAGGCCTAGGTTCCCATGAGGAAAGACCCTGTAACATCACAACAAATATATATAATAATGACTCCCTCTGTCTTTCTCCAGAGGGTCCTCCCAAATTTATACAAGTAACCATAAACTGGGGAAAAAGAAATACCCAGACATTTTGAGGCTTGTTAAATACACAGTCTGAGTCGATACTGCTACCCAGGGACACAAACATGGCCACCTTGTTAGAATAGAATTATACTAGGGATAGCTAAGAAAAGGCATCCCGGCCCAGGTCCAGATCACAATGAGTCTACTAGGTCCACAGACCCACCCAGTGGAATGTCCCTCTTGTCAAACGTGTGATTGGAAAGGCCATGTCTAGGCACTGGCAGGATCCCCACACTGGTTCTCTTGTCTATAGAGTAAGAGCCATCAGAATTGAGCAAGGCCGAGCAGAAGCTTCTGAAACCGTTTCTCCCACTTTCCTAGCCAAGATATTATGTCAAAACCAGTATGGCGTCCTGCTGGGGGTGGGAAGAGAATAGCAGAAAGACCTAAGAATAAACAGCTAGTGATCCCCATTGTATTCCCATTTAATCCACCAGTCTAGTCTCTTCAAAAACCAGATGGATCCTGGTGGATGACAGTGGACCACTGCAAAGTCATCCAAGTAGCACCTCAATTACACTGCTATCCCAGAGCACTAGCTGTGCTAGATCAGATTAACACAGCCTCAGGTACGTGATATGTGGCCACCAAGGTGGCAAATCCATTATTTTCCATCCAATGAGGAAGAAAAATCAGAAGCTGTTTGCATCCACATAGAACAAATAGCAGGACACATTTATGGTTTTTGTTCAGTGCTATGTTAATCCCCCTACTCTCAGTTACAGTCTGAAGGTCCCTGGACTCTCTGGACATTGTGCAGGACACCACATTTGTCTTTTATCTCAAAAGACCAATCTTGTTCATTGGGCCAGCTGAGCAAGAGGGGCAAGTATGCTGGACACTGAGTCAGATACATGTACCCAGAGGGAACTAGATAAACCCTCCAAAGATTCAGGGGCCTACCGTATCAGGGAAGTATTTAGGGATCCAGAAGTCTGAGATACTCTCGCCAAAGGAAAGAACTAATTATTGGGCCAGGTGCAGTGACTCAAGCTTGTAGTCCCAGCACTTTTGGAGGCTGAGGTGGGAGGATCGCTTGGGCCCAGGAGTTTGAGACCAGACTGGGCAACATAGTGAGACCCCCACCTCTAAAAAATGAAATTTTAAAAAATTAGCCAGGCATGGTGGCATGCACCTGTAGTCCCAGCTACTCAGGAGGCTGAGGTAGGAGGACCACTTGAGCCTCAGAGTTCAAGACCAGACTAGGCAACAGAATGAGACTCTGTTTCTACATAAAATTTTTAAAAATTAGCCCAGTGTGGTGGCATGCACCTGTTGTATTAGCTACTCAGGAGGCTGAGATAGGAGGATCACTTGAGGCTGGGAGGTCCAGGCTGCAGTGAACCATGATTGTTCCACTGCACTTCACCCTGGTTGACAGAGTGTCAGTCTCTCCCTCTCAATCTCTCTGTCTCTCTCTCTTGCTTGCTCAACAAAAAAAGAAAAGAGAACTAACTATTGCATCTTGCACCTCCCAACACTAAGAAGACCACTTCAGGTTCCCGAAGCAGCATATTTCATACTTGGGAATACTGTTCTCACCCATTTACTGATTGACACAGAAAGCTGCTAGCTTTGCGTAGATCCCAAGGCAGAAAAGGTCTTTGTAGCAGGTCCAGGCTGCAGCACAAGCAGCCCTAACAATTCATCCATATGACCCAGCAGACCCTATGGTACTAGAGGAATCTGGTGGGAAAAAAACACCATGTGGAGTTTGTGTCAAGCTTGAATAGGACAATCACAACACAGACCCTAGGGTTCTGGAGCAAGGCCATGCCATCTGCAGCAGAGAACTAGATGCTGCTCGAAAGGCAGCACTTAATGTGCTTCTGAGCCCCGGAGGAGACGAAGTGTGGACTCCCACTCACCAGGGCGGATCTAACTTCTCACATTGCTGAACGTCCAACCTGCCAGCAACAAAGACCAGAGCTGAGTTTCCATATGACACCAACCCTCGAGGGATGCAACCAGCCACTTGGAGACAAGTTGATTACATTTGAACATCTTCAACCCCAGAAAGGAAGTGTTTTATCTTGACTGTAATCTACACCTATTCTGGTATGGTTTACCTGTCCTGCCCAAAGAGCCTTAGCCAGCACCACTGTCTGTCTGGGGTTTACAGTGTTTGATCCACTGACGCAGATCCTATGTAACATCACCTCAAACCAAGGAAACTGCATGACAGCAAAGGAAAGGTAGCAGTGGTCACATGACTATGGGGCCTCTCACAGACCGAATCACTCAGAAGCTACCAGCCTGATGGAGCAATGGAATGGCCTGAAGGCTCAGGTGAGGGGGCCAGCCTGGAGATGATCCCCTGCAGGACAGGGTACCATGTTCCAGGAAGGAACCTAACAAACCCAAAGGAACAATCTAAACGAACGATCATTACATGGTGCTGTGACTCAATAGGTAGAATACAGGGTCTGAGAACCAAGGGCTAGAGGTCAGAATGGCTCCACTCAGGATCACTCCCAGTGACCCACTTGGAGAATTCATGCTTCTCATCCTTGCAGCTTTAGGTTATGGTAGGTCTAGAGACATTGTCCCAAAAGAACTGTCATCGTGGAACTATTTTATGCCTGCACTGTCCAATGCACAAATTACCTGTGGGTACTGAGCACTTGAAATGTGGTTAGTATGAGTGGATAACTGAATTTTTATTTGTTTTTTCATAGATGGGGTCTTGCTATGTTGCCCAGACTGGTCAGACCTCAAGTGATCCTCTGGCCTCAGCCTCCCAAGTAGCTGGGATTACAGGCATGAGCCACTGTGTCTGGCTTATTTAAATTTAAGTAGTTACTCATGGCTAGTAGCTACTATATTGGACAGCACAGGTCTAGAGGGCCTGAGCTCCAGAGGGGGAAGGCTTTCCATGTGAGACAATGGTAAAAGTACCATTAATCTTTCAGCTACAGAGACCACCTGGTTACTTCAGGCCCCTTGTGCCAAGAACCCAGCAGACCAGAAGAGGAGCCACTGCCCTGGTAGGGGTAACTGATCCTGGTCATCAAGAGGGGCAGGGCTGCTCTTAGGTGATGGGGGCCTGGAAGACTGCGTTTGGTGCCCAGGTGATCCACTGGGATAGTGCTCCATGGTCCTTTGCCCAATTTTGACAAGTAAATAGACAGTGCAGCAGTCATGGTCTGGCAAGAACACAAGAATGCAGGATCAGGGGCTCAAGGTCCTCAGGAATGAGGGTCTGGCTCAGCCTACCCAGTAAGCCACTTAGATCAGCAGAGATGCTGGGGAATACAGAACAGAGCAAAGGAGAGAGATGATGGGTCTCAGCTGTTTCCCAAGGCCCACTGTAGCGGTGGGGGCTGTGGTTTGTCCCTCTAACTTCCTCTTGTAAGCTTCCTAGGAAAACAAATCACAGAATTCTGGAGAAGTCATGCCAGAGGGGTGAACTTACTAAACACAGAAAGTGGATGCCAGCAGCAGGCGCGCTGTGTGGGATGGGGCTGCCATCCACTGCCCAGGTCCTCCCTTCCCCTTCAGAAGCTGGGCACTGCTTCCCCAGCTGTAGGGAGTGCTGGCTGCTGACCAGAAGCCACCCTCGGCCAAGTGAGCTGCATTACCCACATTTATGTCCCCTCCCCAGGGGCAGCCCACATCCAGCAACTATTTGACATAGGGGTAGAAAGACCCAACACCCTTGCCTTGATTCAGGACAAATCTGAAGGGCTCTCCCAGCTTCAGGGCTCCCTGCAGCATCAGCTGAGGCCTCTGCTGCAACTGTGTGCGGTGTGGCAGTTCAATCTCTCTGTGCCCAATCCTGCTTCCCTCTCTCCCTTACAGGTACTGTTCCGGAGAATAGCCCTGCAAAATAAAGCTCCTGCACGCGCATCTGTTTGGAGCCAGTTTCCCGAGAAATCTGACCTGTGTTGTAAATATCTGCCTTGGTTATTGCTTATAGATATAGTGGATACTGTGGGGCTCCACCTCAATCTGTTTTGCTGGGACAATATGCCTGTCCCCCGAGCTGCTAGGAATATCGGCTGCTGACAGTGAACAACTGAGTCCTTTACTGGAACTTGTCCTCAGTGTCATGGAGCTGCCTCATCCCAGGGGGCAGCCCAGGGCCAGTGACTGGCTGATGCAGGAAAACAAAGGCCCAGTCCCACTGCCTCAATTTGGGACCGCCCTAAAGGGCCATTACAGCTCCAGAGATCTCCCTGGGATCAGCAACAGCGTCAGTTGAAACCACAGTGGTGGTCCATCTCTGCCTCTGCCCCCTTCCTCCTACCGTCCTCTTTTGGCCACAGTGGACTTTCCCATGCACTCCCCAATAAACCTTTTGCAGGCAATTCTCCATGTCAGAGTCTTTTTCCTGGGATCCCAACTTAACATAACAGTGGCTTTGATTTTCAGACATTTTTACATTTTGTATTCAAATTTACCAGTCTTTGTTTTTGTGGTTGCTGCCCCTTGGTATCATGCTTAGCAAGCCCTACAGCGTGCCCTGGTTATTTCAGTAGCCACTTCTACTGTTTTATGGGTTTTTTCACACTGAAATATTAAAGCTGGAAATGATTTTGCTGTAAAAATTGGAGGGTGGGGGCCGGGCGCGGTGGCTCACGCTTGTAATCCCAGCACTTTGGGAGGCCGAGGCGGGTGGATCACGAGGTCAGGAGATCGAGACCACGGTGAAACCCCGTCTCTACTAAAAATACAAAAAAAATTAGCCGGGCGTGGTGGCGGGCGCCTGTAGTCCCAGCTACTCGGAGAGGCTGAGGCAGGAGAATGGCGTGAACCTAGGAGGTGGAGCTTGCAGTGAGCCGAGATTGCGCCACTGCACTCCAGCCTGGGCGACAGAGCGAGACTCCGTCTCAAAAAAAAAAAAAAAAATTGGAGGGTGGGGAGTAGAAAGCTAACATTTTAACTTTTTAAATTCCTTTTTTATTGTGGTAAAATACACATAACATAAAATTGACCGTTTTAGCCATTTTGAAATGTACAGTTCAGCAGCTTTAAGTAAATTTACATTGTTGCACAGCCACCACCACCATCCATCTCTACAACTTTTTCATCACCCCCAGCTAAGGCTCTATACCCATTAAACACTGACTCCCAATTCTCCCTCCTTCTCTGCAGCCCCTAATAACCACCATTCTATTTTCTAAGAATCGGTCTTCTCCAGGAACTGCACATAATTGGAATCATAGAATATTTGTCTTTTTCTGTCTTCTGTATTACACTTAGCAGTATGTCCTCAAGGCTCATCCATGTTGTAGCAGATGTCTGAATTTCCTTCCCCTTTCAGGGTAAATTATATTCCAGTGTGTGTGTGTGTGTGTGTGTGTGTGTGTGTGTGTGTGTACACTAAATTTTGTTTATCCTTTCATCTGTCAATGAACACTTAGGTTGATTCCCCTTTCAGCTATTGTGAATAATGCTGCTATGAACATCGGTGTACAGATATCTGTTTGAGTCCCTGCTTTGAATTATTTTGAGTGTCCTTCCAGAAGTGGAATTACTGGATTAAATGGTAATTCTATGTTTAATCTTTTGAGGAGCTGCCCTGTTGTTTTCCACGGTGGCTGTACCATTTTACCACCAGCAATACAGAAAGGTGCATTTTCTTCACATCCTCACCAATACTTGTCATTTTGTTTGCTTCTGTGGTGTTTTTTTGTTTTTTAATAAAAGCCATCCTAATGGGTGTAAAGTGGTGACTCGTGGTTTTGATTTGCATTTCCCTAAAGGTTGGTGACCTTGACCATCTTTGCATGTGCTTAATGGCCATTCATTTGTCTTCTTTGGAGAAATGTCTATGCAAGTCCTTTGCTCATTTTAATTAGGTTGTTCTAACATTCAAACTTTTTAAATGTAACCAGTCATCCTCAATGCCTTTTGTTGATAAAGTCAGTTTTTCTCAATCATTTCACATTCTAATTTATTATATATTAAATTATTGTATTTATTCAGGCACGCTTCTAGAGTTTCTAGTCTGTTCCACTGACTGGCTCTTTTTGGTTTTAGAGCACAATGTTTTAATTAACATAGCTTTATAAGTCATCCTATTAGCTGTTGTTTTGTTTTGCTTTATGTTGCTTCAAATCATTTTAGGAAAATGGCAGAACATTAATACCATAAGTCTTAAGACCTAGGATGCTATTGATTCATCGTTCCACAAATACATGTAGAGGACTATTGCTGGGATTGAGGATGCAGAACAGACTAGGGGCAGGGGCTGGAGGCTGGCACAGTCAATGGGGCATGTACATGCAGGAAACCAGAAGCACATATCATGAGGAATCTAGTCCAAGGAGTCAGGAAAGGCCTCCTTGAGGAGGTAATGTTTGAGCTGGAATCTTAACAAGGTAGAACCAGGAGAACGAAGCAAGCGACCAGGGTGGGGGTGGGAGGATGCAGCCAGGCAAAGGGCAGAATGCCAGCAAGCCACGTGTGCAGTCTCCAGATGAGATGGGACTAGGGAAGGATGAGGGCCAGGCAGAAGGGCCAGCCAAAGGACTGTGGACTTTCTGCTAGGAACAGTAGGCCATGGAAAGCTTTTAAAAAATAAACAGGTTTATTGAGATATAATTCACATATATAAATTACCCCTTCAAAGTGTACAATTCAATGCTTTCTAGTATATTCACACATATGCACAACCATCACCATAGTCAATTTTAGAACATTTTCATCACCTCAAAAAAAAAAAAACCCAAATACTATGTAACATCCATTATAATGGCTACTGCCAAAAAAAAGTCCAGAAAATAACAAGTGTTGATGAGGACATAGAGAAATTGGAACCCCTGGGCACTGTTGATGGGAATGTAAAATGATACAGATGCTATGGAAAACAATATGGCAGTTCCCCCAAGAAAAATTACCATATGGTCCAGCAATTCTACTTCTGCATATATACCCGCAAGAATGGAAAGCAAGATCCCAAACAGAAATTTGTGTGTTCATGTTCATAGCAGCATTATTCAGAATAGCTGAAATGTGGAAGCAGCTCACATGTCTGTCGACAGATGAGTGAATAGCAAAATAGAGTGTATACATACAAGAGAATATTATTCAGCTTAAAAAGGAAAGAAATTCTGACATATGCTACAACATGGATGAAACTTGAGGGCATTGTATTAAATGAAAGAAGTCAGTCACAAAAAGACAAATAGTGTATGATTCTACTCATCTGAGGTACCTGGAGTAGTCAATATTGTAGAGACAGAAAGTAGAATGGTGGTTGCCAAGGCTAGAGGGTGGGAAGAATAATGAGTTATGGTTTAATGGATACAGAGTTTCAGTTTTACAAGATGGAAAGAGTTATGGAGATGGGTGGTGGTGATGACTGTACAACATTATGGATGCATTCAATACCACTGAACTGTACATACACTTAAAATGGCTAAGAAGGTAAGTTTGATGTTATGTGTATTTTACCATGATTAAAAAAATTGAAAATGCAACCTAAATATACCCAGACCTATTTTTTAAAAGACACCAATAAACAGACATCATCTTGCTTTCATTAAAAAGAAAAACAGGAAAATAATCCCATACCTTTAGCAACCACCCCCTATTTCCCAATCTCTGCCAACCTCTATGCAACTACTAATCTACTTTCTGTCTATGTGTTTGCCTATTCTGGACATTTCACACGAATGGAATCCCACAGGATCTTTTGTGACTGGCTTCTTCTTTCACTTATCTTAATGTTTTCAAGGTCCATCCATGTTGTAGCATGCATCAGTACTCCATTCTTCTTTATGGGCAAGCAGTATTCTATTTTATAGATCTACCACATTTTGTTTGTCCATTCATCAGTTGATGGACATTTAGATTCTTTCCACCTTATTGGCTATTCTAAATAATGCTGCTATAAGCATCAATGTACAAGTGTTTAGGTAGACATATGCTTTCATTTCTCTGGGGTACATACCTAGGAGTGGAACTGCTGGGTCATATGGTGACTCTATGTTTAATCATTTAAGCGACTGCCAGACTGTCTTCCAAAGACCATTTACATTCCCACGTGCAATGAACAATGGTTCCAGTGTCTCTACATCCTCACTAGCACTTGTTATGATCTGACTTTGGATTTTAGCCATCCTAGTGGGTATGAAGTGATATGTCATTGTGGTTTTGACCTGCATTTGCCTGATCAAGGAAGGCTTTTAAATGGGGGCCTGATACAATCAGACTTTTGAACAGTTCACTCTGGAGAAAGAATCTGAGGACAGCAAGAAGTCCATGAAGTTGTGGTTAAGAGGCCACCATTGTTGTCTCAAGATGATGTTAGCTTGGACTGTGATGGAAGAGATGGTAAAAAGCAGAGAGTTGGAGAACTAGCAGATAAAACCTACAAGGTCTGGAGATCACTGGGTGGGGGCATGAAGGAGGTATCAAAGGTTTCTTGTTTGTAGAACTGAGTGGATGATGGTGCTCTCACCAAGAGAACCCAGAAATATAATTTTTAATTGTGATGAAAAAATACATAATATAAAATTTACCATCTTAACCTTTTTAAAATGCACAGTTCAGTAGTGTTATGTATATTCGCAATGTTGTGCAACCAATTTCCAGAATTTTTTATCTTTGCAAAACTGAAACTTTACACCCATTAAAAAAACAACTCCCTATTTCCCCTCTCCCCCAGCCCTGGTGACCACCATTCCACTTCCTGTCTCTGTGAATGTGACTACTCAGGATATCTCATGTAAGTGAAGTCAGACAGTATTTGTCTTTTTGTAACTGGCTCGTTTCACTTAGCATGATATCCTCAAGGTTCATCCATGTTGTAGCATGTGTCAGAACTTCTCTTTTAAGTGAGAACACAGAAATATTTTTTACTGACCAGCAAAAAGCATAGGTTTATTCAAACCACTTTCTTCTTCAATACTATACTCAAAGTTTGAATCTAAGCCTTCTTCAGATTCAGATTCTCAGGGTTCGTCTGAGTCAGTGCCTGTCTTGGCCAGGTGGGCACAGCTTTCTGCTGAAACCCTGCTGTTTGTGAACCAAACTGCAAGACCTTGAACCCCTCAGCATCTTTTAAATGAACAGAATAATTCTCAGGCAAACCCAAGGATAAAGGAGATAAGGGCCTTTCATCTGAATTTCCTAGTTGGTTATTTGCTGTTTCACTTTTCTTTAATTAAATTATCTGCTGATGGAAACTAGACAGTTTATCTCGAAAGTCTGTCCAAAGCTTTTAATAATTTCAGGCACTTGATATTCCTTCATGACACAAAAGTTGGTCACAGCCACCTCCCTTAACTCTGAAAATTTTATGATCTATTCTGGGAGATTTGGCAATTTCAACTGCCTTTAATCATCTCGGCTGGCACATGACAGGCAATCTTCTACATTCACAATAATTGTATTACTTCATTATAGTGTCATCTTTTAAAACACATAATAAGCGATCATTTAGGAATCCAAATGTAAGTTAAAATTCAAGTGACTGTAAGGTCTCCAATGAAATAAGTGACCATAGCAACTGAGGTGGGGAATAGATGAAACCCCATGTACACAGAGACGGTGACAATGTCCACAAGAACTTATTCCTTTGTCCTCTGGCAAGATACATCCTGGTTTCAGAAACATTAAAATGTCCAGGGAAGATGTGCATCTTAGAATCAAGAAGGCCTGGTGCATATAGAGAGGCAAAAGGAATATAAGGTTTATGTACAGCCGCAGAAAGTGCCAGCTGGCACCAAGAAAATAAAACAGCAAAATAGATAATCGCCTCGTGCAGCACTTTTTATACCAAGAGTCATAGTGCATGGAGGGGAAAATGCTACATGTGCAGAGGACAACTGATGAGGACTGAGATGAAGATCTTGAGTCATCAATAAAAGATTGAATTAAAATCACAGTATCTTAGAAGGTGGAATGTTAACAGGACTTATCTCTGAGAGGAATAGATGAAGGAAGAAAATTATTGTAAGTATTTTCTTGGTTTTTCTTCTACCATGAATATGTACAAGAAAACGTTTTCTAAGTTGAAAAAAAAACAGGGAATAAAAAAATTTTAGAAAGATATACAGGATGGCCAATATTCTAAAAGAAAACACTTTTGGTGTTTAAATGTGAAAACTTTAGGTCCCTGAAAATAAGCACCCAAGTACAATTGATGCCCTAAAGATCCTGAATAAACGGGGCATAACGGAACATGGAAAGCCTTGCATAATTGCCACTATCACTTTGGTTTTCCTATAAAGCACTGTTCAACACACAAGCCCTTGTTTAACTTACGCTCACTGCTAACACTTCAGCTGCTGCCTCTGAAGGTCACGAGGAGCCTTGTTGAGGAGGAGATAAATGATAATGGTTTTTTTAAGGGCAAAGCCTCGTTTGAGGCCCATCAGTCACTGCAAATCCTGTCCACACACCCCACATCAATCCTCTAGGGAGGGAGCAACGGTTTATAAACTTTGCTTAACAGTTAGAGACTCCCTCCTCCAGCCTTGCACAGTTCAGGCTGTGTGGTCATTTCTGTCTCCATCATCATCTAGAGAGGGAACAGGGGGGTTTTATAAACTTCCCTTGGCAGTCCTCTACTCTACTGCCCAGGATGGTGCCTGGAACACAAAAAGAGCCTAAGATAGAGTAGCTAAATGGCATGGAAATCCAAGCTTCCACAGGATTCCCATGTCCAGATTCAGTTAAGTTGCTTGTTCTTACAAGTGACTTCACTAAATCCATCCACACAGCCCAGGAATCACAGTGGTGTCATCAACATTACTCTGAACAAACAGATCCCACCCAATCACGAAAGCCAGGAATGCCACGTGAACATCTGGGGGTGCCATAGGATCCTTCACCTTGTCCATTTTCACTTCTAAGTGCTGGCTCCTGGTCTAGGGGCCCTGAGTGCTGGGTGCCTGGGTGGGCAGTGAGGGTTGAGGGTGGGGGAAGAGGCAGAAATAGGTAAGAAAAAATCCCCATCGCAGGACCTTTTGTGTTCCAGGCACTGCAGGAGTCCAGTGTAGCAGACGGCAGGGCGGCACCTGGCATTGCACGCACCTACAGTACAGGACTTGGGTGTGATGGATAAAAGAGGTGAGATGCCCACATGGGAGAGTCCATGACAGATGAGACAAGAAGAGAGGCTACAAGGTGGCGACCCAGCATGGAGGGGCCAAACTGCCAGCCCTTAGCTGGGTCTCAGAGCTGAAGAGATGTCAGTACTCCTGCTGTGAACAGGGCTCATGGAGGATAAGGGAGACCCTGAGACTGGAAGGTTCGAGGCCATGGAAGAGGCTGTGCATGTGAGCCATCCACAGTGGCATTGTGGAGGGGACAGTGTGAAAGCTTCATTTCTCTCTACACCCTCTTCTCTTTCTGCCTCCCTAGGCTTCAGTGGCAAGAGTCCCAAGGACTAGTTTGGAAGCAATCCCCACATCTTAAAGTGAAAGTTCAGCTGGCCAGGCTCTCCCCTCTCGCAAAGCTGGAAACTGAGGTTCACAGGAAGCATGTGTCTTCCCCAGGCCTCTTAGAGGGTCTAGGGCAGAGGATGGAACCTGGGGGCTCTGACTCAGAGGGAAGGGCCTTTTCTAGTTCCCACACCAGGTCAAACACATGGAGAGTGAACGCAGATATGTTTTCACCTGCTATGAACTGGGAACCAGGTGGCAACTTCCCAGCAAGCACAGCAGGATGGCAATGGTGCTTCGGTCACTGACCAAGGCAGGAGCTGCCAGGGATGGAAGAGGCTTGAAGGAGGGGGAACCAGAGGAAGGCAGGCCAGGCGAACGGCTGTGGCAGGTGCACTAACCACAGTGACGAGGCCTGGGCCAGTTCCATGAGCAGTGAGGCTATGAAGAAAGGCTAGGAGTGAACACCATGAGATCTGGAAATGTGAAGGGAGTCAGCGGACACAGGGGAGGGCCAAAGAAAAGGAGTGGGTAGAGATGACGCCAAAGCCCTCAGCTTGTGTGACCAGAATGAAGACAGTTCTGGAAAACTAGGAGAATAAGCCACATTTGCGGCCTCAGATAATGGGCTCAGTTTTAGCTGTGTAGGGCTATGTGTCTATTCTGAAGGTGGGAGTGGGTGAGTGGAATCCAGGAAGGTTGTGAAATTAACAGTAACAAGTGTGGACAGCTAATCTGCCCTAGGGGCTTCCTCTTCATTTCCCTTGCACCAGATTGAGAGTCTATACACTTAAAGGTCAGCACTGCATATCTGCCACCTTTTGCTTTCTATAAAGAGATACTGGTTGAACCAATAAAGTTCCGGGTGGTATGGAGGAAGGCAGGCAATACCTCAACAAATGTTGCTGTATTCAACATTTACTGAGCATCTGTGTGGCAGGCATTAAGAAGACACTCCTCTGACATCCTTTCTCCCTTTCCTTCTTTTAGTAATAAAACCTCTTCTCACCTGTGATAGAATAAAGCACCCCCCCACCCACCCCCCACAAATATATCCATGTCCTAATGCCAGAAACCTGTGGATATGTTACCTTGCATGGCAAAAGGGACTCTGCATATGTGACTAAGAATTTTGAGATGGGGAGATTATCCTAGACCCAGATAGGTTTGATGTAATCACAAGGGTTCTTATAAGCGGGAGGCTGGAAATCAGAGTGAATAGTAAGAGATGTGACAACAGAATCAAGAAGCTTGAGTGATGCAAGGAAGGGGTCATGTGCCAAGGAATGCAGGTGACCTCGAGAAGTTGAAAAAGGCAAGGAAATGAATTCTCCCCTCAAAGCCTCCAGGAGGAATCAGTCCTGACAAGCTTTTGACCTTAGCAAGACTCATTTTGGACTCCAGACCTCCAGAACTATAAGACAATAAATTTGTGTTGTTTTAAGCCATAAGTTTGTGGTAAATTTTTATAGCAACAATAGAAAATGAATATGCCACACCATTACCTAGCTAGAGGTTAAATGTAACCAGCTTCCTTTGCAGATAGGTATGACTATGTGACTAATTTCTGAAATGGGATTGAAAAGAAGTGACATGTACAACTTCTAGGCCATCTTCAGCTTTAGGACAAGTTGCTTGCTCTGGATTTCTGCAATTTTTTTTCCACTCTTTTCCCCTTCTGGTGAGCTAAAACACAGATGTGACAGGGACCCTATTGCAACTACATCAATGGGGACAAATCCTACAGCATGATAGGACAACAAGAGTTAAGGAACTTAGATCCCTGAATGACCTTGTGGAGCAGAGATGTCTGGACCAGCCATACTGTTGACTGAGGGAGAAATAAGTGTTCAACTTATTGAAGCCACTATATTTTTCAGCCTCTTTTTCACAGCAGCTTACCTGTAACCCAAACATACTGACTAAAGGAAGTCCCAATTTAGCTGGACAAACACAGAAACAGATCTTTACACTATTATAGGATGAATGCTTTGATACAGAGATGGGCAAGGTGCTCTGGGGGCACAGAATTCTCTTGTGATGCAACTGAAAGGATTCCAGACTGGGACCTGGGACCTCAGATGGCCATCCACTCAAGCTATGCCCTCAGCCTCAACCTCCCCTGCCTTACAGGCCGATGAAACAACAGTGGTAGCACTAAAGATGAAATAATCTTTTCGCACAGCCAAGAAGACTACTGCACTATTTGGAGCCCAACTGCGCTACCATTGCCCAAGTTTTACATCTGCAGCAGTTATTTTCAGTGCAGAAGATAGGTCTGGGCCACTTGCATGCCTCCAGACCCAGGCTCTTGACCAAAGGGACGTGTCTGGCAAACTGCACACTGGCCAGCCCCCAGACAGCTGAAGGCTTGACCCAGACAGCAGTCAAGTCAAAAATGAAGAGTCCTGGTCATTGGCTTTTCACATATTAATAAGTGGAGGACACCTGAGACAGGTTTACAACATCTTATAGGCATTCAAGCAGTTTTGCCGATTTTTCAGAATTTCTTTTCTAGTTCTCATGGTGGTTGTTGGCTATGTTTTCTCTCTTTAGATCTCGTTCATTTTCAGCCAATTGTGCCTGCTCTGCCAAAAAAATTTTAAGAAATGAACCAAAAATACCTAAAAGCAGAGTTTGGAAAATGGCCCTTAGATAAGTCAAATCATATCATTTCCCTGCTCAAAGTCCTCAAATGTCTCATGGCCAGAAATCCCTATGGGATCATCCCTTCCCCATCTTGAACTTGATCCTGCCCCTACTCCATCACTCTGCTCCAGTCCTACGGGCCTTCTTATTGTTCTCAAACTCCTCAAGTACACTGGCCTCAGGGCCTGCAGTGGCTCTCCCTCCAGCCTCGACCTTCACAGGGCTCTCTCTCTCTCCTCCCATCCAATCTCTGCTCCAGCGCCATCTCAGAGAGGCCTTCTCTGGACACCAGTTTCAAACAGAAATCACCCACCCCTAAATCATTAGGGCCTGACTGTTCTTTGTTTTTGTTTTTTTTCCTAATGCCATCACCACTTAACGTGTTACCTACCTAGCTAGCTATCTAAGATGTATTTATTTTTGCATTGTCTGTCTCTTTTATTAGCATGCAAGCTCTCTGGATGGAACTCTCATTTTGTTCATTGATGTACCCTCCATCATCCCCCACTGCCTACAACCTATAATAGATGGTTGATATTTGTTGAATAAATGAAGAGTGCACCAGAATTACCAATACATGGAAATCCAGTAGTAGGGAGTACTGATTTTTCTTTTTGCCAACTCATTATTTTGGACCTAATTTTCACCTTGATCATATTGTTTTCAACCTGCTTTAGAACAACTTGTTTCCAGCCAAAACAACTGGTACCATCCTGGGGACACTACCAACCACTGCCAGCTCTAACCACTGGCACTCTAACCACTTATTTACTTAGAAAGCAAGTCCAATTTCCCAAACAAATAGCATGCGCCCCAACGCGGCGGCACCTTTCCTGCGAGGTGCTTCGCTGGAAAGCCTGCCCCTGCTGGCAGCTGGCAGAATCATGAGGTTGGTAATACAGGAGCACAGCAAGGCTGTAATTCGCACTTGACAAGCACTTTATGGCCCGCAATTTAAATGTCTATGGCATTGTAATTCAGTTCCTCGTTGAGGCAAACATGATACTAACCTCATCTGAAAAACGGGATGAAATGAAATGTCTCCTCACATTTATGGCCTCCTAATTAGTGCATATGGGGAGGTGAAGCTCCCCGGCCATCCCACCTCCAGATTTTCAGAGTGCTTTCTCTTTCACATCCTCCTAAAATTCATGCCAGTGACTGAGCCTGCACCCATGGGCTCCAATACATGTTGACTGAGTACCTACTGCAGGGAAGACTCATAATTTCATATGCTTGTTTCTCTGTAAGGCTTCTATACAGTTGGGAATGAATGACTGTCTATGATGGTCTTGAGGACAGTTCTTGACTTCAAGATGTTTATGGTCCACCTGCCTGCAGAAATAATTCTGAAATGCAAATCATTTGTATGGAAGAGGCTGAAAAAGCATTTAATAAAATTCAGCCCTCATTTCTGATTTTGAACAAAACCCTCTTAGCAAGTGGGAAAGAGGATACCTCCAGGACATGACAAAGTCTGCTGCAAATAGCCAGTACCCCAAGCAATAGGCAAACAGCAATCATTCCATCAAACTCAGGATGTAGACAAGAATGTGGATGCTCATGACTTCTTCCCAGTCCAGTCCCTAAAGATGACGACAATTCAATCCATGGACAAAGAGGCAAGATTAAAATATTGGAAAGGACAAGGCAGAAGTATTGCTACTTGCATACAATATGACTGTCTTCCTGGAAAAACCCACGGAAACCTGTGAGAAACCACAGGACCAATGAGAATGCTCTATAAGGCAGCTGACTAGGAAAGTGATATTCACAAATCCAAGTTTTCTACGCACCAGCAATAGTTAATTAGAAAATACCTGTGGAGAAGAGAAGCCACTATAATAGCAAAAGAATATCACTCACAATAGTGACAAAGATTAAAACACTGAGTAATTAACTTAATGAAACAAGTAGAATTTCTATGAAAAGGGCTGTAATGATTGGAGCTGCTCAAGAATGTTTGTTGAATGGACGGGATAGGCTTCAGGACACACTATCCCCAAATCTGGCACCTTGGCATTTGAGAAAACAGCAGTAGCAGGAAGGCCACTCTCACCTTCCTCACACCCTTTTGCCCTGGAGCAGGTCATAAAACCTAGGGAAGTCACTCTCTGAGCTTCTCCCGCCCTTTTCTCTTGAAGCAAGTCAGAAGACCCTCATCCAGAGGTGCCCTCTGTATATCAAGGGGAAAGGAACATCCTTATCTCTGAAGACACAGGAGCACAGAGGGGAATCTGAACAAACAGGCCTTGGCAAATTCCTCCCAGTTTATTACCATTAGATCACACTCCCTTTGTCCAATCAACTATCTCCACAACTATCCACTTTTTCATCAAACCTAAGCATAAAAATACACAAGTTTACCTGCATCTTTGGGCCTTTGTTTCCTTATGAAAGCTCCTGTGTCATGTAAAACTTATATTAAATACATTTGTATATTTCCTCTTTTCTCTTTAATCTATCTTTTGTCATAGGGGCCTAAGCCATGAACCTAGCAATGAGTGAGGGAAAAAACATCTTTTCTTGTACTACAAATGAATAACTACGATTTTCTTCCAGAGGGATATGAAAGAGGTAAGAATAAAAGAAAAGATGTACCTTGCTTCCGAATGTGAAGACTCAATACTGCAAAAAAAAATTTTTTCTCCTTTAATCAATTTCTAAGTTCACCAAATTCCAACCAAAATACTAATTCTATTATTATTATTTTATTTATTTATTTTTTTGAGACAGAGTCTCTTTCTGTCATCCAGGCTGGAGTGCAGTGGCACGATCTTGGCTCACTGCAAGCTCTGCCTCCCAGGTTCATGCCATTCTCCTGCCTCAGCCTCCCGAGTAGCTGGGACGACAGGCGCCCACCACCATGCCTGGCTAATTTTCTTTGTATTTTTTAGTAGAGACGGGGTTTCACCATGTTAGCCAGGATGGTCTCGATCTCCTGACCTCGTGATCTGCCCACCTCGGCCTCCCAAAGCGCTGGGATTACAGGAATAAACCACTGTGCCCGGCCTCTATTATTATTTTTAGAACTCAACAAAATGGTTCTAAAGTTCTAGCATAAGAATAAACAGGTGAGAACAGTTAAGACAATCCTTGCAAAGAGAAGGTTCATTATGGAGGAGACTTCCCTTATGAGATATTAAAGTATAATATAAATGTAAGATGACTTAAATACCAGGACACTGACCCAGAAAGCATCAGACATACCTATGAAATAGAAGTTCAGAAACAGACCAACTCTATACAGTGTGTCATTTCAAGTAAGCAGAGAAATGAGTCATTCAACAAATGGTATTGGGGCACTGGATTAACCATTTGGAAAAATATGTATCATTAGAAGTTTACTTTATAAAAATAGATTCCAAACATAGTAAAGAGTTAAATATTTAAAAATCAAACCATTACCGTAACCAAAAGGAGATCTAAGTGGGTTATTTATAAAGCCATAGAGTATTTGCAGGACTTTCTAAGCATGACACCAAAAGCAGAAACCACAAAGATATAAATCTACCTATGTGAAAATGTTTAAAACCCCTATATTGAGCCAGATGCGGTGGCTTATGCCTGTAATCCCAGCACTTTGTAATCCCACTTTGGGAGGCGGAGACAGTAGGATCACTTGACTTCAGGAGTTCAAGACCAGCCTGGCCAATATGGCGAAAACTCATCTCTACTAAAAATTAGCCAGGCATGGTGGCACGCACCTGTAGTCTGAGCTACTCGGAAGGCTGAGGCAGGAAAATCACTTGAACCTGGGAGGTGGAGGCTGCAATGAGCTGAGATTGCGCCACCTGCACTCCAGCCTGGGCAAGACAGGATAAGACTTTGTCTCAGAAAAAAAAAAAAAAAAAAAAACCCAAAACAAACAAAAAAACCATATATTGAAAAATAATGTAAAATTAAAGGCAAGTGAAAAAACTGGAAAAAATATTTACCACACACGAGATAGGAGACAGATTTTACCACCTTTTTTTTTTGTTTGTTTGTTTTGAGATAGAGTTTTGCTTTGTTGCCCAGGCTAAACTGCAGTGGCATGATCACAGCTCACCGCAATTTCTGCCTCCTGGGTTCAAGCAATTCTCATGCCTCAGCCTCCCAAGTAGCTGGGACTACAGGCACCAGCCACCATGCCCAGCTAATTTTTGTATTTTTAGTAGAGACATGGTTTCGCCATGTTGAACAGGCTGGTCTCAAACTTCTGACCTCAGGTGATCCACCCGCCTCGGCCTCCCAAAGTGCTGGGATAACAGGCATGAGCCACCACTGCACCTGGCCTGATTTTACCAATCTTAATACATAAAGCAGTTTCACAAATTAGCAAGAAAGAGCTACTCACATTTTAGAAAATAAGCAAGAGATACAAGTCAATTCACTAAAAATGAAAGGTTCATTAAACATTTAAATACATTCAACCTTTCTGATAAACAAAGAAATGCAAAATGAAAGTTTATCAACTGCCCAATTGACAGAGCTTTTGATTTTGTTGTTGTTGTTGTTGTTGAAATAATTCTCAGTCTTGTGCTTTAGGGAAGGGTCTACACACCCACTACTATCCAAGGACAGCTCAGCAGGAAATACAGTGTCGGATTCCAGTGCAGGTCCTGCGGTGGGCTCAGGGGGCTTCATCCCCTCTATGCCACTACCCAGCTCTGAGGTCTTGGGGAAGTTACTAAACCTCTCTCTTCCCCCCCACCAACCCCCGAGATGGAGTCTTGCTCTATCGCCCAGGCTAGAGTGCAATGGCACGATCTCAGCTCACTGAAACCTCCACCTCCCAGATTCAATCGATTCTCCTGTCTCAACCTCCCAAGTAGCTGAGATTACAGGCATGTGCCGCCATGCCCAGCTAATTTTTCTATTTTTAGTGGAGACCGGGTTTCACCATGTTGGTCAGGCTGGTCAGGTTGGTCTTGAACTCCTGACCTCAAATGATCTGCCCACTTCGGCCTACCAAAGTGCTGGGATTACAAGTGTGAGCCATTGCGCCCGGCCCAAGTTACTAAACCTCTCTAAGCCTCTGATGTTTTATCTTGAAGGAGGAATAACAGCTCCTACCTATGCTATGAAAATTAAACGAGATCATGCACGTAAAAGCCCACAGTAAGCTCTCTACAAATGTCCGAGATGACTACGTGTTAAAATACTTAAATTTTGCATCCCCTCTGGCCCAGCCAATGCTAGATTCTAAGAAACTAATCATGGAGATGTGCATCTGTTTTGTTTTGGGGCTGTATGCAGCAGCCTTGTTTAGAAGAGAAAAAAAAACCAACAACTAGAAACAACCTGCATGTTCAACAACAGAAAATTATCCAGGCGGGGCGCGGTGGCTCACGCCTGTAATCCCAGCACTTTGGGAGGCTGAGACGGGTGGATCACAAGGTCAGGAGATCGAGACCATCCTGGCTAACAGGGTGAAACCCCGCCTCTACTAAAAATACAAAAAAATTAGCCGGGCGTGGTGGCGGGCACCTGTAGTCCCAGCTACTCGGGAGGCTGAGGCAGGAGAATGGTGTGAACCCGGGAGGCGGAGCTTGCAGTGAGCTGAGATCGTGCCACTGCACTCCAGCCTGGGCGACAGAGTGAAACTCTGTCTCAAAAAAAAAAAAAAAAAAAAAAATTATCCATATAAATTATGGCCTAGTGGAATTTTGGGAAGCCATTTAAAAATATGAAGTAGAGACTCTGGCAGAGCCAGAAAGCTCTTCAAGATATACAGTAAAAGGAAAAAAGAAGAATGCATTTTACCACAGTAAAAAAAAAAAAAAAAAAATTGGTTGTTGGGGGTGGAACTCAAGTAACAGCAGCAGATGATCTGAAGTCTATTTTTTTTAAGTCTGATGAAATCACCATGGTATCAACAGTGATTGTTTTAGATAGTCAGGTTATGAGTGATTTGAATTTTCCTCTCTTTATTTGCATTTTCCAAATTTTCTACAATAAACAAATTACTTCTATAATAAGATAAAACACTACTAGTTATCTTTCTTAAAATGCAAACTCTCCAAATATGAAAATAGGAGTTTATTGTTAGGATGATTTTTCAGAAGATGCAAATGTCCTTGTAAGTATGCATTTCCCTTCCCAGCTGGGAAAGGTCCAACCATCAGTGGTGACGGATTCCATTGGCATGATATTGGCTATAATCCAAAGTCCAACCGAAACTGCTCATGATACCCAATGATATCTATCAATTCCTTGGTATATTCTGGAAAGGGGGCTTGTGATTCCAAGATAATGTATCTAACATCAAAACCAAATATTGTGCGATACTCTACAGTAACGTTTCTCAAAAGCAGAGCGAAAGCAACATCTATGGTAGAGATAAACTTTGCCCCATCCAAAGCTGCTCTCATTACAGATCTGTATTTCGTCAGCGCAATGGCCTCTGCTTGAATTCCCTGCCTCAAGGATGGAATTCTGGGCTTTCCTCAAGGCCAGCTGCTGCATCACCACCTCCTCCCAAAACTGCCCTGATCAAGGTAGAATGAAGCATTGACGTGATGGTTAATACTGAGTGTCAACTTGATTGGATTAAAGGATGCAAAGTATTGTTGGGTGTGTCTGTGGGGGTGTTGCCAAAGGAGATTAACATTTGAGTCAGTGAACTAGGAGTGGCAGACTCACCCTCAATCTGGGTGGGCACCATCTAATCAGCTGCCAGCAGGGCTAGGATAAAAGCAGGCAGAGGAACATGGAAGGACTATACTGGCTGAGTCTTCTGGCCTCCATCTGTCTCCCGTGCTGGATGCTTCCTGCCCTAGAACATCAGACTCCCAAGTTTTTCAGCTTTTGGACTTTAGGAACTACACCAGTGGTTTGCCAGGGGTTGTTAAGCCTTCGGCCACAGACCGAAAGCTGCACTGTTGGCTTCCCCACTTTTGAGGTTTGGGGACACGGACTAGCTTCCTTGCTCCTCAGCTTGCTGATGGCCTATTGTGGGACTTCACCTTGTGATCATGTGAGTCAATAGTCCTTAATAAACTCCCCTTCATATATACATCTATCCTATTAGTCCTGAACCCTCTAGAGTTCCCTAGAGAATTCTAATATACTTGTTAAATGAATAAGGGCATGAATGATGCTTCAAGCCCTCAATGCACACCTTCTGATTTAAATTATGAATTATTTCTTTCAGGTGTCTATCTCCCCACTAGAATATGAGCTCCAAATGGGCAGGTCTTCTGTTTCCACATTCTTGGATCTCTTCGTCCCATGACAAACAGTGTCTCCTTGATTAAACTATAGTTTTTGATTTTATTTATTTTATTTTTAAAGACAGGATCTCACTCTGTTGCCGAGGCTGGGGTGCAATGGCACTATCATAGCTCACTGTACTCTCAAAGTCCCGATCTCAAGAGATCCTCCTACGTCAGCCTCCCAAGTAGCTGGGACTACAGCCACATACCATCATGCCCAGCTGATTTTTTTTTTTTTTTTTTTTTTTTAAGAGATGCGGTCTCACTCTGTTGCTCAGGCTGTTCTCAAACTCCTGGCCTCAAGCAATCCTCCCACCTTGGACTCACAAAGTATCGGGATTACAGATATGAGCCACTGCACCTAGCCTTGACTAAACTTTAGTCAGCTCCTCTGATCCTCTTCCCAACAAAGCCTTGACCTTTGGGCTTCCATGTCTTTGCATCATCCAATTTTACCAAGACCTGTGTGAAGCTGTCCTAGCTAGACAAATTCCTCATCCCCCACCAGCTCCATGTGATGTCTGATCTCCCCAGCTGGCCTGCCTTCACCAAGAACCCTGTCTAGGTGGTTCAGCCAGAATTGTCCCTTACCCATTTCCTCATTAATAATTTCCCATCCTTCCCAACCTGCTCTTCGGGTATGGCTCGCCACTGGTCCACGCTGTATTCGGAACTGAGCCCAGTTCTATCTGCACTGGGGTCTCTTTTCCTCTATTGCAATAGTCCCTGGATAAAATCTGTTTTTTATTTTGTTTTGTTTTGTTTTTGAGATGGTGTCTTACTCTGTCACCCAGGCTAGAATGCAGTGGGGTTATCTTGGCTGACTGCAACCTCCACCTCCTGGGTTCAAGTGATTCTCCTGCCACAGCCTCTCGAGTAGCTGGGATTATAGGCATGCACCACCACACCCAGCTTAATTTTGTATTTTTAGTAGAGATGGGGTTTCATCATGTTGGCCAGGCTGGTCTCTAACTCCTGACCTCCAGGGTCCACCCATCTCGGCCTCCCAAAGTGCTGGGATTACAGGCCTGAGCCACTGTACTGGGCCTAAAATCTATTTTTACCTTTTTAACTTCTGTCTGGTTCTGGTTTTCTTTAACAGCCACAAACTCTGCCCTTTGTCCAGGGCTCCCAGCTCAGTCAGTGAAGGGTCCATCATCCACAGAGCTTTGGCTCCTTGCTTCCTCCGTCACCCCCACAACCCGTCAACCAAACACAAGGGTGTCCACGACAGCCCTCCAAGCTCTGCCTCTCCCCAGCCCTGTACCTCCAGCAGAGCCCAGACCACCCTCCCTCAGCAGAGTCAGTGCTTCTAAACAAACAAGACAAAGATCCTCCCTCAACATACTCTGATCTTCCCCCGCACTTTAACCTGGTTTCCTGCCCTGCCTCAACCCACAGCCTTCCTTGTCCTCTTGGCCCTCTCCTGCTGAGGGCTGTCAAAGAAGGCCAGATCTAGACAGTAGTTAAAGCAGTGAAAACAAATTTTATTCAGGATGTTATTGCAACTGGGGGCAAGAGACCTCAGTCTAGACATGGGCTCAGTTCCAAGCAGAATAAGGACATGTGGGGATTTACAGCCAAGGGGCAGGGTGGGAGGTCACGGATGGAACATTACTATGAGGAAATGTCAGGTGTTAAGGGGGGATTCTGGCTGAACCAACTGGACAGGATTCTTGCTGAAGTCAGACCAGGGAGATCAGACATCACCTGGGGCTGGTGAAGGATGAGGATTTTGATCAGGTATCAGGGGTGATCAGATATTGAGGGTGGGGAATTCTCACTCCACTGACTTAGCAGGATTCTTGCTAAAATTGGGTGATGCAAAGATGGACACAGAAGCCCAAAGGTCAGGGCCTAGTTGAGAAGAGGATCAGAGGAGCCTGACTAAAGTTTGGTCAAGGAGAGACTCTGTCGAGGCCAGAGGGCTGTTTCCTGCCCTGCTTATCTCGGGTCCTGCTCTGGGATCTGCTACCCCACCCCCTAGCCCCCGGTGTGTTCTCCAGCTCCCGACTCCGAGGCTGCCTACCTTGCAATAATTGGATTTCCCACAACCCGGTCTGGCACCATTCCACAGGTCCTTGGCACCACCCACACACAATGTAGAAAGCTTATTGGCTCCACAGGACAGGGGCAATGCTGGGGACCACCTACCAACGCCCAACACAGAGCCTGGCACACAGAGGTCTTGTAATAAACATCTGTAGGAAGGAGGGTGAAGGGGAGGGATCTAAGATGAATCCAAAGCCACCAATGGAAGTGTTTTCTCTCATCTCTGGGCATGTTCGATGGTCTCACTGGGATCACCTTCCCCAGTACATGCCCCAAAGGACACCCCTTCTCAGCAGACCTGGGGGCTCCAGCCTGCCAGGGTAGTCTGAATTTACATGAACACACACACTGAGCAGCAGACCTCAGCTCCCCTGCCCTCCAGAGATCATAATGAGTCACGGTCAACAAGGGCCTCTGCCTCTTTTCACACCTACTCCCTCTAAGGCTCATTGACTTTGTCTTGTCCTTAAGCAGCTGGTTTTCTGAAACCAAATGTCCAATGACGCAGTGAATCCTGAAAAAAGAATCTTGGAATCCTGGAGCAATGGGGTGAATGTAACAAGAGGAAATTTGTTTTTTGGCTCTGCCACCTCGAATATTAATCCTCCTATCTTGGCATCATCAGCAAAATTTGATCAGTATGACTTTTATGACCTATCCAAATCACTAATTTAAGAAAGAATATGTGGTTTCATACATATATATTATCTCCAGGCAAAGAACAGAGTCCCATGGACAACCACCACAGATTACTTGCAGATGAATATCTTTTGGGTTTGGAGTTTCAACAATTAACAGATGTGCCTAAGTAGACCATCTTTATCTCATTGAAAAATCATTAGATTTTGTCAAATATCTTCATGGAATTCACATTTGCTAGGACCTAGCTCCCTGATCTAATCAGTCTAGTAATTTTCTCAACAAAGAAAGAGTGGTCAGTCCTGAAGGCCTTGCTCTAAATGAACCCAGGGTGACCCCAGTGATCATCACCTCCTCTCTTAATTGTTCAAACCACCCTCTGAGCATCCACATTGGAATCACAGCTGGTTATAGTTTCCACCAACCTCCATATCACACTTGTGCAGGCCTCTGTGGACAGCTGGGAGGGGCGTTCCAGGGAAGGGTCCTGGCCAGGTGAGCCAGGCAACCCAAGGAGCACCCGCTGGTTCTAGAAAGGGAGAGTGCAAAGCACGATGGAGATGACAAGAAAGAGCCCGATCTCAGCCAGATATTGATGTTGCCCTCACTGTCTCAGAAAGAGAAAGCACGTTCAGGACAGATAAACCAAAGGCAAGGGCAAACTTCTGGAGGAGGTCACCACTATCATGAAGACTCCGGTTCTAGTCCCAGCCCTATGCCATCCCATTGTGTGGCTTTAGCAAGTCAAGCCTCTCTCCTTCTCTAGGCCTCAGTTTTCTCATGTGTAAAATGGAGATAACGATCAGATTATCTGTGGGAAGGCGGGCAACTGCACCAGTTGATTTCTTGAGGTCCCTTTGGAAGCCAGACACAAGACAGTGGTGTATAACGTTTAGGGATGTGGGCCCTGGAACCAGACTGCCTCAGTTTGAATCCCAGCTTACTAGACATGTAACTTTAGGCAGGTTATTGAACCTCTCTGTGCCTCACTTTTCTCATCTCAAAAATGGGGGCAATAAGAATGCTTACTTCATAGGACCTTGGTGAGAAGTAGATGATATACTACCTATAAAGTCCTTAGAAGAGGCTAAGACTGGGAAATGTGTTTGCTTTGACAATGCTGGCGGTGCTAATAGTAGGAGATGCTGCATTTTCGCTTAGACGAGCTCATGCCTGTGCCTAGTGCATGTAGACGATAAGCCAGGATTCCCACATTCCAGGTTTCTGAAGGATCTTATACAGCTCCAAACAAGAGGAGCTGGAATGCAGAAAGCAGCTTTTGCAGCTAGTAAAAAAGTCAGGATCGTCCTCTATCCCCGACGTCTCTTTGCCCAGCTTTTCTTCAAAAGAGTCAAAATGATAGGTTTTATGGCACGGTTATGTTCTTCCTAACACTATTATGTCAGTTATCATTACATATACCATACAAAGATCTGAACGCTTTTAAATTGGCTTCTTACACACATCCAAACCACACAAGAAACTCTTTTCAGGATTTATTTATTTGTTTTTTCAGGTGGGCCTTAAATCTACTCTGACATTCTGACTTCTGACTTCTGACTATAGAGAATGAAAGAATCCAACTGCCCATTTTCTTCCCTGCAAAGTGACTTCAAAACAAAAATAGATAGCTCAATCTTTCCATCTACTGCCCTATTTCCTCCTAAAACTGAAATGAGACCTATTTTAGTCCCCATTATCGCTGCAACACTGCTTCTTCTGCAGCTTCCATGATTTCCTCCTTCACATGTTCAGACACCTATCACAGCAGGGCTCTCATGGAAACACTCAGCAATCCCAGATATGCCTTTCTTGACTTTGGTCAAGGACTTTCCAGTGTCATTATCTAATTTAAGCATAAAATCACCCTGAGAGAGGTTGGAACAGGTGCCTTTCCCCAGTTTACAGGTGAAGAAACTGAGTCTCAGAGAACCCAAATTTCAGGAACCAGGACCAAGCCTTCCAAGATCCAACCCTGTATTCTGAACACATCCTTCCTTTCCCCTGGGCTCCCCCAAAGCCATTACAGCTCTCTTTTGCTAAACACCTAAAACTGATTTATTTTTGGCATAAATCCAATTTCATCTTTATACATCAGCTTCTTTATCAGTGGTTGTGAGAAAACCACTGTATTGCTCTGTTCAGAATCTCTTCCATCCAAATGTGTAGAGAAGGAATAGCCCGCTCTTGTCTGCCCAAAGAAGTCATGTTTGGCGGTAGCAAGGGGCTGGAACCTGGCAGGTCTCAGAAGGAAAGCCATTCTGCATCCCAGCTGGGAAACAAGACTGTGATCCTCTCAAGAGGGGATGATTAATCCCTAGAATCCAGAATGACAGTGGCCCCCAGAGCGCTGCTGTCCAAACCCAGGACCTAGCCCATCGGAGAATAAAGAAGAAACCCAACCCAGACCAGATATCCTGCCACACTCCGACAGAGACAGGTCCTAGGGACCAACACTGTGTGTGCACCTGCATCAAAAGGGCAACTTCCTCTGCAGCCAGACTGGCTGCCCATCAGCCTGAGGGACAGCATGGGGAAGTCAGCACCAGCCTTCTGCCCTGTGACTGCACAGCCAGGCCTGCCAACCTGGCCTCTCACTGCTGAGTTCCACGACAGTTATACTAGCACAGATCGCTGCTACTCACTGCTTCCCTTCATCAAGAAAGCCATTAAGAGAAACGTAAAGCTGATTGCATCTATTATGTCCACCTACAGACCCAACTTAGAGTAAGCTTTAAAATTCCTCCTGGGCCCTCTTCAAGACCCTGAGTCATTTTTCGATTGTTAAAATTAGAATGATCTCAGGGCAGACTCACTCCCAAATCTAAGTGATGTCAAACAAGGATGGGTCCCATTCCCATTCAGTGTTATCAGGCATCCGTGGAGTGTCTAGCTCCAGCTGGGGTGTTTGAGAATACATACTCTCATCCTAGCCTCATGGACAAACCCTGCAAGGCAGGTAAACTCATCTCCCTGTTGCACAGGGGGAATGACAGGCTCGATGAGTTACAGGGCTTGTCACCCCTAGGAAGTGACAAAGCCAGGGTTTAACTCCAAGTCAGCCTAATCCACCTTTCTTGCCCTGTGCCCTAGTCTTTGCAATGTCCCTGGAGGTGACCTTGCCCAGCTCTCAGGTGACTGGGGTTGTGTTCTCCAGCTTTGGCCAATAGGAAACTCTTTGCCGACAGCAAGGCTAGAAGCCAGGACCTTGCGGAGGCCCTCGGCGAGCACTGATTGATTAAAAAATGTGCTTTCAGACAATGCGGGCCCAAAGGTGACTGTTTCCCAGGCCGTTCAGCTCTCTGTCCACAGTGTCTCTTGCGGTCAGTCACCTATGTGCTGGCCACATCTGAATGGCTCAGCATTATCCCCTCAAAGTCCTACCTTCCAAGCTTTGCTCGCACAATTCCCTCCTCCCACAGGGTTCTTCCCACATCTTCTACCTCCTGTCCTTCAAGGCCAGCTCAAAGGTCGCTTGCAGTGAAAGGCCCTTCCAGGTTCCACCCTGTGAGAATTCAATTCACCACCTCCTCTTTGTGCTGCTGGAGTTCTTACTGGAGCCTCTGCTAAGAGATCTTCAAATCTTCCTCACAGCATTTTTGTATTTGACACTATTATGATGCTTACTATGTATCAGGCAGTGGCTGAAGTCTTCAGCAGTCACTGATAACGATCAGTTTTGGTAGCCATCCTATGAAGCAGGTACTATTATTAAAGCCCCATTGTACAGAGAGGAACACTGAGGCACAGGGAGATAAAGTGGCTTGCCCAAAACTAACACAGCTAGTAAGTGCTCTTACCAGGGTCACTTGCTTGCATGTGAGTGGCCTACATTGTCCTGTGAGCTCCCTAAGGGCAGAGGTCACACCTGAGTCAAGCTCGGATGGCCCAGGGCCTGGCAGGAGGCAGGTGCTCCAAGCTTGCTCCTGAATGGAACTCAACATCCAGCGTGAGGTCGCCTCCTCTGTGTGGCAAGCTGTGGTGGCTTGCAGTGTGGATATTAGTCCACCCAACATCCAGCCACTCTGAGCGCCTCCCTGGGTCACCTTTAGAGTCTTTCTTGAGGTGCTTAGGAGGATGAAATAGAAAGTGCATTCTCGTCCATGAAGCCAACAGTGTCTACACATACAGCTTACCATCTATAACCTTCCACTCCCTCCGGGGCTTGGCCTAAGGGCCTTCAGGAACAGCCATGATAGGTGACTCCCAGGAGTCTGGCTGGATCCCGGGACCCCAAACAGCAGGACCACAGACCCCATCTGGCTGGACTGTAGCATGCCCGGCAGCTGTGGGTGGTGCCAAGGGCACTGGGCTCCGAGTCAGGCCGACTTAGACTCGCTGCCTCGCCCCAGCTCACCATACAGAGCCACAGCTTCCCCAGGTATGAATGGGACTAAGGGCAAGAATTCTTCTTTTGTTGTTTAGTTGTTAAAATAATACCAACAATTAAACAATGAAAATTACAAATGCTGTGCAGTGCTAGAGTTGACTATTTCTTCCAAATGCCTCATTCAGTAACACCCTGGTAACAGAGGAACCATTTTATAAGAACTAAATGAGACACCAACTGCCCTTCAGACTTTACCGGGTCGATACAAATGACATATTCCTTGGAATGCTCAAAGAAGAGATGGGGGTAGGGCAGTCTGGGCTTTCTCTCGGCAACACTTGGCCCAGTTCTCCCTCAACCCCCGGCGTGGCCTATGTTGATAGATTAGCGGGTCTTCCTCACCCAGACACCTCAAGGTTCCTCAATCCCAGCCTCTAAGCCAGGCTTAGCTGCCACCCTCGGCTCCCTTCAGCTCTGTCTTGCTGCCATGGCCTCATCAGAAGCCTGAGGTCTCCACTGAAACCAGGATGAGGTCCTTCCCTCTGAGGAGGCCAATCTTGGGACAGAGGCCTCCTTCTCCAGGGCCACCCACTCAGGGCCAAAACAGAAAGTGAGGGTTTCAGTCCCAGGCATTGAGCACTTTCCATGTGCACTGATCCACACAGATGCCATTCCCCAGGCCCCTCCATGTCCTCAGGTGGTAGCAGGGGGCTCCAGTATCAGCTATATCTCTAAACTAGCCTTGCCCTCAGCAGCCCATGCTCTGGCCCCCACTCAAAGCAAGGTCTCCCTTGCAGATCATTTTGCCTTTCCTGCCAGCAGGCCCCACTACATCCTAACAATTTCAACCCCAGAGGCTGGGAGTCACTCTCATTCCTTTCCCTCCCAGAGGACCCACTGTTCTTTAGACAAAGTGGCCATTGATCCTCAATGACTTGAAAGCTTCCAAGGGGAGGGGCTTTAGAATGTCATCTGAATACAGAGCCAGACCAGAGCTCAGAGCTGACCCTGGGCCTCTCCATCTCACAAGTTTTAAGCTCTTTCTACTACATCTTGCCGCTATCCAGGTGCACATATGAAAGCAGCCACACAGTGCCCAGCACATAGTAGGGATTCAATAAGGACCTGTCCCTGTCATTTTGTTTTCTCCATTGTGGACACAAGGTTGAAATCAGGGCCTTCCAGGCCACAACATGCAGAGAATTCTGAGTACAGGTCAAAGCCCATCTGATGGTTAAAAACCCAGTGTCCACAGGAGCCTGGCTGCTCTCCTTTTGAGGAAGAGGTAACCAGCTAGCAACTGTTGCCCCCAAACTCTCAAGCCAGACTCATCATTTCCACACTGCCTGGCCCAGAACCCTGAGATCTCCACCAAATACTTGTACATATGCTTGGAGAAGTCAAAGCTCTTTCTGGAGAAAATGAAAACGCGCAGCACACAGGCATTCTAGCCGCCCACTCCTGGGCTGCAGTGGACTGGCCCAGTCTGGGTATTTCATATTTTAAGTTGGTGGGCTAGGGTCTCCCCCAGCCACCCAATTAGCAACCCCCCATGATTTGAGATCTAGGTCCCCACTGACAGCCAGGATCCCAAATTGATGCTTATAGAAGACAGCCCTCACTAACTTTCATGCTCCCAAGTTTCTGCCCTGAGACCCTTGATGAATAGCCTGGCAGTGGATGGCCTTGGGCCTGACACCTGCCAAAGACAGATGACTGGCTTCTGAAGACGTTTGACAGTTGAGAAGAAACACGTTAACTACCTCTTGTTCTAGATTCTTCGGTAAGACAGCCTGCTAGGGTCACAGAACCTCAGTCCCCTGAAGAACTGCTATCAGAGTGTTATAATCTAATACTGTGTCCTCCTTTATTAGGGGGTTAAATGAATCACTCACATGAATGACATCGCTGTGTCTTCTATAAAGATGTTATTGGTAATATCCAATGGTCCTGAGAGAACGGCCCAGAATTACTCTTTGTGTTTAGTTTCAGGCATATTTTATATCTGCACCACTTTACAGCTTCCTAAAGCCCTTTCACATTAATCTTATTTCTCTCCCTTCCTCTCTCTCTCTTTCTCCAATCTCTACAATAACTCTATGAAAAAGCAGAGCAGACATTACTATTCTCATTTTATAGGTGATAAAACTAAGGTGCAGAGAAGTTAAATGACTAGCTCAAGGTCATCCATTAGAGAGCATCAGCATTGGGTCACCCATGGAGAATCCAGAGCTCTTTCCACTAACCTAAAAGATTTGTCTCTGGAGCCTGAAAGGAAATGTGTCCTCATCACACAGGAACATCAGAGCATCTCTCTCTTGCCTTCAAATCCAGTGTTCAACTGGAACAATCCATTCCTCACAGATGCCTGATAACATCTTCTCTCTCTTTTCCACTTAGGGGCCCAGTTGTGATTTTTATCCAAAATTGTTCTGTTTTACCTTGTGTTTAGCACCACTCACGTGAAACACATTTGCAATGCGCCAGGGGCTGTGCTGGATGCTCCAGACACAGAGACCTTCATTCACTCACAAATATTCTGGAGTACCTGCAGGCTCTGTCCTGGGCTTTGGGGCATGGCAGACACCAAACAGATGCTGTGCCTGTCCTCATGGGCTGGCCCAGCTCATAGCCTGGCGGGGCAGTGGACAATAACCAGTAGTGATTATAAAGCAGAGTTATAAAGACTTCACTGGGGACACCAGCCCCAAGGGCCAGTGGATGGTTCACCACTGAGCTCTCAGTGCACCTCAGATCCTTCCAGAAATGGCTGGGGCTTAAAAACACCCCTTAACTTTAAAACCCCATTCAATGAAGCTCAGACACAGATTACAACTTCTTCATTGGCCTCAAACACACAGTCCCCCACTGAAATAAGAACCAGTTTTTATTCTGCTACACAGCATTTCACATTTTCATATGCATTATAATAAAATGATAACAGTAAAACAGTATAAAATCTACTCAGTGTGGATCCCTGTGCTCAATGCTTTACATGAATGCTCCAGGTCAACCCTCAAAATAACTCTCTGAGAGAGTATCATCCCCATCTCACGGACAAGGACACTGGGGCTCAGGGGACAGGCAGTGTCAGCATGCACACACAGGTTGACTGATGCCCAGTGTCTTTCTACAGTGTCCAGCTGTCTCCCCCACACCCCACGGGCACTGAAAAACAAACTAGCATGCCATTTATAAACATCAAGATTGGCCTCAGAATCCTCCAGCCTTCTTTCAGTCTCCAAATACTTACTGAGCACCTACTATGTGCTAGAAAGTGTGCTGGACATTATGGTGAGCCAAAACAAATCAGTTCTTGCACTCATGGAGTTCACAGTCCCCTTGTGAAGCAGGAGGGAGACCAATAGGGATCAAATAATCCAACAAAAGTTAACTTGCGGCTGTGATAAGCACTAGAAAGGAAAGTTCGTGGTTCTTAGAGAAAACGTGATAGCGGATTTTGCCTAATTGGGGAGGACAGAGAATGCACACTTAATCTAGGATTTAAAAGATGAAGAAAGGTGGCAAGAACATTCCAGGCCACAGTAACAGCTTGTGCAAAGGCCCTGTGCAGGGAGGAGCACACTCACCCAAGACACAGAAAGGACCATGTGGCCGGGCCTGAGGAAGAGAGGGAGAGTGCTCAGCAGCAATGCTGGGAGTGGGCAGGGCAGACTCCAGAGGGCTTGCAAAGCTGTGTTCCCACCCCAAGAAGCTGTGTTCCCACCCCTGCAGGGTATCAAGCTGGGAGGCCGCTGGACTGGTTTGCTGGGTCAGTGGTCTTAACTGTCTTCTGTACCTGGGGGTGCCCACCCACACCATCACACTCCTCATGCTGCATGGTAACGATCCCTGGGCCTCCTGCCGCATTGCCTTTGAAAGCACGGCTATTCTGGAGTTATCTCCCTACGCTGTGTAACAAACCCAGAGCCTGGCACCAAGTAGGTGCGTAGCAAGTATAGCCTAAATTCATAAAGGAAGCACCACTATTACCCTTGAGATGATCCGAGTCTATCAGGAGACACACCCAGACATAAACACTACCATCCTGAGTAAACACAACCGAAGGTGACAAGTTCTGCAAGCGACAAGTTCTCCTGGTGCCAGGGGATAGAGAGCAGATCTGTGTGAGTCAGGTGTGTAGACAGACACTTAAAGTGAGTAGAGAGTACAGGGTTGGTTGTGTATGACTGAGTGGGTGGACAGAGAAATGGGAGAGGGTGGGGTTGAATCCGAGGGAGAGGCAAGCAGTTGGGGGTGAAATTTGCAAGCAAAAAGCATTGCCGCTTGTTTTTATTGGAGAAAAAAAACTTGCCGCTTGCTTTTATGGGAGGAAAATAACTATATGAAGATGGTGGTTTACTCAGAGCGTAAGCTGCAGAGACCAAAGTCAGACCATCCAGATTTCAAATCCCAGCTCAACACTTGGTTGGTTGTGATGTCAAATAAGTCACATAAGCTCTCTAAGCCTCATCTGTAAAATGCAGACAATAAGAGTAAGGACTGCCGGGCACGGTGGCTCATGCCTGTAATCCTAGCACTTTGGGAAGCTGAGGCGGGCGGATCACGAGGTCAGGAGATCAAGACCATCTTGGCTAACACGGTGAAACCCCGTCTCTACTAAAACTACAAAAAATTAGCTGGGCGTGGTGGCGGGCGCCTGTAGTCCCAGCTACTGAGGAGGCTGAGGCAGAAGAATGGCATGAACCCAGGAGGCGGAGCTTGCAGTGAGCCGAGATCACGCTACTGCAATCCAGCCTGGGCAACAGAGCGAGACTCCATCTTAAAAAAAAAAAAAAAAAAAAAAAAGAGTAAGGACCTCATAGGACTGTAGTGAAGACAAAATGAATGAATGCTGCAAAGCACTGACATAGGTGCCGACATATAGTAAGCACTGGATAAAGGTGAGCTACTGTTGTTCTAGTTTCTTTTTCTTCATCTACCCACCTGCAACTAAATGTTCCTATTTCCTTTTCCTTTGTTTATGATCATGACATTTAGAAGCTCTCCAAGGGCTTCCCAAAGTTTCTAGAATTCCCAGAGTCCAGGAAAGACCTCTGAAGGGTTACTTGGGCTCCAGAGGATGCTTTGTGGAGTGATAACCAAGCCAACTCTCCCTTTCGTCAAAGCCAAGGCACTCTCAGCTGGACTGGGTGGGGGCATTCGCATGGGCTCTGGTCATCTGCCCCAGAGTGGGCATGCAGGTCCCCATCTGCCAGTTACATCCCTGAAACAATTCTGGGCATTTTTCAGAAAGGCTTCAGTGAATGGCAGTTCTAGAAACAAGACGATTTGGATAATACAGTGATGATTATTATAAGTATGGCTGTTGCTTTCAAAATCAGTTTTCTCTGAACAAAGTCAAGTGGATCATAAGAGTGCGAAAAATATCATTTTTCTCTGTGCCACCTCCTGACCCCGTACCATGAGAGCAGCAATAATGCATCACTCCACAAAGTCCTTCTTTGGCTAGATTTTATCTGAACAGTGACTGATGATGTCCTTGCCAAATGGCAGGAGAAGGTGGGGGGGGGGGGGTCTGCTTCCACCAGCAGCTGTGAAACATGGGCATTGATGAAGACAGATGAGTCCACTCACTCAATACTTTGGATCTACCACTAATTTTCTAGATGACAATGACACTTCATCCTTCCAGCAATGCAGACTACTCTAAAAAAATCAGAAGAGTAGAAAATTGGCAAAAGAATGCCCCAATCAGCCCAAAAAAGTGTTCAATATTCATTCACACAGGCAAGAATTTTCAGACTCTTAAACTCCAGCTCATAACCAATGTACTCTTACTTTAGGCACAATTCTTTTTTTTTTTTTGAAATGGAGTCTCTCGCTCTGTCACCCAGGCTGGAGAGCAGTGGTGTGATTTCAGCTCACTGCAACCTCCACCTCCCAGGTTCAAGCGATTTTCCTGCCTCAGCCTCCTGAGTAGCTGGGATTACAGGTGCGCACCATCACACCCAGCTAATTTTTGTATTTTTAGTACAGATGGGGTTTCACCATGTTTGTCAGGCTGGTCTCAAACTCCTGACCTCGTGATCCACCCGCTTCGGCCTCCCAAAGTGCTGGGATTACAGGCATGAGCCACTGCGCCCGGCCTTTACTCACAATCTTGGTTATTGTGGGGTTATTAGTTTGGGGTCCAGACCTATTCTGTTACCATCAGGCAGACAGTCCCTTTCAAGCTGAGCACACCCAGTTCCTGAGTTAGTCCTGGCCATAGAAAAATAAAGAGCACAAGCTTCTGGCCCAGGAGCAGGGAGCCTGGAAGAAGCCTTACTATTAGGGGATTCCAGGGAACATATTTTCTCACTATGCCCAGATCTGCACTGGACCACCTGACTCACCAAGGCTGATGAAATGGCTTCATTCCCACAGTTTCTACTAGGACCAGAGCCCAGTCTAGCCTCCTTTGGCTCTCATGCTCTCTGGAGGCAAGAGTGAGATATCAGAACATGTTTCCTAAGTCCTCCGTCTTCTGGTTAGCGTATTGCTCCAATAAACTGACCTCCTAAAACCATAATGCTTCTCAGAAGCCGGAAAGTATTTATTTCCTAGGTTTTGATGTACCTTGGAGGATGCTGCATATATTTGTCAGAGAAAAAGAGAATGACATCAGCTTTGCACAAAATCTTCTATTGGAACATCCAAGTATCCTTTCCCCTTTCTACACCACAACTACAGAGCCCCTGAAAGCACTAAATAATAAGAACCCGAAAGAATGAATAAAGAGCAAGCAGAAAGCTCACCCCCACACGGCTTGGCATACAAAGCACTTCCTCCATTTGTTAAAACTCTGCCCATTAATCCTCTTAGAACTGGAGAGCTGGAATCCAGGCTTTTAGATCTATTTGTTCGATAAATATTTATTGAGCTCCTGCTCTGTGCCTGGCCCTGAGATAGTGCCTGGGGGACCACAGAGGAGCCAGACACACCCAGTGCCTGCCCTTTTGGTGCTAACAGTGGAGCGGGGATCCTCGATTAGTGCTGCAATTCACAGAGAACAGCAAAGACTTCCCTGTGGTCTCAGCAACTAACCCAGCACCAAACCCAGATTCTGACCGTATCTGGGGCTCATATGCCCGGTTTCAGCCTGGCTTCTCTGTGCATCCCTGGAAAGCCAGGTACAGACAGGAAGGCATTTCACCAGCCTCACTGTGCACTGTTACATAATGCCAGAGAAGAAGAAAAGAAAGTAATAGATAGAATGCAGCTGCTCAGTGGGCAAACTATGCCATTTAATTTCCTCACCTTCCTAAAAGCAAAATAAGTAACAAAAAAGTTAGAGATAAGAAGTCACTTACGTTTTACTCCCAAACAACATGGAGGATGACCAACCAGGTGCCTGGAGAAGGGGAATGCCTTCCCTCCCCCCACATCCTCTGCTAACCCCTCCTGTGGCTGGGCTATGCCACGTGTAATTGTTTTTGTCTATCTTGATCACCTGTTGAACAGTGAGCTCCTCAAGGCAGGATCTGTGTTTCATCCGTCTCTGTATCCCAGAGCCTAGAATAGGGCCAGGTGTAGTAAGTAGTAGGGTACTGTAGAAGAAACAGGCAGTGTTGTAGGCCCCACCCTCCTTTAAAGAGAGAACCTACGGGAGGAGATGCAATCAGCTAATGGTCATCAGCTGCAACACCTTTAAGACCTGCCACAGCCTTCAAGCTAAGAGCAAGAGCTCCCATGGCAGACCTCAGCCAATCACTGAGTTGGATGGGGATTCTAGAGCCTGGCTCATTGGGTCTGATAGGAAACTCCTGTAATGGGCAATCTTGGCTCTGGAGCTCTTCCTACCCAACTCTCCTTCCTTCCCCGTCTCCTTCCACAGGTGTCAGAACAGCATCACGGACAGAGCATTTCCCTATCTATTCTTTTATCTTTCACAGGGATGGCTTCCAAGATCTCTTATGCTTACAAGTCTATCTTGGCATCTCCTTCCTGAAGGACCCCAATTGACAAGAGTCCATGGCATCCATATGCTCCTTATGTTTCCCAGCCTCCTCTGTAGTTAGGCTGGCCATTGACTATTTCTGGCCAGTGGAATATGGGTAGAAATAATATGTGTCACTCACAAGTGAAGGTGGTTAAAAGTCCAGTGTGCCTTCCCTCTGGATTCTTCCCTATCCCCATCTTCTTGAAGCCTTAAGATGGGAGACTCACAATACAAAAGTGGCCTGGCTCCCCACGTTACCACCCGGAGGAGAGCCACCCAGGATGACCTCTGACATGCTGGACTTTGTGTGGGCAATGAATAATCTTACTGTATTAAGCAATTGAGATTTCAGGATTTGTTTGTTAATGCAGCATAGCCTCATCCACCCTAACTAACAAAAGACATATATCCTAGATACTATCTGTTTAGTACCCCTGTTGCATCGTTATCTTGTGCTTCCAGCTTGCTAATTTCCCTGCTGAGATCTCAGATCTATGTATGAAGAAGTTGATGTTACTCTGCCCACAGGGAGGGAAAGTCAAATACACAAAGAAGGTCCCTTTAAAGATTAAGCAAGTACGCTAACATTCTGAGCCCAATACCAAACACTAAACAGGCCCTTAGTGTATTAGTTCCACCCACCACCCCAACTCATTCTTTAAAAAAGAATTTGGGGACAGAGACGTATGTCTGTGGGTGCCTGGCTAAGTCTGAGGAATTTTGGGGGCACTCATATTGCCCTCATATTGGGGAGCTCGGGAGTTGGTGCTGGTAGGCACATGCAGAGGGCAGCTACAGCTCAGCAGTTCGCTTAGCCCTGATATGTAGCGCCACCTCAGTCCTTAAGTGAGGGAGGAAGACCCTGGGGAAGTGACAAGACCAACCATCCCAGTGGGTGCTAACTCAGAAAGCAGACTCGAATCAATGCACCTCCAGTTCAGCTCCTCACCATTTACTCATGCAGGCTGCTCATTAAGCCCCATAAGGCCCTGAGGGATGAGACTGACCCTACCCGGAAGAGCTGCCGGCCAGCAGGGGAGAAAGCGACAAACACAGCTATGACACAGGCAGAAGGAAAGACACGCTGGGAGACACACATGAATAAAGGCCTCAGTGTCTGCCCTCTTCTGCCAGCATGCCTTCTCTGCAACACAGCACCAGAAAACAAGGGACCCGTTACACTGCTTTGTATTTACTTTGGACTTTAAGCTGCCCCACCCATTAGAGTTATTCCTTATAACAGCCCTGTGAGGTCAGCACAATGATCCCCAGACTGTACAGAAATAATAACAATGGGAACAACAGGGCAGCAATATTTCCTGAGCCACTCGCAGTGTACCGAGCATTGATTGGATTATGTCACCTGGATCATCTCAGTTGTCCCTTATGCACCTGATAAGGCAGTTAGTATATCACCCCCATTTCATCGATGAAGAAACTGAGGGAAACAGACCTCCCCAAGGTCACCAAGCAGGTGAGTGGTGCTCAAATGAGGATACAAACCCAGGTCTCCTGACCCTAGGGCCAGGGCTCATTGGACAGGTGTAAGGTGAGCACGTGGCCTCACCCCTGCAGGGACTCTCTCTCCTTGTTCCCCTAGGGTGCATCTAATTCCAGTGACTGTTCTGCCAATGACACACACACCCTCCCCAGACATTGGTTCCCTCTCTGTTGCCCCTCCTGCCCTGTGGGGTCTCAGTGCTGCTCGTTCTTCACAACACCCCCTCCTGCCTCCCTGTCTCCATTCAGGCCCCATCACCACTACCTTCAACTGTTAAAGTAGCTTCCCAGCCTCTCCGACTCCAGGCTTATTCTGTCTGCAGTCCAGCCTCTACATGCCCACCAGCCTTGATAGGATCACACCCATGTTCAAAGACATCACACGGCTCCTTGTAGCTCCAGATTAAAGTCCAACCTTCTTGACACAGCATTCAAGGCCGTCCACACCCAGCACCAGCTACCTTTCCCTCTACAAACCCTGCATTTGGGCGAAAACATAACATCAGTGCACTCCAAACACACTGCACATTTTTTTGCTTCGTCTTTGATCTGGAGACCCTTCCTGGTATCCAATGTCCGTTTCCCAGAGCCTCTGCCTCTCTCTGTCAACTTTATATTCACTCTTCCAGGCTTATCTTCTCCAGGAGGTCTCTCTGGACCTATATGATCTGCCCTTTCTCTTAATGCCCCTGGCTTCTATTGTCTTTCTTCAATTTAGCACTCCCCAACTGCCTGCCTTTGTGGCTATTTGTGATCAGACCCATTGGCATACAAACCCTTAATGGCCTCTGATTTCCTTGGAGGAATCACCTCTCCCCGACTCTGTATTCAGGTGGTTGGGTGAAGCTGACCTCACCTCCCTCTCTCATCATGAAAGGAGGGCAGAAGTTCTAGGCCTGTCCCATCAGGGTCATGTGACCTGTTCATGGATAAACACATGACCCAATTCAAGCCAATGAGATATAAGCTTGAGACTTTCGCTGAAACAGTTGGGAAAGAAACACCCTTCTTACTGGAGTTTCTAAACTGGAAGTGTGTAAACCTGCAGCTTCTAGAGGCCATCTGTGCCACCACATGGGGAGAGCCTGCCTGAGAGTGAAGCCAACACAGAAGAAATCAAAGCCAAGAGGCAGAGAGGAAGATATTTTAAAAGATATCATTTGAGCCCCTGGATTCGGCCATGCCTGCATACAGCACACCTTAGGTTTTTTCAGTTATATGAACCTGTTAAAGTTGGGTTTCTGTCATTTGCATCAAGAGTACTAAACAACACACTTACTAAGGGCCAGGCAGCATGCTGGGCAGTGGGGGTGCAGCTGCAAAGAAGATGTAAGCCTGAACCTGAAAGAGCTCACGTTCTTTTTAAAATTTTTAAATTTTATTTTGTTTTACTTTTGAGACAGAGTCTTGCTCTGTTGCCCAGGCTAGAGTGCAGCAGCACAATCACAGCTTACTGTAGCCTTTACCTCCTAGGCTCTAGCAATCCTCCTGCCTCAACCTCCCTAGTGGCTGGGACCACAGGCGCATACCACCATGTCAGGCTAATTTTTTATTTTGTGTAGAGACAGGGTCTCCCTATGTTGCCCAGGCTGGTCTTGAACTCCTTGGCCTCAAGCAATCCTCTCACCTCAGCACCCCCAAAATGCTGGGATTACAGGCATGAGCCACCACACTCAGCCTATCTTTTTATTTTTAAATAAAATAAAAATAGATTTATCTTTTAATAAAATTAAAAATTTATATTTTATTGTATTGAGATTTAGTTAACTGTATTGAGATTTAATACAGTTAAATCTGTACTGAGATTTAATTAACTTATACACTTTAAAAGGGTGATATTTTATATATATATATATAAAGCGTATAATTCCATGGTTTTTAGTACATTCACAGAATTATGCGACCATCTCCACTATCATTTTCTACCTTGCGTTAGAAATGATGAATACATTCTTGCCCTGTTCTCTATTCACCAGCTGCCTCCCTCAAACCCAGGGCTATGTTTTACACTTTTCTGCAGCATCAACAGCTCCAGTAGGTGCTCAGTAAACACCTGCTGAGCTGTACTCAGACCTTTTTAGGAAGCACAGCCTCAATTCAACAGTCCTTTAAATCCTTTTTAAAACGTAGTGAATAAGGGAAAATATATTTGGCAAAGCCACTCAAGAAAAAAGATATGCTCACCAATCACTGGGATTTCTACATTGGATCTTGGCATCAGGGTGGTCTTTCTGACAGTTGCACCCCTAGACTGGGCTCCTTGGCTCCCTGAACTTTCCGTAAGTTTATTATTGAATGATTTAAGATAGTAACACGTGAGAAAACATATAGGTCCAACAACAGGGGAATGATTAAATACGTATGGTATACCCACAGGATAGAATAGTATACAGCCACCAAAAATCATCTTTACAAGGAGGATTTGAGGACATGGGGAAAAACCCATGATACAATGTTAACTGAAGGAAAAAAAAACATAAAAGAGCACATGGAGTATGATCTTAAGTACATAAAATAGTAAAAAATGACAACTGGAAAGGAATGATGCTAATTATTAGATGTTATTATTTTTGTGTAGATGGATTATGGGCAATTATTTTTCTTTATGCTTCTCTGTAATTTTCAGCTTTTCCACAACGAATGTTAATCAAATTGAAAAAAAAATATCTTTAACTGATTCCTTGGCTATTATTTTATTTTATTAGTGTGGCTAGAATAAGAAACAACCACATGGAGAACATTTCTGAAGACAGGAAGATCACTTGAGCCCAGGAGTTCAAGGCTGCAGTAAGCTGTAATGTACCACTGCAGTCTGGCTTGGGCAAGAGAATGAGACCCCCAACTCTTTCAAAAAAAAAAAGTCATTGTCCCTCAGATTTTTTAGATCAAACATTAAGTAATATGGTACATTTACCTTTTTACCTTGACTGCCAGGAAGCTCAGAGCTAAAATATAATACTCAATGCAATAAATTTTAGCCCAGGTTCTTGGTATAGTAACTTCTATGCTTCTACATAGTTTCTGATGCTTTCTTTTATCTGTATTTTCAGTTGTCTTGCTTGTTCAAATCCTCATTGGAATATATAAACAAGTATTTGCTGAAGCCATTTGGTGTTACACCAGAGAAGCAGAGGTTCTGATAGACAGGTATTCTGTTAGGCTGTTTCATTTTTACCAACACATAGCATTGAGTGGGGTTTTGAAAATCTACCACTATTCTACTTACAGAAGAGAGTCAATCTGGTTGTAGGAGGCTCCTTTATTGAGACAGATTGTCCCCAGGGACCAGATTAACCCATTCCTTGCTAAATCTCCATCTCTCTGCAGACCATATGGATAAAGGTCCATACTGGTGCCCATAGTCACTGGCCATTGAGGCCACTGATTGACAGCAAATGTCAGCAAATCCAGCCAAAATCTGTTCACCACATCCACCCAGTGTTCAAGTCTACAAACAATGTGACACAGCCTGCAAATAATTAGGCCATGTCCACAAAGACAGCCAATCTGAATAAACTAGACCCTAACACTAGCCACAAACATTCTTTAGATTGCTCTGGATTTTGCTGCAAATTACCTAGACTGATCCTTCCTTCACTCTGGCTCAGGGAGAAAGCTCTGCTTTAAAGACAAGGCCACTTGTCAATTCATAGGAAATAAAAATGAAGGAAGGGGGCTGGGCACGGTGGCTCATGCCTGTAATCCCAGCACTTTGGGAGGCAGAGGTGGGCAGATCATCTGAGGTCGGGAGTTTGAGACCAGCCTGACCAACATGGAGAAACCCCATCTCTACTAAAAATACAAAATTAGCTGGGCATGGTGGCACATGCCTGTAATCCCAGCTACACGGGAGGCTGAGGCAGGAGAATCACTTGACTCTGGGAGGTGGAGGTTGCGGTGAGCCGAGATCACGCCAATGCACTCCAGCCTGGGCAACAAGAGCAAAACTCCATCTCGGAAAAAAAAAAAAAAAAAAGGAGGAGGAGGAGGAAGGGAGGCAGCAGGACACATTTATTTAGTGCTTACAGCATGCCAGAGCACTGGCTGCTGAGCCTGCCAGCTCAGGGCATCTTCTACCCTGGCCTGTTATCTTCCTTAAGCTGTGTGTCACCTGCAGAGTACACATAATATTCATAATATTCCCACCTAGGCTTAGAGAGATTAAATACCCAGCTCAAGGTCACCCAGGGCGGAAAGTAACCAGTTTCTCACTAAAACCCAGGCCCCACCTACCCCAAAGCCCTGGCTCTGGGCCCCTTCAAAAGGCTAGAGACACTTCTCTGTTTGCACGATGCTAAAATTATCTTCTGTCTTCCTTCCCACTGTTTTCTAAATATTCCCACGAATTGAAGAGTCTTCTGACTGTCTCATCCTCTTGACTTTGTGTCCTTTCACTCAGAAAGTCATCAAGACACACTCGAAAAATAAAATGTAAAGGCTTCAACCCACACCCTGAAACGAAGCACCCATCTCTTTGCTGCCACAAACAGGCCAGTATGAAATCTCTTTCAGGGAAGCTTTCTAAAGGGAAGAAACTGATGATGAAAACATTATGCAGCTGACAATACTTGGTGATGATGCAAGCAGGGCTGCCCTATCTAAAAATGTGTTTGTCCCCAAAAGACCGGCTTTGCAGTGACCCCTCCAGAAGAATATGTGCAGTAGCAACAGAGAAACTGTCAAGAAGATATGCCTCCGTGTAACTGCATTGCTGTCTCCATTTATGTGTGGCAGACAAGTACCCCCACAGAACTTGAGATGCTCGGGCAAAGACGAGGGCGATAGGAATGTCATTCGGAAAAGATTTCACACCGGGTTAGCCCTGCACAGCCAGCCAGCTTGCATCCTCTGGGGCAGAGGACGCCTCTCCGCCTGCAGCAGCCTGCGCGTACCGCTGCCAACTGCCACCGGTTCCTTCACCTTTTATTTACAGCGCAGAGCAAGCTGGTTCACCGGTGAAGCGGGGGAGGCAGGGAATAAGATACAATCTAGATTCTGCTCTTTCTCTGGGGACATAAAGAGGGTCCGACCTAGGAGGAGGGGAAGCCCAGATTGCACCACCAGAGCAGTGGCGCGACCCTCCTCCCTAAAGGAGGGAGTCTGCACCTGGACTCCAGCAGAAGCGCCCGGAGAGTCCCAGGAAGCCAGGATCAAGCCCAGCGCCTCGGCCCCGCTCCGCGCGGTGGAAGAGGCGCCAACCGAGCGTACTGCACAGGAAATCACTGCCCCCTTCAGGCCGCGTCTCAGACGCTGCAGCCGGAGCACAGGGGCTCCTCGCTCAGCCCGGAAAAACTCGCAAACCCGACCTTGCGCGGCCAGCAATCGCTCCTCCAGACCGGCTCCGCGCGCTCCAGCCCCGGGCTGGCGGTGAAGGTCCGCTCTGGGGCTTCAGGCAGAATCCAAACCGAGGGCGTGGGGAGGGGTCTTGGGATGGAAAGCCCTTGGCTCTCTGGTTCCGCTGAGGACTGCTCTCCAAGTCTGTGCTGGGGCTACTAGGTAGGATGCTTCAAGCCTGAGCCGTGAGAAACTGCCTGCAGCCGCCCGGCCAATAGCAGCGGCGCGGCCGGACACCACTGCATCTCCGGGACGGGAACTGCCAGGGCACTTTCTGAGCAACTAACCCGAGGCGGGGGTCTCCTGAAATCGCTCTGGCCACAGGCAGCGCCGGGCACGTCCAGGCAGAAGCGCTGCAGAGCTGGTGGCCCCACACCTGCCCGCGCCGTGCGGGCTCAGAGCTGCTGGCGCGCACCAGGCGCCCAGCCACGCTGCACGCTCAAGCCCCTTGGGTTCCGGAGCCTTCCGGACCTCAAAGCGCGGCTCGGCTTCCCTGGGGGCCTGTGAGCAGGCCCGCAGCCCCTCCGGCCCTGGGTGGCCCAGTTTGCCGTCAATGCGCCTGTTTCTCCCACTCGGTACCTCGCAGCCCCATGAGCGGGACCTGGACAGGGGCAATCAATGTAGGCCTTTGGGGGTCCAGCCCCCACCTTCTCCACTCCTTTTTCTCTGGTCAAAAGAGACCCCAGTCTTCTATCCCACCCCCACCCCTCCCCACACACACATACACACATAAGACCAGAGGAAGGGTGCTCGGCAAATGTTACCAGCTGTGCCAGCCAAGCCCAGCAGGACCGCGGGGGTGAACACTGGGCACCAGCCCTCTCTGCCCTCGGCAGGCGCGGGACGGTCAATCGGGGCTCTGACCAAAGGCCGGAGGTTGCCTCTGTCCAAACCACCCACTCCAATGCCCCCAGAAGCCCCGACGGCAGGGGCAGCCGGACACTCACCTCGGTGTCATAGAGCCGCAGGTCGAGGAAGTAGGGGCGCAGGAGTGACTCGTTGCGGATCTGCTCGATGGCCAGTTCCACGGCGGGGAGCACACCGCGCCCGATGCTGCCCTTGGCCACCTCCTTGGTGAGCGGCATGAGGCCCATGATGGAGAGCGGCGGGCTGCTGGGCGGCGGCCGGGGGGCGCCCCGCGCCCAGCCCCAGGCCCCGGGCGCCAGAGGCAGCAGCAGCGGCAGCAGCAGTAGCAGTAGCAGGCGCGCGGGCGGCGGTGGCGGCGGCGGCGGCGACCCGGGCTGCCCGGAGCTCCGCGGGGAAGCCATGCCGCGCCGCGGGCTGCGGGCGCCGGCTCACTCGGCCCGCATGGCCTGGCCCGGCCCGCCGCCCCGCGCCAAGCTCTTCCCGCGGCGCCCGCGCAATGGCGCCGGCCCGGGCCCCGGCTCCGTCTCGGGCTCGGGTTCTGGCTCGGCTCAGAACGGCCGCGGCGGCGGCGGCAGCGGCGGCGCCCGTGACGGATCAATCACGCCGGGAAGGGGTGGGAGCGAGCGGAGTGCGGGAGGCGGGGAGCAAGCGAGCAAACGCGAAGAGGGGGGCCGGCGTCTCCGCGCGCGCCTCTCTCCAGCGCGGCCGCCCGGCACCGGGCCGCCTCCGCCCGCCCCAGTGCGCGCTCTGAACCTCTCTCCCGCCGGGAGCTGCTAGGCAGCAGCCCCTGGAGCTCGGCCGGGGGAGGGCGGACGGCAGGAAACGCGGGAGGCGAAGGCGAGGCTGCTCAGCGGCGGCTCGGGCCGCCTCCAGGGACGGGGACGAGCCGTGCGCGCCGGGGGAGGGGGAGGCGCTGGCGCTGCGGCGGCCGCGGGGAGGGCCACCTTCCCAGCACACGCACACACGCGCCCCCGGCCCTCCGCCGCGCCAGCTGCCGCTGCCCGCCGACCGCTGACCTCCAGGCACCAGAGCGCCCGGGGACAGCGATCTGGGAACCGGGACCGCGCGCTGGCACACGCAGTGGCCGCCGCCGCTCCGCCAAGCGCTGCCTGTAGCACCTGCACGGTGGTTTTTGGAACCGCTTCTCGGAGGTCTGGCCGGGAGGGTCTGGGCAGGCGAACGTTCCACGAAGGCGTCCCAGAGGCATCTGCAGCCTACGCTCTCCCGTTCTGCTCTGGCGCCCACGAGCCCCTGACCGAGTCCCGGCGGTCGCTGAAGACGCCCGCCGGTGCTCAAACGCCCGTTGGTGCCAGGCTGCCCGGCCTTTAGGGCCTTGGCTGAGGACACCCCTTTCCTCCTCACCAGACGGAGCGACCGCCCTTTTCCAACCCCAGGCAAAGCTGGGGTCCCAACCTTACGTGCGCTACCGCCCCCTCCAGGCATTTGACCTCCCCGCGTCCCCATTCTTGACGGGCCCCGCCCTAGAAGTCACCCGGGGTGGGAGCACTATCCTCAGACCAGGGCGGGGCCGCGCGCCCCTGGACTTGGCCCTCTCTCTGCCAGGTCGCATTGGCCAATCTTAACCAAAGCAGTCCCGAGCCAGATGTACCCGAGTGAGCTGCCTAAGACCTTGCGTTCCTTGTGCCTCTGCATACTTCAAGAATGGGAAACGTGGTCATTAATCTATAAAGTCCCAGGGGCTGATTAATGCGAGGAACACAGTAGGACATCAAATCACAAAACATACTTGGGCCTGAACCAGGGACTGTGGGAGATATCGACGACCTTGTAACAAGAATGGAAGTTTGACCTTCGCTGAGTACTTACTGTGCGCCTTATGATGTAATCCCCACAACTGCCCTGTAAGCATACTGTGTTACTCACCTTACTTTACAGGCGAACACACTGGTGCTCAGAGAGGTTCTTTAGCTAGTGGAAGCACACAGAGCTACTGAAGGACCGGAACCCAGAGCCAGCAGGAACTCCGTGTACAGTGCAGTGGGAGCCAGGGATGTGGGACTGCAAGTTTCCTCTCCAGGAGGGGCACTGCCCTGACTCAGTTGCTCTGGACATCGGTTCCCTCCGGCATATGGTGAGGGATTTGGACCGGATGATGATGATGGCCACACACCAGCTCTACTGGAGTGAGGCAAGGGCAGCTCTGAAACCAGGCTGAGTTGTTAGGAAGCACGAAGATGTGAGTGGAGGCTGAGCAGAACTGCTAGAAAGTACCTTGGACAGCTCCAGGGAAACCAGGCCAAATTTTCTCTGCCCTAACTTCTCTTTCCAGGCTTCTGTAGATACACCACCTCTCCCGGCTCCACTTGGCATTTCCTTTTCCCTAAGCTGGAGGGTGTGCATGAACAGAACTCACCTGAGCATCTCCTCCAGGAAGGGAGGAAGGAAGGGAGGGAGGGAGGGAAAGAAATGGTCCAAGGGACAGTGTAATCCCCAGATACTCGCTCAACTGCTGTCTCACTTGACATCACAAATATCCTCCAGTCATAGTCTTCTGGCACCTGCCATTCCTCAAACCCTCAGCTCAGGTTTCTGAATGAGCATTTTCACTTGTTTTTTTTCTTTTTTCTAATTCTTTCCTTTAGTCATTTGTGTTCTCCTTGCAAGCTGTGCCAATATAGAGTGTCCACTGACACCTACATCTGGGAATAAGTTGAAAGCTGGGTAACTTTGCCTGACATTTACTAAGGGGTTGAAGGCTCTACCTGGCATCCTGCCCTACAGCCCCTCTGTCTTCTCTTATGGTGGGGTGACCTGGCCCCAAGACGCATGACCTGGGATCTGCCCTGACCCAGGGGGCACCAATCTCACTCTCCATCAGCATGGCTCCAGGCCAATCTCTGATCTCACAGCCCAATCCTAATGCCTGGGCATCCCTCTGGTTCCAAGATCTTACTCTGGCCTAGTATTACAGTTTGAGTAACTGGGTCCCTGATGTGCTTCCTGAGTCTGAGTTCCTGCCTCAGTCATCAGCCTAGAATGCATGTTCCTCCAGAGCTGGGGTCCAGCTTCTTGCTTTATAACAATCATTCATTCCTTTGACCAGGGTTTTGAAGGGCATACTACCTGCTAGGCACTGTCCTAGGAGCTGATGATACAGGAAGGAAAAAACCAGACCAAAATCCCTGCCCTTGTAGAATTGACATTCTAGTGGAGAAAGAGAGACAATAAATAGGAAGAAGAAGCTATGTTAGTATGCCCATTTATGAAAAGTGCTATGGTGGACAAAAGAGCAGGAAAGAGGATTGGGACTGGCAGAGTGGTGCTGCAATTTGAAATAGGGAGGTCAGGGAAAGACACACTAAGGTGACTCCTCAGCAAAGACATAAAGAAGGTAAGTAAAAAAGACAGGCGAATGGTGTTCCATGCAGAGGAACAGCAAGGGCAGAGGCTCCAAGACAGGAGTGTGCCTGGCATGTTCAAGGAACAATGTGGAAGCCAATGTGGTAGAGCAGAGTGGACAAAGGGAAAAGCAATCGGATTCAAGGTCAAAGGCAGGTAGGACTGCATGGGGCCTCAGCACTGGGAGCACACATGAAACAGGAACTGTGGGAGGCTACCAGGTGGAGCAGTGACATGATCTGATGTATTTTAAGAGGATCGCTCTGGCTGCAGAGTGGAGAATGGTTAGCAGGGGAAAAGAGTGTGAGCAGGAATACCTGTTAGGAGTCTCTACTACAATAAGCACATTTGGTGGCCAGGCCAGGGTATAAACAGAAGACAGGATGAGAATTGGCTAATCATTGTGCTTCTTATTAATTGGAATAAAATGCACTGGCCAAGTCCCAGGATGTGGAAAACACTCGATTCCCATGAACTCATCTACCTTCTACGAGATATAATAGAGACTTAGAAAGCAACGTGCTCAGGCTGCACCTCCAGGAAGTAATGAAACATCCATGTTAGCCCAGGTCTGTATGGCTTAAATTATTATCTTGTTTCCATAATCCTGTTTCCTTAGCAATCTTTTCTCCCAAACCCTCTGCCTACACACAGAAGCCAGTCTCTAAACCCCAGCTCAGAGGTTGAGAGATGGTGCCCACTTCCTTTCTGGGGATTTTGGGGCTCCATGGTCCAGCTGGTTGCCTGTCAACAGGACACTCCATCCCTTTGAACAGGATGCTGATGCTGGGAAGCTAACCAGGCCTCTCTCTGCTGTCTGCTCTCCTTCCTTGTTGGGCTTACACCCTGTGCCACCCAGGGCTGCTCAGATCTGCCCTCCAGAGCTGCCTCCTCCCAGGAACTGGGTCCAGTTTTTAACACACTTTTTCCCATTTGATTGTTATCCATGCCTGCCTCTATTCTAACTCCTAACAGAAGCAAGGTCTTCTCTCACTTTCTTCTTTAAAACAAAACAAACTATATATATATATGTACACACACACAAACACCCATACATATATATATGTGTATAAGGTTGATATTAGGTTGGTGCAAAAGTAATTGCGGTTTTTGCCCCTGAAAGTAATGGCAAAAACCACAATTACTTTTGTACCAAACTAATACATAGGATTGAGACTGGAAGGGTGGAGAGACAGAGAGTGTGTGTGGTTCACATACACACACACAGGCACACACATGCCATATTTGCAAACCTCTCCCATGTTATTTCTCATTCGTGTTTATATGGAAATGTTTCTTTCAACCAAGTAGTTGGCAGCCTATTTTTTTTCTTGAAGTGCATTATTTATTTTCATTTCCATGCTTTTTTAAAAATGGCAAATTATGAATGATGGCTCCAAAAAAGACTAACTGAATGAATCTAAGTTGCATATCCCTTTTCACAAGGCATGTTTTTTAAACCATAAAATTAGGTTTCAGGTATCAAATGTGGTCTGGTGACACAGCTTGAGTAATAACATAGCTACCATTTATTAAACACCTACCTACTCTGTGCCAGACACCTTGGTATGCATCATCTTAATCTTCACATCTGCCTGAAAAATTGGCGTTAGGATCCCAGTTTTGCAAATTAAGAGATTAAGGTTCAGCTTGATGAAATGGTGTGACTAATGATACTTGGCAGAGGCAGCGAGGGGGCCCAAACCCAGTACTGTCTGACCAGTCCTGTCAAACCCAGTCCTGTCTGATCCCAAATTCCTGCATTTGTCTCTGCTCTACTTACCTCTCCTTGAAGATGCCTTTATAGAACTGAATAGGACAGCCTTAAACAGACAAAGAACATTGCTGAGGGTCTACACCAGAAAGAAGTGAAATGAGCTAGCCAGGGAACTCCACTGAATTAAAGAGAATCTGGGTCCTCTTTTGGGTTATCAGGGAGGAGAGTGTCTGGCCTGGAGAGTCTATGACTAAATCCTTCAGAGTCAACAGTGGCCGGGCGCGGTGGCTCACACCTGTAATCCCAGCATTTTAGGAGGCCGAGGCGGGCGGATTATGAGGTCAGGAGTTCAAGATCAGCCTGAGCAACATGGTGAAACCCCGTCTCTACTAAAAATACAAAAAAAAAAAAAAATTAGCCAAGCATGGTGGCATGGGCCTGTAATCCCAGCTACTCAGGAGGCTGAGGCAGGACAATTGCTTCAACCCAGGAGGCGGAGGTTGCAGTGACCCAAGATCGCACCACTGCACTCCAGCCTGGGTGACAGAGCAAGACTCCATCTCAAAGAAAAAAAAAAGAGTCAACGGCAAGGCTAGGGCAGGCCAGCAGAGCCCAGAGCCTCCTCCTTTACCCATTCTCCTCATATAGTTTGAGAACTGTGGAAGATTGATTCAGGTCAGTGGGACAGGTCCTGAATGAACATAGAAAGGACATTTAGCTTGTAATTGGGTGGTCTCCAGAACAACACAGACTGGCAACAGGGATTAAATCCTCTCTCATTTAGAGGTTTCAAAAGCAATTAGATTATTAACAAAGGGGACCCAGGATGGACAAGAGGCAGAGTTTTAGAACAGAACCTTAGATGAAGAACAGGCTTAGGAAGCCTCTGTTCCTACCCCTCCAAACATATGAGTCCCTCTTTACCCCTTAGGGACAGTGGTGGGTTTTGGAGTCAGGCAGCCCTGGCCTCAAATTCTGGCTTGCTAAGTATTAGTGGTGCAACTTTGAGTAAGTTACTTAACTTCCCGAGCTTCATTTTCTCCATCTGTAAAATGGGAACAATAATGGTTCCTCTTTCATAGGGCTACTGTGAGGATTAGATAATGACAATAGCTAACACACAGTGAGCATTCACATGTGCCAGACGCTGTTTAAAGCACCTTACATGTAATTATCTCCCTTATTAAGATAATGCATATAACATTCCTAACACAGTACTAGGTACTTATTAGGCATGTAATAAATAATTATATTACTGCTAAGGATGGCAAGATCAATGCCTGCTGAGGTTCCCACTTTATTACTTGATTCATGAGGTTTTCACACATTTTTTTCTTAGGCTCCACCAGTGGGTCTTTCTACAGCTTTTACTGGGTTTTAACCTGTGGCAGGAGTCCACAGCACTCTCTCTCACCCATGGCAGTGCAGGAGTCCACAGTGCTGCCTCTCACCCATGGCAGTTCTTTCCCAGAGATAGTTCCTAGGCACCCCCTCACCCTCCACCTCTAGCCAAGTCTTCTTCTTTGGGAGAAATGCCCCCAAACCTCCCCTGGCCACAAGTCTAGAGTCTGCTCATGGCTCTCCTCAAAGGCACTACCCAGAACCAACCACAAAACCCTCCACCTGGGCCAAGAAAGATGTAGAAGAGCATAGCTGCCCCTCTGTGCTCAGACCTCTGACTGCTGTCCCCGCTGTCCTTATAGTCCAGATTTACCCACATTTTGCTAGCAGCTGCATCACCCCTTTGGCTTGTAGGAAGTTTGTGGTTCTCTAAGAGCCCTAGGTTTGTTTTCTATGGGGTTATTGTTGCTGATGCTTCAAAAGAACAGCAAACCACATCTCTCTAACATTACTTATCAGCCGTTTAATTTGGAGGCCTCTGAATAGGATTGAAACATTTCACCTTTGACCATGTCCTGATGTTGCAGCCTGTTGAAGGCATCCTGCATGGTGAGCCTGTTATCACTCATATTCACCATCTCTCTCAGTTAATGCCATTGTCATTGCACAATAGGATTTTCTTTCTTGTCCTAAAGCATTAGTCAAAATGTTAAATAGGAGAATGCCAAAGACACGCCCTGTGACTGCCCACACTGGGGGTCATCTGCCCCATCTGGTTCTACAATTAAACCTACTGAAAATTGCTCCCAACTTCCACATTCTGCAGTCCTCATTTCTCTATCTTGCACTCCCAAAAATCATGAAAAGCCTTGCTAAAGCCCGGCTGAAACCCTGATACATGCTATCTCTTAATTTCTCTGACCTGTCAGATGAATAATTCCATGAATAAGGGTGGTTGTAACTGGGCTGGCTCTTGGTAAACACACCCACTCCTAGGAAGCACTGTTCTCCTCTGTGTGATCACACGTCATTTATCCAATCAGCTCTTCTCAAACACTGCTGACAAGAAATACCCAAATCCCCTACTGCTGAAGTCACCATTTTAGGTTCTTAGGAAACCTGAACCTGCTGCATCCCCTGCCACCTAACCCTCCCTTTCATTCATCTCCCAAAGATCCTTCAGATGCTCTTTCTGGATCCCAGCTACAGTGTCCTGCTGTCTTGACAAGTATTTCGTCTGGCCCTGGAGACATGGGCTCGTTGAAAGCATCTAGGTGCCCTCTAACAGTCTCCTCATCTTTCATTTTATGCTTGCTCCACTATCTCCTGTTTGCTGGTCATTCTCCACCAGTACATCCTCTGTGTCTCTGTTACAGGCCTGGAGATGAGAAAATTCTGCATTCTTTTCAACAAACATCCATGCTTTCTCCTAATGCACCACACAAAGTCCCTTTTGTGATCCATGGCATTATCCCAACACTTCAGGTCATTCTGGGATTGAGCGCCTGCAGGGTCCAACAGCTTCCTGCTACCTTCATTCCAGATCCAGACTTTCAGTTTCTCTCCATGGCCCAAAGTATGTTTCGTAAATTTTATTGAAATATAACAGACAGTTCAGTGAATTTTCCCAAAGTGAACACACCCATGTAACCAGCATCAAGAACCAGAACATTACCAGCACCCAAAAGTCATGTTGCTGGCCAGTCACTAACCTTCTCAAGGGTGACCACCATGCTGACTCTGCTAACACTGTAGATTGGGTTTTGCCCCTTCTTGGGCTTGATATAAATGGAATCACCGTCTGTCCTTTGGTGCCTGGCTTCTTTCACTCAACATTGTGAAAGTCACCCATGTTGTATATGATTGTAGATCTTTTATTCCCATTGCCGTATGGTATATATCCTTCAGAGAAACTCTCCTGCAGGCCCCTAAGGAAAGATGTACAAGGACATTTACAGTGTTGTTTGTTAAAATGGAGAGTTAGCGGTAGCCTGGGCACTTATTGCACTTTTTAAAATGTGACATCATCACAAAGATCCGAGTATATGATTTTCTCTCCACCCACCCCCAACCTGGCTGGTTGCAGTCTCACTTGTATCTATTCCTACTTCTACTCTTACATTTCTCCATGCTATCCTTCATTTACTCTGCCAAACTGAGCTTTCCAAATCATGTCATCCCCCAGCTCAACACATTTAATGGCTCCCTATAACCTCTGGAGTACAAACTCCTACGCCTGGTATTACAAGCCATTTACAATGTGGCTCCAATGTTTCCAGCTTTAGCAACCAGCTCTCTCTTCCCACACCTTTTATATTCTAACTACGTAGAATATATTAGCTGGCCCATAAACATGGACCCCTTTTCTGCCTCCATACCTTTGCTCATGCTATTCCTTCAACTTGGAATGCTTTTCCCACTCTTTATCCCACTGACAAAATCCTTCAAAATTCAGGTCAAATGTCACCTCCTTTGTGATACCTCCTCCAGTCACTCCAGCAGAAATAATTGCTACCTTTTCTCAGCATCCATAGTAAGGCTTGGTTCATGCTGAGAGATAATACTTATCACTTCTTTAAAAGTTAATTACCACATTTCACCATTCTAACACACATATTCTTGTTCATCTCTGGAATCAGGATGCACTTTGCCATTGATGGCATCTTACAGTAGGAAGTATTCTTTTTCTTTCTTGTTGATACATAAAATAATGGTGTTTAAGATTCAGTGAAATACAGTGTTTCATTTTTATCTCAGCATATTCTAGAAAAGCTTGTCACACTGCATTGTATAGTTAGTTGTCTACAATTCTGTGTTCCTTTTCATGTGTGAGGCCATAGGCATGCACGGAGTCAGCAATCTGTTCAATGAAGAGATGTGCACCATTCACTAGTACCTGAACATTTACTAAGTCATGGGAGGTAATGTGGCAGGGAAGACCTCCTAGTGTGGTTCTTCATGAGGTTCCTCACAAGGCTGAAAGAGTTACCCTTTCCTCCTGAGGTGCTGAGGCCCAGGAGACAGTGGTGGAGGGCTGGAGAGAGCCATAGAAGTCTCTCTTCCTTGTGGCTGGCTGTCATGTCAGCTCGCATCGGGGCAGGGGAGGAGAAGTTACATAGGATTAGTTTAATGCCCAATCCTTGATCAGCAAAGCAAGCTTCATTCAATTATAACATCACTCCTATTGGGTAAATAGGATTTGCTTCTCAAGGATCTGATTTATGGCCTGGTTTTCAGGAGCATGCTGTGATAGAAAGCAGTAGCATCCTGTTGTGCCAATCTTATTCCAAGCCTCTCTTTTTGAGTAACAACAGTGAGTCTTTTAATTTGCTTTTTCCTAATGAAATCAGTTATTTCGCCTGCCCATACAACCACTCTATGTTATATTAAATAACAAAGGACACAGATAGGCTGGCATCTGACTTTAGTGGTATTTCAGTTACCTTTTGCCCATTTCTTAATATTTCAGCCTTTCAAATTGTATAGGCGGTTAGGTAAAGGCCAGTATGTTTGTCTTAGTCCGTTTGGACTGCTATAGCAACATACCTTAGACTGGGTAATTTACAAACAGAAATTTGTTGCTCACAGTTCTGGAGGCTGGGAAGTCCAAGGGCAAGGCACCAGCAGACTTGATGTCTGGCAAGGACCTGTTCCTTCTAGATGGCGCCTTCTGTGTCCTCACATGGTAGAAGGAGGACACAGAAGGCACCATCAAGCCTCATTCATAAGGGCACTAATCTTTATCAAGAAGGTGGAGCCCCCATGACCCAATCACCTCCTAAAGGGCCCACCTCTTAATACCACTACAGTGAGGATTTGGTTTTAACATAAATTTGTTTTGTTTTGTTTTGTTTGAGAAAGAGCCTTGTTCTGTCACCCAAGCTGGAGTCCAATGGCACGATCTCAGCTTACTGCAACCTCCGCCTCCCAGGTTCAAGTGATTCTCCTGCCTCAGCTTCCTGAGTAGCTGGGATTACAGGCATGCACCACCACACCCAGCTAATTTTTTATATTTTTGGTAGCAATGGGGTTTCACCATGTTGGCCAGGCTGGTCTCAAACTCCTGACCTCAAGTGATCCACCTGCCTCAGCCTCCCAAAGTGCTGGGATCACAGGTGTGAATCACTGAGCCCAGCTGGTTTTAATACAAATTTTACAGGGACACAAACACTGGGACCGTAGCAGTGTCCTATTGATTTTTCACATGCTTCTGAAATTTGGAATTACAACCTAGTCAAATGCTTTGGGATGATCCACTTTATATGATGAATGATACTCTCATATATTGTGCAAGATATTGCACTATCCTGCTTGCACAAGACCCCACGAATTCAGATGGATCTGTGGCTATGTTTAGAGGACTGGTTGAGGAGAAATTTGCTCCTGTGTTCATTAGGATTACTGAACAAGGTAGCAGTTTTATAAGGTTTCCTCCAGTTTCAGGTTGGCTTTAAAAAGAATCACTATATGTATCAGGTACTGCTTTCTGTTGGGTGGTTTTCCTGGGTATTTCAAGGGCATGGGGATTGCCAAACCGATGAGCATGATAAAGTTCAATTGCATGGCCATCTGGACTTCCTTTGGGGAGTTTCTTTGATTGATATCTTTATTTTGTCAGGATCCAGGAAAGCACTTAATTCTTTCATATGATGTTCATTATCTTTTAGCAAATTAGATGCCTCTGGGAATTTTCTAAATTCCATCTTCTCCTTCAGAAAATGGATACCATAGATTGCAATGTGAAAAAAACAATAAATAAGAAGTTTCTTTCTGTCAAGAGTGGCAAACTCTGGCTAATAAGTCTAAGGATAAGGAATAACTGGAGGGGTAAAAACAGATTTATTTTTCACTTCATACCCTTCTATACTGTTTGAATTATCTTTTACCATAAACATATGTTCCTTTATTAAAAAATTTAAGAAAAAAAAAAAAAAAATTAAAAAAACAAATAATATTAAAACCTATTGTGCATTATAAAACCTAAGTATAATAATAAAAAAAAAAAAAAAAAAAAAAAAAAAAAAAAAAAAAAAAAAAAAAAAAAAGGTGCTTATATCACTTTGCCATTTTGTTATAGCTTTTGTTTCTATTTTTCCCCTTTTCTTCTTTTCCTTTTGTGAAGTTTGAGCAGGGGATGACAAGTTCAGTTCATTTTAAAAAACTCCAACAACAAAACAGCAACCAACCCACCATATTTGGTTTCTATATTTACTACTGTTTTTCCTGTTTCAATTTTCTTTTTATCTCTGCTCTGGTCTTTCTCAATATTAGATTTAATCTTATAATAGAAATAAATTTTAGAAAAACGATGTCAGTGTCTCTAAACTTTGGGAGGGGGAGCTGTTAGGAACACTTTAAAGAATCTGGTATGGGGGTGGGCGTGGCTCACACCTGTAATCCCAGCACTTTGGGAGGCTGAGGTGGGCAGATCAACTAAGGTCGGGAGTTCAAGACCAGCTTGGCCAAGATGGCGAAACCCCATCTCTACTAAAAATAAAAAAATTAGCTGGGCGTGGTGGCATGCACCTGTAGTCCCAACTACTCAGGAGGCTGAGGCAGGAGGATCACTTGAATCCAGGAGGTGGAGGTTGCAGTGAGCCTAGATCACACCACTGCCCTCCAGCCTGGGCGACAGAGCGAGACTCCATTTAACAACAACAAAAAAGATCTGGGGGAGCTACTGATTCTCATGCAAAGGAAAGTGCAGGCAGCTTCAGGGGTCATGCCCTTCCCCAACCTGAGGCTAATATCTTTTCAGTGCAATCTAGGGTATATTGCCCTTTGCATATATCATTGCATGTAATTATGTTTAATAATTATGTGAGGCATCTGTATGCCCACTTTTCAGAAGAGAAAATGGGGTCTCAGAGAGGTTGAACGATTTGCCCAAGAGAGCACTGGAATAGTGACAAACTTTGGACAGTAATTTTGGATTTCAGCGGCCAGCCAATCTTTTCCGCCACACCACAGCTTGAAGGTTAAGTAAACAACTGATTTTGTAACTTTTCATATTATTGACTCCCCTTTGTTGAAAGAGGGTGCTTGTTGCCTCATACTGTTTCTTTGCTGGTTCTTTGGATGAGGAGACCTGCGGCTTACATGTTCTTCTCTGGATGTTGTTTGATGCTGGGTGTGAGTCTCTGAGGAGGTCAGTTGATTTATGGCACATTGGAGGTCCTCAAAACACAATCCAGAAGAGAGTCAGAGGCCCTGGAGTTCCATCCCTCTCACTGCAGCACCCCTGGCATGGGTGACACCACCTCTGGGGGCAAGGAAGGCAGGTGGGGTAAGGGAGGAGACAGAGGGGAGCCAAAGGAGGAGACAGGAGACTCACAACCCATTCCCATTATGCTGACAACTGGGGGCCCCTTGGCTTTGGTTCTTTTTAAAATGGGATGAGTGATCATGTGAGCAATTTTAGTAAAAAAACCATCTTGAGCGTTTACCATGTACTGGACTCCATGCTTAGCACTTTACAGCTAGGAAGGGGCAAAGCTGGGGTTCTGACTGGCTTGAAAGTCTCCAGAGCCCTCTACCCTACAAGCTATACCCTCCCACCCTGACTCTGAGATCCCAACAGGCCCCCTCCAAAAGACTGGCAGCAGATCAAAAGGGATGAGAAAAGAGATGCCACGCCCTTCCACATACCTCCGTTCTCCCTTTTGTGAAACCTTTCTTGCCAAAAGTCTACATTTTTAATGTTTATGAAAATAATATTATGATCAATGAAAAATTAATGTTCTGTATCTATTCTTAGGCACTTAGGGTCTCCCAACCCATGATGATAATGTGAACTACTTTGAAAGAAATCTCACTCATTTTGGGTTCATTCTTCCCTAATTCACATAACCAGAGTGTCATTCTGGCTTGCTTTAATTTTAAAAGATCTTTTCATAGGTGTGGTTTGGAAGCTGTATTCAAGATGGAAAGCAAGGTGATCACCCCTCACTGTGATTTCTGATCGCTTTGGTACTGGCCACTTCTCACTCCCTGCTGCCCGCCCAAATGTCATGACCTTTGTGCTTCTTTGTACACACAAAACCCTCCCCTTGGAAAGCCTTCCCCACCAACTCCCCCCACTTTTCAGGGCCCAGATAAAACTCTACCTTCTCTGTGAAGCCTTCCCCAGTGTCTCTCTGAGGAGTTGGAGCCTCTGTCTTCTGAATGACCCCAGCTCTTTACCTCCACCTCCTGCAGGGTCCTGAGCACTTTCCACCTGGCACCACCAGCACTGCTGAGACTCAGAGCTGCCTCTCTACCACACTGTGTCTATCCTTTGTCTCCTCTCCAGTCCAAGGCCTGGCACATAGTAGGTCCTCAGAGATCTACTGAGACTCGTTGGCAATGGCCAAGACTCGTCTTCCACACTCTCTACAATTTCTTCTATATGCCCATCTGCTCTCAGCATCTGCTGGGTCCAATTCGCTCTCACTCTCTCTGGTCCCCCATGTACTCTGTCCTTTTCAGCTTTTCCCCCAGTCTTCACTTGACACTGCATGTTTTGGTAACCTATTGCTGGCATAACAAACCACCCCCAAATGTTATGGCTTAGAATAACCATCACTTTATTTGCTTATGACTGTAATCAGGGCTGGGCTCAGCTCAAAGTTCTTCTGCTGGCCTTCAAAATGGCATGAATGCTGGGGCATGAACACAGTTCACGGGGGCCAAGAAAATGGCATGAACACAGTTCATGGGGGCCACCAATGTCACAGACATCTCACCATCAATCAGGGCTATCTGAGTCTGTGTTTGTCTCCTATGAGTGGAACTCCTTGAAGGCTGGGGTTGTGTCCCCAGAGCCAGCACAGTTCTCAGCAGAGTTGGGGGCTTAGTGAAGAGGAAATTCCCTAACCAAGACTCAGGAAATTCCAGCTCTGGACCAGTTTTGCCCCACATGACTTTGTCCCAATCCCCACCCCTCTCTGCACCTGTTTCCCCACCTATAATCATGAGAGGTTCAACAGATCTTCCAGCTCCTTTGAGTGTGGCTGTCATCCTGTGATTTTATAGGACTGAGTCCAGCATCCTTGATAAGGCTCCTGCGGCCCCAAGAGCCTCCCACGACCTGCTTTTCCAGCCACAGACCCTAGGCCCCAGACACATCCCACTTCTTGCTGTTCCCTGGATAAACTGTTTCTAGGCCTCCGTCCCTTTTCTTATGTTATTCGCTCTGCCTGTGCTATCACATCCATCCTTTGAGGATAGAGTGTACACTGCTTTAAACCTCATTTGCAGAGGCCGAGCAAACCACCTCCTTGGTTAGAGACACATTCACCTTCCATTCTATGCAAGGCCCTTCAGCCCTTTTGTTTTTCCCTTCATCCCTAATTCCCATTATTCTCCCAACCCCCAACATGGTCACTCCTCCAATGTGCCAGATACATGTCACATATTTATCTATTCTTATAAAATATTCATTCCTCTAGCAATAAGTGCCCAGGCTACTGCTAACTCTCAATTTTTACAAACAACACGGCAAATGTCCTTGTACATCTTTCCTTAGGGGCCTGCAGAAGAGTTTCTCTGAAGAATATATACTCAGGCTTGGGACTGCTGGAACACAGGTATATTCATCAGTCTAACAGAAACTAGAAACTGCTTGAGTACGTAACACAGGGGGACTTGAATGCAGGGAATTAATTACTTAGAGGATGGAAGAGCTGCGAAGTAACTTGGGGATGGGGAGGCAGGCATCCACAACAGCAACAGCAGGAAACTGCCCCCTTTCCCAAGCTGGAGGAACAGAGGGGAGAGGTTAGCTGGTAAAGTTGGAATCCCAGCTGAGCTGTTCGGCCACAGCTGGCCCTTTGGGGATGCAGCTGCTGCTTGGAGATACCACCTGAGGCCAAGGGAGGAGGAGAACACCCTGGCTTCTTCCTTCCTCTGACAGTCTGCAGAACTTCTCATATTTCTTGTGATGGGAGCAAGATGGTAGGATAGGAAGCTCCAGACTCATGAGTCAGTCCTTACCCCAAGTTGACACAGCTCAGTGCTGAGAGAAAAAGTATCTTCAGTGCCTAGCACACAGTGACTTCTTCCGTGAGGGGAAAGAGTGGGGCCCATCAGGGCCACTCAGTGGGAGTCAGATGATAAGAAGCCTGGGAAATGCAAGCTGGAGGGACCAATCCCCATGACACAGCCTACAGCAGGAGGAGGACGAGACCCATCTTAGGGCACACAGGCCTGGGGTGGGGGCGCACTTCAGGCAGGCACACACCCAACTTCCCTTTAATATGCCAGGCTGCTTTCCAGGTGGCCATGCCAGCGAACATGACCCACATCCTTGCCAACACGTAGCATTATCCAACTTCCTAGTTTTTGAAATTAATGGGTATACAATGGAGTCTTACTGTAATTTGCATGTCTCTCAGTTACCAGTAAGGTTGAGCATCTTTTCCTATGCTTGTCAAATATTCAAGTGTCTGTTTCTGTCAATGACCTTTTCTTGGTTTGCAAATATTTCTAGCTACTAATCCCTTATTAATCCCTCATCAGATTTAGATACTGCAAATATCTTCTCCTTGTCTGTTCACATTGTGTCCTTCATTTAAAAAGCAATTTTTAATTTTTATGTAGTCAAATCTTTTATTATTATTTGCCTTAGGGCTGTGTGCTTTTTGTGTCTTAAGAAGTTTAGCTCCACTTACCAGCTCTCTCATGTCCCCTCTTTCCTGGATTACAATTCTATACTCCTACACCTGCAGAGAGGGAGGAAGAAGCTTGATTGTTTCTCAAGATCTTCTACATGACCCAATTTCAAGCTACTTTCTCAGATAGAGATGTTCTCTACCTGTGTTTCCCAGGCTGAGTATTCGTCACTAAAGAAGACTTTGCTTTCTCGGGTGTTAACTTCCTAGAGAACATACTAGACATTGTCAGCACAAACAACTCCACAGCTGAAAAGAGCAAGGAAGAATATGAAGGAAAGATGCATGCAACAAAATGGGTTTCCAAACGAGGTGCCTCTCAGAACTACAAGAAAAGGAAGCAAGTAAAATGTTGAAAGTGAGGATTTCTCAGTTCTCACCTTCCTCAGGTGTCATGTCTCAAGGGAATAAACATGCCTCAAGTTCATTTTCATTCCTTTAATTTAAAAAAATTCAGAAAGTGATACATATCATGGTTGTAGAAAGACAGAAAGAGCTTTGAACTCAGATGTCAGACAGACACCAGTCTAACATGGAACTGACTTGTGATCTTTCTACAAGTCATCCCATCTGTTGGAGCTGCAGTTTTGTCTGGCCTGTAAAATGCAATTTACCATGTACACTTTTCCTTAAGAAGCTTCAATTGGAGAGTGGAAATGGAAGTGCTTTACAACTTCTACAAATTTTTTAAGCACCTACTAAGTGCTAGGCACTGGGGATACTTTTTCTCATTTAATCCTCACAACCATCATAGAAGGATACATGTATTACACCCATTTTACTGGTAGGAAAACTGAGAGATCCAAAGGTTCAGAGAGATTAAGTAACTTCCCCAGGCTCACACAGCTAGGATTGTTATTCCCCTTCCCTTAGCTGGACTGGAAACATGGAGCTGTCTGCTTTGGGGATCTCAGCTTTTCTATTTTGTATTTGTCAAGTTATTTCAGACTGAAGCATCCCATTTTCGTGCCCTGGGAACCAGGTTAGAAACAAATTTCAGATAGTGCTTTCCAGATCTTCCTTCCCCTCAGCTAAGGCAGTTCTCCACACTCTGGCAACCCCAGAGATCTCCAAACCCAGCTGCAGAGGCTCAGAGGGTCCCCTGAGACAGCTCTGAAGTGGTTCCCATGGCTCCCAGCAAGTGGAAAAGCGATAGGAGGACCTTGTCTATCCCAAGGGGCAGAAGGTGAGAGACAGCCCTAGTGATGTAGCTTCCCATCACTAGGGGTTGGGAGATTGCCCAGCTCCTAAGTCCCCTGACTCAACTCCCAGGAAATGAAGCTGCCTGGAACCCCACTGGCAGACACAGGACGGAGGTGCTGAGGGCACAGCCTGGGTATCTGAGGATGTATTGGGGTGACTTGGAGTAAATACAGCATGGAAGAACAGGTGCCCTGGCAGCTACCCTCGGGCGTCACCTGCCAGCTCAGGCTAATGATCCTGGGGCCATGACTGGAGATGGCAGGCTCAGGTGTTGCCCTCCCCTTGAGACTGGATAGAGACCCCTTCCCTCTGAGCTCCATTCATAGGAAACTCCCAGGTCCCAGCTGGCAATCACTGAAGGGCCCAGGGCTGATCCCTCTCAACGCAGGTTCATGTCAGCAGATGAACAAAGCATCAGGTGACTCCAGGAGCAATGAATCTCCTTTCCTTTCTTAGAAAATGATTATCAAGTCACAGACTGTCAAAGCTGGAAGAAACCTCACAGATGGTGACATCAAACCTGCCTTACAGTGTACATGGGGAAAACAGGCTCAGAGAGGGCAAGCAAGGCTGCTCAGCACAGCAGATGTCACCCTGAGCCTACATTCTCAGCAATGCTGTCTGCTTAAATCATTCCTAGCAGCCCAGTGAGAAAAGCCCTCATCCCATGAGACCTCTGCCAAATTTGGGGCTGCACTAAACTAGGGATATTCCTCTAGGTTTTGAAAACTTTAAGGCATAGCCCTCTTAGTTTTAAAATTTCACCCTGAACCATTTTGTTTCATGGAGTTTACAGAAATCTTGTTTCTCCCAAGAAAACAACAAAGCAATGATGGCTTCCTGTGAAATCCCTGGGAGGTGTAGGACTCAAGAAATATTCTGCTTCTCCTCTTGTAGAATCCGTAGGGAACCAGAGAAATCCCAAGTCTAATGTTTCCTGGGGAGCATCACTACAATGCTGGAACAAACATCAAAGGAAGACGTGATTGGTGGAGTGGAAAAACCGTGCATTTAGAGTTGAGAGACTTAGGTGCGAGTTTGTTTTGTCACTGATCTGCTGTGTGACCTTGGACCAGCACCATCTGGTTCTGGGTGTGTATCCCCCATCATTTGGTGGAAAGACGGGATGCTCTCTAAATGCCCTTCCAGCTTTAGTACCCACTGGGACCCTAGCTCTCCCCACTGCTGTCCCTGGGCACCACCTCCAGCTTTCCTTCTGAGCTTGCAAAGCCTGGGAAGAGAAGGGGTTGGGTGTTTTTCTTCCATTTAAGCTCACTTATTAAGCGACTTGTCCACATTTCTCTGGAAGTGACAGGCGATGAATACGGAGTTCCTGAGGTGCTTTGTCCAGATCTGACCATTGAAATCAGGAGAAAGACAAATAATCTCCAGATTGCCTGGGTTGACGTCGCTGCTAGAGGATGATGTTAATTCTGCTGTTTACAGAAATAAGTCCAGTGTGAGTCGAAGCTTTTTGGTGTCTAAAACCAGATGGTATTTCCTGCCTTGATCAGCCTCAGAGCTTTGGTTCCCATGGCAACCCCGAAGTTCCACCTACTGCAACTTCCCTGTTCTCCAAGCTTCTTCCTCTTCCACCATCATGCTGGGTCCATGGAGAATAAAGCCACTAACCAGCACGTGCACATTTGACAGTTTACAATATACTCCAGCAGTTATTACCTCATTTAATCGTCACCACAGCTTTGCCAGATAGCATTCGCTAACCCCCATCCTACGGATGGGAAAACTGAGGCCTCAGAGATGAGGCGATCTGTGCTTTCAGCCCTCGATGGTGTACGTAGAAGTCAAACCCAGGTTTCATGATTCAGGGCCTCCACTGCGCCAGGATGAATATGAATACCCTGCCCTGCAGATCACCTACTATGCTTAGGATTCCTAAATGATCATTTCCACAAATAAATCAGGTCTAATCAAGGCATGGCAACTTTAAGCAAGTTACTTGACTTCTCTGTGCCTTACTTCGCTCGTTTGTAACATAGGTTGTAATAATGTACCTCTGGGTGGATGAGAGGATGAAGCATGCATGTACAACCAGAAGAAATGCTTACTGGGGTTGAAGGGAAACCTGAGAAGCCAGGGTGAGTCTCAGTTCTGCCCTGCCTATCCGTGTGACTCTGGGTGGGTCATCTTGCCTGCAGAGCCTGCTTCCCACAGTGTAGGAGGGAACAGCATCACAGTGCTCACACGCATGTGGTGCTTGAGAAGATGAATGCGCCACCTCTCACGCTGCAGTGCACATATGTATCCCCTGGGGACCCTGCAGGGCCTGCATTTCTTACAAGTGTCCATGGACAACACTTTTGAGTAGCAAGGCTGTAGCTAGGAAAGCCCCACACAGGTGTTATGAGTGATCAATCATGCAAAGAGCCATGTCCCGAGCAGTAGAAAGCTCAAGAAGCTTGAAGAGCTCACTGCAGGTGAGCAGGAGCCCCTTGGGCAATTTTATCGGGGTATGAGATTTCTGTCGGAAGGGCTCCTTCGGCTCAAGCCCTGGGCTCTGCACAGCCTGGAACTCTTACGGGGTTCTGGTGAAAGCTCTCCCTGATCTTGCTCTCAATAGAGGACATAAAAACATCAATGTGTTACGTCTTGAACAACAACAAAAAATTTATTGATAATAACTTGTGAACTCTTTAAAATAAACTTTAAATTAAAAGCGAAGTCAGTGTGACCCAGGAATGATAAGTGGCCTATGTTTAAGTTCATGACAGACAGGGGATCAATGGAGACCTATCACGTGGCTCTAAAAACAGTCTGCACTTTGCACTTCCCCCCAATTTCCTTTGCTCCATATTTTTTCTTATGTGACTATGGTTTGTAAACTAAATTATGTGCGTTTATTGCTACCTAATTAACAAATATTTTCCATTTATTCTTGCAATAAGTCTGGCCAGTGGATCCCCGGGCCTTGCCACAGGTCCATATCCCAGCTCCTCTGCCTGCTCTCAGCTCCAGGGGCATGGTGACTGCTGATGAGGAGCTCCTATGCCCTCCAAGGAACAGTGAGAAAATGAATGATTAAAAGTTTCTGTGCCCAAGGATCACCTCCATGTGCCAGGCACTGTGCTGGGCATTGAATGATGTGAGTCCTCACAGCAGCCCTGTGAGCTGGGGTGTTGTGACGCCAGTGGATCACAAGCTCCTAGAGGGCAGGGAATTTGCTTTGCTCCCTGGTGCATCCCACGTGCCGGCGAGGGTGTGCCATCAGTGTCTGCTGCATGGACGTGCTCGCCTACCTGAGAAAGGCTGTCAGCACCCCCACATGGCCTCCTAGTCATGTGACACCCATGAAGTCACCCCACAGAAGCTGCAGTGACAATGGTGCGCAGCCTCCAGCTTTAGCTCTTTCTTCGTCGCCAAGGTTCCCCTCCACGCACACCCAACGGTTTAGAAAGCCCCTTGTCACAGGCTGGGTTCCCTGGGAAGTGCGCTCTGAGGTGAAGCAGAGCTTGCAGCCTGTTGCTTAGGAACTGGTCTTGGGACAGACACCTATGGAAGGGAAGAAGAAAGGTAGGACTGCGCGGAAGGAGAGGCCAACGGCTGCGGCGGAGGCGGGGGGAGTGGGAGTCCATGGGAGTCCACAGGGCAGCCTCAGCTGCCTTGAGGGCACCCACAGCTGAACAAGTCAGTCAAGTGGGTGTCCATGCCAATGCCTGGGCGCTTCAGGGAACACTCATCTTCGGACTCAAAGGGAGTGTCTGGGTCATGATGAAAGTGGAGACAATTATCCTGCTAAAGAGCTGTGAGCACGAGGCAGAGAAGCTCTGAGCCACGCTGAGACAGGAAATGAGAACCAGAGGAGCGGTGAAGGGGGCGCAGAGCAGGTGAAATGAGCTGGTGCCCTGAGAACATCCTGACCTCTCCCCTCCACAGGACCAGGACCAGGCAGCCCCACCTCATTCGCTGGCTCATTCTCAAAGCATTTTCTGTGCTGGGCTCTGGGGATACTGGCTGAAGACCCTCAGTCTATCTAGACTGCTCTGACAAAGGGGCACATGTATGTGGCAGGGAGAGGAAAGGGAAGACCCTAGAAGGGCCACACACCTGTCACACTGAACGGCATGGTAGAGATGAACAAGACTCACTGAAGGCGAAACACCAGCCAGGTCACGGGCACGCCCACAACCTCCACCCCCAAACCTTTTTAAAAAATTATGGAAACATATATAATATAAAACCAGCCATTTTAAGTCTACAGTTCAGTAGCATTAAGGACATTCACAATGTCGTACATTACCATTAGCTAATTCTACAACTTTTTCATCACCCTGAAAGGAAGCCCCCTACTCATTAAACAGTCACTTTCCATTCTCGACCCAGCCCGACAACCATGAACCTGCTGTCTCCATGGATTTGCCTATTGTGGACATTCTACATAAATGGAATCATGGAATATGTGGCCTTTGGTGTCTGGTTTAACTTAGCCTACTGTTTTCAAGGTTTACCCAGGTTGCAGCATGTATCAACTTCGTTTTTTTTTTTTTTATGGCTGAATAATATTCCATTGTATGGATGTAAATTTTGTGCATCCATCCATTGGACATTTGGGTTGTTTCCACCTTTTGTCTATTGTGAATAGTGCTGCTATTAATATTCATGTACAAGCTTTTGTTTAAATACCTATTTTCAGTTCTCTGGGGCATATACGTAGGAGTGGAAGTGCTGGGGTTTCATGGTCATTCTATGCCGAACTTATTGAGGAGCCACTCCCCCTTCTTTTTATAGCTTTTCACAGAACCACCGGGCTGGAAGGGATCACAAAACTGACCTAGAAGTGTTGCTCAAACTTTTGGATTTCACACACGAGTAAAACTAAAACTATCACCACCACACCCAGCCTCTTCCAAAGTAGGAGGGACTTGAGTTGGAATGAAGGCCAGCATGTAAAATGGAAACATCCAGTGTCAGACAAACTCATGGCCTCGTTCTTGTTTTTCTCATATCACCTCCACCTGGTACTGGTGCGTGGGGACCACTGACCTGGTCCAACCCCCAGCCCAAGTCTGCATCCCCTCTCTAGCTGCCCTGGCACAGGCTGGCCCAGCTTCTGTGCCTAAGGAATGCTCCCGTCCCTGGGAAGCTCAGATCCCTGGAACGTTCTTTCTCGTGGAGCGCTGGCCCCGTGCCCATGGTCTTCCCAGACCCTTGCCCCACCCTCCAGGGCCCCCCAGCTTCCCCACCACCACCTTCCTAAGGCCCCCTAGGGCTAAGCCCACCAATGTGAGCTACTGGGACCGGGGAAGCATAAACAAGGCAGTCCCAACTTGCAAGAATTATTATTCTTTTGAGACAGGGTCTCATTCTGTCACCCAGGCTGGAGTGCAGTGGTGTGATCATAGCTTACTGCAACCCTGAACTCCTGGCCTCAAGCGATCCTTCCACCTCGGCCTCCCAAAGTGCTGGGATTACAGGCATGAGCCGCCGTGCCAGGCCACTTGTGAGAATTCCTAAAAGAAACAGAATCACTAGGCTATTTATAGCTTTCAGAAGCCCTCCTCTCCAAGTTGTGAACAAGCTGCAGAGGCTAAACAACAGGTTTCATTTGTCTTGTTGGCTGGGCTTATTCAAATTCCACATTCTCCTCTGTGCTGACGACAGACAGTAAGACACCAGAAAGTGTGTGAGGCCTGCACTGAAACCAGACTGTCCCTTGTCATCTGTGTGACCTCAACAAAGTTGGTTAGCATCTGTGTGCCACAGTCACCATACTGACAGAAAGAGGAGTTTCAGGCTGCCTCACAGGGTTCCTGTGAAGATGAGGCAAGGTGACTTCTAGAAGCTGCGCCTGGTGGACCCAGGGACTCGCCCCGTAACAGCTATGACAGGCAGGAATTTGGGCAGTGTTTTACGCCTTGCATGAATGCAGTCAAAGTGGGAAGATAACTTTACATCATTTAATATACACAGGCTGACAAACAATAATCTTTCAAAGAATTAAGTCCCTGCATAAACATAACAATAAAATAATAAAAAGTGTCTATGGTGAGGAAAATGGACACTCTCTTGGGCAGAAACTAAAATGGCATCCTAGACTCTTGGCAGTGAATACAGTGGCCCTAGTGAGGGCCCTATAGGGGAAGGCCAAACCTGGAGGTGGAGACAGGGTCTCCGAGACAAGGATGGCCATGCCCTGTGTCTCAGCCCTGGAGAGGGCTCCAGCAGGAAATGGGAACCTGGTAGGGTTCCCTATGCTGATGCGAGATGGCTCCACTCTGCTGGGCAGGGCCCCAAGTTGGCAGGGGTCCTGGAGCAAAGGGAGTTCTCGAGGGCAGGGAGATGTGGTCTCAGCCTTAGGAAGGAAGCACAGTGCTGGGGAGGGGAGCCGAGGACAATGAACTGGGCTTTGTGCTCGAGCTCACTACCCGTGATTCTGTGTGGATTTCCCTTCTGTCATTCCCAAGCTTTGGCAACAACAACTGTTATTTTTGGGACTGGATTCTCAGCTGGGGGGCTAAAATTAAGGCAGGGTCTAAATCCACTCTTAGGCTGCATGTTAAGGAGGAGCAGAGCCCCCCTGAGGCCAGAGAACCCACCTCACCCAGGGAGATTCCTTCTGCAGGCCAGTCCTGCAAAATTTGGTATCAGCTTTATTAGGGAAAACATCAGGTCTCTTTACACGTTGAACAGGAACTGCTGGTTAACAAGACACAGTTAACTTGCTAGGAACGGACAAGGACAGCGACAGGATGGTGCTTCACAGCCTCCTGCTGATGGCACCTTCATTCTGGCTGCAGAATTCTCCCAGGAAGGGTCCTGGGCTCTTCAGCAGGCATTTACTTGGAAGCACAGGTCAGCGTATCTGTCCAAAGTTGTCCAGCCTCCGGCCTGGCCCATGTCTTCAGGCAGCTCCGAGGCAAGAGCAAAAGAGATGGGTTCCCTGCCCCCTTTTTACCTGCTGGATCAGCCTCTACGACTTGGCCAAACTATCTTTCTGTCTGCCATGCTGGGAAACCCAATGACAGCAAGACCCAGAGTCACGCACATTTGGAGGGCAGGTCCATCAGCCACTCCTCACTTCTGTGGGCTCCGATGCCAGCAGAGCCACCTCAGTGGCTGCTACCTCTTGCCGGAGGCAGTTTCTTCTGGCCTCACCCACCCAGCCATGGCTACGTCAGGGCAGAAGGGAGAGAAGAAAGAAGAGAGTTGAGAGATGAAAGGATTTAAAATGTGCAAGCATCTTTGAGGTTTCCCACATCCGCACCGCTCCACCGTGTGGAAAGGGCTTTCTCACTTTCACCTGATTCCTGGGGGCTACTATCCCCTTGTAACCAAAAGGGAAACTGAGTCTCAAAGGGAAGAAGAAACGTGCTCAACATCATGCAGTGCTAGGTCTGACCATGTCCAGTGCTCTTTCCAGGGTAACAAGTTGCTTCTACTCATTTCAAAGGACCAAAAGCAGAAAAACAGGCACCCAACTGACCCCTCCTCCCTGACAATCTAGAACTTACACATTACGTGCTGCCTTTGCACATGCCCCAGCTGGGATGCCCTTTCTCTTTTCTGCCTAAACCTGCCCTTTGAGGCCCCACTCCAGCTCTCTCCTCTGGGGCCTGCCCAGACTGAGCCTGAGCCATCATCGATGACTTTCCCTGAGCCATATACCCAGCACGCTTCAACACCGCACCATCTCACCGACGTGCTTGTCTACTCTAGAATACTGTGGGGTTCCCTTGAGGGCAGAGAAGTCCTTTTTCATCTTTGGAGACAGAGCACACGAGTAGGGCTGGCACAGGGTAGATGCTCAGTAAACGTTCGGCAAACAAAAGAATTAAAAAATAAACATTCTCCTCACAAAACCAGCTGGCCTCCATATAATTTTGTGGGGCTGAAGTAGAGAGGCAGGAGCCCTCTGTGGCCAGCGGGGACTTGGACATCCAGCACCCAGGACACACCAGCAAGACACTGCCTGGGTGCTGGGAAACAATGCCCTCCACCCTGCAGGAGAGCTCAGGGTGGCGCCTGAGCTCAATGCCCTCAGGCTGGAGAGCTCTCGAAACAGGGACCCTGCCATCTCAAAGCAGGCCCTGTCCCCGATGTCCCACTGCCAAGCAGGCCACCTCTGCAGAGAGCTGCTGGGGAGAAAAAGGTGACCACCAAGGGCCCTGACCCACTCCCAGGGCTGCGAGGCCTCTTGGCTGCCGCTGTTCCAGTCAAAGCGGGGCTTCCCCAGTGGTGTTCAAGGAATTCCAGTCTTGCAAAAGCACCTTGGAGAAGTGAAGAGAGTAATGTGGGAGATACTACGAGCTTCTTGGCCCTGTGAAGAGGCCTGACACATGCTGGCATGCTGAAGGTTATGAGAGGCCTGCAGCAAAGATGATCGTGTAGCTTGCTTTAGTGTCTGCCAAACCTACTCGACCAGGGAACCTCACCCCACTTTCACATGCACACCCTGCTTTTCTTTATGAAAAACCTAATAACATCCTGTGGAACTAGGGTTCCAAGGAGCATACTTTTGGGAAATGCTGGTGAAGGTCACCGAGCAAGGGAGGTGCTTCTTGTGGGGGGAACAGCCACAGGCAGGCTGGGGACACATGTGGGAAGGGAAGGGGGTGATCAAGGACCAAAAATCAGAAAAACAAGCACCCAACTGACCCTTCCTCCCTGACCATCTATAACCTACATGTTCTGTGCTGCCTCCGTACATGCCCCAGCTGGGGTGCCCTTTCTCTTCCCTGCCTACCAGCCGCATCCAAACATCCCCAGAATGGGTGCCAGGGACCTCTTGTGAACCAACACACAAACTTCCTAGGACAAAAAGCCTTGGACACTTGAGTCCAGTGAAAAAGAAAAGAGAGACATTGTCTGGAGCCTCTGCTGTCCTGTCTACAAAATGGGAATAGCCCCACTCCGTCCAGGGTCATCCAGTGAGTTCATGGAGGTCTACATTTGTGAAAAGGTGACCCCCCAGCACAGCTGTGTATCATTGTTCAATCAAACTTACCTAAGTGGAAGCTATACCAGTATATGGTTATGAAAAAAACAGGACCACAGCAAAAAGCAGGCACAAAACTTCAGAGCACATAACATCGGGGGCCATGAATTTCAGAGGCAAACAATTCTAGGCCTACTGTTAACCCCTGAAGCCATCAGTAAATTAAAACAAGAATCACAAGTGCTTCTAGCTCCAGGAGTCTATAGGAGTTAGTGGAAAAGGCACAGGCTTGCAAGCCCACCAGGTCCAGTTCTGACCCCAGATCTGCTCCTTCTGGGCTGTTTAACTGGTAAGCAGCTTCCCTCTCCTAAGCATCCATTTCCCGGATGTGCAAGATGAGGTCACACAATGCCACCTCCAGGGTGGCCATGAGGATGAAATGACAAAGGTAAAGCTACCAGCACATAGTAGGGGATGAATGAGTGTGTCTCCTTAAAAAGCCTGGGACATGAGTAACCTTCGTAAAGGTGTCTGTCAGTAACAGCTAAATGAAATACTTTGTCTTCAGTCCCGTGGAAAGTTGGCTTCTGTGGGTGGAAGGCTGAGAGGATTTAGAGGAAAAACACCCACTATCAGGGCAGGGGAAGAAAAACTACGAGGCTCTGGGCAGTAAGGTCACGACGGCCTCTGAAAGCCAGCGTAGGGGAGTGGGCTTTCGTGGCTGGTGGAGGGACAGATGAGAGAAGGCACCTCCCAAGGAGACCAACCTGTGGCTCAGCATGGCTCAGGGTAGAGATCAGAATTCTGTGCAGCCTACCATCAACTGGGTACTTCCTGCAGACCCAGCACTTTGGGCATACTGGTTCTAAGCTCCAACTAAGAGGCCATTGAGCTGCATCTGAACTTCGAACCTGAGTCCAGAGCACAAGGTCTGCCCACTCTACTATGCTGCCTCTCAATGTCAGGACCATCTATTTACAGGTGTTCTCTTGCCTGTCAAGAGCCTGAAGGCTCTGGATTGTGTCTGCACGCTCGGCACCTGGTAGCTAACATAAATGCAACAAGCACTGGCTGAATGAGTCACTCACTGGAAAACACTTCAGAAAGCCAGTGGGTTTTAAAAGTCAGGGCCCCTCTAATTTAATATAATATGATATGGTAGGAAACTACACAAGCCAATTCCCTTTTGAGGAACACAGCATTAACAGGATGTAGAAAAAATTCCAAATTTTCACTTCTTTGCCTAGAAACTTTGAGCACCAGAGGCCTTTCACAATGTGACCCATTAGTCTTCTGCTTCCACTTTCAGTGCAGAAAGCCCTGCAGTGATAGAGGTGAGCACTGTGGAGTACCAGCGCATCATCTGGCCTCACCTTCCACTTTGCAGATAAGGAAACTGAAAGCTAGGAGGAAGAAGGGATCCACACAGCAGGCCTCCACTTCTTTCCTTCTATAATAGACTGTCTTTGCAATAAAGAAAAATGCGTTTGACATACACATCTCGAATGCATGCTGTAAGCTGTATGCAGCAGGTGCAGTGGAATGCTAGAGCAGTCACATACACAGCACTAAGGCACCCAGTGGCTGAAAGGGGGTCAAAAAAGAGACTTCAACTGACAGGTGACTTGGACCAGGAAGGACAAGTTAGAAGTTTTAAGGGAAGATGTGGCAAGAAGGCTAACCTCTCAACATAATACATACCCCTCATCTAAGTCAAAAGTTGTTGCTGGGAAGCCACTATGTGGACACTGCACATCCCGGCCTCCTCTGATCCAGGTGGGGCCACATGACTACCAGTGGCCAAGGGGACATGAGCAGGAGTGATGTGTGTCAGTTAACAGCAAGGCAGGTAAGAAGCAGCCGTGCCTTCTCCATCGTCCCTTTCCCTTGCCGCCAGCCAGAAGCAAACTCTGAGGCTCCCGGGGAAGGCAGAGCACAGGATAAAAGGAGCTGAGTCCCTGCATCACTGTGTGAACCAACCTGCCAACCAGAAGCACCCCTACTGGGCTGTTACATGGGAATCTGTCCCTGTGTGTTGAAGTTTGTTGCAGCAACAAGTACTACCAACGAATGCAGTGGATGTGAAGCGGGCATCCCGAGCAAAGGGAACAACGTGACTAAGGCACAGCAGTGTGGCAGGGGCAGGGCTGGGGCTGTGGCCATGTGAAGGGGTCCCAGAATTCAGAGAGCTCACGGTGGTGGCTGCGGGAAGGAGGATCACGCACAGGGGCTGTTGCCAGGGGCCCTGGTGTTGCTGGCACTGCTCTCAAAGGAAGAGTGAAAGTTGTGAATGGTTTCCTGTAAAATTTGTCTCTCGCGTCCCTGTGGAGGAAATTGAAAACAGACACAGAAAGTCTTATTAAACCTTTTAACCATTAATTCAATTGACAGTGTTGTTAATGTTCAACTCACACTTCAAAAACCCATGGGCATCTTGGGGAAAATAAATTACCTAATTGAAAGAGTACCGACTTCAATAAAAACGTACTGAGTCAGAATCGCCCTAGCACCCACCATCGCAGCCTGTCAACGCTGCAGAGGCCCCGGGATGCAGGACCCCAAACCCCTGGACAGAGCGGGAGGCCGAGTCCGGGGCAGGACTGACTCCTCCCAAGTCCCACGGCTCAGATTCGAGGTCTCCTTTCTTGAGCCTCTGTGCATCTTTCCAGTCCTCAGATTTCCAGAAAACTCAATGGGAGCCAAGTTTCCTTCTGCTACAGGATAAGAGTTTAAACTGCCTTTGCTTCCCTTTGCCCAAAAGCTGCCAGATTTGTCTTCACAGAGATTCACTTCTCAATCCATTCCTGCAACGCCCCCTGCCCCCTATACGCACATTTTCAGATGAGAAAAGAGAGTGGATGTGAATGTTCCATTAAGCCCAGAAAACATCATCAGTGCATATCAGGCTCAGAGGCAGCAATACTCAGAGGTTAAGAACAGAGTATTTGACCCAGCCATCCCATTACTGGGTATATACCCAAAGGACTATAAATCATGCTGCTATAAAGACACATGCACACGTATGTTTATTGCGGCACTATTCACAATAGCAAAGAGTTGGAACCAACCCAAATGTCCAACAATGATAGACTGGATTAAGAAAATGTGGCACATATACACCATGGAATACTATGCAGCCATAAAAAATGATGAGTTCATGTCCTTTGTAGGGACATGGATGAAACTGGAAAACATCATTCTCAGTAAACTATCGCAAGGACAAAAAACCAAACACTGCATGTTCTCACTCATAGGTGGGGATTGAACAATGAGAACTCATGGACACAGGAAGGGAAACACACACTCCGGGGACTGTTGTGGGGTTGGGGGAGGGGGGAGGGACAGCATTAGGAGATATACCTAATGCTAAATGACGAGTTAATGGGTGCAGGAAATCAACATGGCACATGGATACATATGTAACAAACCTGCACATTGTGCACATGTACCCTAAAACCCTAAAGTATAATAAAAAAAATAAAAAAGAACAGAGACTGGGTCCTAGCCAGAGCAATCAGACAGGAAGTCAAATGGTCGCTGTTTGCTGATGACATGATCGTTTACCTAGAAAACCCTAAAGACAGCTCCAGAAAGCTCCTAGAACTGATAAAAGAATTCAGCAAAGTTTCTGGATACAAAATTAATGTACACAAATCAGTAGCTCTTCCATACAACAGCAGCGACCAAGCTGAGAATCAAATCAAGAACTCAACCCCTTTTATAATAGCTGCAAAAAAATAAATAAATAAAATACTTAGGAATATACCTAACCAAGGAGGCGAAAGACCTCTACAAGGAAAACTAGAAAACACTGCTGAAATAAATCGTAGATGACACAAACAAGTGGAAACACATCCCATGCTCATGGATGGAGAGAATCAATATTGTGAAAATGCCCATATTGCCAAAAGCAATCTACAAATTCAATGCAATTCCCATAAAAATATCACCATCATTCTCCACAAAATTAGAAAAAACAATACTAAAATTCATATGGAACTGAAAAAGAGCCCGCAGAGCCAAAGCAAGACTAAGCAAAGAGAACAAATGTGGAGGCATCACATTACCTGATTTCAAACTACACTATAAGGCCATAGTTACCAAAACAGCATGGTACTGGTATAAAAATAGGCACATAGACCAATGGAACAGAATAGAGAACCCAGAAATAAACCCAAATACTTACAGCCAACTGACCTTTGACAAAGCAAACAAAAACATAGAGTTGTGGCAAGGACACCCTTTTCAACCAGTGGTGCTGGGATAACTGGCTAGCCACATGTAGGAGAATGAAACTAGATACTCAACTCTCAGCTTATTCAAAAATCAACTCAAGATGGATTAAGGATTTAAATCTAAGACCTGAAACTATAAAAATTCTAGAAGGTAACATTGGAAAAACCCTTCTACACATTGGCTTAGGCAAGGATTTCATGACCAAGAACCCAAAAGCAAATGCAATAAAAACAAAAGTAAATTGCTGGGACTTAATTAAACTAAAGAGCTTTTGCATGGCAAAAGGAACAGTCAACAGAGCAAACAGACAACCCACAGAGTGGGAAAAAAATCTTCACAATCTATACATCTGACAAAGGACAATATCCAGAATCTACAATGAACTCAACCAAATCAACAAGAAAAAAACAAACAATCCCATCAAAAAGTGGGCTAAGGACATGAACAGACAATTTTCAAAAGATATACAAATGGCCAGCAAACATATGAAAAAATGCTCAACATCATTAATGATCAGGGAAATGTAAATCAAAACCACAATGTGATACCACCTTACTCCTGCAAGAATGGCCATAATAAAAAAAATAAAAAAAACAGTAGATGCTAGAATGGAGGTGATGAAAAGGGAACACTTCTACACTGCTGGTGGGAATATAAACTAGTACCACCACTATGGAAAACAGTGTGGAGATTCCTTATAGAACTAAAAGTAGAACTACCATTTGATCCAGCAATCCCACCACTGGGTATCTACCCAGAGGAAAAGAAGCCATTATATGAAAAAGATACTTGCACACACGTCTATAGCAGCACAATTCACAATTACAAAATCGTGGAACCAACCCAAATGCCCACCAATCATTGAGTAAATAAACTGTAGTGTGTGTGTATATATATGTGTGTGTGTGTGTGTGTATATATATATATATGAACGATGGAATACTACGCAGCCACAAAGAGGGATGAATTAATGGCATTTGCAGTGACCTGGATGAGACTGGAGACTATTATTCTAAGTGAAGGAGACTGTTATTCTAAGTGAAGTAACTCAGGACTGAAGTAACTAAACATAGTATGTTCTCACTTGTAAGTGGAGCTAAGCTAGGAGGATGCAAAGGTATTAAGAATGACACAATGGACTTTGGGGGGCAGAGGGGGAAAGGATGGGAAGCAGGTGAGGGATAAAAGACTGCATATAAGGTGCAGTGTATACTGCTTGGGTGATGGGTGCACCAAAATCTCACAAACCACCATGAAAGAACTTACTCATGTAACTAAACACCACCTGTTCCTCAATAATCTAAGGAAATAAAAAATTAAAAACAACAACAACAAAGAACAGAGACTGGGCTGGGCATGGCAGCATGCACCTGTAGCCCCAGCTACTTGGAGACCGAGATGGGAGGATCGCTTGAGCCCAGGAGGTCAAGTCCAGCCTGGGTAACAGAGCGAGACTGTCACAGTCTAGGTTCAGAGCCCATTTCTCCCATTTGCTAGCTGGGATACCCTGAGCAAGATACTTAATCTCCCTGGGCCTTGGTTTCCTCATCTACAAAACAGGGATGATAACAGTCCCTCAGGTGATGGCTGTGAGATGATTAGAAGGCCTCAGACACAAAGCTGTCCATTGCAGCACCATTTATACAAAGTTTGAAAATCACATAACCAACAGGTAGGAATTTTTTAAAAATTAATTTTAGCACATTTCCCCAACAGACCCTGTGTGCGTAGCTAGAGGCAGACAGGTCCTATCCTCAGAGGGCAGCAGTGGATTAAACATATTTTTAAAAATTAATAAATATGGTCAAAATGTAAATTAAAAATGTATCATCTCTGGCAGATTGTTCTCTACTAAGAGTGAAAAGGGGGAAAAATCCACTGAATGAGCCCAGACTTCAAGCTTTCTTTCATTTCATGGACTCCCCATAGCCCAGAGGGGCCCCTTTCCAGACCCCCACACAGACACCTCTTGTGCTGATGAGGCCTCCTAGACTCAAGAGGACAGTAAGATTCTCCCTTCATCCCAACCCATCCAAACAATTTTAAATAAGCTGGAAAAATGCCCTCCAGATTCCATCAACACAATCCAAAGGCTGGAGGGTATGACAGAGCATTGGATGCCAAGTCAGAGGATCTGGAATCCTCACTCTACCACTGATTAGCGCCAGCATCCCAGGCCCACCCCTTTTCCACTAAGTATCTGTAAAATGGGGATAATGTTACCTGCCAGCGCTGCACTGAAGCTCACCCTGAGATAATGAATGGGGTGGCACTGTGCAAACTGCCGAGGGCTAAAATGTAAATGGAAGGGTTGACAGCAATTTTATTATTAAACACCACCTTAGCCTTAATTGCCTGAGAAATGAGGTCAGGGCAAGACAGGGTTCCGGCCCTCGCTGCCTGCTAACCTTAGGAGGGAGCTGTAGATGATTAAAACCATAATTGTTTCCTGCATCCACAACTGATTGAAGATGATAATGATAATTGCCCTTTAAAAACCCCTGAGTTTCAAAGGACCTGCCTGATAACTCTCAAAAGGAAAAAAAAAACAGCCATTAAATGTAGAAAAAAGGTTCACCTATCTAGCAATTCAAAAAATGCAAATTAAAACAAGGTGCCTTTTTTTTGCCTATCAAATTAATAAAGATTAAAAAACAAACTGATAGTAACACTGGCAAAGCTGCAGTGAAACGAACAACAAACTCTCACACACTCACAGCTAGTGGAACTGTTCACTAGCTCTTTCCGGAAAGTTATTCAGATGTACATATACCTTGATTCTGACTCTTTGACTCAGTAATTCCACTTTTAAGACATCTACTGTGAGGAGAGGATTAGAAGGCCTCAGACACAAAGCTGTCCATTGCAGCACCATTTATACAAAGTTTGAAAATCTATATAACCAACAGGTAGGAATTTTTTAAAAATTAATTTTAGCACATCTATGCAAATTTATATGAAAAAGAGTTCTTAATGACACGAGTAGCTGCATATATTTCATATTAAAGAAAGCAGGATATAAAATTACAGACCCAAATTTATCTCAGTCATATTTTACAAAAATTTAAGGGTGTGGCGATGCGTGCTTATAATCCAAGCTACTCAAGAGGCTGAGGTGGGAAGATCCTTTGAGGCCAGGAGTTTGAGGCCAGCCTGGGCAACACAGGAAGACCTCATCTCTTTAAAAAAGAAAAAAACAAAAAAAAAGGACACAAAACACTGCAGAGCAATCTGCCCAAAGGTGAACAGTGTTGGCCTCTGAGCGATTGGATTGTGATTTCTTAAAAAAATTCTTTTCACTATTTTGGTACTGTGTAAATTTAATAAAATCAATATGCACTGCATTGACAATCACAAAAAAAGGGCAACAGAAAGAAACAATGACTTAGGACCAACTAACTCCTCATTTCTGATAAACCTCCAATATATAACTCATCCGAAACCAACAAACTAATGAGCAGACTCGAGCACACATTACAATTCCAATACTGGGGTGGGTTCATCTGGAAGTGATGTGGCTTGCAGGCTGAGGGTCCACAACGTTTTGCTAATATTACTATGCCTAATAAGACTTACCGATGTTATTATATTATGAGCCAGGTTTTTAGTTAATACTCACTTTTAAAAAATTTTAGGCCAAAATGCTCAATCTTATTGATTGTGTAAAAAATGCATTTTATATCACACCCTGTTTTCATGTAAACATATATAACTGAAACATTTTGTCCTTTCTATCTCCAAAAGCATGTTGCTATTTTCTATTCTATTTTCTAAAATGTGCTGCTCATGCCCCATTAAATGGATTCTAAAACCCACCAGCGTGCTGTGGACCACAGCTAGAAAGACACTGCGGGCAAGGAAAGCTGGGCCTCCCCATCTCATGGGTCCTGGTCTGGGCTCTCTAATGTGTACAGAGCACTAGAGCCACAATGGGTACTCTCTCTTGGTTGGCCAAGCTTGCGTTGCAAAAGAAAAAGTATGAATGTTACAAAGAGAAGTTCATGCCCTGTAGCAAAATCAAAGAGGCAGGAACCCTTGATGTCAAGGTCAGGCAAGTCCAGTCTAGAATAGCCAAGGCCCAGAGCATCTGAAGGCTGTAAGGGCAGTGAACCGGCTCTTGGAAGCCACCTTTGGCCTGAGGAGCTCTTCGCACATCTAAGAACCAGCAGGCAGTTGCACTGCTAACTTAGAATAATGCAGCAGAAGTTAAATTTGCTTTTGTACTATTACACTTCTCCTAAACATGCCTTTTCTCTATGACTCGTGATGATACATGGTCCTCACTTCCAGAGGACTTTATCTGGTACTATTTACTCTTGAATGACAGGGTCTTTCTCCAGGGAAGTGGTTCAGATCGGCTCCTTCCCCTTGCACCTATTACTGTGTGGAACTGCCTGACTTTGCAGGGTGGATGCTGCCTGTTGGAGGGACATGGGTGGGACTGAGTGGTGCCTTTGGCCTGGCATGTCACAAGCACCTGGGCCTCTTGGTTGTGAGCTGGTGAGCTGGGCCCCTAAGCAGGACCACTAACAGCTGTCCCTTCTGCTTCTCCTGATGGGGCCTGTTTAGTATAGGATGCAGACTGTCATAGAACAGGGAATGGGTGGGGGCGAAAGTGGGGGATGAATTTGAGAGTAAACTGAAAAAAGGCTCTAGTCTGTATAAACTTTAAGAACAATGTCCTCCATCGGGATGGGCTCAAGATGTCACATCGTTCACTCTGATGATGTCAGTTAAGTTTCCTAAGGTTGGCAAACTAGCCCAGTCTGTCTGCTTTTTGTGATCCTGGGCCAAGGAGGCCATAGCCACAGAGGGCACAGGGGAGGTTCCGGAAGCATTAGCAGTTGCCATCTGGTGGCATCAGCTCCTGGCCTGTGCTCTCACTGGCCCTGCCTCCAGAACCTTTTCCATCCTTCGTCCTTAACTGGCTTAAGCTTGGATTTTACCCACTCCATCCTCTCCTTGGCTCACACATCTGGCCTCTGGAGGCCAGGAGGAGAAAGGGTCCTCTAACGCCTGGGCCACAGCCCTCCCCCGCCCCACCATCACTCACCCACCTCCCCTCCCCAAAACCCTTTCCCTTACTTGACTGAGTCACCCTTTACCACTCTTGGGTCCTTGCTCTGTCCCTTGAGTCTCCCCACATGTCATGTCTCTTGCTCTGCGCTCCAGCCATTCCTTTAGTTCTTTAAACACTGCACACCTCACTACAGGGTCTTTGCATGTGTGCTTCCCTCTGCCTGCTCTGCACTTTTCTATTACCCCTCTAACCAGTGGTTTCCACTCTTGCTTCAGGTCTCAGCTGCCTTGCCACTTCCTCAGGGATGTCTTCTCATTCCCGACTCTAAGCCAGGAGCTCTCACAGCACCACCTGCCTCTCCTTTATGTGCTGTGGGTTAGTTACACCGAGGCAGTTGAAGCCCTTGGGTGAATTCCTCAACTTCTCCGAGCCTTGGTTTCCTCATCTATAAACTGAAACTGACTTCTGCGGCTTTCGTGAGGATTAAATGAATGACTATAATGTGTGATATGCTCAGAGCACAATGCTTGGCACAGAGTGATTCTGAATGGTCAATACCCACACGGTGCCTGAGACATAAAGGCTCTTCTTCATGAATAAATCAATGCCCCAGTCTTTAGAGACTGTTTTAGTTGATTCACCTTCTGTGAGCCACCCTCAGGCTTCAGTTTCCTGGACGATGCCCTTCCTAACAGCCGAGATCTGCCTGCCTCCGACAACCTCCATACCTGCCTAATCCCCCTGCCCTCCCCCCGACATCTAACAGCAGAGCAGAAGTGGTGCTGGTCCGGAAGTCAGGCATCACTGCCCAACTCTGAGCCTGGGCTTCCCTATATGTAAAGTGAGGTGGTCCAGACCCAAGCAACAACCAAGAAATGTTTAGAATCCAGCCATTTACAGAGGAGAAGGAACTAGTAAAGACTGGAGGAAAACTACTTGGCCTTGGGATGCCCAAAGCAATGCTAAGGGCATCCCTTTGAAGGATCACCTTATAGCCTTCAGGCAGGTAATAAGAACGATGACAGTGACAACAAAATCCACCACCTCCAATCCTGGCAGGGCTGAGAGGCGCCGCCTCTACACAACACAGTGCTGCAGAGAGGTGACGAAAAAGAGGCCAGGAGGCCTGGGTTTAGAGTCTCCCTCCACTGCCCACCACCATGTGACCTGGGCACCATGCTCCCCTCCCTAGACTGTGCACCCTCGCCAGCCAGACGAGGTAAGTGTAAGGACATCGGCCTCCTTGGGCTGTCTCCAGGACTGATGAGGAAACGTATGCAGTGATTTGTAGATGATAAAGTACTACGTAAATATTTATTTGCTGCTGGTGCTACGTATCTGTTCAATATTTCTGCGCATAGTCCAGCAACATACAGAAAGAACCATAAAAGTGGCCATGCTCTCTGATATCTCCGCATATCGTGGAACACAGCCCAAGGAACAGCAACAACAAAAAAAAAAAAAAAAGAAAGAAAGAGGAAAAAGGCAGAGATGTCCATTATGGCAATATTCATAATAGCAAAATTCCAGGCATGAGACTATCGTCCAACAAGTGGAAAGCTGTTAGGCAAAGTGTGAAAAAACAGCAGATAAACAGGTACTGCACATTGTTGCTGGGAAAAAAAAAGGCCACCCTTTATTAAGAAAAAAAGCAGACAGCAAAGGAGTTCCAATAGCCCAATAGCAACTACAACGAAGCTTGCAAAGTGAGTGGTGATTTGTCTTTTTTATTTTTGTGGTTCTTTTTGTTTTTGGTGTGTGTGTGCCTTTGGGTGGGCGCGGGGTGGGGGCATTGATATTTTTAGCTTTAAAGCTGATGAGAAATTTAACATGAGACAAAAATGTGGGAAGCTGACAATAGTGACTGACGGCTCTCTGTGTGCCAGGAGCTCTGCTGAGCATTTTAGTCCTTGACACAACACCATCATCCCCACCCTACAGACGGGGACAGCGAGGCTCAGAGAGGTGTTTGCCTCACCCCACACAGTGAATAAGTGAAGGAGCTGAGATTCAAACCCAGGCCAGTCTGATCCAAAGGCTCGAAGGCTCTGCTTTCACAGTGCTCCTGAGGGCCACACCTAGCCCTGTACATTGATATTAGCTGAGTGGAAGTTTCAGCTCTATCTGGGGAGAAACCTTATGAGGGAAGTCTGAAAAGGGAAGAGGCCATGCTGGGAGGTAGTGAGTGCTTGCTCACTGTCAGATATGATAGAGGAGAGGAAGTAAGCCCTTCCCAAGATCCCAGGACCCTGGTGAAGCTCTCAGATGTCTGAAACACGGAAATACGAGAAACAGGGAACAGTACCTTGCCTGCATTCAGTTCAGAAATCGCTGCCAGAATCTGCTGCCTGGACCCATCTGTCTTAATTCCCAGCTCCTTCAAATCACCGTCAGTCAGCGTGAGGAACGCTTCCATGTCCACCTGGGGAGAGAGAGGGGATTCGCCACCATCTGCTGGATGCCACAGTTTCTTCCCAGCCACAACAGCAATCTCATGATTATGAGCTATGAGTGCTTATTAGTAGTAAACTCATGATGATTTACTACTTCTAAGTCCTGACTTTATGTTTAAAGCTTCGTTGAAAACATTTTTAAAAAACGAACTCTCCTCAGATCTGGCTCTTGGATTTTCTGAACAGATGCATTTTAGGAAGACCCTTAAAATGAGCCAAGTAAGGAAAATCTCTGAGATAGTCATCTGGGTGGCTAGAACAGGAGAAATCCAAGACCTGCTATTAGAAAGGTAACTGCAATGTTGCTGTACTTTTAACAATATCGGATACTGTACAAACGTATGGCAGTACTCACCTCGTCTCCCCCACCACGCACGAGACAGAGACAGACTGTGGAAAGACAGAGTGAGGAAATAAGCAGAAGCAATAAAGGAGAGAGGGCCATGGAGAATGAGAGCAGAGCTCAGAATAAGGGCATCTCAAAACTGCAAGCCTTGGTTTCTATGGGTGAGATCCTAATGGCTCTGTCAGCCCTGCCTGGCCCCTGGACAGGAAATCAGGCCCTCTGCTCCACTGGCTCCTGTTCCTCTATGGCAAGGTGGAGGGAAGGGCAGAAGTGGCTCCAATGAAGCAAGCACATCCATCACCCTGCATGTCGGACACCAACAGCCTCTGGCATGGGGGTCCACACCTGGCAAGACCCAATCCAGGTCCACTGAGAAGCCAGTCTCACCGCCAGACCAGAGGAGGGCAGTTAGCACTATGTGTGCAAAGCATCTTCTGAGGACTTCAGATAGACTAAGTCATTTAACCCTCATGACATCAGCAGGGTAGATCACTATCCCCACTTTGGAGACAGGGAAGCTGAGGCACAGAGGGCTTTTTTTTTTTTTTTAGTATTCAATGTAACGTGGCCAGTAAGTGGCAGGGCCTGGCTTTGAACCCTGGCAGAGGGCTCCAGCATCCTCGCCCTTCAATGCCACATTGCCCTTCAGCCGCAGATTCCCTGGCCTCGCTCATGAGCTTTTCCTGAGGGCAGTATCCCCCTTGTTAACATGACTTGACCTTCCCTAAGCATTAAGGGATTGGGTCCCCAGTCCGGGCCCTTCCCCCTGGGGAGTTGCTATTGCAGACAATGCTACAGCTTCACAAATCAGACTCCAACAACAGCGCTTATATGAGAGATGGGACAAAGAACTGGCTGCCCACACCCATGTCTTCAGCCGGAGCTAAGCAGGAGGAGGCTGTGTTGCCCTGGAGACAGATAGGGTGCCAATTCCCACTCACTGCCAGGGGACCTGGGTAGGTGCCTTACCTCAGTTTCCCCACCAAAAAATCACAAACAATCCCACCCTATAAATTACAGGGTGGATGCGGGATCTACAAAGAGTTTACAAACAGCTTTATGATCTACATTTACAAACTACCAGATACTATTACACTTTAGAGATACGCTATTGTCATTTAAAATAAAACTTGCATAACTTCTTGAAAATCCTTAGTCTTTCACTTTATAAGCAGGCTTTATTTTATATTCCCTCATACCTAACAGGATTAACTTTTTTTTCTTTAAAACATTTGATTTATGTAGGGATAGAGACTTTCTTTCCGAAATTTTCCCCACCCCTACCTCTCTTTTTCTCTGTTAACAGTCATTTTACTTTTCTGGATTAAAAACAAACAAAAACCTTCAGCCAGGTTTGAGTCACTGGGGAAGAGTCTGTTCCCTTAACCAGTGCTTAGCCCTCTCTGAGATGCAGGCACCCCCACCTCTCTGGCAACAGTAAGCTCCTGGCATCTCTTGGGTGTTTTATAAAAGCTCACAGAGTGCTGAGGGGCTGAATGGATAGGTGATGCAGTCTTAATGGAAACCACCTGCCCCCAGCCCTGCTGGACACGAGTCTCTCCCCACCATCCCAACCCCTAGCAGGGACCCCACATCCAGCCTGGCACCATGGCCAGTCCTCAGCGATTCTGACGTCCTCAGCACTTGCCCTCTTGCTGAGGGGCCCTCCACCTCCTAACTGGTCTTTCCCTCCCAGTTATTCTTCCCCTTCTGCCCTTCCAACCCCTGTCCACCTCCACACCAGAGGCTACAGACCTTCCAGCCTGCATCTACCTCAAGCCCGTGGTGTACAGAAGCAAGTCCACATTGTCCAGGCCCTGCCTGGTCAAGCTCCATTCCCTCCTCCTGATGGACTGGCCTTGGCCCAGTCCCAGCCAAGCCAGAGTACCACAGGCTCTCTCAATGAGTCCTGCTCCCTCTTCCCAGATGCCCTTTCAGGTCCGTTCCCCCTCTTTCTCCAAAGTTCAGCTTAGCTCTCAGCCCAGGTCTTCTCTGGCCTTCATTTCATAGACCCCCTTCTGTGGGCTCCAGAGTATTCTGGGCATCTGCATTTCCCAGCACCAGGCTCTGGCAGAGGGTCTGGCAGGGGCAGGGACTCAAGTACTTAGTATGTGTTTGCAGACTGAATGAATGACAGCATCAATCAATCAATCTTCTGCCTCTCCATCTGCACTGACCTTCCCAATTCTGACCTCCATCAACCCTGGGGGAATGCCAAACCCTCAAGGCTTATTCTAGGTGGAGAGCACCAGAGATGGAATTCCTCTCCTACGACTACTTGTGAAGGGGTAGCAGGAATGAGGCAGAAATATCCCAGTATCCTTTCAATATTCATGCCCTATTTTTTTTAAGCAACAGAATCCCAATTTTCAGCTGGGCACATTTCCATACAGTTAAAACTTATTTCTTAGTTTCTTTTGCAGATAAGTATTGTCAGGTGATAAACTTTTGGTAAATGAGATATAATAAAGACTGTGTGGGACTTTGGGGAAGTCTCTTTAAAAAGGAAGGAACATGTCCTTTTGCAGTCTCCTTCCATCCTGCTGCCTGGAATGTGGATGTGATGGCTGGAGCTCCAGTAGCCATATTGGACTCTGAGGATACAAGCCACATACACTAGTGGGGGTGGAGCAGAGAGCTAGAAGGAGCCTAGATGACTCATCTCCAAACTTTCTGTGGGAAAAATCACCTTATTTTTTGTTTAAGGTACCATTATTTCGGTATTTTTCAATACACATAGTCAAATCCACCTTAATACAGGTAGAAAGATGAAAATTATTAGTCTGTCTTTAGCTTCAATATGTCAAGATGAGAACATGAATTAACTTCATTCCTCTTCCAAATTCTCACTGATAACTATAAGTGCATATTAATGGGGAGAATTGTTTACTGTTGGAAACTAGGGAAAAGTGCTATCTACATGCCAGATACTTCCAGGAGTTTCTGCAAGGGACTGAGAAGTACCCCTGAAGCTGTGGTGACTGGGTCTGGTGGCAATCAGCAGGGTTAAAACCTCAGTCCTACTAAAGCCTCCAAGGAAACACTGGGTTGTGGGTCCATATAGAGAGTGCACCCCTACAGTGTAACCAGCTCATATGTTGCCAGAGAGAAACTAAGAAAAAGGAAGAGACACTGAGCTTGGCCCCTAGCAAGCATAGGCACCTGTGTCAAGTAGAGACAAGGGCACTGCCTCAGCTAACCTCACACGAACCTAACACACAGAAAGGTCCTCAGCCAGTGGCTGCCAGCCCTCCCCATGGCACTGCCTCAGGCCCCAGCTCCCTCCCTGACCCCAGAGGCTGCAGAAACTTCTAGGTGGGAGAGTTACTAAAATTAGAGCAAATCTGCACAGCCCGCCTTCCTCTCCCCACGAACATTCTCGAAGCTCTGTACATCAGCTGAAACATACCCCCATTCCCTACACTGGACAACCACAGCAACCTCTGAATGATGAAGGACAGGTGAACTCGCAGACATGCCAGGTCAGAAAAAGGGGTAAGGCCAATAAATCAGAACAAACGTCACCCTATGAGCCAGAGACACGATACCTCAAGAAGCAGAAATGTACTTTGAGATGTGTTCTCTGTACACTCCAAGAAGGCATAAACATATCAGCAAAAGCAGGCAGCGATCAGCAATACGGAAAGATTTCTTGGAGAAAGTCATTGCTAAGGTTTAAAACACCAAGGAGGCAGGAATGGCAGACTGCATATGGCAGAAAAGCAAACAGGAGGAGGAAAGCTACTGCACCCTGTTTGTTTCTTGAACTAAAATACAAGCTCCTCAACTGCATCTCAAGTCTGGTGGGGACAATGAGTGCTTCTCATGATTGCTCTGCAATTGTGACAGTTTTTACCTACTAAGCTGCTCACTAGAATGTTCTAAACCACTGATTATACCCTGGTGGCTGGTGGGCCTGCAGAGGAGTTTTACTTGGCTAAAACAGTAAATTTTTTAACAGCTTACTGAGATATAATTCATCTACCATACAATTCACCTATTTATACAATTCAATGATTTTTAGTATATTCACAGAGTTGTGTAACAATCACCACACACTCAGTTTTAGAATATTTTCATCACCGCCAAAAGAAACCGTGTATCCATTCTAGTCACTCCCTACTCTGCCCATTCTACCCGCCCACTCCTCCACCCAACTCTCTGGCAACCACGAATCTACTTTTTGTGTCTACAGATTTGCCTAGTTTGGACATTTCATATAAATGAAAGCACACCCTATGTGCCTTTTGTGACTGGTTTCTTCCACTCAGCAAGATATGTTCAGGTTCATCCACGTTGCAGCATGTGCCAGTATTTCATTCTTTTCATGGCCAAATAATATTCCATGGCACATGCATATTTTATTTATCCATTCATTAGTCAATGGACATTTGGGTCATATCCACAGTTTAGCTTTCATGAATAATGCTGCTACAAGCATTTGTGTACAAGTTTCTGTGTGGACACACGTCTTCATTTCTCTTGGGAATATATCTAGGAGTAGGACTGCTGGGTCATATGGTAACTCTCTGTTTAATATTTTGAGGAAGTGCCAAACTGCAGAACAGTATTCTTTTTTTAATGTGAATCTGAATGCTTTTAAACACATAGCAACTCTCTCAGACCACCACAGACCCTAGATCCAGACACATAACACAGGTTCCTTACGGTTTACTATTAGCCCACTTTAAGCCTATAAGTCTGCCAGTCAATCACACATAACAAAAAAATGTTTTCAGGACAGGAAGAAACTTTTCTAGAGAGAGCAGTGCTCAAAATTACAAAATTCTATCATAACAAAGCAAGCCATAAGTCCCCAGGATTTCACAATAACAAACTGAACTAAACCTGCTGAGCACGAATTCTATTTCCTCAGCTGTCTCAGGGCAAGAGATCAATCTAGGCTTGCAAAATGAAAACCTACACATTTAGACAAAGTTTTTTTTCACAGTAAGATTTAAATTGACATTCAAAAAGAGCATTCTTACCTCTTGTTCCTCAAAAATGGGCTGATATTTCTCAAGTGATAATTTCTTAAGGATTCCAGTCAGTTCATCTTCAAGACGGAAAGGTGAAAAAAAAAAAACAAAACACATTTTAGAATTCGGTAAAGTGGTCTTCAAACTTTTATAAAGTAGTGGTAATCTTATTTCAAATGAAATTCTATAAGAAACACCAACACAGAAAGCTGATCTCAGCTGGACTCCTGCAGATGAGGCTGGAGGTGGGTCCTGAGCTATCTGCACCCTCCTTCCCCTCAAGGCAGGCCCTCAGCAATCGACAAAACCCCACTTCAGGCTGCGAAGACACAGACAGTCTGGGCCAGGACTGACTGATTCCCTCCAGACGGCGACCCTCAAGTTCTGGGAGTTCCAGCTGCCAGAATTAAAACTCTGCCTTCTGTGCGAGAAAGCACCGTAAATGCCAACGTTTGCAGTAAATGCCAATGCCAGCAAGTCCTCAGCTAGTCTGAGGAAGAACTTAAGAAAGAAGATGGTGGGCTTCAGACCAGAGCCAGGGTTTGGCTCAAGTGTGCAGAGGCTGTGGCCTTCCTGAAGGAAAAAGGCATCTATGTGAACAGCAGAGCTAGAAGGGCACAAGAAGTGATTTGGGGTGTCATAACAGGGAGAATAAAGAAAAGGAGACAAAACCAGCACCTGAGGGGCTTGGAGAAATATTCACTCACACATTCAATCGGGATTTGCCAAACTAGGCACTGGGGACTCAACAGATACCAAAACAGCCAATAAGAAGGCTGATAGGGGCCGGGCAGGTGGTGCATGCCTGTAATCCCAGGGCTTTGGGAGGCCAAGGATGAAGGATCACTTGAGCCCAAAAGTTCAAGACCAGGCCTGGCACTATAATGAGATTTCATCTCTACAAAAAAATTAAAAGTAATTAGCTGGGTGGTGTGATGTGTGTGCCTGTAGTCCCAGCGACTCAGGAGGCTGAAGCAGGAGGATCACTTGTGCCCAGGAGTTTGAGGCCACAGTGAGCTGCAATTATGCCACTACACCATTGCACTCCAGCCTGGGCTACAAAGCAAGACCCTGTCTCAAACGAACAAAGGCTGATAGGCAAGAGAGCAAGGAAGAAGAGAGCAGCATCAAGGCAGATGACAGCATTTCCAGTTTTACAAACGCTGTTTTACAGAGGATGGTCACAGACTCTCCTGTAAGGTGACCTATGAGCAGTAAATGAAGGAGTGAGCTATGCAGATATCTGGAGTAAGAGCATTAGGCAGCATCCAGACAGGGAAGAGCAGGTGTAAAGGTTCTGAGGCAGTGGATGCAGCTTAAAGAAGTGATTAGGAGGCTCAGGTTCCTTCTTTTCTTAACTCCTTCATTCAACCAACCTTCCTTCCCTCCTTCCCTCCTTCTCTCCCTCCCTCCCTCCCTTCCTGCTTCCCTCCCTCCCTTCCTTCCTTTCCTTCCTTTCCTTCCTTCCTTCCTTCCTTCCAGCAGTGACTACCACTGTGCCCAATGGACACTAGGTAGCAAGGATGGAGAGGTCCCTGTCATGAAGCTCAGTGTGGCTGACAGGATGAGGAGGGTGAAAGCTAATACACAGTGCTATCAGCCAGCCTGTACATGGATGACCCACTTGCTCTTTATAACACCAATGAGGTAGATCCTATTACTGTCCCCATTTACAGATGAGAAACTGAGGCACAGAAAGGCTCGATACCACATCTTGGGTGAGGTCATCCTGCTAGTCCGTGGCAGAGCAGGGACTCAAGCCCAACGGTCTAGCTACCAGGCCTGTGCTAGGCGCCCACTCTCCACTTTTCTCATGGGTGGTGCATGCTATGGTGAAGAGCAAGAACAGGGGGATGTGGGGACAGAGAGGACAGCTGACCCAGCCCAAGGTACTAGGGAAAGCTTCACAGTAGAGAGGCTACTGAGCAAGGATGTATGAGACAAATCAAATCCCAATCCACACAATCTGTTGTATTTCATGACACCAAACCTTTGCCCCTGCTGTTCCCTCCACATGCAGCCTCGGTCCACTGTGGTGTGCTGGTAAATGTTTAACAACTGGTTCTCGGGGGGAAGATGTATGCATGTATATAGGCACGTAAATCTATTGCAGATTTTACTAATATAAAGGATTTATAGCACACAATTTACAAATAATAAAAAATACAATATTCTTTCTTATAAATTCCACATAGCCAATTGATTCTCACCAAATGCTTTCATTTGTTTTTGCCCTACTCTTGTACCCACAGCCAAGGAGTATGGTTGCAACATGAAAATTGGCTGAGAGTTTTGTTTACATGAACAAGAAAGATAAAAAGAAACAGGAAAGACTTTTGTTGGAACTTCAGGTGAGCAACTTGGCTGAATCAGATAATGGTTTTCAAATACTGGAAGAGTATTTTCTCAATTTTTTGTGCTATTCACAAGATAACGGTTACTGACACAACATACTTTTAAGTTTAATCCTCATTGTTAACATTTTCCCATCACTGCCTAGATTACATGTAGACAATATCTGTAAGCCAACAAATCAAGCCCCGGATTGCTTGAGACCAGGGAGGTTGAGGCTGCAGTGAGCTGTGATCACACCACTGTACCCCAGCCTGGGTGAGAGAGTAAGACCCTGTCTCAAAAAAAAAAGCAAGCCCTGATTGACGGTGTTTGCCTATTTCCATGGTGTAAATACCCCCATCATAGCCAATTTCAACCTACCAATCTAATGTCCCTGAAAGTGAAGCTGAGCAGAGATGCACAGTAGGAACACATCATTATGGGGTATTCACACTGCAGATATGAGATATACACAACCTCAAGAGCACAGATAATAAAATATACAAAAATGAGTAAAAAATACATTTTAAGTGCAATATACCGTTATATTTCTATAATTTAGTTAATTCTAAGTTCATGTAATTTGTAAATAATGGTTGTGTTTAACAACCAGCTTGGGCATGTCCTACAAGTTGAACAGTTGGCTCTGGCACCCCACTGCCCATCTCTTCCCAGCGTCGTGGTCCAGCTGGAGTGCCCACTTGCCAGGGGAGCCTTCCATGGCACATGGTGCTTTGCTGATAACAGGTATGACCTCACCTTGTGTTACACTCTAATGTCATTACGTTGAATGTGTCTGTCTCCCTGTGAGTTCCCCTGGGTGCATAGGTTAGGGCATCCAGGGGACTGCCCAAGAAAATTTCCTGGAACAAATGTGAGGCTGAGAAGGTAATGCTGTCACCAGCCTTGCTGCTTCTAAAAGGTGGAGTCCAGAGAGGAGGAATGCAGATGGAGAGATGAGGCAGGGCAAAGCTCATGTGTCCTCGACTGGGACCAAATATTTCCCAGAAGAATATCATAAAAATAGCTCTTTGGGGGCCGGGCGCGGTGGCTCACGCCCGTAATCTGAGCACTTTGGGAGGCTGAGGCGGGCGGATTACGAGGTCAGGAGATCCAGACCATCCTGGCTAACATGGTGAAACCCCGTCTCTATTAAAAATACAAAAAAATTAGCCAGGCGTGGTGGTGGGCACCTGTGGTCCCAGCTACTCGGGAGGCTGAGGCAGGAGAATGGTGTGAACCCGGGAGGCAGAGCTTGCAGTGAGCCGAGATGGCGCCACTGCACTCCAGCCTGGGTGACAGAGCGAGACTCCGTCTCAAAAAAAAAAAAAAAAAAAAAAAAAAAAAAAGCTCTTTGGGGATGGATTGCAGCCCCTGGCCTATAACAATCATATACCCACAGGACAAAGGGCTCACTGCCTCAGGACCCAGGAACTCTCAACAGGAAAACTAAGCTTTCTGAACCAGAGAAATTACTCTACAAAGAAAGTGCTATTGGCCCTCTTCTTTTTTAATCCCAATTAGGACTTTGCAAACCATTTTTAATAACGAACAAGAGGGAAAGAGAGTGGGTACAAGCAGTCCATATAGACATCCACTGTCTCCACTCTTTTTTGGAAAATGATGGGGCACAAATACCTAACTGAATCTCTAGGGGCTTCAATTCCTGAAAACCTCAGAAGTGGAAGAATTCACGAGTGTGGAACTCAAGACTCCACATAGAAAATATGGTTGGGGAGGAATGAGTTTGCTGTTGAATCACTGAGGCCTTGATAAATGATCACACTGGATATCACAAAACAATAAAAGCAGCCCCCAAAGAAGGAGGATACCAGTGGCAGCATGCATTTATCAACTTAGTACAGACTAGAGCCTGTGAAAGTGATTCCAAGTTATCTTGCTCAGCAGAACCTGCTCAGCACCCTCCTCCTCAGCAGCTGCAGCGAACTGCCCGCAAACGCATTTGTGAGGGCCACATACACAATCAGATTTTCCTCCCTGCTGATTTATACTCCCCGATTTGCACCTGCCTGGACCACAGGTCTCACCAAAGCTCCCTCCCTCTTTCCCCCCTCCCAGCTCCTAGGGGCCTCTAGAGGGCAGTTTAAAAGGATGGGATTCCTTTCATCTGCCTTTATCTTTCCTGGGGCCTGAGTGCAAAGCCTCTGCTCCTGCCCCACCACCCACTCCATCTTCCCTCATCATTCCCGCATGAGGGGCTGCAGAGGATGTAATTCACAAGGCAGGTTCCAAGGCTCTCCTGGCTGCAGAAGACATCAACTGCTTTTGCTTGCCCTCACCCATCCCCCTCCTCCTGGAAACAGTATTTCCAAATTTTCCTTTGAGGAACTATTTCTCTCCCACTTCCAATACACAAATGTCAGTAGGTTGGACCCCACCTCTGCTCCAAAGCAGACAATTGACTGAAGGGGCATGGCCAATCACCACATTCCACCACTGTGGACACAGAGATAGTCAAGGGTGGGCAATTGACCCAGGTCATTATAAATACAGCCAGGACCTACTGAGAAAGTAGCACTCTTTCTGCTGGAGTTGAAAAATTAGTAGGAAGACGAAAGTATGCCTGAAGCTGCTTGCCACCACTTGGAGAGAGCCTACCTGAGACCTGGAAACACTCCCAAAGCACTTGGATTCAGGCATGGTTGAAGCACACCCTAGACACTCCCATCATATGAGCCAATGAAATGTCAGGTTTCATTTTTTTTCCTTGAACCAGTGTGAGTGGAGTTTCTCTCACTTGCAACTGAAAGAATCCTGACGGGTACAGGATCTAGGGAAAGTAAGTTCGTGTTGGAGAAGCATTTCCATGGGTGTATGTTTGTGCATGTAAACAAAAATCACCTATACTCAAAAACTCTTTAACGGAGCTTACCATACCTTTAGCACAGTGAAGACAAAAATACAAGGTAGAATCAGAGAAGAGGAGGGACATGTGTGTTGTAAATTTTCTTAAAACCTGACCTAGGATGGTTATAGCAATTAAGGTCACCTTGCAGTTCCTTGCTGCCAGGTCACCATGGTGAGAGGAATAGGGGGGGTTTCAGGCCCTCAGGGGACTCACCCTCATCTGTGATGGTGCCACTGCTGGAGCCCCCACTGCTCTTGGACTGCCGATGGGATGACGAGGAAGACACTGAGGACTCTGCAGTGTGCCCTTTGGGTGAGGGGGAGGGCGTGAGGGTTGGAGAGGTGCTCTTGGAGGTAGTGGAAGTTCCAGACGGAGGCCTTTTGCTGGTCTCCAATTTCTGCTGAACAGAGTAAGACAAATACATAAGCCATTGCCTGTAGGGTAGAAATGATGAAAACAAGACACCCACAACAGGGAACATGGGTGGTATTTGATTCAACACGATGTTTAACCAAGGCTATGAAATCTACTTTTAAAAACATGCAAAGCAGAAACAGCATTATCAGAACAATTAGAGGAAAATGCAACCCTGGAGCAGAGATAGGGTAAGATCAAACAGCTGCATATTATAAATCAGGAACCCCCCACCCCTGCCCCACCTGTCCCAGTCCTGCCCTCCAGCTACTTGCATTGTGGCTTTGGCCAAGTCCCCCGAGCTCTCTGGGCCTCAGTTAACCAGCTGTAAAATGAAAGTCTGGCTTACGGAGGCACAAAGTCTCTTTCTGCTCTTGATGCTCCTTCATCTACACCAGTCACTTCCAAGCTTTTCACCAAAGAACACGTATTCTTCCCTTTTTCTCATTGGTTAGCTTTAAAACAAAGGCTTTTTACATTAAAATAATTCTAGACATATAGAAGAGCTGCACAGATAGAACAGAGTTCCCATATACCCCTCACATAGCTTCCTGATATTAACATCTACATCGTCACAGAATAATGATCAAAACTAACAAGCTGACATTGACACAACACTATTAACTAAACTACAGACTTCACTCTGTTTCCCTGGCTGTTCCACTTATGTCCTTATGCTGGTCCAAGATCTGATCCAGGAACCCACGCTGCATGGAGCTGTGCTGTATCTCCGTAGGCTCCTCTGACCTGTGACAGCGCTGTCTTTCCTTGTCTTTCATGACCCTGACACTTTGGAAGTCTTGGTCAGGTATTTTGAAGGATGCACATCATTTTGGGATTATCTTATGTTTTCCCATAATTAGATGTGCTTGTGAATGCAGGGGGCAATGAGGTGATATGCTCATTCAGTGCATCGTTATGCAGAGAGGACACAGTATCTGATTACTGGTGATGGTAACCTTCATCACTTACATGAGGGGATGTCTGCCGGGTTTCTCCATTATAAAGTCACTATTTTTCTTTTTAATATTATTTGGGCCAGGCACGGTGGCTCACACCTGTAATCCCAGCACTTTGGGAGGCTGAGGCAGGTGGATCACAAGGTCAGGAGTTCAAGACCAGCTTAGCCAATATGGTGAAACCCCATCACTACTAAAAAATGCAAAAATTAGCCAAGTGGGTGCCTGTAGTCCTAGCTACTTGGGAGGCTGAGGCAGGAGAATCACTTGAACCTGGGAGGTGGAGGTTGCAGTGAGCCGAGATCGCACCACTGCACTCCAGCCTGGGTGACAAAGCGAGACTCTGTCTCAAAATAAATAAATAAATAAATAAAAATAAAAAATAAAAAATTATTTGGGAGAAGTTTTTTGGGTAAATATTTATTAAGGTTCTGCCCATTAATTTTGCATTCATTGGTGAGTCTCACTGAGGCAAGTGTTACAGTGGTGTTCCCATGGTGATTTTCTATTGCCCTCATTCCTTCCACATTTATTATCTGTAATACTTCTCTAAGGAAAAGTTGTTCTTTCTCTCCTATTTATTTTTCAATCATTTATTCCTACCAGTATGGGCTCATGGATATTTTTTATGCTCTGGGCCATAATCCAATATTACTGTTATTTTGTAGTTCATTATTACAGCTTTGGCCATTGTGAGATCTTTCGGGTTGGCTCCTGTATCCTTTTGACATGTGCCATCTTCCTTTTTTTTTTCTCTTTCTTTTTAAAAGTATTTACCTACTTTCTGACACCACAAAATACTTTAAGCTCATCTTATATTTCTGCTGACCCAGTACTAGAATAAAACACTTCTCCAAAGCTTTCCAAGGTCCCTTTTATTAGAGAATGATATTTAGAAACCAAAATCTGGGCACTAGGTTGCTCACTGGTACTGGGATGTCACTGCTTCTAGGTCCTCAAGGTGGACAGAGCAAAGACATATATACACTAACCGATGTATACACACATAGCCATATCTACTTTTATATCTACTAACTCTGTGTGTTTGCAACTCTCTGTGTATTTAAAAGCATGCACTCATACTGATTCATACCGATACCCCTGACTTCAATCCAACATCCACAGCGTTTGTTCTAGCATTTTTCCTTTGATTCTGTCTCTGACAGTAAAAACTTTGCTACTTATTTATTCAATCCTGGTATATATGTTAAGTGTACATGTATGCAAACAAATTTTTTAGCCCATATCCTGGTAAGGATAACAGAATTGTTAGCCCATATCCTGGTAAGGATAACAGAATTGTTAGCCCATATCCTGGTAATAAAAAAAAATCAACTGAAGTACAGTACTTGTATACAGTACTTTTTGTCTTTAGCCTAATATCCACTCAACACACGATTTTCTCCTCTACCTCCTACAATGTGGTTAGGTCATTCATTTGAATACACTTAGATCTTTCGTCATAGTTTGCATTCTATCTTTGGTTCCTGGTTGATTTTGTTTTTTTAAATTTGCATACAGTAAAAAATAGCTCTGTTGTATACAATTCCATGGGATCTGACAAACACATAGTGTTACGTATCCACCAAGAGGGTACCATACAGAAGAGTTCCATCGTCCTCTGAATGTCCTTAAGCGGTCCTTTTCTAGCTAATCCCTCCTCCTAATCTGAAGCCATAAAAACAGCCACCCTATATTCCATCCTGTGACTAGAGAGGAAAAATAAACTATTTTTCCTCTATTCTTACCCCACAACAATCAACACAGAATGTGTCTGTGACCAAGGGTATGGAGCCTTCTTCCCCTACACACCAATCAAGCAATCAGTTCTGCAGTGGACACCAGCTGAGTATCCTCCAATTCAAGTCTGACATGATCTATCCAAACACAGCATCAAATCCCACAGGTTGAGGGCTCAGTCCCAGGAGACTGCCCCCACTTCAGATGCCAACTGCAAGCCCCAGATTGTTTTACCTGTGCTTTTGACCAGCTATAAATCAGAGTTCCCACAACTTCCTCCTTGGGTTTGATTAATTGGCTAGTGGCTCACAGAATTCAGGGAAACACTTACTTACATTTACGGGTTTATATGGATTATTATTCAGCCATAAAAAGGATGAAATCCTGTCATTCAAAGCAACATGGATGGAACTGGAGGACATTATGTTAAGTGAAATAAGCCAAGAATGGAAAGTGAAACACCGCATACTCTAACTCATATGTAGAAGCTTAAAAAGACAATCAATGTAAGTAAAAAGTAGAACAGAGGATACTAGAGGGTGGGAAGGGAGGGACAGGAAGAGATTTGTTAAAAGGATACAAAACTATAGCTAGACAGGAGGAATAAGTTCTAGTGCTCTATACCACTGTAGGATGACTACAGTTAACAATAATATATAGTTTCAAAAAGCTAGGAGGATATTGAATGTTCCCAACACAAAGAAATAATAAATGTCTGAGATGATGGATAATTACCCAGATCTGATCACTATATATGTATCTAAACATCACTATGTACCCCCTAAATATGTACAATTATTATGTGTCAATGAAGAAAAATAAAAATTTAAAGATATTACCATGCATAGGTCAAGGCATGGAGGAAGGGGCAAGGAGCTCCCACGCTCTTCCTGGGCATACTATCCTCCAGAAGTCTCCAGGTGTTCAGCTGTTTGGCTCTCTGAACCCAGTCCTTTTCAGGTTTTCATGAAAGCCTCATTATGGTGGCACAATTAATTAAATCATTGGCCACTGATTATCAACTAAACCTTCAAACCCTCTCCCTCTCCCCAGAGGTTATGGGGTAGAGTGAAAGGCTCAACCCTCTAATCCTGTCCTGGTCTTTCCTGTGACTGGTTGCCATCCTGAAGCTACTTAGGGGCTGCCAGCCATCAGTCAATTCATTAGCACACAAAATGACATCACTTTGGAGATTCTAAGGATTTAGGAATTGTATGACAGGAAACTGGATGAAGACCAAATACACATTTCACAGTTATCACATATCCCCACAGTGTTGCTGTTTCCAGAATGCCATATAAATGGAGTCACACAATTTGCAGATTTTTGGGTCTGTCTTCTTTCACTCAGCATAATGCCTTTAGGATTCATTCAAGCAATTGCATGTATCAATAGTATGTCCCTTTTTGATGCTGTGTTGTGTTCTATTGCATGAATGTACTAAAATTAGTTATCTATTCACCTGTTGAAGAACATTTGGGATGTTTCCAGTTTGGGGTGATTATTTTTTAAAACTAATATAAAGGTTCACAGATTTTTGCGTGAAGAGAAATTTTAAAAAAATCCACCTAGCAGTCAGTTAGCTGGGTCATATCATAAGTGAATGTTTAGTTTTATAAGAAACTGCCTATCTTTTTCAAGGTGGCTGTACCATTCTGCATTCCTATTAGCAATGAATGGGAGTTCCAGTAGCTCCACATTTGTCACCAGCAACTGTACCTTTTTAAATCTTAGCCAGTCTAATAGGTATATAGCTCTATCTTAATTATGGTTTTAATTTGCATTATCCTAGTAACTAATGATGGTTAAACATCTTTTCATATGCTTATTTGACATTTTATATTTTCTTTGATGAAGTATCTGTTCAAATATTTTGCCCATTTTTACATTTATGTTTTATTGTTGAATTGAGGGTTCTTTATTTAGTCTGGAAAAAAAGACTTGTTTCTTTATAGAGATAGGGCCTCACTCTGTAGCCCAGGCTGGAATGCAGTGGCAACATCATAGCTCACTGCAGCCTTGAACTCTTGGGCTTAAGCAATATTCCCACCCCAGCCTCCCGAGTAGTTGGGCCACAGATATGAGCCACTGCACCTGGTTCCTGGATAAAAAACTTTTTCCAGATCTATGATTTGAAAATATTCTCTCCTAGTCTGTGGCATGACTTTTCATTTTCTTAATGGTATCTTTTGCAAGGCAAAAGATTTGAGTTCTGATTAAGTCCAAATTTGCCAATTTTTTCTTTTATGTATCATGCTTTCGGCACTGTGAGATATATGTGGAAGTTCCTTTTCTTGCAATATGAACATCCAATTGTTCCAGCACTCTTCGTTGAAAAGACTACCCTTTCTCCACTGAATTGCCTTTGTACCTTTAAAAAAAGAATTTTGTTGGCTTGTCTTGTGCGGGTCTATTTTTGGGCTCTCTTTTGTTCCACTGATCTATTTGTCTGCCCTTTTGCTAATACCACACTGGAGCTTTATGGTAAGTCTTGAAATTAGGCAGTGTGAGCCTGCCAACTTTATTCTTTCTCATATGACTATTATAATTTTTTGTACCTCAATATAAAATTTATAATCAGTTTCTAGATCTCTAAAAAAAGAGCTTGCTGGGATTTTGACTGGGATTACATTTAATCTGTAGATCAAATTGCAGAGAATTGGTATCTTCATAATCGCAAGCCTTCCATCTCTTCATTTATTTAAGCTTCTTTATCAGTGTTTTGTAGTTTTCGACCTATTGATTCTACACATATTTTATTAGATTTATACCTAAGTATTATATTATTATATTCCATATAATACATTTTCACATAACTTCAATTTCATACATGTTAAATGTATTATAAATATTTTTAAAATTTCAAATTAAAAAAATTCTAAATGTCCTAATGCTAAATGTTTATTACTACTGTAGAGAAATACAGCTGACTTCTGGATATTGACCTGTATTGTATCCTGAGACTTTGCTGGACTCACTTATTCATCCTAAACGCTTTTGTGTAGATTCTTTGGAGTTTTCTATGTGGACAGTCATGTCATCTAAGAACAGAGATAGTTTTGTTTCTTCCTTTCCCATCTGTATGCCTTTTATTTTTCTTGCCTTATTGTACCAGCCATAGTATTTGGTACAAAGTTGACAGTTGGAGGTAAGAGACAACATCCTTGTTCCCAGTCTTAGGGGGAAAACAATCCTTAACCATCAAGTATAATCCTGGCTATATGTATTTTATGTCAGATTCAGGAAGTTTCCCTCAGTTCCTAGTTTGTTGAGAGTTTTAATGATGAATGGATTTTAAATTTTGTTAAGTGCTTTTTCTGCATATTCTTCTTTAGTCTGTTCATATGGTGAAGGCTAATGATTGATTTTATAATGGTGAACCAGATTTGCCTTCCTGGGATGAACCCCACTTGGTCAGAAGGTATTATACTTTTTATTTAATCATGGGATTAGATTTGTTCATATTTTGTGAAGGATTTTTATATTTATATTCATGAGGGCTATTGGTCTGTTATTTTTCTTTTCATGTTAGTCATAAAAATGCATCCTTGTTCCCAATCTTGGGAGAAAAGAAAATCTTAGGGATTTTCTATAATAATATAGGGGTCAATTCTCCAAGACATGCAATCCTAAATGTATACACAGCTTGTGAGGCAAAAACCAACAGAACTGAAAGGAGAAATAGACCAAACTGCAGTTATAGTTGGACACTTTAAAACTCCTCTCTCAGTAATTAATAGAACAAGTAGAGAGAAAATCAGTAAGAATATAGAAGACATGAACAACCAACTAGACTTAATTATACGTTTATGGACATTTATAGAACTCCTCTCCCCCAACCATAACAACAGAATGCACTTTCTTTCCAATTGCCTATGAGAAATTCACCAAAATAGATCACATTCTAGGGCACAAAATAGACCTCAAAACATTTAAAGGGATAGAACTAGAAACAGAACTATAATCAAATTAAACTGAAATCCCCAACAACAGAAAGATTTCTGGAAAACTAACAAATAATTGAAAAATAAACAATACATTTCTAAATAATCAATGGGCCAAAGAGAAAATCTCAAGAGAAGGGGAAAATATTTTGAATGGAATTAAAATTAAAATATATCAAAATTTGTGGGATGTAGAAAAAGCATCACATAGAGGTAAATTTATAGCATTAAATATCTGTATTAGAAAAAAAGAAAGATCTCTAAACTGTAATCTAAGCTTCCACCATAAGGAACTAGAGAAAGAAGATAAAACCCAAAGGAAGTAGAGGGAAAGAAATTATAGATAAGAGCAGAAATCAATGAAATTGAAAACAGAAAAATAGAGAAAATCAATAAAACCAAAGTTGGTTCTTTGAAAACATCAATAAAACTGATAAACTTCTAGCCAAACTGATTAAGAAAAAAAGAGAGAAGTCACAAATTACCAATATGAGGAATGAAAAAGGAGACATTCCTACTGATCTTATGTAATAAAATAGTAATAGATACATACTATTAATGACTCTATATCCATAAATTCAACAACTTAGATAAAAGGGAATAATTCCTTGAAAGATACAAAGTACAAAAACTCACCCAAGTAGAAATAGAATACCTGAATAGTCCTATATCTAGTAATGAAATTCATTCTGTAAGTTAAAACCTTCCAAAAGAGAAAATGGCAGGCCCAAATGGTTTCCCTGGCAAATTTTATCAAACATCTAAGGAAAAGGTAATAAGAATTCTACACAGTATCTTCTAGAAAACTAGAAGAGGAGATAATACTTCCCAATTCATTTTATGAGCCAACGTGACAGTTTTTTCTTTCAGTACTTTAAAGATGTCACAACACTGTCTTTGATTTGCATGATTTCTGACAAAAAGTCTGCTGTAATTCCTATTTTTGTTTCTCTGTACGTAATTTCCTTCAAGAAAAGGCTGCCTTCAAGATTTTCTCTTTGGCTTGTTTTCAGTAGTTTAAACATAATATGGAGGGGTATATACTTTTTGGTGTTTACCCTATTTAGTGTTCTGTGAACTTCCTGGATCTGTGGTTTGGCATCTGTCATTAATTTGAGAAAATTCTCAACTATTATTTCTTTTCATTTTTTAAGCATTATTTCTTTACATATTCCTTCTGCCCCACCTCTCTCTCTTCCTTTAGGGATTCCAATTATCTCTATGCTGTGGCATTTGATATCATGCCATGACTCCTGAGTACTGATGTTTTGTATGTGTTTCTTCTTTTGTGTTTCAGTTGGGGTAAACTCTACTGACCTAACTTCAAGTTCACTGACTCTTTCCCTGGCTGCCTCAAGTCTACTGAGGTGTCTGTCAAAGGTATTTCTCAACTGTTTTTTTTATTTCTAACATTTCCATTGGGTTCTTTCTTATAGTTTCCATCTCTCTACTAAAATAGTTACCCATAGTTACCCATATGATCTTGCATGTTGTTTATACCTTCTATTAGGGCCTTTAACATATTAATCATAGTTATTTAAAATTCCCTGTCAAATATTCTAACACCTTTGTCAGATCTGATTATCATGATTGTTTCATTTCTAAGGAGTGTGGTTTTTCTTGTCTTTTTGTATGTCTTGTAAATTTTGCTAAAAATTGGACATATTATATAGTAGAGTATAGACTAAGATTTCTAAGCATAAATGGATATATCTTTTTTCCTACTAAGGCTTTAATGCTCCTTCTAGCTGATTATATGCCTGAGTAGAAAAAGAAGACCCTCCCTGAGGTTTTGAAAGACTTTGCCAAAAAGCTGGCTAAACTACTAATAAATTCTTCTCTCTTCTCTCTGCACTTTCCATGAAGGCAGACAATCTCAAATAGAATTTCTGATTAAGCAGGAGATAATTAGTATATCCTCACAGATCTATCCCAGCCAAAAGCAAAGAAACATGATACTCTGGACCATATGGGCAACACACTGGGGAAGGGGTGGGTAAATATAAGATTATTTGGGATTCTGTGAAATATCTGAATTGTTCTCAATACCCCTTGAGTGGTAGGCTGATTGTGTTAATGACATCATCTCTACCCCTCCCTCTGCATGTAGTTCTGTGTGCTCTCCTGCCATAGGCATACTAACTTGCTTAAACAACCTGATTGGTTTTCAACCCATGCCTTCAGCCACTGCCATGAGAACATGTCCAAGCTTGCTGTAGACACATGTGGCTCAGTTGTCCTGGCCACCTCAGCCACCAGCCAGAGAACTGCCCACGTAAGTCCAGATTAAACTGCTGACCCACAGACACACAAGCAGCTAAGTAATGTTTTTGTTTGAAATGACTGAGTTTTAAGGTAGGAATAGAAAGCTGATATATCTAGCAGGGCTTTTGGCCTCCAGAGATCTGGGAAGTATTGGCGCACACTCTAACGCCACCTATGCTGTGTCTCTTGGAGCTCATATCACACTGATTCATGGCCCTGCTAGATGCCATGCCTTGTGGATATTCCACCATTACGGCGAGTTATTTTAAGCAAAGTACAAAAACCAGATTCAGGAGGCTCATATTTTGAATACTAATTTCTAATTTTTACTAAGGTTATCTTTGAAAAAGCACTTCATGTCTCTATTTTGCTGCTGGGATAGAAAGCCCATTTCTGTGTCCTTTAAGGCTGTGGTCTCTATGAGCCCTGGACTGGGCTGGCTGCAACAGATGCTCTGGCAGGAAGAACATTCCCCAGATCCTCCCCTGAGAGTCTCATTCAGGTATGCTGGGGTGGAGCACAGAAACCTGAATTTTTAGACAACTCCTCAAGATCATAACATACTATTAACATTATGTTACAAATGTTAGGTGATCATTGAAATGGATGGTTTCCCCAGTTTACTGCTTCCTGAATGCATCTTTTGATACAATCTCCTTTCATCATAATATACTTTTATATAATGTATGATCAATACATCAAAATAATAGTTAATACTTAATAGAGAATAGTTAATATAATTTATAACTTGGAAATGCCTGCTTATTTCTAATGAAAATTAAAGGAAGCTAATATATAACACATCCAATAAGACCATCAGAATAGAAACAAAATTTTAGACAAGAAACACTATATCAAAGCCTCAAAACAGTAGACTTCATGAGTAGCTGAGTTTCCTAGTAGCAAAGGCAAAGAAAGAAATACAATAATTATAAAAATTCTTACTATCTGATAAAATAAAATATATCAAAGTATCAGTAGAGACTTTTTTCCCCACAGCTGAATTATAAAAGGAACTTAATCATATAGGACCTATTACACAAATTATTTTGAAGATAAAAAAATGGAAAATAAGCGAATGTGTAGGGAGAAAGAATCTTTTTGGAGCTACACTGCAAAAGGAATCTAATTATATAGGTCCCATTGCACAAGGGATCTTGAACAACAAAAAGACTTGTGTAACCAACAGTGGCTGGGCAGAAAATGACTATTTCTCATACAGTACATGTACATCCTGGGAGCATAAATCTCTGAAGGTGCTTCTTTGGTGGGCAAAAGTCCGTGGATGAGAGAGGCTTTCTGTGTTCGGACTTTTCTCACTGAAGGAAGCTTATGACATCTAAGAACTATGAAGAGTGGGGCTATGCCTGGACATAGAGTCCCCTCAGAGGAGGAAAGGGTTATGCTGCACTACTGGGGAGCCACTTGGTGGAGGAGCCAGTTCACACTCACGACTAGGAACCCGCACTCTGGAGGCTCACCCAGAAATCAACCAAGGCAAAGAGGTTCAGGAGGCAGAGGCAGAGTCTGAAGACACTAAAAAACTTCTCATTCCAGGAAGGCATCTAGGTTTTCTTGCCTACTGCATTATCTGTAGATGCTAACAATGTGGTGACTGTTCTCTGGCTGCATTAGTGGAAGCACAGTGCCCAGAAGCAGGGAGACAAGTCCCAGCTCTGTCCTGCTCATGTCCTTCCTTCAACTCCTCCCTTAGGCCATGCTGTCACCTCTGGAGTGCTACACAAGTTGTTCCCTCACCACAGAACAGTCGCACCAACACCCCTGGCCCACCCACACCCCTTTCACCTGGCTCCATTCTCATCCTTCAGATCCCCATCCAGATGGCCCTGATGCCCTCAAACTTGGGTAGGGCCCCCCACCTGTGCCCCTACAGCATCCTTCCTGCTCCACAACAACCCCTATCACACTGAGCTGTGACTGCCTGGGTCCTCAGAGCGGTCGTCAAATTTCCCAGTTCACAGTTGGATCCTCACTGTTAGCTGTGCCAGGCACAGAGCAGATGCTCCCAGGATGTACACAGTGGATGAATAACGCTGAAGGACAACAAAGACCACTAACAACACTGTCAACAGGAACAGCCAACACAGACATGGGCTTACCCTGTACCAGGCCCTGCTCTAAATGCTGAGGTGTGGGGCTGAGAGCTGAACGCAGGCAGGTTGCTCCTCAACTCATGCTCTTAAACCATTCATCCTCATCAATGAACAAATGTGTGCAGTGTGAGGCTGGGTGACCTGTGGGACTGCAGGAAGTGGCTGTGTACCCTGCCACCGTGCAGCAGCCCAGTGCCCCTCAAATCTGGAGATGTGAGGGGAGGTAAACGCCTGGTGCAGAGGACCGATTCAGCCCTTCTCATGAAGACCAGGAGTGGCTGGCTGGAAGGGGCCTGTCTCTAGTCCTGTCCCATGACTAAGGCACTGCCCATGCTCCCCGGCAAGTGGGCCATGTTAGGACAGAATCTGTAACAGAAGGAGGCCACACAGAACAAGCACCTTGCCAACGGGAACGCTGCCACCTGCAGGGGAGGCTGGAAGCTCAGACGGGCTGGACCCTGGTGCTGGCCCCACAGGGCTTGACCGATGGCTGGGTTTCTGTTCCGATAATCCGGCTGCTTTTTTCCTCTGGGCAGCGATTTGGGACAAGACATTGTCTATGCTGCCACCTGAGGAAACACAAAATGAGTGAACACCATGGGCACAGAGGGCTTACTCCAACACAAGGGTGGGGGACTGTCGTGTGATGACTGGGTTGGAGCGAGTCTCCCAGACTCCCTTCCCCACGTGGCTCCAGAACAGGACTGACCACAGGAGAACTCTGCAGGAGAACCGGGAGGTGGATGTTTAGGCAGCAGGCCCTGTGCTGCGAAGGCGTGATGGTAAGAGGTGGGAAGCAGCAGCACAGGCAAAACCCAGTCCATCCTTGCTTTCCCTGTGCCACGGCCAGCTTGTGCCAGCCCCCACCAGGCACAGATGCAACACCTTGCACCCGACGCCCACAGCAGCCCCTCTGCAGTACCGGCCAGCAGCTGCACAGACCATCTTGTCTGGCTGCACCAAGGCTTCAGGAGGGCTACTGAGTGATTGGTCCCTCACCCTTTGACTCTCCCTTTATGTGGCCACCTACTCCCACAACTGAGTCAATCAATTCCCAATCCCATAATGCTCAGAGTGATCTGCTTCCTGACTGGACTCTGACTGCCATTCTCCCTCACACTGCTTCCACAAATCTACTGGTAACCTTGAACTATTATAAAAGAAAGGGGCCAGGTGCAGTGGCTCATGCCTGTAATCTCAGCACTTTGAGAGGCCGACGCGGGAGGATCACAAGGTCAAGAGATCGAGACCAGCCTGGCCAACATGGTGAAACCCCATCTCTACTAAAAATACAAAAAGTTAGCCGGGTGTGGTGACACCTGTAATCCCAGCTACTTGGGAGGCTGAGGGAGGAGAATCGCTTGAACCCAGGAGGTGGAGGCTGCAGTGAGCAAAGATCGCACCACTGCACTCCAGCCTGGCAACAGAGTGAGACTCTGACTCAAAAGAAAGAAAGAAAGAGATAATACACAGGGCTGGGGGGTGCTCAATGTGGGACACTAATGACTAATATTTATTGAGGATTTACTATGTGCCAGGCCCTGCTGTAAATATTTCACATGTTTAAACAGAGCCATTCTGGAGGGCAAAACATATCAAAAGCCTCAAAAATAGGCATACTCATGAACTCAGCCACCCTGATTCCAGCAAATTTAAATAATAGAAATCACTGAACATACAGGTGAATATGGAGGCATGAAGGTATTACGTAGGGAAGTATTAGCTACAAAAAGCAAAAATCTAGGAACAGCCTCAGTGTTCAACACAGGGAATTGGTTAAATGAACTGTGATGCCTCATACAAATGGAATACTGTTTGATTATTAAACAAGGTGCTGTAGATATATATGTATCAACATAAAAAGGTGCTCACAATCTAGCAATGTGGGGAAAAAGAAAAAAGCAAGTTACAGAGCAGTTTATAGTTTAGAAAGGCACGTGGTTCCAAGAACAGGCTCTGAAGTCAAAGTGCCTGGGTTTGGATCCTGGCTCTGCCAACTAATAGCTATGTGACCTTGGACAAGTTATTTAACTTGTCCTTAGCCCCAATCCCTCATCTGTAAAACAGAGGTGGTAACTTCATTGGCTGCTGGGGCACTGAAGGAGGTAATTCATTCAAAGGGCTTGGCATATATATACATATACACACATGTGAAAATTATAATGATGATCTGTAGTGGGTGAGATTATACTTTGTTTTAGTCTCTTGGCTCATCTGGTCTTAAAGCTTTTTCCACTAGAAGCAGGGTGGCTGATATGGTTTGGCTGTGTCCCCACCCAAATCTCATCTTGAATTGTATTTCCCACAATTCCCACATGTCATGGGAGGGACCTGATGGAGGTAATTGAATCATGGGGGCGGGTCTCTCCCATGCTGTTCCCATGATAGTGAATAAATCTCATGAGATCTGATGGTTTTATAATGAGAGCACAAGCTCTCTCTTGCCCTGCCGCCATGTAAGATGTGCCTTTCAGCTTCTGCCATGATTGTGAGGCCTCCTCAGCCACGTGGAATTGTGAGTCCATTAAACCTCTTTTTCTTTATAAATTACCCAGTCTCGGGTATGTCTTTATTAGCAGCGTGACAACAGACTAATACAATGGCCTTCCTGCAAAGCTGGTTTTGGTTAATCCTGGATGACCTTAGGGAAGACTAGAAAGTATGCTGAAAGCCCATAATAACTTTGGGGCACTCTGCTTTGAGACCTAATTGCCACCAACTTGCTGTGTGACCCTAAGCAAATCTCGTGCCCATTGTGAGCTGCGGTTTCCTCATCTGTTCAACGAAGGGGCAGAATGAGAAGCTCTCCAAGGTCTAACCTTCAGGGATTTTAAACACCATGAAAACACCATGCATTTCTCTTAATCTCTTGTAAAATTTTACAAGAAAAAAAAAAGCATTCTAGACTTTATTTTCCTCTATCTCCAACCGCCTGCATCCCCAAGAAAATGTGTAAAACTCTGTATTGGGAATTCACTAAAAAATCTCTTAGCCACATCAAGGAGAAAGTGCCTCTTGTGCGGTCATTTCTGCGACTGTCTGCAGCCTGAATATCCAGGCAGCATGCACCCTCAGTCCCAAGGGATCATCCCACCTCGCTGAGTGGCCCAGCTACTCACCTGAACGGTTAAGCAGCTCCCCACCGTGCCGGCTCACACCTCCTACCCCACTGGAGCCACCCGATGAATGAGGCGAATGGTTGAAGTTTCCAGAATTGGCAGGAGAGGCTGGGCTTCTGGAGAGGCTTGGAAATTTAACAGGCCTGACTGGTGTCTGCAAGAATAAGGCAGGTGCAGCACTTAGGGAGGCTGCTCCTCCCTCCAGCCGTGCAGGATCACAGTGTGGGGGTTCCTGTGCTCAGCTGGTGCACACCCCACCAAAGCTCGCTGTGCCCATCATGGCCCTGCCGGGGCCCAGCTGGGGAGTCCCTGAGGATGGAGCTTCTATGTGCTGACAACTCGCCCATTAGCTCAGTGAACCCACGCCATGTCATTTCCCGTGGGCCACTTTGCTTTCAGTCTCATTCAACTCCAGGGCCTTCCAGGAAAAAACCTGACCATGTTATTCACTGACAACCCATGGAGGCCTCAGCACATCCAGGACAAAATCTAGCCCCCTCAGCAACGCCTGGTGCAGTGACAAGCTCCCCAACTCCAAGACTGCTTCCGTGATGCTGCCCCTGTTGGTCCCTCAGCCGGAATGGGTCTTCTCCTCCCCACATCCTTCATGGTGCCTTTCCTGGCCCCACTGTCTCTAGTGCCAATGCTCCTGGTCATGTCCTCTCCACCCTGACCTCATTCCACCCTCTGCTTCGCTTGCTCTGCTCCAGGCACACCAACCTCCTTTGGGTTTCCTGCTGATCTTTTTTGTGCCTTGGGGCCTTTGCCCAGGCAGCCTGTTCTACACGGACCCGGAGGCTCCTCCCCATCCTTACCCCACTCCTCCCACAGTGGCTCCTCCGGGTCCTTGGGTCTCAGGTCTCGAAGGCCTTCACTGCCTAAGCGGTGTAATATGGGCTCTGGTCTAGGGTGGGCTCCTGTGTAAGGCAGGCTCCTCGACACATGGCTGTGCTCCCTTCCAGCACCCTCTTCGCTTACACTGTAATTCTTACCACGGCTTGTGAGTGTACATTTACTGCGGTTGCCTGTGCGTCTGATGCCCCAGTGGACTGCCAGCTCCATGGGGACTTGGTTCTCTGCTGTATGCCTGGTACCCAGTTCTGGCCTTGGCACAAAGAAGGCACTCAGTAGATATGACTAAAGGTTGCAGTGGGCTGAATTGCGGCCCCCAAAAAGATACACAGTGTCCTAATTCCCAGAACCTTTGACTGTTACCTTATGAGGCATGAGAATGAGGATGAGCTTATATGTGCTTACCTAAGATGTGCCCAAGTCAAGGATTTTGAGAGGAGGAGCTTATCCTGGATTATCCAGGTGGGCTCTAAATGCAATCACATGTATCTTTATAAGAGAAAAGGCAGAGGGAATTTTGACAAATGAGGAAGCAATGCGACCATGGAGGCCGAGACTGGAGTGACGCAGCCACAAGCCAAGCGAAGCCTAGAGTCAAGAGAAGCTGTCAGAGGAAAGAACGGGTCTCCCTGGAGCTTCCGAAGGGAGCAGGGCCCTGCTGACACCTTGATTTCAGACTTTCTGCCTCCAGGACTGTGAGAGAATACATTTCTGTTGTTTTAAGCCATGCAGTTTGTGGTGACTTGTTACAGCAGCCACAGAACACCAAAACGAAGGTCCTCTTGTTGGTCCTCTACTATGGGCACTCCTAAGGGAGAGACAGTGACAGATCCCAGGGCCCTGGCCCCCCACTGTGGGCACTCCTAAGGGAGGGACAGTGACAAGATCCCCAGGGCCCAGAATGAGGCCCTTCTGCTGAGTAAGCGAAACACAATACACTTGCAAAGGCCATAGCTCATGTTCTCTCCCTCTACCTGGGATGCTGCTGCCTGCACTCCACTGGGGAGAAAACTCTTCCACAGCCTGCAAACCCCAGCTCAGCTGTCGCCTCCTCCTGGAGGCCTCCCGAGTGTCCTACCACACACGGTCACCTCTCTGACACTCCCACACTCCTAACACTGCTCCCTGCCTCATGTTCTGTGCCTGTGTCTTTGCTACCCAGACCACCGCCTCTTCTAGGGCAGAATGGGGCTGACTGGGCTACATGGCAGTGGGATTCAGTGAATGTTCACTGAGTGAATGAAGCAAGTCAAGTTGATGTTCTGTCCCTCTAGGGTTAAATTCTCAAGGAAACACAGCCATAGACGAGGTCTCAGGGATGGGTTCTACAACTCCCCCATGTTCCTACCTGATCGAGAATAGTGGACTAAACGCAAACCTGTCCTGCCTGTTTTGAGAGCATCTCCAGGTGCCAGGCTCTTGGTCTCCTGCTGGTGATCTGATACTACCATAGCCCTAGGAGGCAGCAGTGAGTGCTGGGGTCAGCCCCATCTTATAGAAATAGAGGCCACAAGTTTCTCCAATCACCCAGAACATGGCGACAGGGTCAGTCCTGAAGCCCTTCGTCTTGCCCATTTGCTGCATCTACCGTCTAGATACAGGCTACACACAGGTGTCTTCCACATTGACGGGACTGTCAATTTCAAAAACAGATCAGGAGCCACCAAGTTAGAAATCACTACAGTCAAAAGAAGTTACACTCTTGGGCACAAGAAAGCACCAGTAGCACACACAGTTGCCGCTGAGTGTTTGCTCTTGATCATGGTTCACTCACACTTGGCTGGTGATCTTCAGCTATTACTCCCACTCCCTGGGTCACAGTTTCCTTATCTACTAAAAGGAAGGTTGGATTAGATAGATCAGGTCTTCAAACTGTGCTCCTTGGAGATCTAGGGTTCCAGTGAGGGGACAGATGTTCCCTGCTACCTCAACATTTTAATCTATTTTCCATATTGAGTTGCTCTATAGAGCTTCATTAGACAAAAGGATATCATCCATTCAAAAGAAAAAAAAAGTTACAACCCCTCTGGATTCGTCAGTTTGAGGGTCCCTCTGCCTGGAACAAACCATGATTTCAGTGAGCAGTGAGTGATGTGTAGAAGTGTGTCAGAAGACAACTTACAGTGTCTGTGCCCCCGCCGCCCACAGGGTGGCCCCTGCTGGCTCTCTGAGGCAGCACAGTCTTCATGGGGTCTGCCTTCCCGTTGTGACGCGTCCGGGACCGATCAGAGCTCCACAGCTCAAAACTGGAAGGGGGTAGGAATGGGGGGATGACTGCTTTCAGCTTGTCACTCGGGAGTCTGGTGAGGGGAGCTCCGTTTCGAAGCTGAAAAAGACAGGCTGAGGGTTAGACAAGCCCCCAGGAGGGCTCCCAACTCTGCGGGAAAGACTCCATGTTTTTCCTGCTTCTCAGGGCATGGCACCACCATCCGCCCCTCCACCCAAGCCAGGAGCTATGTGGCATCTGCAGCTCTCCTCCCAGTAACTGCACAATACTCATGTCTGCTCTGCGCCAACGCCAGGCTTCTCCTGGATCTCTCCCCACAGCAGCAAGATCAGAATGGGGCAGAGGAGACAGAGCACCACGGAAAAGCAGATGATGTTGGTGTGCTGTAGGGGAGGCAGGGGAACTGGGAGAACACAGAGGAGGGGTGCCCCTGCTGTGCGGTGAGTGCACCTTTGTGGGGACCGAGCTGAGCCCGAACGACAGTTTAAGCTGGGCCAGTGAGGACCAGGAGGGGCATTCCAGACTGAGTGAGGGGCCAGAATACGGAGAGGCCTGCTGCCTAGAGGAGCAGGACATGGGTGCAGTGCTGTGAGGAGACCAGCATGAGCAGCCGTTGTGGGTGAAGGAGGCAGGGGGAGGGATAAGGGCTGGGGCCCAGCACCACTCTCTTCTCCAGCCCCCTACATTCCAGCTTGCTCCAGCCACACCTCCTGCTGCTGACATTTAATTGTAATTTAATTTTAAATTTTGAAAATATGATTTGGGGGCCAGTATAAAATCTACACAGTAATGACTGTTAGATCATCAAGGAAGTGTTCACAAACCAAGCTCACCTTAATTAAGAAAAAACAGTGAAGTCTGTGCCAGATGGTGCTTTGCAGCAACGGGCATCCCACAGCTAAACCCGCCTCGGGAGCCGAGCAGGCGGGCATCTCCACACTGACGGCTGCACATGCCCATCAGCGGGGCAGCGGGACCACCCCACCCAGAGAGCAGGCAGACACACTGGCGCCCTCTACAGGACATGAGCGGTTGGGGAAGGAGTACACTTCCGGGGTTCCCAGGCTGGCTCTGTCCTGCTTTTCTGAAAGTCTCTAAACAAATGCTGTCCCCTCTTTCCCTCTAGACCACAACAAGCTCATCCAGCAAACGGGGTTGAGTTGGACACTCACAGCGACAAATCCACCACCACAAAAGGGTCTTCTACCTCCCTGGGGTAACAGTCTAAATTGTTGCTATCTTTCTGGAAGCCAATGACATTCACAACCTTTGACCCAGGAATTCCATTTCTAGGTATTCATCCTGAGCAAGTAATCAGGCAAGTAGGGGAAACGAAGGTGTAGGGACATTCATCTGAGCTGTTAAAACAACAAAAAACTAGAAATCCCAGAGTCTGACAGTTCTGTCTTGGATAAAGAGACACGTTCCTACATTGGAATGTTCTAATGTAGCCACTAAATATGATGTGACTACATGGTGCTTGATGACATGGAAAAGATGGTCACAACATATAAATCACAAATAAATTGGATTCAACACAATATGGGAAAGATACTAACAGTGCCAACCTCAGGAATATTAAATGAGCTAATATATGCAAAGTGTAATGAAAAGTAGCTGGTACTTAGTAAGAGCTATGGTATTTGCTATTATTATATATAACATCATATCATATTTATACATGCTAAAAAACTGCTTACAAAAAATACTCAAAAGACATATACCATAAAAATGCCAACCATGGTTATGGCTGGATGTGTGATCAGGGGTGAATTTATTTTCCTCCTTTATGTTTTACTGCTTCTTCCAAAATTTCTAAAATAGCATTTCTGTCTTCATACCAAAAATAATTATTGCTATTTAATAATATGATCAAATGTCAGGCAACACAAGCCCCCAGAGTCAGTGTTAGAGCCATCAATTTACACCTGTTGGGGTGGCAGGGAGCCGCGGGCAGATCGGGTCAGGACTCCTCGCTGGGCTCTGCAGTTCCTGACGCTGCTGATGCCTTTTCTGGGAGTCCCCTCTGCTCCCTTGTCCTCTGCAATACTGCCCTCTGCTGGCTAGTATTAGGGTCTTAGCGCTAAAGGGACTCAAGTCCAACTTTAACCATTAAGCTCTCATGTCAGAGGAAAGGAGTGTGAAACCCAGAGAGGGGAGGTAACACATCCAAGTTCACACCACGGAGCTTATTCTGGGCCAGACACTATGCTAAGACTATGCTAAGAACTTCCTGGGAGTGATCTTGTTTAAAAACCATAACCATGAGGGATCCCCAAAGTCAGAGACTACAAACTGTCCCCCAGTATCTACTTTTCACATCTTAGAAATGACACCCCTCATGTTTATTTAGATGGGCACAGGACCACTTGGAACAAAGACTTCATTTCCCTGCTTTCCCACTGTGATTTAAGCAGAGTAGCTTCCAAGAAACTTTTTTTTTTTTTTTAGATAGAATCTTGCTGTCACCCAGGCTGGAGTGCAATGGCACGAGCTCAGCTCACTGCAACCTCCGCCTCCTGGGTTCAACCAATTCTCCTGCCTCAGCCTCCTGAGTATCTGGGATCACAGGTGCCCGCCACCCTATGCCCAGCTAATTTTTGTATTTTTAGTAGAGACGAGGTTTCACCATGTTGGCCAGGCTGGTCTCAAACTCCTGACCTCAGTAATCCACCCGCCTCCGCCTCCCAAAGTGCTGGGATTACAGGCATGAGCCACCGCACGTCGCCCCAAGAAACTTCTTTAAAGACAGCTGGTGTGTGCCCACAGCTACCTCTTCTCCCCTCCTCTCTCCTGCTTGCTGGAATGAGGCTGTGATGGCCAGAGCTCTGGCAGCCATCTTGAACCAAGAGGTGACCTTAGAAATAGAAACTACACCTGGGGGACCAACAGGCAGAAAGGACTCAAGTCCCTAACTCCAACGAGCCATATACTAGTTCTGGACTTTGTTTACTTGAATGAAGTAGGCTGTCTTATTTACACCATTGTTATTTGGGGACTTTCCATTACTCACAGTTGACTCTAATCCTAATACATCTCTGAGGAAACTGAGGCCTCCCCAGCTGGAAACATACTCTCCTCTTTGACTCCTCTCCCTGGTTCTCCACAGCCCAAATGGTGAGTCTTCGTTTCTCATGCTGCCCATCAATTCTGACCCTCAATCCCCCGCCTCCCTGAGAACAGGGCCAGAGCTGACACCCAGCGGGTGAGCACCAGCACAGCCCTCTCCACAGTTTAGAGCTGGCATCTGTTCTGACTCCTCAGTGCCAGAGCTAAGCCCATTGTTACACATTCTGATCACCAACCCTATCTGTGACCACCACAAAGACAGACAAACGCCCACATCCCTCCTTATAAATCAATCAACTGATGATTGCCAGAGACCTAAAATGCTTTTAGAAAAGCCCCACGCTCACCATGGTTGTCAATAACGTGTCTTCCTTTTCTCCTCTTGTGCTCCCAGGACCTGAGAGACAAATGGAAATTTCCTGAAATGACCCCTCCACGTGTCCACAGCATAAGGATGAGTGACTGGGGCAGGCTTCATCCTGGAAAACCAACTCTCCTGGGTGCTTAAATATTTAATAATAATTGGTATTCGATATTTTAATAGAAGGAAGGCATTTAAAAGGTATATTGGAGCATGTTTTCAGCTTTTCCATAAACCACTGCTGTGCTGGGTCAGACAGTGGTGCCCCTAGCTCAATAGTCTGTCTCAGACAGTGGTGCCAGAGGAGCTAATCCGGTTATGGGGAATCTGACTGTTAGAAGGAATCTTATCTATGTTCCAGTCAGTATGGGAATCTCCTTCAGCAAACTGACAAAGTTATCCAAGCTGTTAAATACCTCGAGTGATGGGAAGCTCACTACTCACACCCTCCCAGTAACTCATTTTATTTCAAGATGCTTTCAGTGTCATAGACCAGTCACATTTCATAGGTGGGGAAAACCACCTATCAAAGGCAAGAGAAAGGATGACTCCCTGTCGTCCCTCAGCAGGGAGTGTGGGACAGGAACCTGGGCCTCTTGCCACTGGACAGCACCTTCTCATTCTATCACACTCCTGGTGGTTGTGTCCCTGCCTAAGTATCTTTTCTACCAGACCAGCCTCTATGCTCCAGTGTCACATTCCAACATCATCTCACCCCTGACAGCAACCCAGGAGGTAGGATGAAGGGCAGAGGGTACAGGCTCAGACCATTCCGAAAATTATACTGCACGTGCAGACTTTTCTCACCATTGTCTTTGGTCACAGGGGCTGCATCAGGGAGTGCAGAGCGGCTTATCTTGTCCTGGGGGGCAGCCCTCATTGTGGAGTCCAGAGCTGGCTCAGGATCGTCAGAGAAAGGCAAAGGCTGGTTGCTGGACAGCCCACGGGGCAGCGTCTGCATCAGTTTGAGCTTTCGGAAGCGATTGGACATTCGGTTCCACCAGGACTGCCAAAGGAACGCAGAGCAGAAGTCATGGTCCAGGAAGGGCAAGGAGAGCGGGCCCAGGACCTGCTAGCCCAGAGTCAGTGACTACATTCACATGTGCCTGCCCTCCCCTCTCCTGGGGCCCGGACAGACATTACTGATCAACGATAGCACCCATTCCCAATAAGCCATGGTTACTCACTAATCTTTCCTGACCCAGCCCTTAGGCAGTCACTTCCAATAGCCTGGAGGTGGCAGTGAACCCTATTTGCCATCCCTCATCTAATCAATCTCCTCATTGCACAGATTGAGAAATGGAGACCCAGACAGGAGTGCTGACTTGCTTGAGGTCTTACAGTGAGATAGGGACAGATGGCCGCAGAGGCAGCTCCAGATTCCTAAGCGTCTATCATTGCATAATTTCCCTCCTACTGCTCTGGTGATAATGTGAGAGGCATCAGGATCTCTATACCAGGGCCTGAGCCAGCTGCTCCTATAGCTGATCCTCACCTAGAGAGGACAGGCACTACCTCCCGGGAACACTTGTAACCCATGACCACTCAGAGGTTAATGAACAGCCACAAAGGGCGTCTGTGAGGGCCTGGGCTGTGGAAATGGCAGTAAGAGCAGGAATGAAGGGAGCTATGAGAACAACACAGTCAGGAAGGATGCAGAGCTCGAGCCAGCAATGGACACAAAAGGAGCGCCGAGTCTGCAGCCCTCAGCAGGCACTGCCACCCCATGCAGAGTGGGGAGGTTGGCAGACAAGACCAGTGTGTTGTTTTGTTTTCTCAGGCATAAAGTAAGTTTGATTTCAAACAAGTAGAGCAGGACGTGGAAGATGAGAAATCCAAAGAGAAAGTCTCAGCTTGCAGTTACAAGCAGCCACCAGAGCTTGTTTCCGGTGTTTCCAGGAAGCTGGCAGGGCCTGTGGACTGCAGGGAGACCCCAGAGTGGCACGATCAGCAAATATCCTGCACAGTAAAGCAGAGGCTGCAAATGGATTCCTTGGGAAGAGAAGTGTTTGCTTTGGCCAGCTCAGTACTACATCATGCAGAATTTTCTAAAATTCCCTATACTTATAAATTAAGATTCCATATCAAAATCTGGATTTCTATTTTTTCCTTTAAAAAAAAAAAGAAAGAGAGATCTAGTAATATGGATCCACATTACTTTTTGAGACAAGTTCTTGTTCTGTCGCCCAGGCTGGAGTGCAGTGACGTGATCTCAGCTCACCGCAACCACCGCCTCCTAGGCTCAAGCAATTCTCCTGTCTCAGCCTCTGGAGTAGCTGGGATTACAGGCGTGGACCCACATTCTTACAAAGCAGCCACTGTTGCCACAACATGGTCACAGTCACCCCAGTTTTTCCTGGTCTCCCTTGTTTCCTATTGCTCAATGCCAGCTCACCTGCCACCCCTGCGGGGACTCCCCAGCATAAACCAGCCTGGGTGCATAGGAGGCAGCAGGCACCCCACCAGCCCCCATCTCCCTGGCTCCCTAAGCCCCTTTAAGACAGGAAAAGGCAAACCTTCAGCCCACCCTTGTCATCGGGCAGCACTGGGATGCTCCAGGGCTGTCGGACCTTCGAGTGGGGCAGGGGCGGCTGGTGGCTCGGCCGGCCTTTGTCTTTATTCACCTGCATGCAGACAGATGCCAGCAGTCGAACAAGTTCCGTGTCTATGGACACAAAAGGCAGCATTTTACCTGCAAATATGTCTGTTGGGCCATGAGGAGAAGACTCAAGATGACCCCTGTCAGACTTAGAACTCAGCCCTGCAGCTCCAGGGTCTGTGTAATTCCAGAACCAAGGCAACTGCCTCTCCATCTGATCTTCAAAAGGTGGCAAACAAAGCCAGCAGGGCTTAACCTACTTAACCAGAAAGAAAAACCGGAAGTCCTCTCTCATGAGGAAGGCAGGGGGACAGTGTGTTTCAAAGTGCAGGCTTCACAGCCAGGCTGCAGAGGTTCAGATTCTGCCTCTGTCCCTCCCTGGCTGTGTAACTGCAGGTAAATTACAAAGCCTCTTTGTGCGTCTGTACAAGTCAGTGACATTAATACCCACCACATAAAGGTATCTTGACAAGTCATGGGAATTCCTTTAGAGCAATACAAGTGCCTTAAAAATATTAAGTATTATGAAGTTATTATGAACCCAACTCAGTTATATAAAAAAAGCATTGCAAAAAAGATTGAGAAGATACTCAAACTATTAACAATGCTTTTTCTGTCTTTTTTTTTTTTAACAATGCTTTTTCTTGATGACTATTTTTCTTTTTTTTTTTTGAGACAGAGTCTTGCTCTGTCACCCAGGCTGGAGTGCAGTGGCACGCTCTTGGCTCACTGCAATATCCACCTTCTAGGTTCAAGCAGTTCTTTGCCTCAGCCTCCCATGTAGCTGGGGCTGCAGCACCCGCCACCATGCCTGGCTAATTTTTGTATTTTTAGTAGAGATGGGGTTTCGTCATGCTGGCCAGGCTGGTCTTGAACCCCTGGCCTCAAGTGATCCACCCACCTCAGCCTCCCAAAGTGCTGGGATTATGGGCGTGAGCCATCCATGCCAGGCTATTTCTTTTTTCTCTCCAAGTATTCAATAATAGGCATGAGTTTCTTCAAAAGTTTTGTGTAAACACTTCATTTAAAAACCCACTAGGAAAAATATTCCTAGGAATAGACTGTTTTATTGGGAAAGGGAATAAATGGCAGTGGAGGCTAGGGAGAAGAGGAACACTGAAAAGATGAGTTTCTCAGAAAAAGTGTGTATGAGATCCAGCAAGAGTGGCTGGGGACTGATTCCGAATAACAAACTCTTGGCACGTGAAGAAGGTCTCCAATTAGGTGGAGTAGGATCACTGGACTTGGGGCACAGGACTCCAACTCTCTGGCTGGGACAGATCACTTCCCGAGTCTTGGCGACCTCATCTCTTCAAGAGGATGTGAACCTCTGCTTCCCCTCTCAGACCTCTTTGAGGGTCAAATAGAACCAAGTGTGCATCTGTGAAGTGCACGGGCCTGCAGCAGGGAAGGGGTGGCAAGGGTGGCAGTGCTGTGATGAGGAAGGGTACGCCTGCTGGCTACCCCTCTAGCTAAGAGGGGCAGCAGGTGACTTGTGACTGCAGAGGTGAAAGTCTTCTCTCCCCACAGCCAACAGCTAGAATCCCAGCACAGGGTTCAAGCCTAGTGGGTCAGAAGGGCCTCGGGGCTTCTCTCTCTCTGGGTTGAAACTCCAGGGTAATAAGAAAGATGACAGATCACAGACCTTTCCCGTTGAGCTGGCTAACTGGAAGCCCAGGTCCCAAAAGAGGGTCTGTCACAGCAGGGGAGGGTCAAAGGGGAGTAGCAGGTACCAGCCAAGGACAAAGAGGGGTGGAACTAATGGCCACATTCCCAGCACACGACCCTTGACCCTGCAGCCTCTACCTACACAATTAAGCTGAGGCGGCCATTGCTCTATCTCCCATTCTGCTTATCAAAGGGGCCTTTATGTTTCCACCTGAGTGACTCAGGATTTCTGGCTGTGAAGCACAGATGCCATTCTAGGGTGTGTGTGGACTGCAAAGTCAGACACGTCTTATTTTCCTTCCCTCTCTGGAGACTCCTAGGAGGTTGGTGCTGGAAGAAGTCCCCGGGGCCACCTGGTCCAAGTCCAGCACTTCACTGGGGAGGGAAAGAACTTGCCTAAGATCATGCAGCAAGCTCCTGACACTTGAGAATGATTTTCCCCCACGAATAAGCAAGTGCTTAAAACACAAGTCACCAGAGGAGGTGGCTGTCTTGACTCCCAGCCCAAGAAACGCTGGGTAGATTTACAACCCTTTTCTTGAAATTACCTACCGGGATCATTCAGCAGCATCACCAGGTCAAACGCCGTGTATCCATTTTTTGCACGAAGAGTGACATCGGCCCCTTGGTTTAGCAGATATTTGACAATTTCCTTATTCCTGGGAAGAAAATGCTAGAGTTACATTCACTGAAAGCAAAAGCATGGCTTTGCTCCTGGGCAACAAAACCAACAACATTAACTACAAAGCTCAGTCTCTGAGCATTTAAGAAGGGCATGGAAGGGCAAACAGTCTCACGTTCTCTCATTCCCTAGCATGTGGGCAGGTCAAGCAGGAACATGATTTAAATCAAAGTCTAAGTGCTTCTTCCAGGAACAACATGAAAACCGAGGCTAGATGCGGTGGCTCACGTGCGTAATCCCAACACTTTGGGAAGTCAAGGCAGGAGGATCACTTGAGCCCAGGAGTTTGAGACCAGCCTGGGCAACATAGGGGTCCCTGTCTCTACTAAAAATTTTGTTTAAAAATTAGCTAGGTGTGGTGGTGCAAGTCTGTAGTTCCAGCTACTTGAGGGACTGAGGCGGGAGGACTGCTTGAGTCTGGGAGGTCAAGGCTGCAGTGAGCCATGATCATGCTACTGTACTCCAGTCTGGCAACAAAGTGAGATACTGTTGGAGAGGGGAGGGGGAGGGGGAGGGGGGAGGGGAGGGGAGGGGAGGGAGGGGAGGGGGGGGAGGGGAGGGGATGGGAGGGGGGAAGGGGAGAGGAGAGGAGAGGAGAGGAGAGGAGAGGAGAGGAGAGGAGAGGAGAGGAGAGGAGAAGACAAAACCAAGGGCTCTGCCCAAAAATCACTGACCCCATGGAGACTCCACTTCTTCCACCCTAAATCAGGACATCTCCATTGGGAAAGTCTCCTACAGACCAAGGTGTCTGAAATAAAATTTCGTCTTGGAATTCAAGACTCATTGAATAAGAAAACACTGTTTTCAGATGACGCAGCAAAGTGATCTGATCACCTAGAAGAGGGCAAAGAAAGAACCTCTAATTGGGAGTCAGATCACTTAGCAGCTACAAGATGCCCACCTCAAAGACGAGGCCTCCAGGAGGATGACAGCCCATCCTGCTGGGATGATCACATAAGAAGGGGTTCATAAGCACCCTGTAAACACTGAAGCCTATTCACAAGGAGATGGGGTAGGACACATCTCACCATCAATCATCACAAGACGACAATGGTATGAATAACCAATGTTTACTTCATACAGGAGCTACTTAAGGAGGTCACTATATCTCAATGTGAAAACTCCAATGAACCAGTCACTGTGTTCAACTGAAACCAACCTAGAGAACCTTAGCTCTCTGCATAAAATGCTCCTGCTGCATGGTTTTCAGGGCCACTGTGAAATTCTGTGATGGGGGAACAGGAAATCCGGACACAGAACGGTGGGAATAAAATGAGCCTGTGCCGCTTTCATTTTTTTTTTTTTTTTTTTTTTGCATGCCTCAATGTCGTCACAGTCCTGGGGTTCGTATGCAGCATCTCAGGACCAGAAGAGCCCATTGGAAACCCCCATCTCAGGCCAGAGCATCTGTCTGGCCTTGTCGCTGAGGGTGTGGAGCTGGCACTGACCCATGGTAGGTTGCCTGCATGAGGGCCGTCCAGCCATGTACGCTGTCCTGCTTGTCAATATCCGCATGCCTCTCCACCAGCAGCTGCACCAGAGCCAGCTGCCCCGTAACAGCTGCTAGCATCAGTGGCGTCGCCCCATCCCCATTGACCAAGTTCACGTGGCTGGGGTCTTCATCGGCAATCTCCTTGACCAGCTGGAAGTTTCCTGCAAACACAAGCAGGAGTCCGGGTGATCTGTGGGCCTGGTACCATAGGCTGATTTCTCCTGTAGTTCACGTAACAAACACTTGCTGGGCATCATAGGGGATACTAAGAGGGGGTCAGAGATAGCCCCGACTCTCAAATGCCTCAGTCTAGGCGAGACAGACAAGCATATGAATGGGTAGAAGTGTTACCAAAAGACAGAAGTGTTGTTAGCGTCTTCAGAGAACAGATGAAGGAGACAGAAGAAGACAGAAGGAGTTCAGGTCTTGCTGCGGGGTGAGGATCGGGAAGGGCTTCCTGGAGGCAGGGTCTATATTAAGAGAGAAAATTTTAGGCTAAATGCCTCTTTGTCACAAAGAGACTGGAGTGGGTATGCAGAGAGGCATTTCAGATGCAGGAAGAGCTAGGGCATAGCTAGCCAGTGTTTGGCTGGAGTGGGGCTGGAGGCTGTCTGGAGTCTACGTATAGAGCTCTATAACAAATACTGGCCTCCAGGATCTGAACTTCCAAACGCCAAACACCAAAATGCCCGTTTCTTTCTCAAATACCCTGGGTGGCCCTGCAAAGGACTACAAATATTAGGTTGGGAGAATGTAGCCCTGTATTCTTAAATATCCAAAAAGATTTTCTAAAGCGCTTACCCATTTTCAATGCATGGAAAATATCAGGTCGCCTTTTCTCCTCATCTGGGTAAACAAAGATTTTTAAAGTTAACCACGGAAAGGTTTAATATAACAGAAAAGTCACAAGGGTGTAACAACACAGCCTGGCTTTAAAAAGCACCTAATTCTCAAAAGCAATCTAATTGGAGACCTACGTAGTGGACAAATCCAGCAGCTCTTCTGGAAGCTTTATTACCTAAGAACATCTGAAAACACTTCAGAGACAGATCTTGCCAACAAAACACGAATGAGCGGCAGATCACCGCCCTGATCTCATGCAAATAAAGCAATCATTTTTAGGCAAAACAAACGTTGACATATCCTTTCTTACATATACTGAAAAGTCTTGGGGTCTTAGAAAATCCTGGATTCCTATGGACATTGTTTAAAAAATTTTTTTCTTCTAAAAACTAAATGTACAATCATAATTCCACATCAGAGGACCCCTGAGATATCGAGCAGCTGAGCTCTAAGGAAGTTCACAGCCACAGCCAACAGAAGAGCCAATGCTAATATTTTCTTTACCTCCCATGTAAGAAGCAATCAGAACATGCTTCCTGCTCCAAACCTGCAGACACAGCTGCCCAAAAGCACTGCCCAACTGGGTATCTTCATGCTGTACCCTGAAGCCCAGCTGCTAGGCTGGGGCCAGACCCCATGCCTACCTGCACAGCTGAGCCTTGCTGCAGCCGCCAGATGTTAGCCCCTCCCTCACATGCTCATCCCACACCTTCCTCCAAGCTTGGGCCAGCAGGTACCCGTTCCTGTCAGAGCAGGCATCCTCATGGCCAATCTGCTTGCTGGGGGGCTGAAGACAGGCCTTTTGCAGCCTTTAATTGATCCCAGGGGATGGAGCAGCCGCCAGAGGGCACTTGTGACTCTGGGCTGACTCTGGTCCAGATGAGCCCTCTTAAGCAACTGGGAGGAGGCTGCAGCCCAGGGCAAGGAGCACAGAGTGTGGAGTCAGTGCATGCGAATTTCAGCGTACATTTTTAGAGTAAGCTGCCTCTTCATCACAAATGTGGGGATAGCATCCCTCTCACCTGGCTGCTGCAAGGATCAAATGATAATGTCAACGTCCCATTCAAAGAGCAATTACTTTCTTTAGCAACCAGCAAGGTAAACCCCAGAATTCTTTTTTTGAGATGGAGTCTCGCTCTGTCACCTAGGCTGGAGTGCAGTGGCGTGATCTTGGCTCACTGCAACCTCTGCCTCCTGGGTTCAAGTGATTCCTGTGCCTCGGCCTCCCAAGTAGCTGGGATGACAGGCACAAGCCACCACACCCAGCTAATTTTTGTATTTTTAGTAGAGACAGGGTTTCGCCATGTTGGCCAGGCTGGTCTCAAACTCCTGACCTCAAGTGATCTGCCCACCTTGGCCTCCCAAACTGCTGGGATTGCAGGTGTGAGCCACCACTCCAGGCCAGAACTCCAGAATTCTTTTTTTGTTTTTTTTTTTTTTGAGACGGAGTCTTGCTCTGTCTCCCAGGCTAGAGGGCAGTGGTGAGATCTCAGCTCACTGCAACCTCCGTCTCCAGGGTTCAAGCGATTCTCCTGCCTCTGCTTCCAGAGTAGCTGGGATTATAGGCACCCGCCACCGCATCCAGCTAATTTTTGTATTTTCAGTAGAGATGAGGTTTCACCATCTTGGCCAGGTTGGTCTCGAACTCCTGACCTCGTGATTCACCCACCTCCACCTCCCAAAGTGCTGGGATTACAGGCATGAGCCACCACACTGGGCCAGAATCCCAGAATTCTTCATGGGAAGTACAGACACTGCCATGGGACACAGTATATCAATTTTGCCTGTGAAATACTATCAAGAAACAATTCTGCACCTGACTTTTAAAAAATACATCATGTTCCTTCAAGTATTCAAGAACCAACTTTGCTGTGGGGTGCAGTCTTCTCACGCCAAGACCTTTTCACAGAAAAGAGTGTCACCTGGTCTTAGTGTTGGCTGCTAAGCAACCATCTGACACAAGTTAATCACTGACAGCCGAGCCTGGCCCCAAGAGGCAGGGGCAGCTGTGTCCTGACACCCAGTGACTCTAGGCAGGTCTCTTCCTCGCTTTGGGCTTCAGTATTTTTTGTCTATATCCAAGCAGACCCAGGGACCCTGCCCCATCCCAAGGAAAAGAAATCAGCTCCAATTCCACACCACAACCTCAGTGCGGAGTCAGAGGTGTCACAATGACAGTTACAGCATCAAAAGTACCCTGTCCTGCTGCTAATGAAAGGCAGAGACCAGGGGACCTCCAAGGCCTTGGTGAGGGCTGGATTTCCGGGCATTGCACAGTAAGAGCTGGGGCTCCTATTATTTATTTCGTAATCTGTCATTATCAATAGCACAGCCTGCACCCTACCTGGGGCTCTTCCCAGGGATCCCCCAGGGCCAACACACTCCCTCAGGTCCTGCATGTCTGCTGCAGTCCCACCTTCTCAAGGTTGCTCAACCACTCCATTTGACATAGCAGCCTGCATTGTCCCATCTCTGCCACACCCAACCTCTTTACATTGCCTTTTTTTTTTTTTTTTTAACCCCGTGGCACTTACCATCTACCCTACTATATATTTAATATGCTTATTTCCTACTGACCGCCTGTCTCCCCTTATCGAGGCCAAGGTCCTCAAGGGCAGGGATTTGGATCTCATTTGTTCACTGATGTATCCAAAGTGCCTAGAAAGGTGCCCCATACATAGCAGGCCTCAGCACGCCTTTGTAAAGTATCGGAATGAATGTATCATCAATCAAAACATAATAGTTTCCACTTATTGGATGTCGTCTATGTGCCAGGGCACTGCGATAAAAATTTTACAGGCATGATCTTACTATTCCTCACAAAAATCTCCCAAGAAAAGTGCCTTTATATGACTATTTTATGAAAAAAGACACTGAAGTCCTGCAGGGCCAATTAAGATGACCAAGACCACCCAGGTACAGAGTGGGAGAAGTGAGCCTCAGACTAGGTCTGCTCGATGGGAACATGACCTGATCCTGCTGGAAGACCCGAGGTTCGCTCCTGTCAAATAACGCCGACAACACTATGGAGTAATGCCACTTCTCATGTGCTCCCTCTGGGCCAGGCAGGATCTCACGTGAACCCCATAGCAGTCCTGAGGTGGGTATCACTCCAGCACCCATTTGTGGAGAAGGAAATGGGAGCTTGGTGAATTGAGGCAGCTGGTTCAAGGTCCCTTGGCCAGCAGGGGTGCAGCCAGTGTCGAACCAAGTAGACAGTGACCTTGGCCACATCCATCAATGTGTCTGAGCCACTGCGTCTTGGGGAAATGAGGGCATCACCATCCCATGATGCCAGGACAATCCCTAAAATGAAGCCTGTCAGAAGCTAAGCCCAAAGGCACTCCATGAAGATTCAAGATGCAGAGGCTAAGGAAACCTGGGAAGGAGAATGCATACACAGCAGAAGAAGCACAGCTCGGCAGGCACGGGCAAGTGCAAGCTCTGGAGTGTTCACTTCTGAGCCTGAATTCCCTCCCCTGCAAAATGGGGGAATACCCTCCTCAGAGGGTCCCTGCGAGGGTGAGGGGAGATTCAGCATGGCAGGTGTGCTGGGCACGGCAGGGCCTGGGAAGGGCAGATCCTTTCCCCATCCCTGCCACAAACAACCCAAACCTTTAAAGGAGAGCAATGGCCTTGTGTCAAAAACAAAAACAAAACAAAACCCTGTCCTAGGAGACTGGGGCCCTAACTTCTAATAGCAAAGCCTTTATGAGTCCCTAACACTCTATTGGGCTGAGTATCTCACACGCCAGAGGATAACCTGCCTTCTGCTCACCACCACCCTGTAGTAGTTGTCATTGTGTCCATTTCACAGATGAGGCAAAGGCTCAGAAGAGTCAGGGTTAAACCAGCTTCTAGAGCCCATGCAGGAGCTGCAGGTGGGAGAATCACCTCTAGGTGCTCTTCCCATGGAATCCTCACCTCCTGAGTATCACTCACTCAGCTTCCAATGGGTGTGTGACCTTTGACCAGCTTTCTTCCCTCTCTGGGCCTCAGTTTCCCACCTGGACAAAGTAAGAGGTATCTTGGCTTCAGGTAGTTCTTCCTAAACTTCACTTCTTTTTCCTTTTCATTTGAGCGTCCTCTTCATTTTTGCCACCTCTCTGTCATCACAGGCTTTTAAAACATGTTTATTTCAGACTTGTTCTGATTGGATGGTGTATTTTTTTTTTTTTTTGGAGAGTGTATTTCTAATAAGCATTTACCAAATTTTCAGCATCTCTTGATTGATGGGGCTATTCTATATTCTTTCAATGGTAACAAACTTAACACTTTCAGGTCTTTTTAGCCAATGTGCCTGAAGCTACTTTCTTCAGTTCTTGACCTCTCAGAGCTAGATGCTTTTATACACTGCAGCCCACCTACTGTTACTCCCTGGCTGTCAGTCCTGCCATCAAAGTCAGGCCTTTTACATAGACAGAGGGTACCAAGGCTGTGTGTCGCGATCTTATTGCAAACAGTGCATTAGAGGTTTTGAAATGTGGTATGTCCTATGGCAGATTTGCTAAGGATTGTTTAGACAACTCTTTACATGCCAGAGAGATGGCAAGAAGTTAAAAAAAAAAAAAAGACGTACTGCTAGATGTTTTTAAAAAAACTAATTTTCATCAATTTTACATGCATTAGTGTTTGAGAAATGATCAGGGCAGAGGAGGTCAGGCACACTATTGTAGAGCAGGGGCTGGCAAACTATAGCCCATGGCTCAAATATGCCCCACTGCCTGTTTTTGTAATTATAATTTATTAGAACCTAGCCACACCTGACTCATTTACATATTATATGCATAGCCACACCCATTCATTTACTTATTACATATGTAAGGCTACTTTCACTCTAGAAGTGACTACTGTAGTTTTAACAGGGACTGTATGGTCCACACAGTCTATCTGGCCTTTTACAGAAAAAGTTTGCCAAACCTTGTTCTAGAAGGACCCCAGAACCACCTGCATCAGAATGATGTGGTTGGGGAGAGCAGCCATGTTATAGAGGCTTCCAGGCTCTTGCCCAGGGCTACCAAATCAGACTCTGCAGAGTGGGCCCAGAACCTGCATGTCACAGGCAATCCCCCCTTAAGCACACCACTTCCTCCGTCTCACTGGTCTGCAGGGCTGGACTGTGAGTTCTGCGTGTCCTTCCAGTAGAGCAATCCTCAGCTTAAGCCACATAAACACAATTTGGGGTCCTCTGTGAAGCCACGGGGGGCATGCAGCCTGACCTGTTTTGGGCCTGATGGTGGTCAGCGGATCCAGGTAGTCTACAAGGTCCCTGTGCTTGCAGTCCAGCGCAACCTCGAAGGCGGTCTTCTCCAGCACGCTGAGGTGGTCAGGGTTGGCGCCCTTCTCCACCAGCTGCTGGGCCACTCCAAGCCACCCAGTGAGTGCGGCCAGCATCAGCGGGCTCCAGCCCACGGTCCGGGCTGCACGGTTGGGGTCCGCACCCCACTCCATCAGTAGACGCACCACGGCCTCGTGCCCGTGCTGGATGGCGGCCATCAGGGCCGTGATGTCCAAGGGCTCATCCCTGCTGCTGCCCAACCCCAGTTGCTCACCCGAAGGGTGGTGATGGTCCACAAAGGCACCGGCTTCCAGGAGCAGCTTCACCACACCCAGGTGGCCGCCCCGAGAAGCCACAGTGAGCACACTGGCCCCCAGCCGGTTCTGGGCATTGACATCAGCCCCATGATCCAACAGGAGGTGTGCCACACTCACATGCCCAAATCTGCCAGGAAGATGGAGAATTAGTGACACTAAACACACAGCACTCGGGAGACAGCTTATGTCATCCTTAATTGGCATGAATTATTAGTCCTGACAGCTGCTCATAATAAGAGGTCTTATTCTGGTGCCAGGCACTGTGCCAGCCACACGGATGCAGATGCACCATCATGAAGGTGAGCAGCTGCCCTGCCTGGGTTCAAATCCAGCTCTCCCCACCACCAGCTGCATGACCTTTAGGAATAACTTTGATTTCTTTGTGCCTTCATTTCCTGATCTGTAAAATGGGGATATAACTGTACCTACTTCAAGGGTTGTTGGGGATTAAATGAGTTACATGTAAAGCACCTGGCTCTGTGCCTGGCCACAGGAAATATCATATCAACGTTAGCGATTATTAGGTATTATAATTGTTCATGTTACATTATTCAACGTGCCAAGGGTTACCCGGCTGGTAAGGGGTGGCATCAGGGTCACGACAGGTCTGTGTGAATGCCGCTGCCCTTGCTTTTTCTCTTACACCATGCTGCCTCCTACATTTCAGACAGTCCATTTTATTTTGCTTTATAGCCTGGGAATCTGTCTCTCTGCCTGTGCTCTAATTTCCTCACAGGCAGGGCCCATGTCTGATTCATTTCTACCGTCCCCATCCCCAAAAGCACACACTCCATGCCAAGAAGTGTGGCAAGGTTGTGGTCAGCAGATGGGCTGGGCATTGTGGCCTGGAGGCCTGCTGCCACCTGCTGGCAGGAATGTTTGTTGCAGGTGGCTGAGGACCCGGCCTAGGCCAGATCTTCCTCAATGAAGTCACTGCTGGGCCCCTGAAGAGAGAGATCTGCATCCACCAACTTCCTAATACCAGGAGAAGGAAAACAGGTACCTCTTCCCAGCAAAATCTCTTCCTTCTTTTAACACCAGAGGGCAGAAAAGTTCTGTTTTGTGGTGTCTCTGGTGGGCTCGGAGTTGTGTATCTCCAAGCTGGAAGCAGCCCTGGACTAACAAGAAAACAATGACAAGACAGGGGCTGTCTACTCCAGGTTTTCGAGACCACAAAGCCACTGTCATGTCTCCATCTGTGAGGCAGCTTTCTGGGTTTCTCGATGCTCAGCCCTCCTTCCCGGGAGCCAGTTTTGCACCTCATCTAAACCCAAGACCTCCCTCCTCCTGGCGGCTGGCGGCCAGGCCAGGGCTGAACTCTGTCTGAGGCTCCAGCTGAATACCTTCTGGGACGTGAACCTGAACAGCATGGGGCTCCTCAGCCGCGGAGCAAGAGCCCGGTGACACCGCTCCATCAGCTGCAGGGGGCTGGGCCTCTTGACCTCCACTCCCAGAGCAGAAAGGGACAAGGCAAACTGAAACCAACTCAGTGCAGAAAGCTGCACCCCAGTGTCTCCCTGCCTCCAGTCTCATTCCCTCCTGCCCATCCTCCATGTGACTCCCAAATGATATTCTCCAAACCCAAATCTGTCACTCCCCAGCTTCTGATTGCCAAAGACTTGACTGCTTTGCCAACCTCATTTCCTCCTGCTCCCAAACCACACCTTCCCCACACCTTCACCATCCTGACCCCACCAGAGGACTCTCCTGTCCTCATCTACTCAGCACACCCCCCACCATGTCCTGCTTCAGGAGTCAGCTCAGATCTCACCCACTCTGAGCAGCTTCCAGACCACCCCTCACCAGGCTAGGTCAGTGCCCCTCTTCTAAGCACCTAATTCCAAGGGCTCGCTTCTGGCTGCATGTGAGCCCCCTTTCTCTAATTGTCTCTCCTACTCAGTGGCGGGCTCTCCAAAGACAGGACAAGGTTCCATGCATGTTGTTTCCCCAGCCCCTACCATAGTGGCTGATCCACATCGGAGCTCAGTAAATTTTGTCAAACAAGCTGAGTAAATGAATGCATAAATGGCATAACCCCATAGGGGAAGGTCCAGAGGTGAGCAGTGGAAATCACTGAAGAACTGGTGTATCCTCCACTGTAGTAGAGATTTCTAAAAGATTACACTGTTTAGTTATTGAGCATAAGATAAAATCTAGCATAATCCCTAACAGCAGATTACAAGGTGCTGTCACATTTTTATCTCATTTGATCTTAATAAACCCTGAGATAAACTCACAGATTAGGAAACCGAAGATTACAGTGGAAAGCAATTAATCTAAAGCCTCTCAATTTGAATGTGATAGAGTCAAAAGTTGAACCTGGACACAAAATTGAAGCTCCAGTATAACCAATTTTTAAGGAGGAAGAAAAGCGCCGAATTAGAGCAGAAATAGTGAAATTTGGAATGTTTTCTGAATTAGTGAGTAGCCCAAGAGAGCACTCAACTATGCTGAAAATATAAAAGGATCCAAGCAAGGCTGAGATAATGTTGTGGATGCTAAGTTTCTAATAGGTAACTGCTGGAGATGGGCATGCTAGGGGCTTTCTGAAAAGGTGCTGTGATTACAGATGAATTTCAGCAATTAACACCTGTGTTTAAAGAGCTGGCACACATTTTCCCCTCTCAAAGCACTGGGCTGAGAGTCCAGCTGTGCCCCACTGGCAGGCGGGAAATGAAGGGTAGGGAAGGAAGGTAAACACTATGCAACCTTGTCCCTTGGAGAGAAGTCTCTGGCAGATTTGGCAAGCCACTTCCAGGCACCAACACCAAGAGGGAAACTATCAGTTACAAGATTCATGGCTGGGAGTACAGGCTCTGGAGCCACCTCCCTAGGTGTGAATCTGACTCGCCACCTGGTAGCTAGGTGACTTGGGCAAGTTATTTAACTTCTCTGTTCCTCAATTCCTCATCTATGAAATGAGGATGACAATAGTACCTCCTTCCTAAGGTTTTGTATGGTTTGAATGAGTTAATTCATTTAAAGCACTTAGCACAGTGCTTGACAGAAAGTCAGTGCTCAATAAAGGTTACTTGTTTTTTTGTTGTTGTTTGTTTTTTTTTTTTGAGATGGAGTCTCGCTCTGTCACCAGGCTGGAGTGCAGTGGTGTGATCTCAGCTCACTGCAACCTCCGCCTCCCGCGTTCAAGCGATTCTCCTGCCTCAGCCTCCCAAGTAGTTGGGACTACAGGTGCGTGCCACCATGCCCGTGCCACCACGCCCAGCTAATTTTTGTATCTTTAGTAGAGATGCGGTTTCCCTATGTTGGCCAGGCTGGTCTCGATCTCCTGACCTTGTGATCTGCCCGCCTCAGCCTCCCAAAGTGCTGGGATTACAGGCGTGAGCCACTGCACCCAGCCAAACGTTACCTGTTATTTTAAGAACAGGAAAAAACATGGCCCAGCGCGGTGGCTCACGCCTGTAATCGCAGCACTTTGGGAGGCTGAGGTGGGCGTTTCACGAAATCAGGAGATTGAGACCAGCCTGGCCAACATAGTGAAACCCTGTCTCTACTAAAAATACAAAAAGTAGCTGGCCTTGGTGGCACCTGCCTGTAATCCCAGCTACTCCAGAGGTTGAGGCAGGAGAATCGCTTGAACCCAGGAGGCGGAGGTTTCAGTGAGTCGAGATCACGCCACTGCACTCCAGCCTGGTGACAGAGCAAGACTCCGTCTCAAAAAAAAAAAAAAAAAAAAGAACAGGAAAAAACACTAACGTCACCATTTCTAATCCTAAAACACCCACAAAAGACCAAAGGCACAGGGTGTCTGATAGTCTGGCCTGATCCACACAAAGAGCTGGGATGATAAATAGATGCTCACTTAGACCCAGCGTGGTGGCTGCCAGGGGTGTGGTTTTGAGCAGGATTCTGGGGCGTATCCAGATCCAAGGAAGAAGAGCACAGGGCTGGAAGGTGTCAGCACACGGGCCATTCATTTGCCTACCCCGATCTGAGGGACAGACACACTGTACATCCTTCTGGAAGTCTTCCACATATACTACTCCTCAACTTGACCTTTTGGTATGAATTACACAGCAGAAAGCTGGAGCACAACTCAACACAGGCAGAGATGCTACCTGAATATAGGGTCGGTGTCACACCAACTGAGGAAGAGCACATTTTAAAATACCCAGGCTCAAAACTATCCTGCAGAACTTGGTTAAAACTGATGATCAGGGGTCTCTGAGACACTCTGAGGCATGTCAGTGCTGTAGTCACAAACCTCACTCAGTAAATTCCTCAGGGGGCTCACCAGGGCCCCTCTGCAAGCACTTGGTGGATTGCAGAGATGAGACACACATCACACATCAGTGGCTCCCAAACCTACCATACAAGAGAATCACTGGGGAGCCTCTTCTCACACAGAGTCCCTGTCTCTTACTCCCCTCACCGCCCTGGGCCTTGTAAATCACAATCTCCAGAAAAGGAACTCAGGAGTCTGCACTTAGACAAGCATCCCGGTGATTCTGATGCGTGGCCAGGTTTGGGTACTGAGGAAGCCAATCAGCATTAACATGGTGTGATGGATGCTACCACAGAGGCCTTTCTGCTGCGGAGGGACCAGAGAACAGGGAGATATCATGGCAGGCTTCACAGAAGCCAGATCTCTAGATGCCATCCTTGCTGTCTCCCTTTACCCCTCCCCAATGGCCAGTCGTCAACTCCTGCTGATCTACTCCCTGAATATATCACAAACTCATCTGGGTGCCCTCCCTCCGCTGTCTCTATTCTGGTCTAGGCCACCATCATCTCTCACTCAGACTGCAGCGAACTCCACCTAACCAGCCTTTTTCACTCTAGCTTACCCCTCTAATCTATTCTTACACTTCAAGGAAAGTAACTTTTCCAAAACATAACTCTGATCCTGTCACTCATTCTGCCTAGAACCTTCCATGACTCCTTAGCACCCTAGGATAGCTAGGGTTTCTCAGCTCCCCCACTCCCCCAACTCCCTGGCATCTGCCTTCTCTCCAGGGAGGACTAGTACATCATTCTACTCATACATTCTATGCATACATCATTCTACCAGTCCTACTAGCTCGTGCACCCAAGCCTTTGCATGGGCCTCCCATCATGCTCTTCCCACATCCCACTTGTAATGTCCTGGCTAATTCTCAGGCATCCGCAGGTCTCCACGTGGATATAAACATCATTTCTACCAGAAACCTTCCCTCAAGTCTCCAAAATGGGTCACCTGCCCCACAGCTACTCAAACCTTTCCGGCAAGCTCGTTCCTTTGCCTGGCCTGCCCACCAATGCCCTGGGTGGGGACTCTGCCTGGGTCTCGCAGCATCCTCAACGCCAAGCCAGGAAGGGAAGGCAGGTTCTGAGGAAACCCTTACTGCAATAAGAAATGAATTAAATCTCTAAGGTTGTAAGTCTCTACGATTCTATTCGCTGTCTCCAGATTCTATTCTGAAAGGCCAAAATTTCTAAGAATCCGATTTTATGTTAATTCAAAAGTGTTTCCACTTCTATGCTCAAAGTTTACCAAAGACTACTCAAAGTTTACCATTCCAACTCTAAGGAGTCCTTAACTCTTTACCTCCCGGGGCATCTGGCCGCCGGGGAGATCCGGCCGCCGGGGACCGCGTCTCGGGCCAGCGCCGGGCACCACTCTGGTCCCGGGCCCCCGGGCCCCCGGGCCCCGCCGCCTCACCTGGCCGCCTGCATGAGCGCGCTCCAGCCGTAGTGGTTGCGGCTGTTGACCGAGGCACCGCGGCGCAACAGGAAGCGCACCAGCGGTTCGTGGCCCCCGGCCGCGGCGAACTGGAGTGCGGTGTTGCCCGCCTCGTCCGAGCAGTCCACGGGCACCGGAGCCCCGACTGCCGCCGCCGCGGCCCCGGGCCCGGCCGTCTCGGCCCCCGCCGGCTCCGCGCCCGCCTCCGGCTCCGCGCCGCGCTCGGCTGGCTCCGCCGCCCCCGGCTCCAGCAGCCGCCGCGCCGTCTCCGTGTCGCCCTGGTCACACGCGCGCAGCAGCAGCTGGAAGGCCGGGGGCAGCCCGCCCTCGCCCATCGCCGCCGCCACGCGCTGCCCGCGCCAGTTCGCCCTGCCGGCCGCGTCGGCTCCGCCCCCGGATACCGCCCGCCGGCGCCCCCTTCCGGCCACCCGCCTGCGCCGCACGCCTACTGTGTGCCGGGAGCGCGCCGGAGCCGGGGCCGCGCGCCTGCTGTGTGCCGGGAGGGCGCTAGGGCCGGGGCCGCGCACCTCCAGTGCCCGCATTCGGGAGTCCGGGGAAGCTCAGAGGAGCGCCCGCCGCAGGCCCGCGTGTCCCCTTTTGCCTCTTCGGCGCCCGCTCGCCGCCCTGTCCCGGGGCTCCAGAGACTTCCTGTCAGGGCAGAAGTGGGAGCGGCGACCCCATCCCCTCTTCACGCTGCGGCCAGGGCCCTGGGCCCGGGTCTGAGTCCCCAGCTGCGTGGACCTTGACTTTACTAGCGGGCTCCGCTGACCCCACCCCAGCCCCTGGCACTGAACCTGCGCTTCCAGAATAAGGAAGCGGCTGAATTAAGGAACAAACGGATTGTTTCCTCACAGTGTCCTACGGTGCCCTTAATGCCGCTCCTTCATCTGGGCCGGGCTGCTGGGGCTACAAACGCCTCCTGTTTCTCTCTCTCTCTCTCCCCACCCCCCTTTTATTTCAACTTTTATTATAGATTAAAGGGTACACGTGCAGGTTTGTTACATGGCTAAATTGCGCGACGCTGAGGCTTGGGGTCCCAACGATCCCGTCGCCCAGGCAGTAAGCAGAATACCCACCAAGAGGTTCTTCAGCCCAGAGTCCCCTCCATCCCTCCCTGGTGTAGCGATCCCCAGCGTTTGTTGTTCCCATCTTTGTCCATGTGTACTCAATGTTTAGCTCCCACTTATAAGTGAGAACATGCAGTATTTGGTTTTCTGTTCTTTTTAGGTGGCTTAGGATAATGGCTTCCGGCTGTATCCGTGTTGCTGCAAAGCACATTATTTCGTTCATTCTTATGGCTGCACAGTATTCCGTAGTATTCCATCGTGTATATGCACCACATTTCTTTCCTTCCTTCCCTCTCTTCCCTCCCTCCCTCCCTATCCCCCTCCCTCCCTCCCTCTCTCTCTCTCTCTGCAGGGTCTTTCTTGCGCTGTCACCCAGGCTAGAGTGCAATGGTGCAATCTCTACTCACTGCAACCTCTGCCTCCCAGGCTCATGCAATCCTTCCACCTCAGCCTCCCGAGTAGCTAGGACTACAGGCGAGTGCCACCACACCCAGCTAATTTTTTGTATTTTTGGTTGAGACAGGGTTTCACCGCATTGCCTGGCTGGTCTCAAACTCCTGAGCTCAAGTGATTCACCCACTGTGGCCTCCCAAAGTGCCAGGATTACAGGTATGAGCCATCACATCCGGCTCTGTACCACATGTTCTTTATTCAATCTACTGTTGATGGGCCCTTAGGTTGATTCCATACCCTTGCTATTGTAAACAGCACTGCAATGAACATACAGGTGTCTTTTTGATAGAATAAATTATTTTCCTTTGGGTATATACCTGGTAGTAGGATTGCTGGGTCAAATAGTTCTATTTTAAGTTCTTTGAGAAATCTCCAAACCGCTTTCCACAGTGGCTGAACTAGTTTGCATTCCTACCAACAGTGTATTTTCTCCACAGCCTTACCAGCACCTATTGTTTTTTGACTTTTTAATAATTGACATTCCGACTGGTGTAGATGATATCTCATTGTGGTTTTGATTTGCATTTCTCTGATGATTAATGATGTTGAGCATTTTTTCATATGTTTGTTGGCTGCCTGTATGTCTTCTTTTGAGAAGTATCTGTTCATGCCCTTTGCAGAGACACAACGAAAAAAGAAAACTTCAGGCCAATATTCCTGAAAAACATAGCTGCAAAAATCCTCAATGAAATACTACAAACAGAATGCAGCAGCACATCAAAAAGTCAATTCACCATGATCAAGTAGGCTTTATTTCTGGGATGCAAGGTTGGCTCAACATGTGCAAATCAATACATGTGATTCACCATATAAACAGAATAAAAAACGAAAACCATATAATCATCTCAATAGATGCAAAAAGACCTTCAATAAAGTCCAATATCCCTTTGTAATAAAAAACCCTCAAAACAGATTAGGCATTGAAGGAACATACCTCAAAATAATAACAGCCACCTATGACAAACCCATAGCCAACATCATATTAAACAGGCAAAAGCTGGAACCATTCCCCTTGAGAACTGGAAGAAGATTCTCACCACTCCTATTCAACATAGTACTGGAAGTCCTAGCCAGACAACCAGGTAAGAGAAAGAAATAAAAGGCCTTCAAATAGGAAAAGAAAAAGTCGAACGCGCTCTCTTTGCCGATAGTATGAATCTATACACAGAAAACCCTGCAGACTTTGCCAAAAGGCTCCTGGAAATGATAAACAAATTCAGTAAAGTTTCAGGACAGAAAATCAATGTATAAAAAGCAAGAGCATTTTGATATGCCAATAACATTCTAGCTGAGAACAAAATTAAGAACACAACCTCATTTACAAAGGTCACAAAGAAAATGAAATACCTTCTCTCTATCAGCGGTCCTTGAAGTGTGTCCCACACAGCAGTAGCACCAGCACCAGCTGCAACACTGTTTTACAAATGCAGATTTTTCTGGCCCTATCCCAGATCTACTGAATCAGAAATTCTGGGTGTGGGTTCAGCAACCTATATTTTAACAAGCCCTCTGGGTGATTCTGATGCATGCTAAAGTTGGAGACCCACATTTGATCTTAATTGCAGGCCTGCCATCCACCGGGGAGGGCCCAGATGATCATCCCTAAGTTGCAGAGGAGGCAACCAAGGCACAAAGAGGTTGTGTCTTGCCAAAGACTCCACAACTGTTCTGCAGGAGAGCTGTGAGTAGGACTCAGGTCTTCTGACGTCGAGTCCAACTCTCTTTCCATTCTCAACAAATACGTATTGAGTGCCTGCCATTTCCAGACGTTGTTCTAGGTGCTGGAAAAGCTGCAGGATTTAGTACAAGGTTCTTCTGTAGCTCACAGATCCATGAGAGCCTGAGACCAGTTCTGGAGGTCCAAAAGCCAGGAACAATGACCCAAATCTCATGCCACAGCTGCACCCTGTAAGGAAGATGGGGTTGGTTCCGGCCCTTTTTGGTGTTACTGGCTTCAGATTCAGAGGCTGAGGTGAGAGTGCCTGATTGGCCCAACTTGGGTCATGTGCTCATATAATAGCGGGAGGTAGTTTCTGCCTCAGAAGGCAGGGGACTCCCAAATGTAGGAAGGGGGTTCAGATGCTGGGCAGTCAAAAAGGATAACAAGTGTCTGCTATGAAATATTCCATCTGGACACCCTTTTTCTTTTGGGAAGCCTTTCTCCTCTACTCACAGTCTGTGTGCTTCAGTGGTTAGCAGATATCCTGATTGGCTTCAGCCCAGGACTTTTTTTTTTTTGAGACAGAGTCCCACTCTGTCTCCCAGGCTGGGGTTCAGCGGCACAATCCTCGCAAACTGCAAACTGTGTCTCCTGGGTTCAAGTGATTCTCTGCCTTAGCCTCCCGAGTAGCTGGGATTACAGGCACCTGCCACCATGCCCGGCTAATTTTTGTATTTTTAGTAGAGATGGGGTTTCACCATGTTGTCCAGGCTGGCCTCAAACTCCTGACCTCAAGTGATCTTCCTCCCTCAGCCTCCCAAAGTGCTGGGATTATAGGCATGAGCCAGCGTGCCCGGCCCAGCCCAGGATTTTTTCTAAAGCAATTGAGAATGAGGCCCTCTCTGCTGAGGTCGCCAGCTATCAGGATATCAGCCAAACTGGTGCTCACTTTGCCACCACTTGAAGACAGCCTGCCTAAGAGTGAAGTCACCACAAAAGAAAGCAGAACCAAGTGATAGAAAGAGACTAAGTTAGAAAATTCCTCCCACATTCTTTTTGGTGAGGTTTATTTTGAGCAGCATTGTTGTCACTTGCATTCCAAGCCTTAACAAATGGATAATTTACTTTTTTTGTAAATGAATGGGTTCATACTACGCATGCTATTCTGAATCTTGCTTTTTTTTCTTTTTTCTTTTTCCATTAACAAATGTCCTGGGCACCTTTCCATGTAGGTAAATACAGATTGCTGCATTTTAAAAAAATGATTGCGGACCGGCGATGTGGCTCATACCTGTAATCAATCCTAGCACTTTGGGAGGCTGAGGCAGTCAGATTGCCTGAGCTCAGGAGTTAGAAACCAGCCTGGGCAACAAGGTGAAAACCCGTCTCTACTAAAAATAGAAAAAAATTAGCCAGGCACAGTGGCATGTGCCTGTAGTCCCAGCTACTTGGGAGGCTGAGGCAGGAGAATTGCTTGGGAGGTGGAGGTTGCAGTGAGCGGAGATTGCACCACTGCACTCCAGCCTGAGCGACAGAGCGAGACTCCATCTCCAAAAAAATAAAAAAATAAAAAATAAAAATAAAGAAATGATTACATGAAACACCATTCAGCAGACGTACCATAATTTATTTAATCATTTTATTTATTTATTTCTATTTTATTTTTATTTTTTGAAATGGAGTCTCACTCTGTCATCCAGGCTAGAGTGCAGTGGTGCAATCTTGGCTCACTGCAACCTCTGCCTCCTGAGTTCAAGCGATTCTCCTGCCTCAGCCTACCAAGTAGCTGGGATCACAGACGCCCACCACCACACCAAGCTAATTTTTGTATTTTTAGTAGAGATGGGGTTTTGCCATGTTGGCCAGGCTGGTCTTGAACTCCTGACCTCAAGTGATCCACCCGCCTCGGCCTCCCAAAGTGCTGGGATTACAGGCTTGAACCACTGTTCCCAGCCCATTTAATCATTTTAGAATAAGGCACAGTTGAGGCCGGGTGTGGTGGTTCATGCCTGTAATCCCAGCACTTTGGGAGGTTAAGGCAGGTGGATTGCTTGAGGCCAGGAGTTCAAGACCAGCCTGGCCAACGTGGTGAAATCCCATCTCTAATACAAAAAAAAAATAGCCAGGTATGGTGGCACATGCCTGTAGTCCCAGCTACGTAGGTGGCTGAGGCACAAGAATTGCTTGAACCTGAGAGGCAGAGGTTACAGTGAGCTGAGACTGCGCCACTGCACTCCAGCCTGGGTGACAGAGCAAGACTCTTAAACAAACAAACAAACAAACAAACAGAAACAAGCACAGTTAGCTTGTTTCCAGTTTTCTGCTCTTATAAAAATACTGCATTGGACAGTGCTTGTAGCAGCCAGGGTCCCACCAGGAAACAGATGGCACACTTGGCTGAGGAGCTAGGGAATGCTTACTAAAGGACCATTTACAGAAGTATAGGCAGGATTTACTAAGAGCCACAAGGGATGGTGCAGTACTCCAGGGCTGGTAATAGTAGAGAGCTGTTACCACCCCAGGCCTGAAGGGGAAAAGGGGAGAGCAGGTACTGGAATTCTGCAAGAGAGAAAAACTGCAGAGACCTACCTGATAGGAACTACAGCCTTTGGTAGAGGGACAGAGCCAACCCACAGCAACTCAGTAGGGAGCTATCCTCAGAGGAATAAAAACCTCTGACCTCACTCTCCTCCTGCCCTCTGATCTCCTGCCAGTGCTCCTCATTAGTAAACCCTACTGGAAGCTAGAGGCTTGGAGCCTGCTGATATAGTTCATGCAGTCTGCCTCCCAGGGCCCAGAACAGGGTGAAGAGAAACAGCAGGGACAAATGGATGATGTCTAGCACCTTGCTGCTCAATCTGGGGTTCTTGGACCAGCAGCACTGGTATCACCAGGGAGCTTGTTAGAAATGTGGCATCTTGGGCCCACACCAGACCTACTTAACGAGATCCAGCATTGCAGCAGGATCCCCAGGTGACTCACCATACCATATATTAAAGTTTGTGAAGCACAGATCCAGCACATCTTTCTATGCAAGTATAGCTATAGCCTTATTGTTTATGAATTCTCTTCCAGCCTTTTTTTTTTTTTAATTGGTCCCTGTGTTGGTTTGGATCCTCTAAGAATCAGATGCCTAGATGTTTGTTTGTTTGTTTGTTTTCTGGGAAAAATACCTACAAAGGACAAAGAGGGAAAGTGTGTAATCCCAGCATTTTGGGAGGCTGAGGTGGGTGGATCACTTGAGGTCAGGAGTTTGAGACCAGCCTGGCCAGCATGGTGAAAACCCATCTCTACTACAATATAAAAAAAAAAAAAAAAAAATTAGCCAGGTGTAGTGGTGTGTGCCTGTAATCCCAGCTACTCTGTAGGCTGAGGCATGAGAATCGTTGGAACCTGGGAGGCGGAGGTTGCAGTGAGCAGAAATCATGCCTCTGCACTCCAGCCTGGACGACAGAGTGAGACTCCGTCTCAAAAAAAAAAAAGAGGGAAAGGGGAAAGTGGGGGAAAAGGGATGGGGAGCCCTCAGACCATGATGCAGGTCTGATACTTGAGAAAGGAGAGTGGGAAGTGAGGAGGGAAAGTGGCAGCCAGGCAGATGGGGGATTCCCAAGCACGGGTTGTGTCCTGTATCATGCAGATGTGGCCAGGTTCTGGTACCACACCATGCTCGGTCACTGACTGGGAGTAGCCAGAGGATACCACAAAGGATCCAAAGGCATAGCCACTGGGAGCTCGCAGTCAACCGTGTTTCCCCTAAAAGTTTCTCCCAAAGGGTGATCTGAGCAATGCGCCTCATTTCCAACACAATTCCATTCAACCAACTTTTTTAAATTAAAATTTTTTCTTAATTTTGAATTTTTTAGACATGGTATCTTGCTTTATTGCCCAGGCTGGAGTGTAGAGGCTATTCACAGACACCATCATAGTGCACTGCAGCTTCAAATTCCTGGGCTCCAGTGATCTTTCTGCCTTAGCCTCCTGAGTAGCTGGCACTATAGGTGTGTGCCATGGTACCAGGCTCAGCCAGCATTTACTAAGTGCCTTCTGTGTGCTAGGCATTATTTCTGTTGAATGATAGAAACATGGCCTCATGGCTCCCAGGGAATCCCACATGACTGCAGAACAGTGGGGTCTATGAGTTTTCATTGTCCATTCAAAGGAAGATATCACAGTTTAGAGGATGCCACTGACAGCTTCATGGGAGAGCTTGGCTACAAGTTGGGCAGAAACGATGGGTAGGGTCTAGGTCGTTGTAGGAAAAAGGAGGAAACATATTGGAAGGAGAGAGTAGGGGGACAGGAGAACCACAGACTGACAGAGTGGATTAGGCAGGAGATAAGGAAGGCTTAGAAGTAAAATAATCTCAAAAGAGTACAATATTTACCTTAAATATCTTTTTTTTCCTAATAAGGTAATGATTGTTTTAAAGAATCCTGATGTTGTAGAAATATAGAATGTAAACTCCTTGAGATCAATGGCTTTGGACATTGTTTACCTCAAATCCCCGGAATCTAGCACACTGACTCCCAGAGGGTAGGTGATCAATAAATATTTGTTGAAAAAAACAAATAAATGGAACAAAAGTGAAAGGACCACAGAATCTCACCCATCAGAAGTAAATATAATATAGTTAATGGTTTGGTAACTATTCCTTTAGATTTTTTCCTCTTTCATATGTTAATATATATTATTTTACAAAAATAGGATCATTCTATTCCTGTAGCTCCATGACTTGCTTCTCTTTTCTTTACAATGCATCTTGAACACATGCGTATGTTAAATGCCTACAACTAACTCATGCTTGTAAATAGCACTGTGGTATATTATGGTATTGTATGGATGTGCAATATTTTATTTTATAATCTCTTGATGGAAATTTGGATTGTTTCCAACTTTTTGCTTTATATACAATACTGCCATAAGCTTCCTTGTATGCATATCTTTTGAGCACTTATGAGTCTATGTTTGTTGGATAGATTCCTAGATGTGGAATTGCAAAATCAAAAAGATGTTAATATGAACATTTCTAATAAATGTTGCCTAATTGCTTTGCGAAAGGTTATACAAGTTTGCATTCCTACCAACAGTGGATGAGAGTGTGTTTTTTCACATCCTTGCCAACACTGGAATTAATAACCTTTTTCATTTTTGCCAGTCTGATAGGTGAAAAAATATTTCAGGGTAGGTTTATTTTGTATGTATGTTAGAGAGATCGAGCATATTTTCATACATGTATAAACCATTTATAACCTTTTGGGTGGGAACTGTATATTCAAATCCTTTGACCATTTTTATTTCTGTTTGTTCTCTTTATTTCCCTATTGATTCACATACTGGGTAAATGTCATCTGCAAATATCTCTTTCTGACTTGCCTTTTGTTTCTGGACTTTGTATTACACTGGAAGACTTACAGAATCAAAATTTTTTATATAGTCACATTTAGAAATATTTTCCATATGGTCTCTGGTTTTTCTCATTCAATACTTTTATCATTAAATTCCTTCCCTTCCCTCCTTCCCTCCCTCCCTCCCTCCCTCCCTCCCTCCCTTCCTTCCTTCCTTCCTTCCTTCTTTCCTTCTTTCCTTCCTTTTTTTCTTATTTACTGTGGAATCTTCAGATCATTTGGAATTTATTTTGATGTAAAGTGTGATGTTGGGACTTGATTTGAATTTTTTCCAATGGGACTTGATTTGAATTTTTTCCAAATGGTTATCAAGTTGTCCCAATTATTGCTTGAATTAGGCACATGTTCCCCACTAATATTTGAAATAACACATCTACCACAGATCATATTAAACTCTAAAAGGAATGTAATAACTCCTATGAAGAGAGCTAATATGACAAATTAAAAGCACCTTCTAGAGATATCTACTTGTTGGTGAGCAGCCGATGACATAACATGGTACGGTTAGTGAACAGATAAGCCCCCTAAAAATAGCAATAAACCCAAGGGCTTTACCTCTGTTGAAAAGATGCTAGATTTCCAACAAGCTCCCAGGTGGTACCAATGCTTCTGGTCTAAATATCACACTTCACTCAGCAAGGTGCTGGACATCTTCCATTTGCCTTACTGACACTCTCTCCACTCTGTTTTGTGCCCCGGGAGGCTGACTGTGTAGACTGTATCACTCAATCTTCCCAACAACCCTGTTCAGGTGGTGCTATCGTTATATCACCATATAATAGATGAGCAAATTGAGCCAAGATAAGTAAAGTAACTTGCCTGAGGTCACACTGCAATTCGTGATGGGCTGGGTTGAGCTCAGGCAAGTGGGCTCCAAGGTTGTGTTCCGACCTCCTAAGCTAAGCTGCCTTTGGATCTCATTGCAGCCTGCCCAACAGTGAGTGGTGTGGTGGGAAATCCTGGACTGGGAGTCAGGAGACCTAGATACAAATCCTCCCTCTGTCGTTTGCATGTTGTGTAACCTTGGGCAAGTTGCTTCACTTCTTGAGCCTACATATTCTCATTTGTCAACCTTGCAAGGTTGTCATAGGGTGAAATGAGAAAGTACATGAAAAAGAAAGTCCAGCAGTTTACAGGACACAGTGAGTGCTCAGTAAACAACAGCTTTTATCTGTTACCTGGGGCTTGAGCCCATGTCTTGTAAGGCCTAATTGCATTTCTCTTTTCTCTGTACCTGAACCTCTATTGAGAAGCATTCCAATTTGGCAAGCAGATCCAAGACATTATGAATTGTAATCCTTGTCTGTTTTCTAATCTGACCGCAGATCTTAAATGTGTTGGGTGTCTGAACAGAGGCCAAAGGGCTCAGGTCCAGGCCTACCCGCCTTCTGGCATTAACCAGCAGACTCCATTCTGCACGGGAAGCAGGTGAAACAAGCACGGGAAACAAGATGGGGCCCTGAGCACTGTGGGAAGAGCCACTTCCCTCTAGTCTAATATTAGCAGCAGGTTGTCTTGAGTTGGAGCTGCTTTGCATGGTTCATCCCAAAACCCATCCGCCTCCCGCAACCTGAGGGAGATTTCCTCTGGGGATACCAGTAGCCAGAGGCTATGTGAAGACAACAGCAAGTCAGATTCTACCTCTACCTGAGCCGCCAAGTTCAAGGTCCTCTCCCCACCCTGTGTCTCAGACCCCACATTTGTCAATGAGAGAATTGGACCAGATTTGTGCTTTTTAAACTTTCTGGGCTTCTGGTCTCCTTGAGAATATTTGATAAAAAGGTCTGGACCAACTTCCCATGGTAAAACAAACAACAAAAAATACAGCTTACACTCTATCCTTCTGCAGGGGATACAGAACGATTCTTTTCCCTGAGCTAGACACCAGCAGAGGGAGTTCCAGATTAATTTAAGATATGATTTGAAATCTCTGCTATCACTTTTACATTCAGATATCTGTGTAAACATTACTTCATCAGAGAAGATTTCCAAAACCCCCACACTAGATCAAGTTCTACTATTCTAAGCCCTTTTAGCGCCCTGTAATTCTTCTTCAAAATACTTAACACAATTCTAATTATCTTTTTAATATTTGTCTACTCCATTAGACTTACTTCGTCCCTGGTAGCTCAAGGCTCCCACAGCAGTGATCTCATGAACAGGGCGGCAGCTTCATGACCTTTTTTGGTTGTTGTTTAATATAAACAGGATCTCGTTCTGTCACCCAGACTGCAGTGCAGTGGCGCATAGTTCACGGTAACCTCCAATTCCTGGGCTCACACAATCCTCCTGCTTCAGCATCCTGAGTAGCTGGCACTATAGGCACGTGCCACCATGCCTGGCTAATTCTGAAATTTTTCTGTAGAGATGGGAGTCTTGGTATGTTGACCAGTCTAGTTTTAAGCTCCTGGCTTCAAGTGATCCTCCTACCTCGGCCTGGGATTACAGGTGTGAACTATCATGTACAGCCTTCATGGCCTTTTGCTCCTAGCCTCAGAGGTCACAGAGCTATCACGAGGCGAGCCAGGCGAGGGTTTGCTATTCAAGGACTCCAAAGAGTATGGCAGAGGCTGGGCCTGCAGAAGTCAGTGGGGCAGCGTGGTGTCTGTTGATCTCATCGCACCTCCAACTCCTCATCTGTAAAAGGGAGCTCATAATCCTAGTTGATGGTTGTTTTATTGGCCTGTGTAAAGATCAGATGACATAATGGCAGTAGAATTCATAGCACCCTGCAGGGTGCATTCAGCCAACACTTAGCGCCTACAATATGCCAGGCGCTAAGGGTTCTACCACCACTATCTCTTTCATAATGCACCATAGCCCAAGAAGGAGGATGCAAGTCTCAGCCAGCCCACGTGAGGACCCTGCCGAAATGAGCCACCCCGGGGGCTGCGCTCGGGCTGGCAGGCGGCTGTACGGAAAGGGGGCGGCGCGCAGGTGGGGCGGGCCGGGGGCGGGGCGGCGCGGCGGTTCCGGGATCCGGGTCCCGGCCTCCACCGCCGCCTTGGGGCGCGCTGAGCGCTGGCCGCAGTTGGCAGGCGCATGTGGGGGCGCACGGCGCGGCGGCGCTGCCCGCGGGGACTGCGGCGCGGCCGGGAGGCGCTGTTGGTGCTCCTGGCGCTGCTGGTGTTGGCCGGGCTGGGCTGGGTGCTGCGGGCGCAGCGCGGGGCCGGGGCCGGGGCCGGGGCTGCCGATCCGGGACCCCCGCGCACCCTGAGCCCCGGGCGGCGCGAGCCGGTCCTGCCGCGGCCGCCGGTGCCCGCGAACGCGCTGGGCGCGCGGGGCGAGGCGGTGCGGCTGCAGCTGCAGGGCGAGGAGCTGCGGCTGCAGGAGGAGAGCGTGCGGCTGCACCAGATTAACATCTACCTCAGCGACCGCATCTCACTGCACCGCCGCCTGCCCGAGCGCTGGAACCCGCTGTGAGTGCACAGCTCGAGGGAGGAAGCCCGCCCTCAGAGCCCCGGGCCTCAGTTTCTCCATCAGAGCAGTGGCAGGGCGGGGAGCTGGGGTCTCCAGGATGGCACGTCTTATTGAGTCTTTCTCCGAAGACGATAGTGTAAGAGCTCATATGGGGGCGGGGAGGCAAGAAAGTAAAAAAGACGAAAGTAGAAAAAAAATTACCAGAAATTGGCAAGTCTGTTAGTGATCTCTTAGCTCCCTTCTCCTTGAGAAGTTATCATCTCCCTGAAAAGGTGGGGGTCAGGGCTAAGCAGACGGGTTTAAGGCGAGGACCCCCCAGCACCCAAAGGACAACCCCGCTCTGCCCGCCTCGCAGTGCCTCCGCGAAACTGACAACTCCTCCGGGCGGGGACTGGCTCCATTCATTCATCTGTATGTGCCAGGGCCTAAGGGACAAACAAGATGCGAGGGAGCACCCCACAGGTGAAGCGAAAGGTGGCTGTAAGGCCCCTCAGCGCTAGAAAGCCTCCTTGCGCTCTCCCTGGGCATTGGATTTCTCAGCTTTGAGTGGAGGAAGGCGGGATGGGGCACGGGGTAGGAAAGACTCCTTCTGGCCGTGATCCACCCCAGCTCACTCCTGTGGGTGGTGCTGGACTGGAGCCAGCGTGGTCAGAGGCCTAGTTCCTGTTGGAGCTACTGGCTGGGTAGGTTGTGCCCCTGCCTAGGTGAGGATCTAGGGCACACGCTGGCAGCAGGAGGAAGGACAGGCGGCTGCTGCCACCTTTGCCGCTGGGCCTCCTGGGCTCTCACTTTTTCTTCGAGGTGTCAGGGATCTTCCAAGTCCTTTTTTGAGCCCCTTCCTTACAGGCTTTGAGGAAAAGAGGACTCAGAGAGGGGGTTCCCATTGGTGCTGGTGGTGGCAGCCTGCTGTGTGCACCAGGCACCTGCCACTCCTCTCCCCTCCAAGCCATTCCTGCTTTACAGGTGTGGAAATAGGTTCGGAAAGGATAGGTGACCCACCCAAGGCCCCTCAGCTGGAATGTGGTAGGACTGGTCTGGAGGGACTATGGCCCTTCTGGCCCACTTGGCACCATGCTGATCTCAGGATTTTAGGGGCCTGCTCCATGGTACCTTGGCCAGAGAGACCGGGAATGATGGAATGAGGATGCCCCACCTCTGCCCCACTGTTTCCACTGTCTTCCCTGTTTTGGTGATCTCCTCATGCTTAGCCTCATGCTTCTGCCTGAGGCATTTTTCACTGTTAGTCTTTTTGAGTAAAACTTTGTTAGGATTGATAGTAGTTCCTCCACTCACCAGCCTAACGCATGTTTAGCTCCTCGAAACCCCGAGGGTGCCTGCTGAGGCAAGGTGGAGGGGAAGCTTTCAGGTTATACCCTGCTTCAGGTTAAATCCAGCCCAGGGGAGATAAAATCCTGGTTCTTTTGCTCGTCACTTCTGTGATCTCCGGCAAGCTACTTAGCTTCTCAGAGCCTTGGTTTCCCTTCATTTGCAAAATAGGAAACTCATGAGTCTCCATGCATTCTACATAAAAGTGAGTAGAAAGAACACAACTTAGGAATTAATAAAGCATCAATACCTGGGAGCACACCGTGTGCTTAAATCTTAGTTTTTTCACCTTTCCCTGTTGCCAAGAATGTACTCAGGAGGTTGCTTTTGAGAGTCATCCAGGGATTGGTTGTAGTTTTTCTTTCCTGGCTCCAACTTACTTTATTGTCGAAGGTTGTGAATATCTCTTTGAAACACTGTGGACAATCTGTGGGGCTTATGGTAACCTGTCTCTATGGTGACACAGCTGCCCTGTGTCCTCTCAGGATTTGCTTGTAGATCCTGCTGTTGTATTGACCCTGGAAGTTAAGCCAAACCCAGCATGATAAGGAGTGTGAATGCCTCCTGCTTCTAATTCCTGCAGCAAGGCCTGTTGGGTTATTCTTACCCAGCCAGAGACAAAGGTGAGCCTGAGCTGTGTGGGTCTCTGTTGGGCCAGGCTTTGAGATGTAACTTCAGAGTGGTCAGTAGGGTCAGGGTCTTTTGTGGCATCTCACTTTTATTAGTTTATCCAGGAGCTAATCAGGGTCTTGAGATTTTGCCTGAGAAACCTGAATGGCAGATCATGAGTTCACAGTATGGATATGGGGTTCTCTGCGAGTCTAATAAACAGAGGGATAATGAGGGTCCTTGAATGTTGCAGGAGGGAGGGCCCTGAGGGAGGAGCATCTAGTCTAACCAGAGAGGAAAAGCCACACCCCCAGGTCACACAGCACATCTCCGGCAGAGCCACAGTCCAGATCTGTTACTTGTTCCTCCCTTTTTGGGTGGGGATAATTATTTCTATGTTTATTTTAATTATGAAAGCAATGCATATTCACTCTAGAAATGTTGGCATACACAGAGAAACAGAAAAGGAAAAAAATGAAAATCCCCAATAAACCTACCACTCAGGGAGAACCATTGTTAACATTTTGCTGTGCTTCCTAGACTTTTAATGAAAGTCTTTACTCTGCAGTGACTTTTACCAGAGGGAAGGAGTTGGGAATGACTAAGGGACCATTTGGTTTGGCTCTTCCTGGTGTCAGCAGGGTGTGGCACTGTGTCTGCCTTCTTGAAGAAGGCCAGACCACTAAAAAGACATTTCAGAGTACTGGTCCTAATTCTGTGAGACCCAGTATAGACCTGGGCCCCTCTATGAATCTAATAATTTACATGCCAGTGGATTCGAGGATAGTTTTGTTAGTTACAGCACTGAATTGAGGAGAAGGAGGCTAATGATGACTAGGAATCCTTCCTTGCATGGTAACATAGTAAGTATTAATATATATTAATATAAATAAGTATAGTAAGTAAGTAAGCATAGTAGTATAGTATGACTAGCATCTCAGCAAAGAAGGGGAATTTTTACTCTGAGATGATAGTGGGTCAAAGTGGGGAGACAGATAGCTGGGTGTGTGGCCCTGGGGAACTTTAAAAAATATATTGATGCCAGGAATCTTTGCCAGAACAATGAAATCAGAATATCTGTGGCTAGGACCTAGGCTGAATCTGATATGCAACCACGGGTGAAAGCTACTGGCCTAGAGCCTGTGGATTTCTGAGTCAGAAGATTTAGGGTGAGTGTTTTGGAGGGTGTGGAGAATACCAGAACTAGACAAAGTAAGGATTAATAACAGGTCAAATGTAGTTCAAGCCAGTGATGACATCACAGTCAATTGAGTGGTGTGTCACAAGGAAATGGTTATTAATAATGTTGTACCAAAATTTGCAAAAAGTTTTAGTTTTCATAGAATACGGGGAACTCGAGATGATCACTGTAACATCATTCTCATTTGCATTCTGATATTTAGCAGAAGGGAAAGAGTGGAGTAACAGACAGTGCCCTCAGGGCTGGACATTTCTTCAGGTATATCTGTGGGGATACCTTATGTGTGAACACCAGCCATTCTCTACCAGGGTAGAAGAACTGTGAACCATTGGTCAAGGAAAGCATGGTGTTTGTATTTCTTGACTTGCTCTGGTTTTAGGCTTGTTAATAGTATAATTGCAGATGTGTGTCTGAGTTCAGGGGTCAGGATTTGGGTGCTGGGATGGCAAAGAGTCTCAAAGTAGTTCTTTTTTTTTTTTTTTTGAGATGGAGTCTTGCTGTGTTGCCCAGGCTGGAGTACAATGGTGCGATCTTGGCTCACTGCAACCTCCACCTCCTGGGTTCAAGCCATTCTCCTGCCTCAGCCTCCCGAGTAGCTGGGATTATGGGCAAGTGCTACCACACCTGGCTAATTTTTGTGTTTTTAGTAGAGACGGGGTTTCACCATGTTGGCCAAGCTGATCTCAATCTCCTGACCTCAGGAGATCTGCCCGTGTTGGCCTCCCAAAGTGCTGGGATTACAGGCGTGAGCCACCATGCCCAGCCTCACAGTGGTTCTAAACAGGTAATTCAGCAAAAGTATGTCTTGCTAGGGTTGCAGAAGGGAGTAGGACATCAGACTGATATTTATTTTGTTTCCCCAACGAAGTTGTGGATATTTTATGAATTCTTATTAGATCCATCTTGAGAACATCAGAGTGGCATTCTTTCTTGAGTCAGTACTTCAGTACTTCAAATCCACAGAACATGTTCAATTTTGGTTAGTATTTTCCTGATACCTTTTTATTTCACTCATTCTGTGTCCATATGTTTTTGGTGTGTCTTTGAATAGTATGTTGCTCGATTTTGTGTTGTCATTAAAAAAAAATCCAGTCCAGGAGTGGTGGCTCACGCCTATAATCTCAACACTTTGGAAGGGCAAGGTGGGTGGATCACTTGAGGTCAGGAGTTTGAGATTAGCCTGGCCAACATGGTGAAACCCTGTCTCTACTAAAAATACAAAAATTAGCTGGGCATGGTGGTGGGTGTCTGTAATCCCAGCTACTTGGGAGGCTGAGGCAGGAGAATCACTTGAACCCAGGAGACTGGAGGTTGCAGTGAGCCAAGATTGCACCACTCTACTCCAGCCTGGGCGACAGAATAAGACTCCAATTAAAAAGAAAAATCCAAACTGACAATCAGTGACTTTTAACTGGATAGTTATATCCACTTAGATTTATTGTGCTTACTGATACTTTTGGATTTGATAGTGCCGTCTTATTTCATGTTTTCATTTGTTATGCTTTTTTTGGTGTTTTCCTTCTCTTTTTTCCTACTGCTTTTTGAGTTGATAGAGGCTTTCCCCTCCTCATTCCATTTTTTTTCCTCTCTACTAATTTAGCAGTTATATTATCTATTTCTAACCCTAGTGGTAAATTTTAAAGTACATATTTAACTCAACAAAGTCTAAAATTAATCATTAACTATGAACCATAGAATGCTTTAGTATTGGTCATCTTCTCTCCTAATTTGTATGCCATTTTGCTCCAATATTTTAATTCTGTCTTGCTTTTAAACAAACAAATTAGGATGCTAAAAATGCAGTATTTATTTTTTCAGATTTATCCACAAGTTTACCATTTTCTCTGCTCACTATTCTTTCCTGAGTCAGAGACCTTTCTGGGATTCTTCTCCTTCTTCCTGAAACACATCATGTATTAATTGCTGTAGAGAGGTCTATTGTTAATCCTCAGTTTTCTTTATCTGAAAATGTTTTTATTTTGCTCTTGTTCATGAAAGTTTTGCTGGGTATATAATTCTACATTGGTAGTTTGACATTTGAAGGTATTATTCCCTTGTCATCTGGTTTGCACCATTGCTATGAGATGCCTACAGTGACCCAGATCTCTCTGTCATTCTTGTTTCTTTGTCATTCATTTGGGGTCTTCTTTTATTTAAGCGTATTAAGCATACTTATTTTATACTCTATGTCTGGTAATTATGTTATCTAGATTAGTATTTTCTTGTTGTTCCTGCATGATGAAGACTTCTTTTACTTTCCTGTCAGCTAAGCCATGCATTTAAAAGATTTTTTTTTTTTGAGATGGAGTTTTGCTCTTGTTGCCCAGGCCAGAGTGCAGTGGCGTGATCTCAGCTCACTGCAACCCCCACCTCCTGCGTTCAAGTGATTCTCCTGCCTCAGCTCCTCCCTAGTAGCTGGGATTATAGGCGCCTGCCACCATGCCCTGCTAATTTTTGTATTTTTAGTAGAAATGGGGTTTCACCATGTTGGCCAGGCTGGTCTTGAACTCCTGACCTTAGGTGATCCACCCACCTTGGCCTCTCAAAGTGCTGGGATTATGGGTGTGAGCCACAGTGCCCGGCCAGAAGATTAAAAAAAAACAAAAAACTTTTATCAAGATTTTTTGGGTATATATACCAGGAGGGTTTCCCTAGACATCTTAGTCCTCCATGTTGCCAGAAGTAGAAGTCCTATATTCACTTTTTAAAAATAATTATTTTCTATACTAGACAGGATTCTTTTGGTTAAAAGTAACTGAAAGCCCAATGTAAACTGCCTTAAATATAAAAGAAAATATATTGGGTTCTATTACAGAAAAGTCAGGGATGAGAACTGGGTTCAGGTTATTCTGGGCCCTGGATTCAGGGACTCAATTGATGTCATCAGGAAATTATTGATTGGTCAGGCCTGAGGCAGGTAACCTTCCCAGGTGTAGGGGTGTGTGTCTGTGTGTCTGTGTGTGTATATGCATGTGCTTGTGTATGTTCAACCCTCCACAAACCACATAGACTAAGAATTGGAAAAGGTTGGCTCTTGAAAGAGAAATCAAGGTGCAGTACAGTGAAGAAAGGAGAAAGGATTCTAGGCAGGTAAGACACAAAAATGTACATTACGATCTCCTTGGCCTTTTCTACAGAGGATATGAATTGATTTTTTTTTAAAGACATTTATGTGATAACCTTAATATAAAGATAAAAGAAGATCAGGAGGGGCCGGGCGCAGTGGGTCATGCTTGTAATCCCAGAACTTTGGGAGGCCAAGGAGGGCGGATCACTTGAGGTCAGGAGTTCGAGACCAGCCTGTCCAGCATGGCGAAACCATGTCTTTACTAAAAATACAAAAATTAGCCAGGCATGGTGGCAGACACCTGTAATCCCAGCTACTTGGGAGGCTGAGGCAGGAGAATTGCCTGAACCTGGGAGGCAGAGGTGGCAGTGAGCCAGGATCCCACCACTGCACTCCAGCCTGAGTGAAAAAAAAAAAGGAAGATCAAGAGGCATTTACTGTATCCATGAATTCATTCATATCCATATAATAAGTAAATATTCTACTAGCAGAGATTACTGTAGTCCCTACCCAGTAGGGTTGTTAGGAAGGCTACATGAAGTAATGTGTATAAAATGCTTATATGGTGCCTCTCCGGTATTAAGCACTCAACAAATGGTACTGTTATTACCAGGTAAAGTATAAGGCGTGCTGAAAATACAGAGACAAACACAGCTCAGTCTCTGCCCTTACAAAGCACATGCAATATACCAGAAACTTAGGGAAATGATTGTGTGCTTTGATGTAACATTAAATCCAGTTCTGAGCTTCCTTTTGTCCTTAAGGCAAAAGTGAAAACTTAAAGTGAACCATGGCTGTCTTTGTATGATCAAAGGATGCACGGCTTTTTATCAGTCAGGAAAAGGAGAAAGTGTTTTTTTCTGGAAGCAAACTTAAAGACATTTCAAAAAGATATACAGACGATCTCCGATTTAAGATGGTTTGACTTAAGATTTTTCAACTCTATCATAGTACCCATGCAACCACTCTGGTTTTCACTTTTGGTACATATTTGATAAATTATATGAGATATCCAATACTTTATTATACAGTAGGTTTGTGTTAGATGATTTTGCCCAACTGTAGACTAATGGAAGTGTTCTGAGCACATTTAAGATAGGCTAGGCTAAGCTGTGATGTTCAGTAGGTTAGGTGTATTGAATGCATTTTCTACTTAGAATGTTTTCAACTTATGATGAGTTTGTTGGGATGTAACCCCACCATAAGTCAAGGAGCATTGGTACTGAACCTCATAAAACAGAATGCCTTTAGGAGATGTTTTCAAAAAAGAAAGAGAAACTATACCAGGACAAGAAAAAGAGAAAGGGCAAAGTATGAAATTATTGCTCAATGAAGGCATTTGCTATGAGGAACTAAAGAAATATGATCTAATCTTTTAAAAATAATATTTCTTTGTGATTATAAAAATTATAGATGTTCATTGTAGGACAATTTTAGAATGCACAAAAATATAAAAAATTAAATAAGAATCGGCAATAATCTCACTTCTTAGAGATCACCATTGATAACATTTTGGCATATTTCCTTCTATTGTTTATTGTTTATGTGTGAACACACTCACATACACATTGTTGTTTCTAGAATTGGCTATTTGTAGATTTCTACCCTGCCTTTTTGATTTAACATTATAGTGTGACCATTCTCCTTTATCATTAAATATTCTCTAAAAAATGTTATTTTGTTGTTTTACATGGTGCCTCTCATGTAGTAAACACTCAACAAAGGGTACTGTTATTACCAGGTAAAGTACAAGGTGTGCTGAAAATACATGGCCATGATTTCCTCATGCAGCCATACTATACTGTATTTTCTTCTTGTTCGACATTGAAATTGTTTACAGCTTTTTGCTATTATAAATAATGTTACAAAGAAAAGTTTTTACAACAAGCCTCCTTCAGGGTATTCTGGTTATTTACTTAGGCGAGAAATGTTTACGTATATTGACATGAGATCAAAGAAAATAGGAACATTTTAAAGCTCTGAATATTAATCGAAAAATTGGCACCCAGCCTTCTTGTGATTTAGATGACACAAATAAAGAGTCCACCTAGACATTCTAGAATGGTGGCCCAGGTGGGGCGCGGTGGCTCACACCTATAATCCCAGCACTTTGGGAGGCCGAGGTGGGTGGATCACGAGGTCAGGAGATCGAGACCATCCTGGCTAACAAGGTGAAACCCCGTCTCTACTAAAAATACAAAAAATTAGCCAGGCATGGTGGCAGTCGCCTGTGGTCCCAGCTACTCGGGAGGCTGAGGCAGGAGAATGGCATGAACCTGGGAGGTGGAGCTTGCAGTGAGCCAAGATGGCGCCATTGCACTCCAGCCTGGGTAACAGAGAGAGACTCTGTCTCAAAAAAAAAAAAAAAAAAAATAGCATGGTGGCCCTAGGCCATTGGTTTTAGTGGAAACACATTTAAAAAAAAAAAAAAAAAAAAGCAGGGCTGACATGAGAAGAAATAAAATTTCATCCAAAATAGTAGGGATATGATTTCAGACTAAAGGATAGTTCTTTACATTGAATGCACTTCACTTTGAAAACCTCACTTCACTGTCCTTATTGTCACTTATTTCTCTTGAACTTGTGCATGTTTGAAACAAAGTTTTAGCAGCATCTTAAGAAAAAAATATTTCTTTTAGGTTTCACAAAAACACTTTTTTCATGTAATGTAAGCAATTAACTTTTTTTTTTTTTTGTGTTTTTGGATTTTTTTTTTTTTTTGAGCCAGGATCTGGCTCTGTTGCCCAGGCTGGAGTGCAATGGCGCCATCTCAGCTCACTGCCACACCCACCTCCCTGGCTCAAACCATCCCTCCACCAGTCCTGAGTAGCTGGGACTACAGGTGTGCGCCACCATGTCCAGCTAATTTTTTTTTTTTTTTTTTTTGAGAGAGAGTCTCACTCTGTTGCCCAGACTGGAGTGCAGTGGCCACTGATCTCGGCTTACTGCAAGCTCCACCTGCCGGGTTCACGCCATTCTCCTGCCTCAGCCTCCCAGGAAGCTGGGACTACAGGTGCCCACCACCACGCCCGTCTAAATTTTGTATTTTTTTAGTAGAGGCAGGGTTTCACCGTGTTAGCCAGGATGGTCTCGATCTCCTGACCTCGTGATCCACCCACCTCAGCCTCCCAAAGTGCGGGATTACAAGTGTGAGCCACCGCCCTGGCCCAGCTAATTTTTGTATTTTTGGTAGAGACAGGTTTTTGCCATGTTGCCCAGGCTGATCTCCAACTCCTGGGCTCAAGTGATCCTCCCACCTTGGCCTCTCAAAATGCTGGGATTACAGGTGTGAGCCACCTCACCCAGCCTTGCAGTTAATTCTTTCTGGGGCTCCTGGTGAGCTACAACTCAACACAATCTAGCTTTTCTATGCATCCTGTCTAGTACTAAGGGGCTTAATAATCAAGACACAGTTATTAATATTTTTATAATACACACACATATGTTTTCCATTTGCTATAACATGTATTTGTTGGAGGGGGGATGTTTCTTTTTTTTGTTTTGTTTTGTTTTTGAGATGGAGTTTTGCTCTTCTTGCCCAGGCTGGAGTGCAATGGTGTGATCTTGGCTCACTGCAACCTCTGCCTCCCAGGTTCAAGTGATTCTCCTGCCTCAGCCTCCCGAGTAGCTGGGATTACAGGCGCCCACCACCACGTTCAGCTAATTTTTGTATTTTTAGTAGAGACAGGGTTTCACTATGTTGGTCAGGCTGGTCTTGAACTCCTGACCTCGTGATCCACCCACCTCCACCTCCCAAAGTGCTGGGATTACAGGCATGAGCCACCGCGCCGGGCCCAGAGTGGGGATGTTTTGGTAGATATGAGAAATAATGAGATTGAAGAAGGCATTTGTAAGGGCCACTAAAATTGAGCTACATAGCTATAGATCAGAATGGACTTGGTGTTTGGATGTGTCCTTCACAACATTAGACCTTTTATTCCTCTTTTTATATTAAAGTTTTAATTTGGAAAAATTTAAACCTGGAGAAAATTTATGAGACTAGCGTAACAAACTTCTGTAAATCCTCCACCTAGATCCACCTATTATTGTTTTGGCCCATTTACTTACTTTTTCTGTATGTCTACTATAATATTATACACATTTTAGAGTAAGTTACAGAAATAACAGTTCTTTACCTATCTCTACTTCAGCATGTATTTTCAAAGAACAAGGACATTCTCTCATGATACCGTGATATAATACCAAGTCCAGGGTATTTATCCAATATTAGATGTCTATAGCTGTCCCAACTTTTTTTTTTTTTTTTTTTTTCAGATGAAGTCTCGCTCTATTGCCCACTCTGGAGTGCAATGGTGCTATCTCGGCTCACTGCAACCTCCACCCCCCGGGTTCAAGTGATTCTCCTGCCTCAGCCTCCTGAGTAGCTGGGATTACAGGCAGGTGCCACCATGCCTGGCTAATTTTTTTGTATTTTTAGTAGAGATGGGGTTTCACCATGTTGGTCAGGCTTGTCTCAAACTCCTGACCTCAGGTGATCTACCTGCCTCGGCCTTCCAAAGTGCTGAGATTACAGGTGTGAGCCACCACACCTGGCCAGCTGTCCCCACTTTTATAGCAAGATTTTTCCTTCCTAATCCAGTATCTAAACAAGAATCAGGTGTGACACTTTAATCAGGCCATTGCTGTGCCTCTTTAGCCTCATTCAGTAGGGAATAGTTCCTCAGCCTCTCATGGTCTCTTATGACGTTGACCTTTTTGGAGAGTAAAGACCCATTGGTTTATAAAATGTCTCAGTTTGGGTCTGTCAGATACTTTGTGATTTATTTTATGGTATGTATTACTGCAAAATTTAGTGGCTTAAAATAGCAATAAACACTTGTTATTTCACATAGTTTTATGGACTAGGAATTTAGGAGTAGCTTAACTGGGTGGTTCTGGCTTGGAATCTCTCTTGAGATTATAGCCAAGATGTCACTTGGGACTTTGATCCCCTGAAGGCATAATTGGGTGGGGCTGGAGGTTCTGATTCCAAAATGGCTCATTCACGTGGCTGGAAAGATTGTACTGGCTGTTGGTAGGAAGCGTCAGTTGCTTGCCACATAGACTCCTCCATAGGGCTGCTTGAGTATCCTCACAACATGGCAGCCAGCTTTCTCCAGAATGGATGATACATTCCATTGAGGAAACAAGAGGAATCCTCAATGTTTTATGATGTAGTCTTGGAAGTCACATACTGTTTCTCCTGCTTTTCATGTGTGGTGGTTTTAAAATATATCCACAAATTCTTTGATAGCCTCTGTCCAAGAGATGGAGCCACATTCTCCTCCCCTTGAATGTGGACTAGGCTCCCTTCTCTGGAGCACAAAGCCTTCCACGGGGTCAGTGCTAACTACTTGCATGAGTTGAAAGCCTATGGTGTCTGGGGATTCGGCTCCTGGCTGGCTAGGTGCTGGTGGGATGCCCAGTGGCTTCACAACACCAGAGCTTTCATGCTTCCAGCCTGGGCTGACCTTTTCTCAAGCACCCAGAGCAGGGCCTCCAGATGCAGCCGGGGTGAGTATATAAAGCTGACTGAGAACAGCCAGCCCCTGTCAGAGATTCTCAGATAAGCCTGTTCACAGGTGAAGGGAAATCATCCCAGTGACAGCAGAGCAAGGCCACTGCCAGGGAGCCTTGGAACTTGCCGTAGAGGCTGTCCTGGCATTCGGAAGAGGGACCTGGAACTCATTCCAGGGAAGAGGACCCTGGACCCCGAGAAGGAGAAGAGAAATTGTCCTTATCTTGGTAGGAGGGAAGGCCAGGTGGGGAGATGTGATACAGGGATCTTTAGATTCAGATGGCCCACCTGAGCCTCCTGTTGGGTAGAAGGAACAAGCCAGAACCTTGCAACAAGATCCCTGGACACAAAGATCTCAGCCCAGTACATACTAGCAGGTGCTCTGTGAACTGACCAAGTCACTCTACCTTTCTTAGCCTTTAACATGGGAGCAATAAATGCTAACATAGGAAGTGGTTTTGAAGGTAAAATGAAGTACTACATGTCATCAATTCAGAGGCACATTTTTTCCCACATTTCAACATTTCTAAAATTAGCATGTGTCTTAAAAATCAATGCATCTTACCATTATGCTAGGCAGCACTTGTCTTTTCCCCCCAGGTTTTAAGTTTATAGGTACCTGCGCAGGATGTGCAGTTTCGTTACACAGGTAAACGTGTACCATGGTGGTTTTTTGTACAGATCATCTCATCACCTAGGTATTAAGCCCAGCATGCATTAGCTATTCTTCCTGATACTCTCCCTCCTCCCACCCCCCATGACGGGCCCCAGTGTATGTTGTTCCACTCCATGTGTCCATGTGTTCTCATAATTCAGCTTTCACTTATAAGTGAGAACATGTGGTATTTGGTTTTCTGTTCCTGCATTAGTTTGCTGAGGATGATGGCTTCCAGCTCCATCCATGTCCCTGCAAAGGACATAATGTCATTCCTTTTTATGGCTGCATAGCATTCTGTGGTCTATATATATACCACATTTTCTTTATCCAGTCTATCACTGATGGGCATTTAGGTTGATTCCATGTCTTTGCTATTGTGAATAGTACTGCAGTGAACATACGCGTGCATGTATCTTTATAATAGAATTACTTTTATTCCATTGGGTGTGTATCCAGTAATGGGATTGCTGGGTCAAATGGCATTTCTGCCTCTAGGTTTTTGAGGAATCGCCACACTCTCTTCCACAATGGTTGAACTAATTTACACTCCCAACAACAGTGTAAAAGCTTTCCTCTTTCTCCACAACCTCACCAGCATCTGTTGTTTTTTGACTTTTTAATAATAGCCATTTTGACGGGTGTGGAATTGTATCTCTTCTTATTGGTTCATTAAAGAATGTCGTGTCTTCCAACCCAGGGCTGCTTAACTTTGTTGAACTACTGTAGACTGGAGTACAAAAGTAATTTTCTAAGGTATGACAAAAATACTATGCTTATTAAAAAAGAGTCCTTACCTGTTAGAGACACATATTGAACTATTTTTGGATGCTACAATATGCTGGATTTTCTTTAGAAATAATCTGGGGCAGAGGGAATGGTGTTGACACAGATGAATCAAGAGTGCAGTGGCATGATCTCGGCTCACTGCAACCTCCATCTCCTGGGGTTCAAGTGATGTTCATGCCTCAGCTCCCCAAGTAGCTGGGATTACAGGCGTGTGCCACCATGCCTGGCTAATTTTTGTATTTTCAGTAGAGATGGGGTTTCACCGTGTTGGTCAGGCTGGTCCCAAACTCCTGGCCTCAAGTGATCTGCCAGCCTCAGCCTTTGAAAGTGCTGGGATTACAGGCGTGAGCCATCATGCCGGGCCCTGTTCTGCTTTTTTAATGTTGAAATTTCTGGCCGGGCGCGGTGGCTCACACCTGTAATCCCAGCACTTTCGAAGGCTGAGGTGGGCGGATCACAAGGTCAGGAGATCGAGGCCATCCCGGCTAACATGGTGAAACCCCGTCTCTACTAAAAATACAAAAACAAAATTAGCCGGGTGTGGTGGCGGGCACTTGTAGTCCCAGCTACTCGGGAGGCCGAAGCGGGAGAATGGCATGAACCTGGGAGGCAGAGCTTGCAGTGAGCCGAGATCATGCCACTGCACTCCAGCCTGGGTGACAGAGCGAGACTCCATCTCAAAAAAAAAAAAAGAGAAAAGAAATTTCTAATAGTAAAATAAAAGAGGAAAAAACAAATACTTTTGTATGCTAAGGGCTCTTCCCTGACTTTTCATGGGGCTCATCATTCAGGTCTCATCCTAAATGTCACTTCCTCTAAGTGCCCCTCCCAGATTACCTGTCCTGTAGTTGCTCTCCTTTTCCCCTCCCCACTCCTCTATTTTTCACTTTCATGGTTTCAAAGTTGTTCTCTTTCATCACTCCGCTTTCCATTTTCCATAGCACAATCACTTTCTGTAATTCCTGATTTGTTTGTTTAGTTGATTACTGTCCCCCTGAATATGAGCTCCATGGGAGCAGGGGCCTGGCCTATCTGGCACGCAGTAGGTGGTCAGGAAGTTTTTGGTGACTGACTGATAAAGGGCCCAGTAGCACAATGCTGGCATGTGGTAGACAGCAGATGTCAGTTTCCCTCCTCCTCCTGCCTAGTTTGGCATCTTTTCTCCTGTCCTCTTTGATCTGTCACTTAACTTATCTGGGAAGGCCTTGCCTTAGCAACCCAGGGAGCCTGGCTTTTCTCCAGCATTTCACCCCCTTCTTGAATATCTAGCTGATCTCTTGGCCTAGCCTTTGGCCAGCCCGCAGCATTCAAACTCTGTCCCTTGTGGTATCCCCATGGTGTCGCTCTCCCACCTTGCCATCAGCTACTTCCCACTGATGGTCTCCAGGCACTGCCCCTTAGTCAGTCCCATAACACTGGGAATTTGTCATCAGTCACTCAGGATAGAATTCTGTGTCAACCAGGGAACCTTCAGTTCAAAGTGACAGCAAATTGCTAAACAAAGAGGGAGCTTATTGGTTCGAATCACTGCCAGTCAGGCCCACTGCTGGAGTTGAGTGGGCCCAGCCCCACCCCACCACATGACTACTACATCTTGGGGGGCAAGTGGCAGCGGGGATTTGGGGGAGGTAACCAATGTCCTCTGCAGAGTCCTTCCTGGAGTGCCCATAGGTCCTAGCCACAATTCTAGTTTATGCATTTGGGATACCACCTTTGCTAAGCCTAGACAGTATTGGATGCTGGGAGAGGGTAGGGAGTGGTACAGTGGTACATGAGGATTCAGAATACTGTCAGTGGTGCATGCTGAGATGGAGGTGGGCCGGGTGCTGGAGGAGCATTGAGGAGACAGCAACTGCCCGAGATAGGTGGTCCCAGGCAGTTCACAAAGGAGAACAGGCCTGAGCTGGGAGCTTGCCAAGTAGAGAAGAGAGGAAGGGGCATTCCAGGCAGAGGGAACAGTCTGAGCAAAGGCCTGGGAGTGAGATTGGGGCAGAATAGACAGAAAGGAGGGCGATGGGGAAGGAAGAAGTGCCAGTTCCCTTCCTTCTGATTCTGCCTCGTTTGTATGTTGCTCAAATCCAAAAGTTGCTTGACAGCTTAAAACAATACCCCACAGTAAAAGCGAGGTAGGTGCCATGGTTAGGACCTTTCTTAGTGTCTGCTGGGGCTCCTAGTGCCACAAGGGGAGCTCCAGAAGATCCTTCAGTGGATTATGTCCCCTTCCCCAGGGGACCATGACTTATGTCCCCTTTGTCACTCCATCCCCCGTGCCAGCCTGGGCTAGACCCTCAGTTCCTGAAGTTGCGCTGTATTTGCAGGTGCAAAGAGAAGAAATATGATTATGATAATTTGCCCAGGACATCTGTTATCATAGCATTTTATAATGAAGCCTGGTCAACTCTCCTTCGGACAGTTTACAGTGTCCTTGAGACATCCCCGGATATCCTGCTAGAAGAAGTGATCCTTGTAGATGACTACAGTGATAGAGGTGAGTCCCGGCCAGGGCTCTGGGAAGAGCCTGTCCTTCTGTGGCAGTGTCTGGGAGGTGAGAGTGGGATGCAGGAGGTCTAGAGTAGGCCTAGTAAGGATGGGCTTCCTGTGTCCTCCTGTACCCAAAGAAGACCTCAGGAATAGTAGCCCAGAAACAGCAGGCGTGGGAAACTGGAAGGAGCAGGGCATTCTCTTGGCAGTTTCTGGGACTGTTCATTTCTTTGGCCAGTGGAGGTGATGTAGGAGGTGAGGTTGCAGGATGGGCAGGGCCAGATCTGGTAGGGCCTTGGAGGCCACCATAAGGGGTTGAGGCTTAAGTGCGAGCTTGATGGGGAGCTTTGGGGACAGCAAGGTCCAGGTCCATTTGAGGAGCTCACTGAGCCAGCTGTGTGGGGAATGGCTGATGGCAGGGGAGGGGGCTGGGTGAGGATGGAGGCAAGGAAGGGTGGAGGGGCCTCTGTGGTGCCCACATGCAGCAGAGCCTTGGCTTGGCTGGGACTGGCAGTGCCAACAGAGTAGCATCAGCCCGTGAATCCTTGGGGCCTAGCTGAAGTGAGAGCAGCTAAGCTTAACCAAGGGCAAGTGTCAAGGCTGTAACAGCAGGTAGAGCTGTGAGCTTAGTCACTACAGCCGTCTCAAAGGGAAGCAACCCCTGCTGATGGGGCATCTGCTGCCTCAGATGCTGCACTTGCTCTGACTTCAAAACTAGCCTCTGTGTGTTCTAATAGGTGTGTGAATTGGGCTGTTTTCACAGACTCAGTAGTGACTCACACAAGATAGAACTAGACTTCTCACATCACAAATCTGGTGTGCCAGTCTAGAACAGGTGTGGTGGCGCCTTGGTGGATGGGGCCTCAGCTCCTTCTGCACCTGTTCCCACCTTCTCTAGGGTGCTCTGCTGCCTTGGTCCTCATGGACCAGGCTGGTTTTTCACCTCCTGCTCACTCTGGTCAACGAGAAGGCTTAAAGGGGAAGGAGAGCCACACCCTTCCTCCCGAGGGCACTGCTTGGAAGTTCTCCACACATCCCGTTGAGCAGAGCGTGGTTGCCTGGCCACGCGTAGCTGCAAGGGAGGCTGGGAGCTGTGGCCTTTATCCTGCTGGCTGTGTGCTCAGTTACAGGTCACAGGGAGAATGGGTTTAAGGCACAAGGAGCAGTGTCTGTGACAGCATGTAAGCCAGGCTGGGGTAAGCCAGGCTGGGGTTTGGTGCTGACTATAGCCTAGAAGGCATTGGGTTCTGGGGTCAGGGCACCTGGGTCTGAGGCGAGCTTTCCCATGATCCAGTTATGGCACCTTGGGTGAGTTGCTTGTCTTTTCTGAGCCTCAGTTTCTCACCTGTGAATGGGTCTGTCCACACCTATCTCAAGAGAATTATAGTGGGGAGTAAATGGGATCATGTATAGGACAGAACCTCATGTAGCAGCCGGCACATAGTAGGTGCTCATCTACATTTCCTTTTTCCGTTTCCCCCCAGGGTTGTTTTAAATCTCTCCATGTGGACACTGGTTCTGGGCCACACTGCACGGGCTTGAATCCCCCTCCAGCACCTAGCGACTATACAACTTTGAGCAATGACCCTAACCAGTTTCAAACTTGGCTTCAGCCTCTATAAAATGGGAATAATAATAGCTTCTACCTTGTAGGATCATCGTGAGCATTGAATGAGATGAGGAGGGTAATGTGCTGGGTAGGTGCTTGGCATTTAGTGAGCTCTTGTTAGATGATAACTTCTATTTTTATAATGTTTAAATGTTTAAAAAGTTGCAAAATGAAAAAAACAGCATTTCACAAATATATTAATCTAAAGGCAAAGAGCAGATTATTTATTTTATCATAATGGGATTAAATAGCTCTCAGCAGGCAGGAATACAGTAGGAATTCCTCTGACATATCTCAGTTCTCTCATAAAAATATGAGGCAGTGTGGACCAAGCTTCCCTTACTGTCATTGTGGGAACTTGCGAAAACAGGCGTGATGCCCGCTTTAACCTGTGATGAGTTAGGAAGTCCTGCCCTGCCTCCCCTCCCCACCATTTCTGCAGTGTCAGTGTGAGCTTGATGAAAGGGTGTCAGGCCCTCTCAGATGCAGGGAGACAGTTCAGGCAGACGTAAAATTAACGCTGACAAGATCCATCACTAGTGCAGGGCAGCCATGCTGCACTCATGGGTTCACTGGGTACAGCAGCTAATTAGCTTTGCTTGCAAAGTTACCTGCCTTATTCCTGCCATCAACTTATTTGTGGTTATAATTTGGATTTTTAAAAAAAACTGGCTGGGCGCGGTGGCTCATGCCTGTAATTCCAGCACTTTGGGAGGCCAAGGCGGGAGGATTGCTTGAGCCCAGGAATTTGAGACCAGCCTGGGAAGCATAGGAAGACCCTATGCCTACAAAAAATTTTAAAAGTAGCTAGGTGTGGTGGTGCATGCCTGTAGTCCCAGCTACTTGGGAGGCTGAGGTGGGAAGATCGCTTGAGCCCAAGAGGTTGAGGCTGCAGTGAGCCATGATTGCACCACTGCACTCTAGCCTAGCTGACAGAGTGAGACCCTATCTCAAAAAAAAAAAAAAAAAAATCAACCAATTAATGCTTTTATTTATTGGTTTATTTATAGACAGGCTCTCACTCTGGTGGCTGCTCTGGGCAGTAGTGTTAGCTTGTAGAATTTGGAGCTGGGTTCCCCTCATGGCTCTTCAACTTACTTACTCTGTGACCCTGGGCAAGTTACTTAGCCTCTCTGGCCTCAGTGCCCTCATCTGTGAAATGCGGATAATACTAGCACCTGCCTCAGAGGATTGTTATGAGGATCAGATGGGTTATCTAGAAATCACCTAGATAGTACTTGGCACAGCAAGTCCTCTTTAGTTTTAGCTGCTATTGTTATTGTTACTACTACTGAAACTGTAAAGTACTCTTGAGAAAATTTCTATTAGCGTTAACTACTGTTTTTATAAAAATTGCGATTAGATGGTTCATGTGTTTTTTGTTTTTTAAATGCTCATGAGTCAAAACTATAAAGCATTTTTTGTAACAGCTTTATTGAAATATATTCACACACCATTCAATTCACCCATTTGAAGTATACAATTCAACGTGCATGTGTTTAGATGGGGAGCAAATGGTGGTTCTGGAATTCCTCCCCCAGCCTCCTCCTGGCCTTCGGAGCACTTCCAGCCTTGATTCTGGGTGAGGTGAGGATGTCCCAGGTGGCAGAGCAAAGGAGGCTCCTGTCTATTTCATCTTCTGTTTGGGACAGGGAGGCCCAGAAGGCCCCGGCTTGGGATGAGGCGCTCCTCTGAGATTGTCACGGTGACCCCTGTTGCTTTGTTTGCCTCCTTAGAGCACCTAAAGGAGCGCTTGGCCAATGAGCTTTCGGGACTGCCCAAGGTGCGCCTGATCCGCGCCAACAAGAGAGAGGGCCTGGTGCGAGCCCGGCTGCTGGGGGCATCTGCGGCGAGGGGCGATGTTCTGACCTTCCTGGACTGTCACTGTGAGTGCCACGAAGGGTGGCTGGAGCCGCTGCTGCAGAGGTGCGTGAGCCGCCCACAATGGGAGAGACAGCATGTTACCTGGTGTAGGTAGCAGGAGGAACAGACTGATCACGTCACTTGAGACTTAATGGGTTGCCTGGGCTCAGCTGCTCCTCTGTCACTGGGCAGAAGAGCAGTCCCTGCTTCGTTCGGCTGTTGAGGCCATTAAATGATTTAGTGCATGGCAAGTGCGTGGGAGTGTCAGCTGGAGGAGGTCCTGTGTCACTGTTTGCTTTTATTATTCCTTCTTTTTTCTTTTTATTTTTTGAGACAGAGTTTCACTCTTGTTGCTCAGGCTGGAGTGCAATGGTGTGATCTCAGCTCACTGCTACCTCTGCCTCCCGGGTTAACGCGATTCTCCTGCCTCAGCCTCCGGAGTAGCTGGATTTACAGGCATGCACCACCACACCCAGCTAATTTTATATTTTTTGTAGAGATGGGGTTTCACTGCTATGGTCAGGCTGGTCTCAAACTCCTGACCTCAAACTCCTGACCTCAGGTGTGAGCCACCACACTGGCCTTATTATTCCTTCTTATCAGGGCTTGTTGCAGAAAACCAAGGAAGTATCATCAACCAAGAACATTTTAAAAAATCCTCAATCAAATAGAATGGCACTCCTAAAGAATACACATTTTCATGTATTTCTTTCAAGCAGGGCTGACTTATCCTTTACACCCAGGAGGAACAATGCCTAGGGCCCATGAAACTGGAAGGAACCCAGATAAATGTTATCAATTTCTTTTAAAATCAGAAGGGAAAAATGAATATCATAATAATGGGTATGTAATAATGAATCTAGCATGGATTGTACTTGTCTTTATACCAGTATAGTCATAATATATGCTTTTTAATATGTCTGGCTGTTATAGAGGAAGGCCCCCTGAAAGTCATAATGTGACCCTGTTCTCAAGGCCATTGTCCTTGCTGTTCCATGGCATCTCACTCTCACCCTCCTACCTTCCCCCCTCAAGAAGCCACCATCTACTGGGGCCCAATTTTTGTTCCCTTCTGTCTCTTTCCTCCCCGTGCTCTGCCTCGTCTCTCTGCCCTTTCTGTTTCTGCATCATAGAAGTCAGGAGCTGGGCTGGCCAACCAGAAGCTCCCCAGGTGGGAGAGGAAGGAAGGGATCTTTGCTTGGCCTCCCCTCTGTGGAGCAGGCAAAGGGCTGGAGGGGCAAGGTCTCTGCAGCTGGGGAACTGCTTCCCCGCAGACACCAACACCGTGGTGGTTAGGGTTGTCTGAAAGAGCTGGGGACCCACTTGCCTTCCTTCCTGGGTGTGACCCAGCTGCCCCCTGCCCTGCCACTTCCTACTGTCCTGGCTCCTTGTCAGCTGCAGGTTCTATAGCTGTCTCTTTCTCCTCCTCAGCTCTGATGAGCTTTCCTAGCAGCAGATTCGAGGCTCCTCTGGCCTGTGATGGAGCTGGAGACTAGAGTACAGTTATGGCCGAGTACGCCCTCTGGAACCCAGACCAGTGGGCTCCCCCTCCTTCGTTCCCCCACTGCACTCATAGATGGCCACCTCTACGCAGGTCTGAAATCATGGGGAGAGGACATTTCTTTCTCTTCAGCTGATGGATTAATGCTTTTAGAATTCCTCTTCATCCCACCCTTTGGACACAGGCCAGCTGCCTCCTTGTTGCATGCCTGTAGATGAGGGGATTTTCCACCGTGGTTGTCTATTAGAAATACCAGGGAACTTTAAAAAATTTATATTTTAATTTTTAATTTTTGTGGGTAAATAGTAGGTGTATATATTTATGGGGTACATGAGATATTTTGATACAGGCATGTAATACATAATCACATCAGAGTAAATGGGATATCCATCCCCTCAAGCATTTATCTTTGTGTTACTAATAATCCACTCATACTCTTTTTTTTTTTTTTTTTTTTAAGACAGAGTCTCACTGTCACCCAGGCTGGAGGGCAGTGGTGTGATCTTGGCTCACTGCAACCTCCTCCTCCCAAGTTCAAGCGATTCTCCTGCCTCAGCTTCCTAAGTAGCTGGGACCACAGGCGCGTGCCACTACACCCAGCTAATTTTTGTATTTTTAGTAGGGACAGAGTTTCATGATGTCGGCCAGGCTGGTCTCGAACTCCTAACCTCAGTGATCCACCTGCCTCAGCCTCCCCAAGTGCTGGGATTACAAGCGTGAGCCACCGCGCCCGGCCCTCTTAGTAATTTTTTAAAATCTATCTATCTATCTATCTGAGACAGAGTCTCGCCCTGTTGCCCAGGCTAGAGTACAGCAGGGTGATCTCGGCTCACTGCAGCGTCTGCCTCCCAGGTTCAAGTGATTCTCCTGGCTTAGCCTCCCGAGTAGCTGGGATTACAGGCGTGCACTACCATGCCAGGCTAATTTTTGCATTTTTAGTAGAGATGGGGTTTCACCATGTTGGCCAGGCTGGTCTTAAAACTCCCGACCTCAAGTGATTTGCCCGTCTCAGCCTTCCAAAGTGCTGGGATTACAGGCATGAACCACCACGCCCAGCCAGTTATTTTTAAATGTACAATTAAATTTTTTTTATTTTAGTCACTCTGTTGTGCTAGCAACTAGTACATCTTATTCATTCTTTCTATTTTTTTGTACCCATTAACCATCCCCACTCCCCCAACCAACTACCCTTCCCGGCCTCTGGTAACCATCCTTCTGCTCTCTGTCTCCATGAGTTCAATTGTTTTAACTTTTAGCTCCCACAAATAAGTGAAAACATGCAAAGTTTGTCTTTCTGTGCCTTGCTTATTTCACCCAACATAATGACCTCCAGTTCCATCCATGTTGTTGCAAATGACAGCATCTCATTCTTCTTTACGGATGAGAAAATACTCTATTGTGAGTATATGTACTACATATTCTCTATCCATTCATCTGTTGATGGACACTTAGGTTGCTTCCCAATCTTGGTTATTGTGAATAGTGCTGCAACAAACATGAGGGTGCAGATATATTTTCGATACACTGACTTCCTTTCTTTTGGATATGTACTTAGCAGTAGAATTGCAGGATCATATGGTAGCTCTATTTTTAGTTTTTTGAGGAACATTCAAACTGTTCTCCATAGAGGTTGTACTAATTTACATTCCCACCAATGGTGTATGAGGGTTCAACCTGGGGAGCTTTTTAAACACACCAACGCCTGGTCCCATTTGGATCTGACTCTTGGGGCTGGGGCCTCGGCTTCTGCATGTTTCAAAAGCTCCCCAGGGGACTTTGGTGTGCACCAGCATTGGGACACATCAGACTGTGGACTGTCCTTAAGGTGGCGCCAGACAGGAGTGGTAACCCTTTCCATCCAGGGGCTTTTGGAAATGTGGGAGGGTATTCTTGGTTGTCATGTCAACCAGGTAGGGCTCCTGGCATTTTGTGTATCAGGGAGGCCAAGTATCCTGCAGATCAGCGCTGTGCAGTGGAGAATGGTTCTGGCGCAGACGCCAATAGCATCCCTATGGGTCCTGCACATTCTCCAGCCAGGACTGGGAGTCCTATATGCCAATACTGATACAGCATTCCCCCAGTTTTCCCCTTCTTGTAAAAATAAGGCTGTCTGTGGTTCCAGCCAGCTTGATCACAAGCCATCAGTTCCTGGGGGAGCTGGCCTTTGCCAGGTGCCAGCTAGAACTTGCCCAGCAGGTCTGATGTTGGCCCTTTCAACCTTTTAAATAAAGCCCTCAATTGCTTTAAATAAGCGGATGTTGGTGGATACCTAGTATGCAACTTCCTCAATTTGTGGAACTCACATATCTGAGACTCTGTCTCACGCAACCTGTCCTGAACAGTGCAATTTCCCCGATAGTTGTAATTCTTACCCCAGAGTGGTATTTCTAATATCCCCTCTGACCTTCTGGTGTCATTCTAAGGACACTGAAAGCTCAAGTCTGGTTGATCTCTGTTGCATTGTCCTGTGTGGGGGGACTCTTAGGATTTTTAGGTCTCAAATTCCAGACAACATCCCCCAAAATGTACTCAAGGAAATCTAGTGTTCACATGTGGTCTAGTCTCAGTCCATCTTTCCTGGTGTGGTGTCAAATGCAACATGGCCTGGAAGCATGCTGAGGGATGGCCAGATTTGTAATAATGTGGAGAGAACAGTTGAAACCAACACACAGGCTGATACCTGCAAAAGGAAATTATAGCATTTTTCACTATGTGTAATATTTCACAATAACAAACATTAAAATAAAAAAATAGCAATAGTTTCAGGTTCTCTGCCAGCCATCTTAAAAACATTTTCCCAGGAAATCCTCACATTAACGCTCTGAATTGATATTATAATTCCAGTGTTACCACTGAGGCAATAGGCTCTGAAGTTAGGTGACTTGGCTAATGTCGCACAGCAAATAAATAGCAGGATTTGAATTTATATTCTAATTCCAAAGCTGACCCTTTGGTCTGGGTGCATCTTTGTTCTTAGGAGATAAGTATTTCTTGATGTTAAGATGCTTCATTGTGATTAAACCTCTTGCACTTCTGAGAAATTAAAATCATAGAGCATTTGGTCAGAATGTCCATGGATAGAATCAGAGCATATTAAAGTCATGGGACTTTTTGTTTTAAAGCCCTCCCTGGCCCCCAGATCTCCCCCATGGTGGTCACCTGCCAGGGCTCTGACACGGCTACAGACACCTGGAATAAGAGAAGCAGGCCTTTCTCAGGTGTTCCTCCCTCTTATTGGAAGGAAGACAAGAATTCACCCTTGAATTTCCCAATTGTCTTCCTGCTGCCCGTCTGCATAGGAGAGACGGATGGATGTCTTGGGTGCTTTCAGGATCCATGAAGAGGAGTCGGCAGTGGTGTGCCCGGTGATTGATGTGATCGACTGGAACACCTTCGAGTACCTGGGGAACTCTGGGGAGCCCCAGATCGGCGGTTTCGACTGGAGGCTGGTGTTCACGTGGCACGTGGTTCCCGAGAGGGAGAGGATACGGATGCGATCCCCCGTTGATGTCATCAGGTCAGGAGCTGACTTCTGGGTGGCTTGTTTTTTAAGCATGCCTCGTTGCATCTGGCTGACCTGTCAGCGGAGACCCTCGGGAGGAATGGTTAGCTGTCAGCTTAATTACCTCCCCTCTTCCCACTTTTTTGCCCAGAGTATTTGTTTATTTTTATTAAACATGTCTGCTACACATGTCAATTTTATATTGGTATATTTTATTTATTTAATTTTTAAATTGCTTAAAATATGCATCATAGAGAATTTACCATTTTAACCATTTTGAAGTATGCAATTTTAGGCTGAGCATGGTGTCTCATGCCTATAATCCCAGTACTTTGGGAAGCCAAGGTGGGAGGATTGCTTGAGTCCAGGAGTTTGAGACCAGCCTGGGCAACATAGCAAGAATCTATCTCTGCAAAAAAATAAAAATTAGCTGAGTGTGGTAGTGTGTATCTGTAGGCCTAGCTAGCTGGAAGGCTGAGATAGGAAGATCACTTGAGTCGAGGAGTTCAAGGCTTTAGTGAACTATGATCACGCAATTACACTCCAGCTGGGGCAATAGAGCGAGACCCTGTCTTTATAAAAAATAAATAAATAAAATAAAGCATGCCATTTTAGTGGCATCGAGCACATTCACAGTATTGTGCAAACATGATCTTTACCTGTTTCCAGGGCTTTTTTCATCATCCCACACAGAAAATATCCCACTAAGCAATAACTTCCCATTCTCCCCTTCCCAGCCCCTGGGAACCTCTGTTCTTTCAGGCGCCCCATGTAAGTGGAATCATACAGTATTTGTCCTTTTGTACTTGGCTTCTTTCACTTAACATCATGTTTTCAAGTTTCCTAGAGAACATCATTCCTTGTGATGGCTGAGTAATATTCCTTTGTACATATATGCTACATTTTGTTCATCCATTCTTCTGTTGGTGGACACTTGGGTTGTCCTTTGGTTATTGTTAAATAATGCTGCTATGAACATCGGTGTGCTTTTATCTGCTTGAGTCCCCGTTTTCCATTCTTTTGGGTATACACCTAGGAGTGGGATTGCTGGTCATATGCTCATTCTTGAGGAAACATCGTTAGGCCCCTTTGACCTGGGGTGTGGGTGGATCCATGGCAGGTGGAGGATTCTGCTCTGACCAGTGTGTGAGTCAAGGTCTGAGTAGAGTGGGCCCAAGGGAGGCTCAGCAGCTCTCATTCTGGAGGTGTTGAAGTGATAGCCTGCCTTCTTCCTCCCCTTCCAAGTTCAGAAGCAAGTGGGAGACAGATGTGGGAGTTGGGCAGAAGGAGGTCAGGACTTCAGCCTCACTGCTGGTGTGTTGAACCGGAAGTAGTCTCTTAGTTCTGCATCCACATTTGGCAGTTGGGCTTCTGAATCCTTTCACCAGAGTCCTGACCTTAAGATGACCCGCTGCTGGCTGGAGTGGAGCAAGCAAGGAGAGCATCCAGAGATAAGGCTGGAGAGATGGGCGGGGCCAAGGGAAGGGGTTTGGGCTTGACCCTGAACAGGTAGAAGCCACTGAAGGGATCTGAGCACAAAGTGACCTGAGCATGTGCTGCGTGCCATGTGGTGAGGGCCCTGGAGGGACCGTTGTGGGCAGGGATACCATTAGGAGGCTCTGCAGTCCTCCAGGTCAGAAACAATCGTTCAGGAGATGGTGGGCACTGTGGATTCCAGAGATGTTAAGATGGAAGAATTGGAAGAAATTGAGTGGGAATTGGGGAAGGAAGGAATTAAGAATGGCACCCAGGCTTCTGTAGGAGCCCTTAGTGAGAACATCTTGCTCAGTCGCTCACTGAACAGGTTTAGAAACTGAGACACAGAGCAGGAGGCTCTAATCCAGGCTACTTAGGCAGCCTGTCATGAATTCATGGGAGTCCATGAATTCTAATTGTCCCGTTACCCCACATGCTCAGGGCACCTATCCTCCCCATCCCATAATATCCCTGTGCCTCAGTTATCTCATCTGTGTAATAGGTACCAGCATATCCACCCTGCCTATTTCCTAGATTTTTAGGATAAACACACATGAAGGTGCTTTGTAGTCTAGAACCTTCCCTTCCACTGGGGATGTTGCTGTTGTCTTCTCAGTTGGCCCCACGCTTGGAGTCCAGGGCAGGCCCTGATGCTGCAGGATGTTAACATTTTCAATGGTTGTGTTCTCAATGTTCTCTTTCCCTATTTCTTTTTTTTTTTCGAGTTGGGGTCTCGCTCTGTCACCCAGGCTGGAGTGCAGTGGCATGATCTCGGCTCACTGCAACCTCTGCCTGCTGGATTCCAGTGATTCTCCTGCCTCAGCCTCCTGAGTAGCTGGGATTACAGGTGCCTGCCACCACACCCGGCTAATTTTTACATTTTTTTAGTAGAGACAGGGTTTCACCATATTGGCCAGGCTGGTCTTGAACTCCTGACCTCAGGAGATCCACCCACCTCAGCCTCCCAAAGTGCTGGGATTACAAGTGTGAGCCACCGTGCCTGGCCCTTTCCCTATTTCTGAATTCATCCTTTTGCCTGTGCAGCTCTGTGGCATGCTGACCTTACAGTGTTCTGCCGTGTAGGCTGGAAGCCGTGGGCCGTTTCTGAAGTCAGTGCTGGCTTCCAGATAAACCTGGTGGCTTGTAGGGGGAAACAAGGCTGGCTGAAAAAGCAGCCTGAGGCTGGCTAGCTGGGTCCTAGTGGAGGAAACCACTTGAGCAGGAGAGGATCTGGCCCTCGGGGTGCTTTCAGATGCCAGAGTTGCCTTTAGGGCCTTCTGTGTACTGGCCTCTCAGTGGCATCTGTGAGTGCCTGCCTTGTGAGATCACACCTCCTCAGATGACCGTGGCCTGGAGCCTGCCTTCCTCTCCGAACGTGGTCTCTTGCTTCTCTCTTCTCCTTGCTCTCTATGCTTCTAAATGTCCCTGGATTTGTCCCACCCTTAAGCCTTAGCTCATGCTGGAGAACCATTCCATTTCCCTTCTTCTTCTTGGCTAACTGTCCTTTGTCCTGCAGACCTTGCCTCCTCCAGGGAACCTAGTCCTACCCTTTTGCCCCTGCCCTCCTCAGTGTTCTCCCAGGGCCCTTGCTGACCTTAGTTAACATATTTAGCACACACAGAGTACTTGCCTGTTGAGAAGGCTGGGAGCCGCCTCAAGGCAGGGACCGTAGGGTCCATCTGTGCCTCCAGGCCCAGCCTAGTGTAGGGCACAGAGGTGAAGGCAGGGTATGCTTAGAGATGATGGATGAACAGATGAAAGGGCTCGTGGTGGGAAGGTAGTTGGATAACTGTGATGGTTTCCTGCTGCCTATGGTGAAATATGGATATCACACTTTTTTAGGTCTCCAACAATGGCCGGTGGACTGTTTGCTGTGAGTAAGAAATATTTTGAATATCTGGGGTCTTATGATACAGGAATGGAAGTTTGGGGAGGAGAAAACCTCGAATTTTCCTTTAGGGTAAGTATTCTAGTCTTCTCTTTGGACATGTTCTTAACTGATTCTGTCTTTGGGAACGATAGGATTTGCTGTGAGAGCCTGGTGGACCCTGAAAGATGATGACACGCATATCCTATAAACATGCTTGCTTTCTTGTTTTAGCTTTTTAAAAAGTGTACTTTTTCTAGAAAGGGCCTTGCAAGTCACATAATTCTCTCTCAGTCTATGGAGAGGAGGAAATGAAACCAGGAGAGAGGTGGCTTGCTCAGGGTTAGGTTCCTCCTGATCCTGTCTTCTGGAGCCTTTACTTGATTAATTCCTTATGAAGTGGCCTCTTTATTTAGCACAGTGGCTTTCAAACTTTGACAGATGTAAGAATTTCTTTTTTTTTTTTTTTTTTTTTTTTTGAGACAGAGTCTCGTTCTGTTGCCCAGGCTGGAGCGCGGTGGCATGATCTCAGCTCTCTGCAACCTCCGCCTTCTGTGTCAAAGCGATTCTCCTGCCTCAGCCTCCCGAGTAGCTGGGATTACGGGCATGTGCCACCACGCCCAGCTAATTTTTGTATTTTTAGTAGAGACGATGTTTCACCATGTCAGCCAGGCTGATCTCGAACTCCTGACCTCAGGTGATCCACCCGCCTTGGCCTCCCAAAGTGCTGGGATTATAGGCGTGAGCCACTGCGCCCAGCCAACACATGTAAGAATTGCTGGGTAGAAAAACAAGTGCTGAAATCAAATATTTGGTCAGAAAAATAAAAACTTTAATGCCTTTAAAAAAAAAAAAAAAAGAATTGCTGGGTAAACTTGTTAGAAAGACAGATTGACAAACACAATCTAGAATTCTAGCCAGATTTGATAGCTTTAGGGTGGGACCAAGATTCTGCTTTTTGTAACAAGCCTACCTACTGATGCTACTCTACATGGCCCATGAAAACCATATTGGAAAACTAGCATTTCAGTAGATTTTCAAGTTAATGAAGTCTTACATTTTAAGCATCAAAACTTTGTGTAAATGTTGGTGCTTTTCAGTGGAAAATTAAGATTTTTAATAATATTTTATATGGTGTTCTGCCCTCATAAAAACTGTGAATAAATAAGAATTTGGCCTTCTACTGGGGACTCACGCCCTCCATAATAAGTACCAGATGCTGTGCTTGGTTGTCTCATCTTGGGAAAATGAGATATTCAAGGCCATCAGTCTCAGTGTGAGATGGGCTCAGATGCCTTCGTCTGTTGAGTCTTTGGGTGTGCTTTTAATGGTCTCTCTGCCTCTTCCTTAGGTGTCAGGCTGCTCTACCTGTTTCTAGAAGCTCTTCCTTTCCCCCTTCCAAACCTCTCTTCTTCCTTGCTGCTTTCCTATCTTCTGTGGCTAGGAGATCAGGTAATCAAGCCTGTGTTTTCTGTAATGAGTAAGTGGGTTGCCAGCGAGGTCTCTGTGGATGCTCTTGTGAGTCAAGTGCATGAGCTTTAGTGCATGGACTTTGGGGTCTTGGTTCCCACAGCTTATTTGTTTTGGGGGCTGCTTTCTTGCTGTTTACCCACATTCTGTGTCATGAGTGTGCCGGGTAGGTGGCCTCCTGCCCGATGGAGGCTGAGCATCTTGGCAGCGTCTATCATGCCTTGTGTGTGCCTGGCCTCTTTGCTGCAGATACTATGGACCTGCAGCTCATCCCCTGCTCACCACCTGGCCTCTCCTTTTCTCTGTGTGCAGATCTGGCAATGTGGTGGAGTTCTGGAAACACACCCATGTTCCCATGTTGGCCATGTTTTCCCCAAGCAAGCTCCCTACTCCCGCAACAAGGCTCTGGCCAACAGTGTTCGTGCAGCTGAAGTATGGATGGATGAATTTAAAGAGCTCTACTACCATCGCAACCCCCGTGCCCGCTTGGTGAGTTCCTCGGCCCACCTGCACTCCATCTGGCTTCATCTGAACAACAGCAGCTAATCGTGGCTTCCCCAACATAGTCAATCTGGTTCCAGAAATAGAGAATAAATTGGGTGCTCAGATACGAGTATGGGGAGAATGTATTCCTCCATTTATAATAATTATATGCAGTCAAATCTTGTTATTTACAGCTGTTATATTCCATAAAGCCACCACAAACACTGAATTCATGAAAACAGCCATTGCTCTTAGGGGAAATACAGGGTTAGGTTCCTGCCAGACTTGGGGCACAGTTTTGTCAGCAGACCAATACAGAACCTTGTTTTCTGTGTGTTTCTGTTCAAAGACACCTATTAAACATATATTGTTGCATCATTAACATTGCACTCATGGCTAACAGCACGATAACTCATGCCAGAATGAAGCTGACCTAGCACGTGTTATTTTCTCTTCATCACAACCTTCTTGCATTTAGGAACACTAGATAGAGCTTCGGCACTACAATTGGAGGACATTCTAGAATAGCTGATGCAGTCACCAATACAAAGCAGAAAAAAATGTGGTGCCCAATAGATGGTGAAAAGAACACTGGTTTACAGGATGAGAGCTGAAACAAGAAGGCGGTGTGTGCCCTTGTTCTGTATCACCTGGGAATGGGAGTGTTGGACAACTCAAATTTTTTGTCCATGAATGTGTGTGAAAATTAGAAAACACCACTAGTATTGATTTGGAGGTTACAAATCAATTTTATTGTAGCATGTAGGGAAATTCAGATACAGAACCAGTAAATAATGAGGATGGACTGTACCAACGTAGACAGTTGGGGATACCTGGTGTCACAGGCCAGGCATTGTCCATGTGTTGTGGTTTCCTGTTTGTAGCCCGTAGGGGTGAGTCCACAAACACAGGGTACAAGTTAAGGCGCAGGTCTTTACCTTAAATCTACTGCTCAGGGACACACCCGCCTTATTAGTTAGGGGCTGTTACCTCCCTCTAGAGCCTTCTTGTTAGCACCCTGGAAGCTTCCTTTTCTAAAACAGGGAGTGTGTTCTGCTTCCATTTCCAGATGGAAGGACTACTGGAGAGTGGCCCAGGCCCCCGCTGCTACTCTTTCTCACCATATGTCATGATCATGGAAACTCCCCCACCGCCAGCCTAACAGATGTCTATCTTCCTCCCCACTCAGAGGCCTTGCTGGGCCTGAACAATGGTGAAGGTGTGCCTGCAGTCACTGAAGTCTCAGCTCAGTTGGCTTGCTCCCCTGGGTCCCAGCCATACATTTCAGGGACACTGGCCCAACCACCGACTGCACTGAGTCTGTCGGAGGCTGAGGTTCAGCCCAGACTGTGTCCTTGCTCAGAGCAATTTATCTCAGGGACTTGTTCTGTGGTCCGGATCCTTGTTCTGCCTCTACCTCAGGGACCACTGTGGATGAGGGATCTGCCTCTTCTTTCCCAGATCTTGGGCTTCAGATGCAACACAGTCCACTGCCTCTGCCCTAGCCAGCTCTGCATGCCCCACGGCAGGGTGCCTGCTTGCCCTGCATTTGCATAACTGGTAGGGCTGCTTGGCAACACAAGAAGGTCTTGCTCTAAGGCTGAGTCCTTCCAGCAACCCTGCAGGGTAGCAATAAAATTCTCATTTTATAGATGAGAAAACTGAAGCTCAGAGAGAAGCTGTTGGAAGGAACTTGTCCAGGCCCCGTTGCTGATAGGAGGTAGAACTGGGTTTTGGGCCTGTACTCTGCAGTGCACCTCTTGCTCTGCTCTGTAGAGCCTGTGGGTTCTCAGTCGGACTCCCACTCAGCCCCTCTCTGGTTCTGGGCTCCACGGTCATTTGCTTCTGCCTCCTCCATCTTGCCCAGCACCATAGAGTAGAAACACCCACTCTCCCCATGCACAGTCTGGAACCCATAGTTCCCTTTTCCTGAGGGTTCCCAGAGAATATTTTAGGGAGGCACTGAATGCACCCTTAGGCTGCATGTCCAAGGCCAAGTGCTAAATGGATACTTGGCTGAAGCTGGGGGCGCAGTGACTTTCATCAGTGAAAGAACTCTGGGAAATAGCAGAAATCTGAAATCTTATTCAAACATGTACTTATTATTACCATTTTGTTCAATATTTAACTTGTCAGCTTTTAATTGTTTAACATGACCGCGCAGGTATGGTAATATTTCTGCACTCAGCATTTTTCTTGTGGCTGCACGTTTGCGATACTAAATAGAGGCTTGCTGTATTTAATTATTCAAAAGCTCTCAGTCATTAGTTTTGTCCATAAAACTAAACTTGCACAAGTATTTCTTATTGCTTATTTCATACTGAGAACATGATTACATCTAGAATATTTACCTGTGTTTGAAAGTGGATATTCAGATATTAGTAGTAAACCAGAAAGTCATGGCATATGTTTCGGTGAAACTGACATTTCCCTGGTTAGGTTTCAGGATGACCTCTGATCACAAGCATGGGTCACAGGTCCGGGATCCATAGATGCCAGTGCAGCCCCAGGGCTTGGCTCCTTCACTCCGTCAGCAGGCTGGTTGTCCTCTACCCTCGTGCATCTGGTCACACCCCCCTGCCAACAGAGCGCCTAGGAATGGAATTGTCTGTGTGACAGCCTCACATACTAGAAGCTAGAATTAGGCGCAAGGCTGTTTTCTGTCCTCTGTGCTCCACACAGGGCCTGGTATGCAACGAATGTTCTGTCAGAGCTGGCTGGTGGTTAGTAAATGAGCATGAGTGAACACAGGGGCTTTGAAAGGAAGCGCTAGGACCCGTGGGGTCTCACTGTTTTGTTGTTTTCTCAGGAACCTTTTGGGGATGTGACAGAGAGGAAGCAGCTCCGGGCCAAGCTCCAGTGTAAGGACTTCAAGTGGTTCTTGGAGACTGTGTATCCAGAACTGCATGTGCCTGAAGACAGGCCTGGCTTCTTCGGGATGGTGAGTGAGGGTGGTGGGCCCATGGCAGGCAGGGAGTTCCCTGGCCTCCAGGTCTGATCTACAAATCCTGGGCAAGAAAGGCCACGTCATGGGGATCACTGGCTTCCTCCACTCCCACCCGCCTGCCCACCCCCCACCACCTTTTTATCCACTGCCCTTCTTTCTCCCTGTGAGTGTCTGGGCCTTAGGTGCAGAATGTCAGAGCTGGAAGCCATCTCAAAATTGACAACTATTTTGTAGACGAGGAAACTGAGGCTTATCTGGTGTTTCCATGTCCTAGTTTTTACTAACACCTTATCATATTACTTCTAGTCTCAATGGCCGGACTAGTGAATAATTCCAAGTTTGGAAGTCTACAGAGGCAATAGTGGGTATAGGGGAGTCACTTCTAGTATTCCAAAATCCTAAAAAATATTTTTGGGATGAGACCAGATAAAATGTCCAGTGTCTTTTGTTTTTGCTAGGAATGACACCAGCTTAGCAAGGTCTCCTCTGCTGTGATGTGTTGATCAGAAGTGATGGTGTTCCATTCTAGAAGTCTTTGATAAATACAAAGCAGGATATTCATGTTACATTCTATTTTCATTATGAAAATATTCAAACATACAGAAATGCAGAGAGAATGGTATGAGAATGGTATAATGAATACCATCCCTGAGATTCTAGAATTTTCAAGATCCTGCCTCTCTTGCTTTCTCTCTCCTGTACTTCACCTCCACATTTTCCTCTTTTTAAGCAAATCCTAAGCATTGTGTCATTTCTCTCCTCTGCATTTTATGCATTTTCATAACATTTGGACATTATCTTACAAAACCATAGAAATGAACAAGTATTTCTTGGTATCATTTAATGTCTAGTTCTAATTCATATTCCCCCAACTTTTCCAGTTTCTGTTTGAGTGGCTGGCTAATTCGAATTGGGATCCAAACAAGGTGCACACATTGCATGTGGTGGTTGTGTCTTGTCTCCTAAATCTCTTTTAATCTAAGGCAGTCCTCTTCCTTTTTCTTGTTAATATCTTTAACTTGTTGAAAAAATAATATCAGTTACCTGTGGAGTGTCTCACTCTTGAAATTACTATTTTTTTCTTTGTGATGTCTTTAAGTTGTACCTCTCTCCCGCATATTTCTTTAAGATAGAAGTGAGTTCTAAAGGTTTGATTAGAGTCAGGATCCACCTTTTTGGCAAGAACACTTTGTGGGTGATGTTATGTGTTCATGTTGTGTCATATCAGGAGCATAGGAAGTATAGTCATCTTTAGTGATAAGGTTGACCAGTGGGTTAATGGAGTATCCCTCACCTGGACCAGTCATTATAAGACCCCCATCAGCCTCTGTCTCGTGTTTTTAGTAGCCACTGATAACCATTGCCTAGACCCATTATTTCAAATGGAGTTGCCAAATGGTGATTTTTCTCTTTCATTTCTTCCACATTTATTAGCTGAAATTTTTCATAAAGAAGAACACTCCCTCATTAACTAAAGCAATTTGGTATATGTGAGTTTTAGAATTCATACAGAAAAGGCACGACAAATTCTTTTTTTTTTTTTTTTTTGAGACAAAAGTCTTGCTCTTGTCCCCCAGGCTGGAGTGCAATGGCGTGATCTCAGCTCACTGCAACCTCTGCCTCATGGGTTCAAGTGATTCTCCTGCGTCAGCCTCCCGAGTAGCTGGGATTATAGGCACCTGCCACCATGCCTGGCTAATTTTTTTTTTTTTGTATTTTTAGCAGAGACGGGGTTTCACTATGTTGGCCAGGCTGGTCTTGAACTACTGACCTCAGGTGGGCCACCTGCCTCAGCCTCCCAAACTGTTGGGATTACAGGCATGAGCCACTGTGCCCGGCCAAGGCATGACAAATTCTTAAGTCTTTTCTTTATTTGCTTATTTTCAGAGTAAGAGTTGGTATTTTAGTTCCCTCCAGTTGTATCTACTGGGTTGTTTTTTTTTTGTTGTTGTTGTTTGGCTCATTGTTTTTTTGGCTTTTTCTTTTCTTGAGTGTCATTGTAAACTAATGGGTGTTTAAATAGCCAGTGTGCTTCAGTCAATTCATCTTTTTTTCTTTGTATTGTTTTTTGAGACAGGCTTCTATTCTGTCACCCAGGCTGGAGCACAGTGGCACCATTGTAGCTCACTGTAGCCTGGATCACTGGGCTCAAGTGATCCTCCCACCTCAGCTTCTCAAGTAGCTGGGACTACAGGTGAGGACCACCACACCTGGCTAATTTTTTATTTTTATTTTTAGTAAAGACTGAGGTCTCGCTATGTTGCCCAGGCTGGTCTTGAACTCCTGAGCTCAAGCATTTCTCCTGCCAAGGCCTCCCAAAGTGCTGGGATTACAAGTATGAGCCACTGTGCCCAGCCCAATTCATCTTTTTAAAAAATATATTAAAATTGTTTTTGGCCAGTGGCAGACCCTTTATTTTGGCTTCTGTGGTCTTTGACACCTTATAGTGGCGTTGATAGCCTCCTTGATTCTGGCCAAGTTGTCCCATTCGAATTTTAAACATTTCCTGCCATTCCTCCGAGAAGCCCTGCCTGCTCCTTTGTTGGGTAACGGTACTGGGAGTCAGTCTGGATGCTGGTGGTGCCCGTTGCTCTGGGTTGTCATTGCCTCCGGACCATGCAGTTTAACAGAAATAGAATGAGAGCCACAGTTGTAGCTTAAATTTTTTTAGTAACCATATTAAAAAAAAGTAAAGTTAATGAAATGTTTAACTCAGTATATCCCAAATAATATCATTTCAACATACAATTAATATAAGTATTTATTCATTGAGGCATTTTACATTCTTTTTTCATACTAAGCCTTGAAATCTGGTGTGAATTTTATACTTATAGCATATCTCAATTTGGATTAGTTACATTTCAAGTGTCCAGTAGCCACAGTGGCCAGTGGCTGCCACATAAAATAGCACAGCTCTAAATTTTTCTCATTGGGCAGAGAAGGGAAATTCGTATTTTTGAGAAACAGATCATGAACTTATATTAATATCTGAAAATCCAATGTAGTCTTAAAAATTTTCTTTAATAGCATACTCATATTTCTTTTTTCTTACCCTGAAAATCTTGGTTTTAAACAATATTAACATAATTACTTATTTTATTTATCCTAAAATATATTGAAAATAGTTTCAAGATAATACAGTACTACAGCTTAGAGTGTTATACTGAATGAGGTTTATAATTTCTTTGAAGCTCAATTTGTTTATAGAATATATTTCGTAGGTAGTATTTTCAAACATACCATGCTCTAAAGTGATTTAAATTAATTCTTTTTTTTTTTTTTTTGGTGGTGGGGAGGACAGAGTCTTGCCTTGTTGCCCAGGCTGGAGTACAGTGGCACGATCTCAGCTCACTGCAACCTCCGCCTTCTGGGTTCAAGTGATTCTCCCGCCTCAGCCTCCCAAGTAGCTGGTACTACAGGCGAACCCCACCACACCTGGCTACGTTTTGTATTTTTAGTAGAGAAGCGGTTTTGCCATGTTGGCCAGGCTGGTCTAGAACTCCTGGCCTCAAGTGATCCACCTGCCTCTGCCTCCCAAAGTGCTGGGATCACAGGCATGAGCCACTGAACCCAGCCTAAAATAATTCTTTCTTTGTGTCTATCACCTGCTTGATTTAGTTAGCTTAATTAATCTAGTTCGAGGTATCAACCCAGGTATGTTTGGACTTGTGCAGCAGTAAGGCTGCCACTAATGAGAAAGAAAGAGACAGGAGCTTTCAGGCCATGAAGAGTTTATCTCTCTGGTCCGTAGGCTTATCAACTTAAAATAGGGGTAAGGATTCTTGCCTACAGAAAAAGGAAGCACTTTTCAAGCTAGAAGGTGCTGTACAGAAAAGACTCTTAGCTTTGCGTCTAGCTCTTGAAGCAGGCTCTCCTCTCATGCCAGGTACCCTCCCCAAGCCTTGTGTGGCATCTGTTAGTGTGTATAAATCTGGACCGAAATGCCACATTTATGTTTTATTTAGCTCCAGAACAAAGGACTAACAGATTACTGCTTTGACTATAACCCTCCCGATGAAAACCAGATCATGGGACACCAGGTCATTCTGTACCTCTGTCATGGGATGGGCCAGAATCAGGTAGGTATGAGCCTCAAAAGAGGAGAAAGCTGTGTGTTTTGTTAAAAAATTAAATATTTGAATTTTTTTCTTGTAAAAGTAATATTTGGGAAATATAAAAAGTAGAAGCCTGGGGTGAATGGCCAGACTCAGAGAGACCACTGTTAAAATGTGTTTTCTTCCCATCATTTTTTACACATAACTCATAGAGATTATGTGTTGTAAATAGTTGTCACAATGTCTGTATGTTTTTATATTCCATTATTTCCATTCCCTTCATCTATTTTTCTTATGTTATTAGATATCCCTTGAGAATATCATTCCTGGTGACCTCTTGATATTTCATTTTGTACTTGTATTGCTGTTTCGTTAACTGGTTCCCTGCTTCCCTGTCTTTGCAATTATAAATAACCCTGCCTCTGACACCTTGGGTCAGACAGAAGGAAGGAGAAAGTAACAGATGTGCATTTCAGACGATTTCCTTAGAATTAATTGTTAAGCGGAATGACAGGTTTAATGCATAGGGCCACCTTGCAAGGTGCTGTTTAGGGACATTGCCTCAGCTGGGGGCCAGGTGTATCTGTCTGGGTGAAGGGCTGTAATTCAGGCTGGGCAGGGGAGGTTCAGTCCTGGGGGAGTCTGAAGACCAGGAAAGGACCCCCAGCCCTGGAAAGCAGTTGACAGGACCCTTGGAGGATGCAGGAATGGAGAGAAATGTTGGTTCTGGGCCTCTGAAGCTTTACCGTACTAAGGAGTTATCAGACACCAGGAAATGAAGGGATAGAGATTTAGATGTTTTTTTTCCAATCTGGATTCACCCCAATGCCACTTGAATATGAAGCCTTCTTATGGTCAACAGTAAACTTTCTTAATTCCAACCCCTGCAACCTTAAATTATTTAGGTTTTCAACACTGTTTAGAACAGCCTTCCTCAAAGCTGATGGTACCTGAGTGCTACCATCAGCATCATCTGGGCGCTTGGAAATGCACATTTTCAGACTGATCCCAACCCTACCGAATCCCAGACTCTTGTTTTAAGCAGCTTTTCAGGAGATAATGGTGTGAGAAGCCCTGCTCTGTGTGCCTTAAGAACACCCACCTGTGTCAGAATTTTTGGAAGGGGCTGGTGGGGTGCGTGTCTTGTCAAAGATGCAGAAAATGCAGCTTCCTAGGCCCCGCCTCACACACAAGGAATCCTTATTCCGTCTCTGGGATGGGGCCAGCAATCAGCATTTTTAACAGTCACTGTAGGTAGTTCCTAGTACACTCGGGTAGGAAAACCATTGCCCGGGAAGAACCAAGTCTTCCCGTTAGCGGTCACATTGCCTGCTTATGCACAGCACTTTACATCTTCTAGGAACTATCATATTGGGGGTTTGGGAGGAGAGACTGAGGAAAAGGAGAGGAAGTAGCTAGTCAAGGTCACAGAGAGCCCCCAAGAGCTAGTGCTGGGATGGGTCCATTTCACTTCCTTCCATCCCACACCAACACAGCATTCAACATTGCAGGCAGGAGGTGACATGTACCAGCCCTGTCTCCCTGTCTAGCAAGCCGGGCAGGCATGGGAAGGGCCATTTCCTCCATGCTCTTGAAGCACTGCAGTAGCGGTCCACTGAGGGCTGTGGGATGCGGAGGAACCCATCACACAGGCTCGTGTTGGTGGTGACTCGGGTACATGACCCCACCCATGCTCTCGTGATCCCAGGTTCTTGTCCAGCGATCTTTCCTCTTCCCACATCACTGGAAAATGTTGTGTTACATGTTGGCTGCCCCATTTTTAGTTTTTCGAATACACGTCCCAGAAAGAAATACGCTATAACACCCACCAGCCTGAGGGCTGCATTGCTGTGGAAGCAGGAATGGATACCCTGATCATGCATCTCTGCGAAGAAACTGCCCCAGAGAATCAGAAGTTCATGTTGCAGGAGGTAGGTGAACTCTCTCCTTCCTTCCTGCTGACAGTCCCTGGGCTATAAGGGAGAGTGGGAGTCAGACATTCTCTCTGGCATCGTCCTGGTGAGGATCAGGGATGTGGTCACGCATGGACAGGAGCTCTGGAAGACCTGGAACCTCAGTCCCAGTGAGCCTGGGGGGCGGTGATGGCAGGAGATTGGAGTCCCCTGGCACACGGTGTCATTAGCACTGCCTTCCTTCCTCATTGTCCAGTCCCTTTCAGTCTTTTCCATTTCCCTTGCACCCCCATGAGCTGCAGGCACCAACATGGAAACAGCTCTTACAAATGCATTCAGAGATGAAAGGGCTTTAAACGAGTGAGCCAAATAGCCCAAGTGTAAGGATATTAGCCAAAGTGTTAGATCCAGATATAAGCCACCCCACCTCTCTAAGCCTTGTCTTTCCCAGCTCTAAAATAAGTACAACAGGCCAGGTACAGTGGCTCATACCTGTAATCCCAGCACTTTGGGAGGTCAAGGCAGGTGGATCATCTGAAGCCAGGAGTTCAAGACCAGCCTGGCCAACATGGCAAAACCCCATCTCTACTAAAAAAAAAAAAAAAAAAAAAAAAAAAAAAATGAGCCAGGTGTGGTGGCATGCCCCTGTAGTCCCATCTACTTGGGAGGCTGAAGCAGGAGAACTGCCTGATCCCAGAAGGCGGAGGTTGCAGTGAGCTGAAATCATGCCACTGCACTGTAGCCTGGGAGACAGAGCAAGACTCCATCTCAAAAAAAAAAAAAAAAAGGGTGCAATAATAGCAGCCTTACTTTAGTGAGGATTACATGCATAGCCAGAAATATTCTTTGGGAACTATAAAGCTCGAAAGAGATTAGTTGTTACTTGTGGTATTATAACCAAGAGAACACCTCTGATGGAGTAGGCTCCCCGGATAGTCACAGTTGATTTGAAACCGAGGGTTACCTCAGACCTGAGGGTGCTGACCCCGCCACACTTGCAGTCAGTTTCCATCAGGACCTGTAAATCGATCATATCCTTTTGACTCACTAAAAAGCATGTGAGGAAATAAATCCAAAGAAAATCATTCAAAAGAAAAAAATTCACTGTTTTTTATCTCCCTGGGCAGCTTTCACTCCCAATATACTGCTTATAAACGGGTTTATTCTAAAGATGATTAAAAGCTGGAATATGTTTTCCTACAGAAAAATGTCGTCACTAGCAATGACATTTGCAGGCTGCCCAGAAAAGCCACACACCATAGTGTTACCTATTGAATACAGGAAAATAAGAAGGAAAAATACTTCTGCATACCCCAGAAGTCTCTGATCTTCTTGAATGTCCTCCTCTTCCCATCTTTCTCCCAACCATAAGCCATTGTAAGCCCTCAAGGAATGGTAGTGGACATTAGAAACAATAAAATTAGTTTGACATATCAGAAATTTTATCTTAAATTTCAGTGACCATTTAAGGAAAAGGAAGTTTGTTTAGGAGGCTGGGAAGAAGGATACTTAATTGGATTATTTATCTTTCTTCAGGACACTTAATACTTTGATTAATATGTGAAAAGGATACAGCTTGATTTATTATATTTCATCAGTCATGCCCTAAGTATATATATAAAACAAATATATATCGAACAGAAACATATTTGAATTCAGAAGGAAATTTCCCCACTTAGTATTCACTAAACCATAATAAAAAGCTTGTTTTTAGTTCTTAGGGCTGGATCTTTTTTTTTTTTTGTACTGGAGTGCAGGGGTACAATCTTGGCTCACTGCAACCTCTGCCTCCTGGGTTCAAGCGATTCTCCTGCCTCAGTCTCCTGAGTAGCTGGGACTACCAGCGTGTGCCACCACGCCCAGCTAATTTTTTGTGTTTTTAGCAGAGATGGAGTTTCGCCATGTTGGCCAGGCTGGTCTTGAACTCCTGGCCTCGAGTGATCCACCCGCCTCAGCCTCCCAAAGTGCTACAATTACAGGTGTGAGCCACCGCGCCCAGCCTTGTAATTTTCTTATGTAGGCCTAAAAACCTCTGAAATGTCATTTCTTGGATTCTACAAAACATGAGTTTGGATTTTTTTTAATGAAAACACAAGTTCCATTTAGTGATATAAAACAGCACATCACAAAGGTTTTTCACTGATGTTGTTATTCACTCTGCCTGTTTGCTGCTCAGCCATGATTAAGTGCGTTGCATACAGCTTATAACAGAGGCAGAGGGAAAAGATAAACACCAGGCCTGAGAGAGAGACTTGCTGAGATAACTGAGCAAGGGCTGGCAGAAAGGAGAGAAGCAGGAGGTCATTAAAGAAGACCATCGTCTTTGGGGTTTGGGGATTGGCACAGGGCACATAACCCACTGATTCTCTGATGCGTGACAGATGAGGAGCTCAGGCCATGTGGCCAAGTGACTGGCTTTCTCATCCAGCTGGTCTGTGGCTGAGCTGGGACTACAGCCAAGTTTCCACACTCTCTGTTTAAATACCTAAGAGTAAGAGATCACCCTGCACGGAATGAGTTGACCTAAGAGGAGTGAAAGAGATAAACAAAGGATCTTTGTTCCTGATTTCCCTGAAGGAAGCCAAATGCAATAGGGAGATGTAGGGTCTGACACATGCCCAGAGCAGCCAGCAGGTGGCACTATCGGTCCTGTGAGAGGCAAGCGGGACGCAGCCTCTACAAGCCTGGTGCTCCCCTTCTCCGGGAGAGTCCTGAGTTGCTGCGTTACACGGAAGACACTTACCCCTCAATAAATATTTCTGAAATCGTAAAAATCAGACCCTGATCTCTTTAAAACGTTTTTAGGAAAAAGAGACTTTTCTGATGACTTGCCTGTCATTCTGTTATCTTTTGTAGGATGGTTCTTTATTTCACGAACAGTCCAAGAAATGTGTCCAGGCTGCGAGGAAGGAGTCGAGTGACAGTTTCGTTCCACTCTTACGAGACTGCACCAACTCGGATCATCAGAAATGGTTCTTCAAGGAGCGCATGTTATGAAGCCTCCTGTATCAAGGAGCCCATCGAAGGAGACTGTGGAGCCAGGACTCTGCCCAACAAAGACTTAGTCACTAAGCAGTGACCAGAGTCCACCAAAAACTAGCCTGCTTTGCTTTGAAGAGGCAATATCATTTTGCCATTTGTGAAAGTTGTGTTGGATTTAGTAAAAATGTGAAAAAGCTTTGTACTTCTTTTGAGAACTTTTTGAATGTTCCAAAATACCCTATTTTCAAAGATGTTAACCCTTGGTATTTAGAAAATTAAATCCTTATAATATTTTTCTATCAAGATGTATATTTTACAGTCATGCCTTTTACTCTCATTAGAAAAAAAGGTAAAGATTTTATTTTGATATTTACAAGAATTCCCAGGTATGAAGATATCTGCATGGGTGGAAATCAGGTTCAAGCAACGTACTTTTCATTAACTGATAATACCTCAGCTGTGGGGTTAAAGTTTTCCCAGTATAGAGAGACTGCCACTAGGAACATTGTATTGATTTATTCAGGTCATTGAGATCTTCTAGATGTATTTTAAAAAGAATGCTTTTTGGTTATGTGTTGCTACCACAGTTAACACTCCATAATGTTCATGTCAGCCAAAGAGGACTAACCAAAGCTGAAATCTCAGAGAACAATTTGCTTTACTAAGTTGAGTCAACTTGAGAGCGAACTTCTAACAATGCCTCACTGTAGTGTGGCTGGTTGCCTTTAGCAACTACCACTATGACTTTAAAACATGTTTATATCATTTTTAATTTTTATGATACGGTAGTGTCAGGGAGAAATGTAATGTTCCATATGAAATTCCTTTTTCAAGTTTGTTCATTAATAACATTTATTAATTTAAATCAGCGTTAGAGTTTGTGCTGCCGCAACTGCTGTGAAAATTTCTCTGAGTAATTCTGATTTGTGAATGATCCCAGACCAATCCTGAGATTGTCTCAACCTGATTAAGTCAATATGAATGATTAAAAAGATGTGAGAACACTGACTGCAGATCTTTGTTTTTGTAATGTAAACCAAAAATAAAATTCTAGGGCCGGGTGCAGTGGCTCATGCCTATGCTCCTAGCACTTTGGGAGGGCAAGGAGGGCAGATCACTTGAGGTCAGGAGTTTGAGACCAGCCTGGTCAACATGGCGAAACCCCATCTCTACTAAAAATACAAACTTAGCTGGACATGGTGGCGTGCGCCTGTAATCCCAGCTACTCCGGAGGCTGAGGCAGAAGAGTCGCCTGAACCCAGGAGGCAGAGGTTGCAGTGAGCCAAGATCGTGCCACTCCAGCCTGGGCGACAGAGCCAGACTTTGCCTCAAAAAATAAAACAAAATTCTAGGGTCCCCCATCTGACTGAATGGACTCCTCTCTTGGCCAAGGAGATCCCAGAAAAACCTGAACCTAGTTCAGAACTGAAAAACTAGTTCAGGCCATGATGAGAAGGGGGCAGTATCCAGACAAGCCTCATTACCCTCTCCTCCCTTTGGAGTTTAAAGACAGCTGACCGGCATTCACGTTAAAACAGAGCTCTTAAGATGGACCAAACAGACTCTTTGTAGCAATACATACCAAATTCCAACCTGACTCTGGTATAACATCCTATGACCCTGAAGGAAATCCAAGTATTTTGCCCCAAAATATATTTCTTTAACATATTCTGAAATGGCCCTGCAAAGCTATTTCTTGCGGGGGAAATTTACATTCTGTAGAGAATCTCCTTCCCTAACTAGGTCTTTTCAGGAGAGTCTGACACTTTTTAAGGTCTGATAGGAGACCTTCATATCTATTCTCTCTGAAGCCTGCTACATGGAGCTTCATCTACATAAGAACCTTGGCTTCCACCCCCCACCTCTTACCTTAGTTCAGCTAACTTGGACTCTTCAGGCAGAGCTTAACTCTTTCAACCAATTGCCAATCAGGAAATCTTCGAATTCACCTGTGACCTGGAAGCCCCCTGCTTCTTTAAGATGTCCTGCCTTTCCAGGCCAAACCAAGTTATGTCTGCCTATAACTTCTGTTTCCCTAAAATGTGTAAAATCAAGCTGTAACCAACCACCTTAGGCACATATTCTCAGGACCTCCTGAGGTCGTGTCACAGGCCATGATCCTTAACCTTGGCAAAATAAACCTCTAAATTGATTGAGACCTGTCTCAGTTTTTGGTTTGCAGGACCAATCAGATGGGAGCGATGAAGACACACGTGGAATTGATTAAAGGGTATCAATTTGTGTCTCAGGCTCTTTTTGACATACATTCTCCACCCAGATCCCGGCAGGGACCAGTTTAACAATTACCCAGAAACAACTTGGCTTGGGCTGGCTCGAATCCATCTGATGCAACTTAACTTATCTGTACTTAGTTTATTCACTGGAAAAACAGGGATAATTAAACCAAGATATGGGATAGCTGTGAGGATTAAATAACACAGAGCAGGTCAGGGCTTAGGCCCTGGTGTTACCAGAAAGGGATCTGGATCTTGGATCACGCACAAGAAAGAATTCAAGGTGAGTCCACAGAGTAAAGTGAAAGCAAGTTTATTAGAGAAGTAAAGAAACAAGAATGGCTATTCCATAGACAGAGTACCCCCGAGGACTACTGGTTGGCTATTTCTGTGGTTATTTCTTGATTATATGCTAAACAAGGAGTGGATGATTCATGAGTTTTCTGAGAAAGGGGTGAGGACTTCCCAGAACTGAGGGCTCCTTCTCATAGACCATATAGAGTAACTTCTTAGCATTGCCATGGCATTTGTAAACTGTGATGGTGCTGGGGGGGAAGTGTCTTTAGCAGGTGAATGCATTATAATTAATGTATAATGAGCAGTGAGGACCACCAGAGGTTGCTTTCATCCCATCTTGGTTTTGGTGGGTTTCAGCCGGCTTCTTTACTGCATCCTGTCTTATCAGTGGGTTCTTTGTGACCTGTATCTTCTGCTGACCTTCTGTCTCATCCTGTGACTAAGAATGCCTAACCTCCTGGGAATGCAGCCCAGCAGGTCTCAGCCTCATTTTACCCATCCCCTGTTCAAGATGGAGTTACTGTGGTTTGAACACCCCTGACACTGGCCCACAGTATGGGCTTATTAAATATCAGCTTCTATTTTCAGAAATGTACTTTGATATTTATTCAAAAATAAATATTAAGTAGTTTAGCTTTTTTAAATTTTTATGGGATTAAACAGCTCCTTAGTAGTCAGGAATAGCTTTCGACACAGCTCAGTTCTCATAGATGTGAGGCAGCGTGGGCCAAGCTTCCCTTCCTACCGCTGTGGGAACCTGTGAAAACAGATGCAATGCCCCCCTCAACCCATGAGTTAGTAAGTCCTGCCCTGTCTCCCCTCCCCACCGTTTCTGTCGCGTCAGTGTGAGCTTGATGAAGGGGTGTTGGGCCCTCCCAGATGCAGGGAGACAGTTCAGGCAGACATAAAACTAATGCTGACAAAATCCATCAAGACGAGGCTGCAGGGAGGCTGCAGAGGTTGCATTTCTGGAGAGTCTGCCGAGCATGGCAGCTAATTAGCTTTGCTTGAGAAGTCGCCCCTCTAACTCTTGCATCCGCTTACATTCAGTCATTTTTAGGCTCAAAAAAAGTCAATATAAAATAGAAGTAATATTTTGGGTGGTGTCAAGGGAAATCTTTACACAGGCTGGAGGGAATTTACAATATCTCGAGAAAACGTTCTCTTCACCGATGGGTGAAGAGTCTGAGAAAAAGCCCATAGGGATGTGAGGGAATTCACACATCTATTCATTGTGCCCGAGTGGGTTCCCACCTGCCCCCACCTGCCTCCCTGGCAGGTGTGAATCCAGGGCTGATGTGTGGAGTTGGAGTCCTGGGGCCAGCCCCAGCTGTGGCAGATTGGCAGATCATTTCACCTTCTAGGACTCTGTTGTAGTTTCCTCTAATGTGGTCTTGAGGTCTCTCTCAGGAGCATGGGTAAAAACTCTAGCCCTGCCCTGCCAGGGCTCCAGGGGTTTGGTCATGAATGTTTACAGTGTGTCTTTCATGGGACACTTCATCCTGGCAGACAGCCTAATGCCTGGGTGTCCAACCCGTGACAGGGTGTTCCTCTCACAGAAAACTTGGTTTATACAGGAAGATGCCTTTGTGGCTCTTGTCTGACTCATGCCCAGTTTATTCCTCCCAAGACAGTCCCTCTCTAGGAGAGCCCTGATGGGGAACGAAGGTAGGTTTTGGTGTGTTGGTCAGGTGAGACACAGAAGAGGCAACTCAGCAAAACACATGAAATAAGGCCAGGCATGGTGGCTCACACCTGTAATCCCAGCACTTTGGGAGGCTGAGCCGGCGGATCACCTGACATCAGGAGTTCAAGACCAGCCTGACCAACATGGCGAAACCCCAACTCTACTAAAAATACAAAAATTAGCTGGGTGTGGTGGTGGGCTCCTGTAATCCCAGCTACTGGGGAGGCTGAGGCAGGAGAATCACTTGAATCTGGGAAGTGGAGGTTGCAGTGAGCCAAGATCGCACCATTGCACTCCAGCCTGGGTGACGAGCAAAACTGTGTCTCAAAGAAACAAACAACAAAACAAAATAAAACAAAACAAAAAAAACCCCACATGAAATAACAGAAGAGCGTGTTGCTCACAGATCAGAGAGGCCGGGGAAGGAGGCCTCATGGGGCCAATAGGAGGGTGAGAGCTGTCCAGAATATGCATCCAACCAGCATATGGGGAGCGAGAGAGAGGGACCTTTGGGCCAAAGCCTTTTTATTGCCCAGGCTGGAGTGCAATGGCGCAATCTTGGCTCACTGCAACCTCTGCCTCCCGGGTTCAAGCGATTCTCCTGCCTCAGCCTCCCAAGTGTCTGGATTAAAGGCAGGCGCCACCATACCTGGCTAATTTTTTGTATTTAGTAGAGAGGGTGTTTCACCATGCTGGTCAGGCTGGTCTCAAACTCCTGACCTCAGGCGCTCCACCCGCCTCGGCCTCGCAAAGTGCTGGGATTACAGGAATGAGCCACCGTGCCCAGCCGGGGCCAAACCCTTTATTGGGATCCAGGGAAACCAAGCAGTTTTCCCAATGGTAGTTTTAACTGATGTGTTTAGAACAAGCAAGCAGGAGTTCCGGGAGGTCCCAGGTGACTGGGAAGTGGTTGGTGTGCATATCTACACAGGTCATGTGAAGTGTAGGGATCGGTGGGCAAGTCAAGTAGGTTGTATCTAGCTGTCCCCTAGGGAGGTGGTCACAACAAGGCAGTTGTATAAGCAGATATCTGGATCAACCACATTGAGGAACTGGGAGAAGGTGGAGAACTGGAAATTGTGTCTCAAGGGTGACTAAGTCCTGCTTCTGGTATGAAAAATTCCAATTTATATTCAAAACGGATGCTGAGGCAACATAAAATTATAAGAATTCACTACAGACTCATTTTCTTATCTGCGTAATGAGGATAAATATGTCCTCTGTTGATTTCTTAGCTATATTTCTTAGTTACTTTTTTAGCAGTTGCCTTAGGGATTCCAGTGTGCTTCCTGAATTCATCACAATTTTCATCAGTTTAGCATGGAGTTAATTCCAGTAAAATTTGGCAAATTTACACCAATGCAGCTCTACTTCCTAGCCCCTCCTCTGTGCTATTATGGACATATATACTATATATATTATATACTCAATAATAGAAGGGTATAATTACTGCTTTCAACAGTAAAAGAAGATTTTATATATATATATATGCACACACACACACACACACACAGAGTCTGTTTATTTACAGACATACGTACCATTTCCCATGTTCTCCATTACTTCCTGTGAATCTGAGTGACCATTTGGTGCCATTTTCTTTCAGCATAAGAACTTTAGTAGTTTATCTAGGAGAGGTCAGTTTGCAACAAATTCAGTTTTTGTTTATCCGGGAATATTTTTATTCTGCCTTCCATTATTGAAAGAGTTTAGTTGGATCTATAACTCTAGTTGGCAGCTTCTTTTTTTTTTTTTTTCCTTTCAACCCTGGAACGTGTGATTGGACTGCTGTAGGATCTCCCTGTTTTGAATGGGAAGGTGTTTGTTGATATTGTTACTTCTGTGTGATAATTCATGTTTCTCTTGCTGCCTTCCAAGATTTTCTCTTTTTCTTTATATTTCAGCAGTTTGATTATGATGTGTCTAGGTGTGGTCTGCTTGTGTTTTTCATACTTAGGGTTTGTTGAACTTTTTGGAATGTAATTTAAGGTTTTTTGTTGATTTGGGAAGGTTTTAGCCATTATTTCTTTAATTTTTTTTCCTACCCCTTTCTCTGTTCTTCAAATTGTACTTCTGCTGGTTTTGTTTGTTTGTTTGTTTGTTTTTAGATTCAAGGTCTTTTTTTTTTTTTTTTTTTTTTGAGACGGAGTCTCGCTCTTTCACCCAGGCTGGAGTGCAGTGGCGCGATCTCGGCTCACTGCAAGCTCCGCCTCCCGGGTTCACGCCATTCTCCTGCCTCAGCCTCTCCGAGTAGCTGGGACTACAGGCGCCCGCCACTACGCCCGGCTAATTTTTTTTTTTTTTGTATTTTTTTTTTTTAGTAGAGACGGGGTTTCACTGTGGTCTCGATCTCCTGACCTCGTGATCCGCCCGCCTCGGCCTCCCAAAGTGCTGGGATTACAAGCGTGAGCCACCGCGCCCGGCCCAGATTCAAGGTCTTACTCTGTCACCCAGACCAGAGTGCAGTGGTGCAATCATAGCTCACTGCAGCCTTGAACGCCTCCTCGGCTCAAGCAATTCTCCTGCCTCAGCCCCCCAAGCAGATGGAATTACAGGCACACACCACCCCCAGCTAATGTTTTTGCATTTTTTTTAGGGTCTTGCTATGTTGCTCAGGCTGGTCTTGAACGTCTGGCCTCAAGTAATCCTCCCACCTCTGCATTCCAAAGTGCTGGGATTACTGGCGTGAACCACTGGAACCAGTCTTTATCTATCTTTAAGTTCACTTATTTCTTCTGCCATCTCAAACCTGCTGTTAAGCCTATCTCATCACCTTTTCATTTCAGTTATTGTAGTTTTCAACTCAATATCCATTTGGTTCTTTATTATAGTGTTTGTTTCTCTGTTGAGGTTCCCTATGTATTGACTCATTGTTGGTACATTTTCCTTTAATTGTTTAATATAGTTTTCTTTAATTCTTTGACTATATTTGTAATGGCCAATTTAAAGCCTTTGTAACTTTGCAGATTAAAACAAGTATATTATCTCATAGTATCTGTAGGTCCAAAGTCTGGCCATGGCTTAGTTGGATTCTCTGCTTAGAGTCTCACCAGTTGAGGTGTCATCTAGGGCTGTGATCTTATCTTAGACTCAGGGTCCTCTTTCAGGCTTACTGGGTGTTGGCAGAAATCAGTTCCTTGGGGTGATAGGATGGAGAACCTCAACTCTAAAAGACCATTTCCCGTTCCCTGCTATGAGGCCCTCTCCACAACATGACAGTTTGCTCTTTCAAGGCTAGTAGGAGAGTGTTTGTTACTGATTCTTATCTCTTTCAAGGGGCCACTTGATTAAGTTATGAGCACTCAGGATAATTTCCCTTCTGTTTACACAGAAGTCAACTGATTAGGGATCTTAATTACATCCACATAATTGCATCACTGGAGTACTATCCCATCATACTCACAGATCCTGTTCATACTCAAGGAGAAGGGGATTACGTGGGGTATGTACAACAAGGGGTCCTCTTAGAATTCTTGCCTATCACAGCCCACCCTCTGGCCTCCAACAATTGACATCCCTTCCATATGCAACATATATTTACACCCCCCTAAGATTCCCTGGAGTCTCATTACAGCATGAGCTCAAAGTCTAAAATGTCATCATCTTAATCTAAATATCATTGCCTTAAAGTTCAAAATCTAAATCAAGTCCAGGTACAGATGGGCTTCTGCGTGTTAGCCAATAGGTACAGCTGCTGGGGCACAATTCCTCCCCATCTGTGGTTCTGGGAAACTAGAGTTATCTGCCCCAGCACTCTCAATATACAGTGGTGGGACAGGCACAGGATTATAGTTGCAGACATTCTGGGTCAAAAAGTGGGGAATGCAAAGTCAAAATGCATCATGAGTCTGTTGAGTCTGTCATGGTTTGGAAATCCAGCCAGGCAAATATTTGACTCTTTTTGATTAGCTTGCAAGACCTAGGAATAATCTCAGGGGCTCTTAGCTCCTTCCTCTGGGCATGGTTCCACCCTCTCATCATTCTTCCTTTTTTATAAGAGATAGCACATATTTGCAGCTCAGTAGTTTTATCAGCCTGCTTCCTGACTTTTTTAGCGCAAGCTGGCAGCATTTCTGCTTGGACAATTTTCTCAAGAACTCTGTGGGTCTTGCATGGATTTCAGTGGTTTTCATTCCACTAGACAGAAGCCACATCCGCAGATCTTTCCAAACTAATTCCTTTTCGATGTTGGCCTCCTGCTAAGATGGCCGAGGAATAACGGCCTTGAGCTCCCTAGCTGTCCCTGATTGAGTCGAGAAGATCTGTGAGGTGCACAAACCCTTCATCTCTCGAAAGAGCCCTTTGTGGGACTGAGTACTGTGACCTTTTGATCTTTCTGAGGTTTTAGCCAAAGGCTGTACAGCCACACACTCAGCCTCTTCTCTATGTCACATTTTCCACAGCCATTGACTTTTAGCACCTTTTGCCACCTGGAGAGGTGGAGTTTTTTTCTAAACAATTCAGTCCTAGTTCATTTTCGTGCCATGGTTTTCCTCTCTCTCTCTCTCTCTCTCTCTCTCTCTCTCTCTCTCTCTCATTTCACTCACATTTTACTCTAAGCATCAAGGAGAAACTAAGCAGCATTGGCAACATTGGATGAAAATCTCCTTTTGCTGCACAACAAGGCTCATCCCTTACTTCCACACACTGTACTTAAAATAAATAATAAATAAATAAATGGTTCATCTTTTATAAGTTCTGCTTTCCACATAACTTCAGGAAATAATTTTTAAATCTTTAAAAATATTTATTTTCACTGATATGTAGTAGTTGTACATATTTGGGGGGTAGGTGTGATATTTTGATAACTGTATACAATGTGTAATGGTCAAATCAGGGTAATTAGCATATCTCTATCACCTCAACATTTATCTTTTCTTTGTGTTGGGAACAGTACAAGTCTTCTTTTCTAGCTAGTTTTAAATACGCAATAAATTATTGTTAACTATAAGTTCCTTGCTGTACTATTGAATACTAGAAACTGTTCCTTACATTTGACTATATTTTTTTTACCCCTTAACCAACTTCACTTCACTCTCCCTCCCCCAATTCTTCTCAGCTTCTGGTAATCCTCTGTCTGCTCTCTACCTCCATGAGATTCATTTTTCTATTTTTTATTTATTTTATTTATGATTATTATTATTTTTTTAGACAGAGTCTCACTCTGTCTCCCAGGCTGGAGTGCAATGGCTCGATCTTGGTTCACTGCAAACTCTGCCTCCCAGGTTCAAGAGATTCTCCTGCCTCAGCCTCCCGAGTAGCTGAGGTTACAGGTGCCCACCACCATGCCCAACTAATTTTTGTATTTTTAGTAAAGACGGGGTTTCATCATGTTGGTCAGGCTAGTTTTGCACTCCTGACCTCAGATGATTCACCCACTTTGGCCTCCCACAGTGCTGGTTACAGGCGTGGGCTACTGCGCCCAGTGGTGTTTGTTTTTTTGTTTGTTTTTTGAGACAGAGTCTCCCTCTGTCACCCAGGCTGGAGGGCAGTGGCCTGATCCTGGCTCACTACAACCTCTGTCTCCTGAGTTCAAGTGATTCTCCTGCCTCAGCTTCCCAAGTAGCTGGGATTACAAGTGCCTGCCAACATGCCTGGCTGATTTTTGTATTTTTAGTAAAGATGGGGTTTCACCATGTTGACCAGGCTGGTCTCAAATTCTTGACTTCAGGTGATCCACCCGCCTTGGCTTCCCAAAGTGCAGGGATTGCAGGCATGAGCCACTGTGACTGGCCCCACTTTTTTAGATCCCATGTATGCTTGAGAACATGTGATATTTACCTTTCTTTGCCTGGCTTATTTCACTTAACATAATGACCTCTGTGTTGCTGCAAATGACAGGATTTCCTTCTTTCTTATTGCTGAATAGTATTCCATTGTATATATAAACCACATTTTCTTTGTACATTCATCTAGTGATGAACACTTAGGTTGATTCCTTATTTTGGCTATTGTAAATAATGACACAATAAACATGGGAGTGCAGGTATTTCTTCAATATTCTGATTTCCTTTTTTTGGATATATACCCAGCCGTGGGATTGCTGGATCATGTGGTAGTTCTATTTTTAGACTTTTGAGGCACCTCCATGATGTTTTCCATAATGGTTGTACTACTTTACATTCCCACCAACAGTGTACAAGCGTTCCTCTTTCTCTGCATCCTTGCCAGCATTTGCTAATTTCTTTGTCATTTTGATAATAGCCATTCTAACTGGGGTGAGATGATAGCTCATCATGGTTTAGATTTGCATTTCCCTGACGATTAGTGATGTCAAGCATTGCAGGAGACAATTTTGCTAAGCTTTCTGCCACTATCCAGCAAAGATCCCCTTCCTCCAGTTTCCAATGACATGTTACTCACTTCCTTCCTCTTGTTGCCATATCCTGAATATCAGTCTGTCGCCCAGGTTGGAGTGCAGTGGTGCAATTATAACTCACTGCAGCCTCGAGTTTCTGGGCTCAAGTGATCATCCTGCCTCAGCTTCCCAAGTACGTGGGAGTACAGGCATGCACCACCACGCCCAGCTAATTTTTAAAAATTATTTTTTGTGGAGACGGAGTCTCGCTTTGTTGCCCAGGCTGATCTTGAACTCCTGTCTTCCAGCAATCCTCCTGCCTTGGCGTCCCAAAGCAACCATCCACATTTCTACAAGGAAATGCAGGCTTTATCATGCTCCTCAAAATCCCTCCAGCCTTCTCCATTTTAGGTATTTGTTACAGCAACATCTCACTTCCAGGCACCGAAATCTGTATTAGTTTTCTATTGCTACGCAGCAGCTGAAAATACCCATTTATTATCTCACAGTTCCCGTAGGTCAGAAATCAGCGCTTGCTTGGCTCAACTGGGGGTGGCAGCTTTGGATCTTACAGGCTGAAATCATGGTGTCAGTTGGGACTGCTGTCTCATCTGAGCCTTGGGGTCTTCTTCCAAGCTCACTGTTTTTTGGCAAAATTCATTCCTTGTGGTTGTAGGACTGAGAACCTCAGCTCCTAGAGGCCACCTGCTGAGAGTGTCTGCTGCTGGCTTTGAAGAAGTGAGCTGCCATGTTGTCACAGGGCCATGTGCCTTCAACCTGAGTGTGGCCTCTAGGCGCTCAGAGTGGCCAAGTTCATGCTGAATTCCTGGAAACTGAGACTCATCAGTGGGATTATTACGTTAATAGCAATGTAGACAATGCAGGTGCATTGGAAACTTGGGCTCAGGAACAACCATCATTGTCATCAGATACTTACTTACCATTCAAGAAGATTCTGTTTTGAAAATTTCCAAAAATTCTCAAGAAATGGAATTTTTGACATGTGACAGGCCCTTTACATGTCAGTTGGAAAGGATGTGTTTTATTTCTAGGGGCCAATTCTGGATTTCTTTATAGGTTGGATATCTGTTCAACTTAAATTTCCTTTGCTAACCTACTTTCCTTTTCTCCTCCTATTAAAATAGTGCTTTTCACACTTTCATGTGCATGGTGGGAATCCCCTGGCATCTTGTTAAAAGGCAGATTCAGGCCAGGCATGGTGGCTCATGCCTGTAATCCCAGCACTTTGGGAGGCCAAGGCGGATGGATCGCTTGAGGTCAGGAGTTCGAGATCAGCCTGACCAACATGGTGAAACCCTGTCTCTACTAAAAATACAAAATTAGCCAGATGTGGTGGCACATGCCTGTAATTCCAGACTACTCAGGAGGCTGAGGCAGGAGAATCACTTGAACCCAGGGGGTGGAGGTTGCAGTGAGCCGAGATCAAGCCATTGCACTCCAGCCTGGGAGACAGAGCGAGACTCCATCTCAAAATTAAAAACAAAAAATGGCAGATAGATTCAGGTTCAGTAGGTCTAGGATGGGGTCTGAGATTCTGCATGTCCCCTAAGCTCTTACGTAATGCAATTGCTGCTGGTCTGTGGACCACATTTTGAGTAGCAACATATACGTGAGAATGAGACGGAGAGGAGAAAGTGCCTGGTCAGCCAGGCAGTCATGTCTTCCTTGCACACACACACTAGATGGTGTTGTCGGCTCAGGAAACATGACAGTGCTTTCCTGGAGACCAAGTCTATTGGTCTAAAAATTCTCCAAGTCAGAGATCCCAGGATGGCAGAATTGGAAGGCTCCCAGAGATCATCTAGTGCCAGATGTAGCCGATGGGGAACTGAAGCCAGGGAGGGAAGAGGTTTGCTGGATATCACGCAGCAAGTCAGGGACCAATTCCCATCATTCCACTTAATAGTCAGTGTTCTAAATGTGGCCTGGGTGTGTCACTTTTCTTAAAGTGTTAAAGTGGTACTCTCTCCTTCTTTTTAAAAATTGTATCTTCAAAAGTTGGCTTTGCTATATTACATTGTATACATTTTAAAGTCAAATTCATTTCCTATCTTGAGAAAAAGTTCTAGAGACTTTGCCACGCAGCTTGGTGTATCATAGCCACAATATTTATTTAATTAGTGAAGTTGGAAATACTGGCCTCTTACAGTCTCCTAATGTTTGTGAGGTTTAATACACTACACACCAAATTTCTCACACCTATATACAACTTTCAAGGTTTTTTTTTTTTAACAAACATTTTGTTTGATCTTATGAAGTCAGTTAGCTGAAGGTTGCTACCTTCTGTGTGCAGCTGCTGATAATAATAATAACAATAATAATAATAATAATAATGATACCGTGTGTTTGGCACTTTTCTAAGCACTTCATATAAATGAGCTAATTTAATTCTCAAAATTAAAAAAATTCCACCTCCCACCCACCACCCCTGCTTTAAAAGGTAAGGACACTGAGACTCAAAGAGGGTAAGGAACTGGTCTAAGGTTGCACAGATAATAAGTGGCAGGGCTGGGATTTGCACTTAGTCTTGCTGCAGAGCTCAAACAGCTCTGTTTTCCTCTCTCTGGGAGGGGAGGAGACGGCCTGCCCAAGTCATGCAGCTCATATTCCCTGATCACTCTTAATCCATTTACACAACACTGCCAGTTACAGCCTGACAGTTAATGAGAGTCTGTCCCGCTTGGAGAGTGCAGGAGTTTATAGCTGATTCATATCTCTGGGCAAGCATATTTCTTTCCAAAGTGTCAAGTCAGGGAGAAGAACTAGGGACAGGGCTCCAAGTTCAGAGTTGCATGTGGACCAGACCTGCTCCTCGGCATGCAGCTGTCCGGGTGGAATTCCGTCCTTGCCCATGTCCCACTCTGCCCTCTTTCTCTTTCAAACAGGATGCGGGTAGGAGGTATTTCTTCAGTTTCCCTCTTTGACGTTCTTGCTGCTCAGTCAGAGAGGCCCACAGGCAGTGGCCAAGTTGACTGTGATTGCTCCATCCAGCCCTTACCCATCTTCAGTGTGCTTAATACCCAGGGGATAGAGAGTTCTGTCTCAATCGCCACGTCATGATTCCTTTCTGAATCATCTCGAACTTTCTTTTACGAGGTAAGGGTCAGTGGAACAGATTGCTCATGAGAATCTTAAGACAGTTATTTCAGCATCCTATAAAGAACTTGCCAGAATGGGTATGTCTATTGGGTGGCTCGAGTTATTAACTTAGGCGTGATTGCAAAGCACCACTGGATTCTAATTGCCAACAGTTATTTTTCATTTATTTATTTATTTATTTTTGAGATGGAATCTCGCTCTGTTACCCAGGCTGGAGTGCAGTGGCACAATCTCGGCTCACTGAAATCTCCATCTCCTGGGTTCAAGCAATTCTTCTGCCACAGCCTCCCAACTAGCTGGGATTATAGGTACCTGCCAACATGCCTAGCTAATTTTTACATTTTTAGTAGAGATGGGGTTTCAACCCGTTGGCCAGGCTGGTCTTGAACTCCTGACCTCAGGTGATCTGCCTGCCTTGGCCTCCCAAAGTGCTGGGATTACAGGCATAAGCCACTGTGCCTGGCCACCAACGGTTATTTTAACAAGCAAATTACTGGGTTATAGACCTTGAAGGGACTTTAGAAGTCATGTGCTCAACTCCCTCCTAATGCAGAAATTCCTCCTCCATGTTCCCAATACACAGCCAGTTGACCCTAGCTTGTCCACTGCCACTTACTCCACAGCCATCCCATTCTGTTCTTGGGTGGCTTCCTGATGAAGCGGGAATCTCTTTCCCTGCAACTTCCCTTATTGCTCTGGGATCCCTCTGAGGCCACCCAGCGTGTTTGCTCTCTCTGCTCCAGGACACCCCTCAGAAAGTCAAGGAGAGAGGATATGACCTTGCATCTACTCTGCTCCAGGCTAAGCAGCCCTAGTCTCTTCATTGTGGGGTGTGGTTTTCACCGGGATTCTGGGAGTGAGTGAAGACAGAGGTTTGCACAAAATCTGCCGCATTTAACCAAAAATCAAGACTCTCTTCTGTATCCTTGCAGAGGTCCAGGCCAGCTCAGGCTGGCCCCAAATGCTGTGAGGGTAGTAAAACATCAGCAGGCTGTGGGGTGGGGACTGGCTGCGTGCATGTGTGTGTGTGTGTCTGTGTGTGTGTGAGTGTGTGTGTGTGACAGAAAGAGAGAGAGAGAGAAAACCAAAAATGGTGTGAGACTCCAAACCTTTATTTTCCATAATAGGAAGTCAAGAATAATCATCTAAAATTGAAAAATTGGCCAGGTGAGGTGGCCCACGGCTGTAATCCCAGCACTTTGGGAGGCCGAGGCGGGTGGATTACCTGAGGTCAGGAGTTCGAGACCAGCCTGGTCAACATGGCGAAACCCCATCTCTACTAAAAATACAAAAATTAGCCAGGCATGGTGGTGGATGCCTGTAATCCCAGCTACTGGGGAGGCTGAGACAGGAGAATTGCTTGAACTCGGGAGGTGGAGGTTGCAGTGAGCCAAGATCGCACCACTGCAAGACTCTGTCTCAAAACAAACAAAAATACGAAGGCAAACACAGGAAGAAATAGCTGGAGGAGTTGAGAACAGAGTCTCTCTTGGGAGCCAGATCTGGGGGTGGAGAGAGGTGGGATGGGGGACTGCTGATTTTATTATAAACCTTGGGAACGATTAGGCTTCTTAAGCTAAATACATGTATTCTTTTGACAAAAATTATATTTAAAAATTTCCCCAAATGGAGTCTGAATGCAAACTCTTATTAGCAGGGAAACAATTAGGGACCTCAGTTTGCCTTTGTTTGGTATGATTGATTGAAAACAGGCCAGGATTTGCAGTAGGAGAGACCTGAGTATAAATTCTGCTTGGTCACATGGACTTTGAGCAAGTTACTTACCCACTCTGAGCCACGATATCCTCTTCTGTATTATAGGGGCAGTGCTAGTACCTCTGAGGGGGTGGTGAGGATTGAAGGAGATGAGGGGGGCCAAGCTGGGAGCCTGGGGCGCCAGCCAGAATCGGAGCTCAGGGACCACTTCCTGAGGGAGAGCAGATGCTGACCAGACAAAGATCCCGGGTTGCTCAATCCCAGAAGTGTCCTGAGAACCAGATCAGCCTCAGCCAGCAGAGTGTCTGGGAACTGTTGCTCTTCACAGAAGCCCTGAGTTCTGTGCTGTTTGCTGCATGTGGTAGAGCAAAGAGGTCCTTGGAGGTTCCCAATCCTCCTTCCTTCTCCATCTGCAGGAATATCGACTTTTCAACACTTCTCTCGTAATTAGTCCATCTCCCTGGGAAAACATTGAATCCAAGAGCTGCAGGGATGTTTAGTGTTCATTTTATCCCAATCTTTTCACGGTGGAGTTGAGGGCACGGCTCCCTCAGAGGGCACAGGAGGGGGCCCCAGAGGCTAGTTCATGCTTTGTGCCTGGAGAAGGGAGGATGAACCTCGGCCACTCTGCAGAACCCTGCGGGCAGTAGGATTTGGAAGACTCAGGGAGCTTGTCCTGATGTGGACTGGGCTCTGTGCACAACCTTTGCAACCAGAAGCTGAAGGGAAATCAAACTGCCTTTTCTGGATAAGATTCTGTACAATTCTGGGAACTTGTCTGCAGAACAAATTGATTTGTGGGGACCCAGCTGTGAGGAATTGTACAAAACAGGGATCAGAGGAGATACACTCCAGATGTGGCTTCATTAAAAGCAGGGATAGAACAATAGGGCTGAAACGCTTCTTAGGTCCACTGGGCCATGGAGAGTCGGAGTCTTGGGAGAAAGTGTGGCATGGGCCTGTGGCATCAAGTGGCTGACTCTGAGCTGGATAGCAGCTTAGAATTCATTCTGTCCAACCTCCAGACACTAGGATGGGGAAGCCAGAGGCCTAGAGAGCAAAGGGGCTGATTCAGTATCACACAGCCAGGTTAGCCAAGGTTGGGACCAGAACCCACGTCTTCTGCTGCCGGTTCCAACGTCTGTCCCATCACCTGCCCCTGCCTCTCACTCTAATAGTCTGCCTTTTAGAAACCAACTCACGGCTGTTTTCTTAATTAAAAGCCAGTCTCACTGTGTTGGTGAGATTGGCCATACTTTGGAGAATGAGGCCAGGCATCCATCCATCTATCTATCTATCTATCTATCTATCTATCTATCTATCTAATCAGCTTTCTTGGATTGAAAAGATCCTTTTGTGTTGCCCAGAGGGAATCCTTGCCCTAATGCTGGGGTGAAAAACTTCCTCCCCACCTCACAGGCTTCCAAGGCCCTCGGCGACACTTTCCACTGGAGTAGTTGGTCCTTTGTCAGGTGTCTGCTCTCTGTCCTCTGAGGGTGCAGGTGTGGGTGGCCCAAGAGACGGGAGCATGATCCTCTCCAGTTGCATTGTCTCTGCTGGGAATGGATTTCAGTTTTCTGATGCTTGGAAACTAGATTCACATTTGGTAGAATCTCAGATCAAGCTTGGTTTCCCATTCCTATAACAGCATTCCTGATGTGTGTGAAATTCTTCTTTTTCTTTAACCTTTTATTTTTCCCAGATTATTTAAAAATATAAGATTACTGCTGAAAATCTGGAAACTACACAAGAATATAAAGAAACCACTTAAGTTCTCACTACCCGAAGACAGCACCATTTGGAATTATGTCCTTCCAGTCTTTTTTCATGATCACACTTCCTTTTATTTGGCTGAAATTGGCTGGATAATAACTTTTGCCCAGTGAGCATAGTTCTGTTGCTTGGAAAAAGGAAGAATTAGTCTCCTTCCTAACAAAAAGTTCAGATGCATGAAGTCAACATCTGTCCCCAGATTCTTTCTACCTCTGGGAGAAAACCTCAATTCCATTTAAATGCCAAGGTTTATAACAGCACTTCTGATTATTACCATTTACTAAGTGTGCACTACCTGTAAGGTACAGTGCTAACTAATTCTCATACATTCCTTGTTTAATCTTCACAACAACCTCATGAAGGAGGCATTTTCTAGCTCCAAGTTTTAAAAGAAACTGAGACTCGAAGAGAATGATTCCCATTTAGGCTGACGGGAACCAAGTTCAGTGAGATGAGAGCCTCCTTTATTCTGGACTCTTCATCTCTATCATGGTGGTCAGAGGACACAGCAGCATTCTTGATGCCTTATCAGACTGTCCCTTGAATGCCATGCTTGCAAAGCAAACTTTTACTTTGTTCCTGACAAATTAATCTCTTTCATTCTGGCTCATAAAGACCTTTTTTTCCCTTATAAAAATCTCTGAGGCAACATGACTCATGTAGAATTCCTGGAAACAATATTTTAAAAAAGCCTCCTAGCTATAGCACCTGGCACACAGTACACATCCCATACCTGGTTACTATTATTACAGAAGGCAGGCGACACTGTTTGTTTGGTTCCCTGGGTTTCCCTCTGTTCCCCACAGTAGAACAATGGGCTAAAAGTAGCTCTGTGCTAAGGAGGGCCCATCCGCTGTGGTTGGTCTCTGAGGTGGCTTCCAGAAGCATCCGTCCTCTCCAGCTATTGGCAGAAACAAGAAGCCAAGAAGATACTTCCTTGAATGTGGGCCCGTCTGCTCTCATGCCTGGCTCTGCTCTCCCTCATCATTCCTCCCATTTGCCGGTGGGGTGAGTTTGTCTGTCCTTGGTGGGAAGACCTCTTCCCTCCCCAGCCCTCAGACCCCAAACCCATGACACCATAGCCCACCTTGCTGCTACTTCGGCTGCTGATTCCTCACCCACGTTGCTCAGAAGTGACATTCCTTTTAGTGGGGTGGAGCTGTTGAAATGGATTTTAAAATATGGGTTGTGTTTGAATTTTTGGTTGTTTTCTAAATTTGGTCACAATCATGTCTTCTTGTTCTAAAACAAGAGAGAAAGGAAGCAGCTGCCCTCTGGGAAGCCTCCAGAGAGGAGAGGGGAAGAAGAAAGCCCTCACGTGTCTCTGTTGATTGTTCTGCTTCCTTCCTGAGCTCTCTAAAGCCAGGTCTGTAGGAGTGGAAGGAGATAGACGTGGCCCTGAAGATGACCACTTGGTATCCCTGGCCTGGGAAACTCTTGCAGGGCACACCATAGCCACCCAACAAGGCTACTGGCTCCTACTCGTGCCAGACCGGTGTGCTCTGCCCTGTGGGGAACAGAAAACACAGACAATATCCCCACCCTGGGGAGCAAATCCCACTTGAATCTGGCCAATATAATTCAAGGCAGATACAGAGAGGTGCAAGGAGCCCAGAGAAAGGAGTGACCTTGTCTTCATTAGAGGGGATGACATTTGTGCCACCTCAGAAGGCTGAGTAGGCTCCAGATAGTCTGTGGAGTGGGGGAGGGCAGTCCAAGGGTGGACATCGAGGCCAGGAATGGGGGGAGTGGGGATCCTGCAATATGGAGAAGGGAGGCTGGGCAGGGGAGGCCACAGCCTGGCTGGGTCCACATCTTCAAGGGTTGGATGCCAAGTTGAGTTTAGATTTCATCTTGGAGGCAAGGAGGAGAAATGGTCTGTGCAGTGAGGACAAGGCTGCAGCTGGCCAAGCAGTGGTTTCCTCCCATTGCATCATCCTTCCTCAAGCGTCCATCCCCCATGGAGGGAGCTGCAGAGGGCTGGGATTCTCTGCAAAGGGCTGTGTAGTTTGGCTTCTGTCCCCAGCCCTGAACTAAACCTTTCCTGCCAAGGTCAGGGACCTCTCATTTACTAAATCCTTTGAAAAGTTTTCTTCCTCATGTGCCTGAATCTCACTGCTGCATTTGGCCTGGTCTGTCCCTATCTATTGTTGAGATTCTCTCCTCTTGTGGCCTGTGGCCACCACACATCTGGGTTCTCCATCTACTCTCCCTACTTCTCAATCACTTCTGTGGGCTTCTTCTCCAGCATTCTTAAGCCACATTCCCCAGGATTCCATGAGACCAGCTTGTGACCCTTCATGCTCTTCCTGGGGGATCTCAAACACAGGTGTGGCTCTATTTTATTATTATTTTTTGAGATGGAGTTTCACACTTGTTGCCCAGGCTGGAGTGCAATGGGGTGATCTTGGCTCACTGCAACCTCCGACTCCTAGGTTCAAGTGATTCTCCTGCCTCAGCCTCCTGAGTAGCTGGGATTACAGGTGCCCATCACCACACCTGGCTATTTTTTATTTTTTATATTTTTAGTAGAGACAAGGTTTCATCATTTTGGCCAGGCTGGTCTTGAACTCCTGACCTCAGGTGATCCACCCACCCTGGGCTCCCAAAGTGCTGGGATTACAGGTGTGAGCCACCATGCCTGGCCAGTTGTGGCTTTAATACCAATAGTTACCTGTGTCTATCAGGAATTTTTTTTTTTTTTTTTTTTTTGAGACAGAGTCTCACTCTGTCACCCAGGCTGGAGTGCAGTGATGTGATCTCGGCTCAATGCAACCTCCACCTCCTGGGTTCAAGTGATTCTTGTGCCTCAGTCTCCCGAGTAGCTGGGATTACAGGCTCCTGCCACCATGCCCAGCTAATTTTTGTATTTTTAATAGAGACGAGGTTTCGTCATGTTGTCCAGGCTGGTCTCAAACTATTGACCTAAGGTGATCTGACTGCCTCAGCCTCCCAAAGTGCTGGGATTATAGAGTGAGCCACTGTGCCTGGCCATCTATCAGGAATTGTATCAGAAGTAGCAGAAACCTGTAAAACAGTGATTGAATCAAATTGAGGTTTTATTTTTCTTAGGTAAGAGGAAGTTCAGATTTAGGCATTTCTAGGCTGATACAATGTCTCTGTGGTGCTGAGGGATGCAGGCTTCTTCTATCTTTCCACACGGCCTCGTTTAGTGTCTTCCTGTGACCTGTGGTTGTAAGATGGCTGCCTCCTCTCACCCCTCCAAACATTGAGCCTGTCTTCATTCAAGAAGGAGAAGGGAAACCTGCCAGCTGAGTCTGTCTTCTGTTAAAGAGCTTTCCTGGGGGCTCCACCAGTGATGTCTATTTACATCTCTGCATCAGTCAGTTATTGCCAGGGTAATGCTCTGTAATGACCACTCCCAAATTCAGGCTCGGCCCATCTGAGCAGTGGTCCAGACTTGGATTGGCTGGCCTTGGCTCTAAGAGCACTAGTCTGGGATCTAGAATTTGCTGGGATCTGAGCAAGCAGTGATTACCTGGGTGGGTTCTTCTCATGGCGAATCATGAAAAGAAGGAAACCAAATTATGCAAGCAAATAAAAGGTTTCTGCTTATTCCTCCCACTAACATTCCAAAGGAAGTCATGTTACTAAGCTCAACATCACTGGGTAAGTACTTACACTCTACTCACAATGGGAGAGGAGAAGAATGCATATTTGTGGAGGAATAATCCACATTAACACAATCTCACTGTCCAGCCATGTATGTTGCCTCTTAGCTGCAAAGGAGGTTAAGTGTGGCTTTTTCTTTTGAGTTGGAGTCTCACTTTGTTGCCCAGGCTGGAGTGCAGTGGTGGGAACTCGGCTCATTGCAACCTACTCCTCCCAGGTTCAAGCAATTCTCGTGCCTCAGCCTCCCAAGTAGCTGGGATTACAGGTGCCCACCACCACACCAGGCTAATTTTTGTATTTTTAGTAGAGATGGGGTCCACCCTTGGACTGCCCTTCCCCCACTGCCACAGACGGGGTCGGGTCTCAAACTCCTGACCTCGTGATTTGCCCACCTTGGCCTCCCAAAGTGCTGGGATTACAGGCTTGAGCCACCATGCCCGGTCAAGTGTGGCTTTTCTAGTTGGCACATTGCCATCCTAAACAAATGCAAGGTTTTGATAGTAAGGAAGTAGAGGAGAGTGGATGTTGGCTAGGCACACTTTGCCAGGACTTTTTACAATAGTCATGGGCCAGGAGTTTCCAGGCAAAAATTAATGAAGATAGGGATCACACTGGCTTACAGTAACAATGGAGATGCTTATTATCCTTGTGAAGACATAGAGACAGGCAATGCCACATCTCAAACATATCCAAGATTTACATGGGCCACTGAGTTCCTTTCTCCCATTGCAACATTTCACAAACTTTCCCCCATTTTGGTGTCCTCCCAAGTACCGTCCCTCATTTTGGCACCTCTCCTAGTACTGTCAGAGGTGCAATGACATGATGGGCATGGGGAGGTTACTAGGAGAGGTGGAAGAGTCATCAATGTCATCCCCATTTGGAGTTGCTTATCCTTCCGTCTTCCCGGGAGATGCTAGCCTGTGTCAGTCCCAGCACATGCCCATCAGCCCTGAAGGACTCTGGCTCTGTCACATGTCCTGGTCCCAGGGCCCAGCATCAATCTCTTTCATTTGTAGCATCAGTGGTTCAAATCACTATCAAATATATTCAGGTCCTGACATCAACCAAGGGAGAGGAAGGTGCAAAGCAATCTAAGACAAGAAGTGAGAGCTGGTGTTGAAAGAAGGAGGCTGGGGCATTGCTAACTTCAGGATCACAAGGACTGTTCCACTGCCTAATCCTAAAGGGCAAAGAAAGCAAGAGACTTTCACTAGATCAAACTTGCAGTTCCTGAAGCAGGGAGTCCAGAATGGCTTCCAAAGTCTGCATCATTATTGTCTTCTTCAGCTTCTCACTCACCACCTACACACTGGCAATTCCAGATCCCTCTCCAGCATGGGTCTCTCCCTACTGGACTGCCTGCTGACCATCTCCTCTGCTTGCACCATACAGCCTACAAACACAACACCTTCTAATCTGGACTCATCATCTTGTCCTCCCCTAACCTACTGTTCTTTCTCTCATGCTGCCCACAAAGCCAAAAATATCTGGTCTATCTCACTGGCATCTATTTCTTTCCCTTTGTCCTAGCAAGAGCCTGAGTATTTCTTTGGGGTCCACTCCTTTGCTTCTTAGTCACTACAGTTTCTATGGGTCCACCAAAGCTTAAGGGGTGGAGCTCATGGATTAGGTCTAAGTCAATTAGCACAGCCATAGTGATTGGCTGGAGGTGAGCATGTGACCAAGGCTGGTCCAATCAGGGCAAATCTCAGACTATTCATGGGAATGCTTGGACACAAGCTCTTGTGTGTTTTTGTTGAATTTAAACCTGGAAGGATGTAGTTCAGAGAGGTGCTGGCAGCCATCTTGAAAAGATATGGGACCAGCTGTCAAGAATGGAGTCAGCACAAAGTACTTGAGTTGGGAGATGGGGGGAGGATATGCTGATGATGTGACCCTCATACTGTTCAGTTATATGAACACTGCACTCTTCTTCCCTTTTTTAAAGGTCAGTTTGACTAGGTTTTCAGACATTTTCAACCAAAAGTGTTCTGCTATACCCATCTCACTGTAGGGCTACACCAGTGATTCAGCAAGTTAAGCCAGAAACCTGGGACAGGTGTGTCGACTCACTCCCCACATCTAAGGAATACCAAAAAGTTCTCAATCCTTTAGCCAGTCCCCTCCCTGCCATCCCCACTGCTATTGCCTCTGTTCGGGCCTGTGTCCTCTTTTGCCTGAGCCATGGCCAGTGACCATCAAGTGGCGTCCTCTTCAAACTTGCCGTTTCAATCTCTCCTCCTCCCCACCCAGCAGCATAGCCTTTCTAAGAGCAAACCTAACCATGGCACAGTGCCTCATCACCTCCCAAGCTCCGCTGGTAGGTCCTCCTTGACCTGGCCCCTGACTGAGGCTGTGGTCTCACCTCCTGCCACCTGTCACCCCCTGGAAGAAGATGCCTGTTCCGCCTGCACATCCCTGAATAGATGAGGCTGTCTCACACCTCCACTGGAAGACATGATCTTCCTACCTTTTCTTCCAAGAACATTCTTCCTCAACCTCTGATGTCCAGTGCAATCAACTCTGTGTAGCCTTCTGTGACCACCCTGCTGTAGTTGTTTATTCCTGGCTTCCTCAACACTGTTCTGTGTCTTACCTTTATCATAGCAGTTGATCTGGTTTGTGAGGGAGGGCTTCTAGAAGGCAGGTGTGATGTGTCTGGTCATTACTATAGCATTTGCTACAAGGCCTGGCCCAGGGGTGGTCATCCAGTGTCTCCTGGCCAGCTGAGTGAATGATTGATTGAATGAATGAAGGAAGGAAAGAGCAGATTAGACTAGGGGACATTGTCCTCTGACTGCTTTTGCTGCTGGGAGGGAAGGCCTTGTGGCTTGGAAGGAAGTTGTAGTGAATGGGAAAGGGGAAAGAACTACCAAAACATATTGTGAGGTCACAGTCAAACTGAACTCTGGCTGGCTCACACCTGTAATCCCAGCACTTTGGGAGGCCAAGGCAGGTGGATCACTTGAACTCAGAGAGTTCAAGACCAGCCTGGCCAACATGGTGAAACTCCATCTCTACTAAAAAGACAAAAATTAGCCAGACGTGATGGTGGGTGCCTATAATCCCAGCTCCTAGGGAGGCTGAGGCAGGAGAATCACTTGAACTTGGGAGGTGGAGGCTGCAGTGAGCCAAGGTCGCGCCACTGCACTCCAGCCTGGATGACAGAGTGAGACTCTGCCTCAAAACAAAACAAACACACAAAAAACAAAAACAAAGTGAACTCTGTAGAGGACTTTTCTTTACTCTGTAGACACAACTTGAGCCTAGTACAGGCTGCTCTGGTGGCACAGAGGCGAGCTATCTAGGCAGAATCAGGTGCTCATGAGTGTTAATTCCACCCAGCTCTGCCACTTACTACCAGTATGACTTTGAGCAACTCATTTCCCTTATCTGAGCCTCAGTTTCCCTTTTGGCCTATCAGTTATAGTCCCTGACCTGTCTGTCTTGTAGAGCTGTTGTATGGATCAAAGAAAAAAGGGCTTTCTAGACCCAGGAGTGCTCTTTGAAGGGAGGCCAAGATGCCCATCAGTGACTCATGATCTCAACTCTTCTCGTGTTCACCACTCCCACTGTGTTGTGAGGTCTCCCAGATCTAGGGAATCCATGGTCCTTATGGATTACAGGTGTGAGTGGACAAGCTTGGATACTTCTGAGCACACATTCCAAGTTGCATTCTTTTTTTTTTTTTTTTTTTTTTTTTTGAGACGGAGTTTTGGTTTTGTTGCCCAGGCTGGAGTGCAATGGCGCGATCTCAACTCACTGCAATCTCCGCCTCCTGGGTTCAAGCGATTCTCCTGCCTCAACGTCCCTAGTAGCTGAAACTACATGTGCCCACCACCATGCCCGGCTAATTTTTTGTATTTTAGTAGAGACAGGGTTTCACCATATTGGTCAGACTGGTTTCGAACTCTCACCTCAGGTGATCCACCTGCCTCGGCCTCCCGAAGTGCTGGGATTATAGGCGTGAGCCATCATGCCTGGCCTTCCAAGTTGCATTCTTTTGATGGCTACTGACAAAAACTCAACTCCAGCTATAAGCAAAAATGGAATTTTTTGGCACACAGAACTAAGAAGTCAAGGACTTCAGGCACAGCTGGATCTAGGATTCCAACAATATCTATCATAAGGCTTTTTTTTGTTAGTTTTGTTGTGTTTTCTCTGCTTCCTTCTGCTGGCTTCATTCTGAGGCAAGCCTTCCTTACTCCATGAAGGGACTCTAGGAAGCTCCAGGCTTCCATCATTCTTACAGCTAGCAATCTCAATATTTTCAGTGAAAGTTCAGGGATTGAGTTTTGCTAGATTCTCTTGGATCAAGGGCCCATCTCTGGATGTACCACTGTGGAGAGGGGCACTAGAGGGACCTGAGTTCCATGCCTACCTTTGGAGCAGGGGTGGACATAGCACTACCTGAACCAGGCATGGGGTGAAGTGGCTCAGTGAAGCAGGAAAGATAAGATGCATGCCAATCAGGCAATAGCAACTGTCATCAGTTGCCAGTGGCCCGGGCAGAGTGGGTGTGAAATCGTGAGGTCAGCATATCTTGTGTCTGGGGCCCCTTCCTCCTTCTTGGTGCCACCACCCACCCCTGTGCCATCAGCTGGGAGTGGCACGGAACTACTCAGATTAGCTGGGTCCACAGAGCCAGAGGAATCTGTGGGTCTGGGAAGGCAGCCAGGAGGTCAGGCCTCCTAAGCTTGGGGTGGAAGGAGCCTGCCAAGTCTTGGACTCCCTCCTCGCCCCAGCACCTCCCTGCCTGGCTGCAGCTAGATCCCTGGAGGCAGACAAGCTCAGAGGGCAAGGGTGAGGGGGGGCACTGATAGAAAGAGGAGTGACGGGACTCAGGAGGCCTGAGGTTAGGCTGGGTGAGCTCTGGCTCACTGGGGAGCCATCTCTGCCTTAGGCTTTCCTCACAGGTGTGCCACCCGAGCACAAGGCCCCGTGCCTAGATGGGCCCCATGCTTGGTGTAATGCTCTACTGTTACCATCTTGAAATTCTTCACAGTTTTTTAAATAGGTGCCTCCAGTTTTCATTTTGCACAACCCCCCAAAGTTATGTAGCCAATCTTGGTCTCAGTCTCCCCATCCATGTCAAGAAAGTGATGGACTAAAGGACCAGAGGAGCTTGGAGGTGACTTCTCGCTGACAGCAGAAGCAGGTGGTCTTCCAGGGAAGCTTCTCTGGGCTCACAAGTGGTTATTTCCCCTGAGAAGGTCACCCAAAGCTGCCCCATGTTGCCACCTCCTTTCTCCTCCCCCAGCTCCTGTCCTTTGAGGGGTGGAAAGAGCTAGAGCTGCGATCAGCACCCAGGACTCAGGGAGCACTGGACTTCCCATCATCACTCATCCATCTGGCTTAACCCCCCCCATCTGGCACCATGCTACTCAAAGTGTGGGTCATGGACCAGCAGCCCTGGCATTCCCTTGGAGCATGTTAGAAATGCAGACTCTCAGGCCCCACTCAGACCTACTGAAGCAGAATCTGCATTTTAACAAGCTCCTGGGTGATTCTCAGGCTCATTAAGGTCTGAGAAGTTCTGATGAAGGCTCATTAAGGCTCCCTCCAGGGCATGCCTTGGGCCTCAGGACTGGGCAGGACAGCATTGCGGGGTGGATAAAGGCACAGAGCTGGAGAAGTGCAGGGTGTCCACATTTGCTCCGGCTGCCATGACAAGTACTCCAGGCTGGGTGGCTTAAACAACAGAAACTGATTTTGTTGCAGTTCTGGAGGCGAGAATTCCCAGATCAAGGTGTGCCCTGGGATGGCTTCTCTGAGGCCTCTCTCCGTGGCTTGTAGGTGGCCGCCTTCTGCCTCTGTGTTCACATGGCATTCACTCTGTGCTTCTCTGTGTCCTAATCTCCTCTTCTTATGAGGACACCACCCGTCAGATTGGGTTATGGTCCCCCAGTGAACTCACTCAAACTTAATGACCTCTTTAAAGACCATGTCTCCAAATACAGCCACATTCTGAGGTACTGGGACATCAATGTATGAATTCAGGGAGGGATGTGATTCAGCCCATGGCACGGGCATGCACAGGAGGGGCACAAAATGGAAGTCATCAAGTGGTCACTATGTGCCAGGCTTGGAGCCAGGTGCTCTGCTTATTTTTTTCACTTAATCCCCAAACAGCCCTGAGAGGTACAAAGTGAGCCACAAACACTGTTGAGGTCCCTCTGTGTGCTAGGCACTGGGCTAGGCACACACATACATCATGGCACGGCATCCCCACAGAGTCTGCTCCTCATCACACTCACAGGTGTGGAACCTGAGACCCAGTGAGGAAAGAGAGTATGCTCCAGGTCACTCAGGGATGGGGCCAGGACTCAGGTGTTTTTTCTTTTTTCTTTCTTTTTTTTTTTTTTGAGATGGAGTCTCGCTCTGTTGCCAGGCTAGAGTGCTGTGGCACGACCTCAGCTCACTGCAACCTCCACCTCCTTGGTTCAAGGGATTCTCCTGCCTCTGCCTCCTGAGTAGCTGGGATTACAGGCATGCGCCACCATGCCCGGCTAATTTTTGTATTTTTAGTAGAGATGGGGTTTCATTATGTTGGCCAGGATGGTCTTGAACTCCTGACCTCGTGATCCACCCGCCTCGGCCTCCCAAAGTGCTGGGATTACAGGCGTGAGCCATCGCGCCTGGCCAGACTCAGGTGTTTGTGGTCCATTTTCACTCCTCCTTCTCTACCTCCTTGTCTTGCTGCTTGGGAACAGTGGTTTACAAGTCATTCTGCATTGCCACCAAATAAACTAGAGGGTCTCTCTTTTTTGAGATGGAGTCTCACCCTATTGCCCAGGCTGGAGTGTAATGGCGCAATCTTGGCTCACTGAAAATTCCCTCTCCCGGGTTCAAGCGATTCTCCTGCCTCAGCCTCCCAAGCAGCTGGGATTACAGGCATGCACCACCACACTTGGCTAATTTTTGAATTTTCAGTAGAGATGGGGTTTCACCATGTTGGTCAGGCTAGTCTTGAACTCCTGACCTCAGGTGATCCACCCGCCTCGACCTCCCAAAGTGCTGGGATTTACAGGTGTGAGCCACGGTGCCTGGCAATTAGAGGGTCTCCAATTGTAGAAGACAAAAAGAAGTGGTGAAAGACAAAAAGAAGTGGTGAAAAACAAAAAGACACCTGCTGGCTGGTGGGTTGTCCTGTAGAAAGGCTACACCCATACCAGGCACCAAGGCTGGTGTGTGATGAATGTGGAACCCCTGGACCCTTTGCAGTTGGGGTTCTGGAGATACTCCAGCCTCAGCAAGGGGAGGAGCATGTGCTCCAAGCTTGCCAAGTGGGTGGTTGGATTTTGGAGCACACTCTGCTCTGGGGAGCGGAGCTCACAGAGCCATTGTCAGTCCCGGTAAGCCCCCAGTTTCCTTCTGCCACTGTGAGCTCTCTTTACCTATTCCTCATCATCGGGACATTTGTGCATCTACACTGGCAGTCATGAGATTTTTCTTTTTTTTTTTTTTTTTGAGACAGAGTCTCACTCTGTCACCCAGGCTGGAGTGCAGTGGTGCTATCTTGGCTCACTGCAACCTCTGCCTCCTGGGTGCAAGTGATTCTCCTGCCTCAGCCTCTCAAGTAGCTGGGATTACAGGCGCATGCCACCACACCTGGCTAATTTTTCTATTTTTTTTTAGTAGAGATGGAGTTTCGGCATGTTGGCCAGGCTAGTCTCGAACTCCTGGCCTCAAATGATCCATCCACCTCTGCCTCCCAAAGTGCTAGGATTGTAAGCATGAGCCATGGCGCCCGGCCTGGTCATGGGATTTTAAAGCAGGCAGGGGCCCTGGAAGGACCCAGTGGCCCAGTCCATTGACCCTGGTTTGGGTCACAAACTCCTTGGAGAACCTCAAGGGAGCCATGGCCCTGTCACTAGGAGAGCACACCTGTGTGCACACACATAGACACACCTGACCAATTTCAGCTGCGGGAGCCTCCAGGTGCAAGATTCTGCCTTAGAAGGCTCTACAGCACCTCCACCCTTGGTGCACACCCTGGGGGATGAGTTCTCACTTTCTGCCATGCCTGCCAGGGGCTTCGGTGCACCACCCCAGTTACCTCTTTTTACTGGAGCCGACTCTGCCTCCCCAGTGGCTTCTTTCCATGGGTCATTGTTCTGCTCCTCAGAGCCACCTGGAATGAGGTCACCATGTCCTCTCTGTGACACAGATGAGAAGATAAGGATCTACATCCCCTGGAGTTCGCCCCTCTCCATGGTGTTCAGCTGTGGCTCTTTCCTCACAGGGCGGGCATCCAGACCCTTCCCAGCCTGTCTTGGCCCCAGGCCCATTCCTGTTTCTCGGTGTTCTCATTAAGGGCTGGCCCCCCAAAACACAAAATTCCAGGTGCAGTCTGGCCAGCCCGAGGAGAGCAGATCGCTCACCCCGTTTGTTCTGGATGTTGGCCCCCATTAATGTAGCTCTGGAGACAAACATAACACAGCAGATCCACTGAGCCTGGGGGTCAACTCAGACTCCCAGATTGTCTCCCTGTAAACAGCTGTGCAGTCGCATCTTCCCTTTCCTCTTTCTAGTATTTGTGAGGTTTTAAATGGAAATCCCAGTGTATACCAGATATTTGGTTTTCTATCACACTCCTTTACTGCTCATAGGGCCCTCAGCCAAAGGCATTTCCACCCCAGCCTCAGTTTCCTCACAGGTTTGTTGGGATGGTGAAATATATAAGTTCAATGTTGGGGCTTGGAAGGGTGTTCTCTTTCTGTGTGTTGTTGTTTTGGAAAAGATTTCTGGTTGTTTCCAAAATCCATTTCCTCCCTTTTACATGGAAATAAAATTTTCACCTTGGTGTGCAGACGCTTAGCACGAGACCGTAATTCCCAGCCTGTCTTGCACTAGATGGAAGGATTGGGCAAGCAGTGTGCAATAGTTCCTGCTTCTCCACGCTTCCCACAGTTTCTGTTACCCAAGTTCCAGAACGGTAAGTGATTTGGAGAGGGAGAGAGAGAGAGAGAAAGAGAGAGAGAGAGAGAGAGAGAGGAGTCACAGTCACATATTTTTTATTACTGTGTGTTATTATAATTGTTCTCTTTTATTAGTTACATTGCTAGTCTTTCAAGGTGCCTTATTTATAAATTAAACTTTATCATAGGTATGTATGTATAGGAAAAACATAGTGTATATAAGGTTTGGTACTATCTGCAGTTCCAGGCATTCACTGGGGGTCTTGGAACGCATCCCCCACAGATAAGAAGGACTCTTGTACTCAATTTCCAGTTGTGCCTTTGAAGAGGGGAGTGTGTCCTCTTTTGTTACCCGCTCCGTGGATGGAGCGTAGATGTGTGGGGCGCTATCTGGGACACCTGGATGAGTACAGCCCCTTGGGATGGCAGAGCAATAAGACAGAAGCAGCCTGGGCCCCTGATGACTTCAAAGAGCTGCCTCAGCCTCCTCAGAAAGACTTTCTTTCTTTCTTTTTTTTTTTTTTTTTAAGACGGAATCTCTTTGTGTCACCCAGGCTGGAGTGCAGTGGTGCAATCTCGGCTCACTGGAACCTCTGCCTCCCAGGTTCAAGCAATTCTCCTGCCTCCGCCTTCAGAGTAGCTGGGATTACAGGCGTGCACCACCACACCCAGCTAATTTCTGTATTTTTGGTAGAGACAAGGTTTCACCATGTTGGTCAGTCTGCTGTCAAACTCCTGACCTCATGATCCGCCCACCTCGGCCTCCCAAAGTGCTGGGATTTCAGGCATGAGCCACCGCGCCCAGCCAGAAGGACTTTCATGTGAGTGAGAGATGAACTCCTATTCTGCATAAGCCATGTTATATGTGTTGCTCAGCTGAGCCTTGTCACAGCCTAATCAATGAGTGTTTTTTTTTTGTTTTGTTTTGTTTTGTTTTTTTGAGGCATTTTATTTAGAAGAGGCAGATACAGGCTCGAATCAATAGGGAAGAAGAGAGGGACTTGCAAATACTCTAAAGAAGCCAATTTTTTTTTTCTTTACTTCTGCTTCTTTCTTTCTCTCCTGCCATTTCTCCCCTCTCCTTCTATCTGATCCTTGAACGCTTATTGAGTTCATTTTCTGTACCAGGCTTTCTGCCAGGCACTGTGGATACAGAGATGATTAAGACACACTGTCTGCTGTAGACTAGCAAGGGAGACAGAGGGCATGTAGACATGCCCTCAAGTCCATGTGACAAGATCACCATGGAGGGGTTTCTGGGTGATGGGTGGACTCGGAGAAGCAGCCACCTCTTTTGCTTGGGAAGGTGGGAGAGAGGGAGTCGGAGGATTCCATCCTGAGTTGATCCATGTGGGCTGCATAGAGGTTCTCCAGAAAGAGAAGGGAGGGAATAGCATTCCAAGCAGAGGAAATAGCTTGTGCAAAGTACTAGAAGTGTGCAGGAGCATTGAGTGCGAAGAGCTGTGGGCTCTTTGTGGTGGGAGCGAGGGGTGGAAGACAGCTGATCAGGGACTTGCTTTGTGGCAAAGTGCCCTGCCAGAAGTCAACTCCCTTCTGAGGAGTGCTAAGCATGGAAGAAACAACTGCTTTGCAAACAAACACCTCATGTATTTATTTCCTCTGTTTTCCTCACATCTCTCATCTTTTCCCTTGAATGAGATGCCTCCTGGTTTCACTTAATTTCCACAGGAAACTGGAAGTAGCAACATCTGTCTAAATTTTCCCTAACTCACTCCAGATTTTCAGGGTCAGAATGTGGCCCCTGAGAGTCAGGGTCTCTGTGGGGTCAGATGTGACAGCCCCAGAATTGGGGGCTTGTGCTGAGCCCCTCATGGCAGCAGAGGCCAGGCACCAGTTCCCTGCACAATACAGATGTTCAGCAAGGATTTTGTTGGGAGCATAATCAGCGGCCAAGGCAGCCCCTGGAGAGGGGAATGTGGGCCTCGTTCCCATGGGCTCTTGCCCAACGTTCCTTCGTTCCTAAGTTTTATGTTCCTGGGAGAGGCTGGAGGCCGAGCAATGCTCCAGCTCCACAGCAGCTGCCCCCTCCTCGGGAAGGCAACAACCTCTTTCCTCACATGGCCTTGGGATGTTGGCTTCCCAGCCCGGGGATATTGTTTTGTTCACAGCTGCATGCTCATGGCATTTATTTAGGGGACACTTTCTCTTCTGCCACCCACAAGGAGGCAGGTTGGAGCAGAAGGAGCAGAGCTGAGCCTCCAGGGATGGAGGTGTGTTCCTGGGGAAAGTGGCTCCCTCTCTTTGAGGCTCAGTTTCCTCATTTGTAAAACAGAGCAGGCTGGCCCAGGTGGCATCTAAGGTGATGTGCGAACAGCTGTGGACTTTGGAGTCATGCAGACTTGCGTTCTGCCTGGGCCACTTGGCAGCTACGTGGCCCTGGGGACGTCCTGAACCTCCCCCGCTGCGGTGTTCTGTCCTCATCTGTGCATGGAGGACATGGGATCAGGCCATCTTGAAGGGCCTCGAGGGCTTAGTGATGAGGCCAGGAGAGCCCACTCTCGACAACGATGCTGAGGAAAAAGCATTTTGTGTTCTCTCTCTTGGCAAAATATTTATAATTCTATGCCTGTTGGAACCAAGCAAGGTCAGCACAAAAGAATTGGCCCTTCACTATCCTAAGAAAACTGAAGCAGGAACAGTAGAGCAAATACCACATGCTCTCACTTGTAAGTGGGAGCTAAACATCAAGGACACGTGGCCCCAAGGAGGGGAACAACAGGCACAGGAGCCTACTTGAAGGTAGTGGATGGGAGGAGGGTGAGTTGGGTACTATGCTCATTGTCTTGGTGATGAAATAATCTGTACAACAACCCCCCGTGACACTCAATTTTCTTATATAACAAACCTGTACATATACCCCTGACCCTAAAATAAAAGTTAACAAAATAAATAAGTAAAACAAAACATATGGGAGGCCGAGGCGGGTGGATCACCTGAGGTCGGGAGTTTGAGACCAGCCTGGCTAACATGGTGAAGCCCCATCTCTACTAAAAATACAAAAATTAGTCGGGTGTGGTGGCATGCACCTGTAATCCCAGCTACTTGAGAGGCTGAGGCAGGAGAATTGCTTAAACTCAGGAGGTGAAGGTTGCAGTGAACCAAGATCGTGCCACTGCACTCCAGCCTGGGCAACAGAGCAAGACTCCATCTCAAAAAAAAAATAATTTTTTTAACAAAAGAAGAGGCATCCATGATTTACCCTTCCTCCCACCCCTTGCACCCAGTCTCCACAGATCAGTGGAATGTTTTTTCTAAAGCATAACTGGATGACTCATTGGGTTGTCCTCTTCCTGCACCCCACCTTACTGTGTCCTCTCACTCACCCTGACCCCTTTCAGACCCTTCAGCAGTCCAAACTACAGCCTCTTCTGGAGCTTGCATTGTCCAAGGGTGGCAAGAAGCAGCACCAGTGGGTGAGGGTGGAAGGGCGGGGTGGGGGTTTAGCTCCTCTGGCATCTTCATGTGCATCCCCCAAACCCTCCATCTCGGAAATTCAGGGTGCTATTGGTGTGTGATGATGTTGAGCCATCCAGGTCCCCTGTTCAAGGTGCTGGCAGTCCCCTGTGCCTGCTGCACTCCCACCCTTCCCACCCACTGCTCCTGCTGGCTGCCTCCCCTCTTTCAGATCTTGGTGTCCTGTCACTGTCCATCCTGATGCCTTGGCTGTCCTCCATCTCATCTTTCAGAGCCCTGGGTGCTTTTTCTTCCGAGAACTCATCACATTTGTAGTTATACATGGATCTCATCCTCTCCCATTTGATGCCTGGCTCTTGCAATGGATTATAACTGCCAGGAGGGCAGAGGTCATGCTGGCCTTACCATATTCCCATTGCCTCACATAATGCCTGGGAAATAGTTGGCTCTGGACAAATCATTGTTGAATGACTGAAGAAATGAATCACCCAGTGAATCTAGAATTTGGTGGCAATGTGAGCGCAACAGGAAGGCAAGTGGCCGCAAACCATGTTGTACTAGATACAGACTTTGGCACTAATATGGTGGGCACTCAAATCCTAGTGGGGACCCTGGGGACTCCAGGAGGGCAGGCTATTTTCCCTCTCGGCCCCACAGAGGAGAGTGTCTCAAGAAAGAGAAGGTGGTCACCTGTGCTGAAATGTTCCTGAGAGGCCAAGGAAGAAAAGGACTGAGGTATGTCTATTGGACTCAGTCACAGGAGGTTATGGTGACCTTGACAAGAACAGTTTTAAAGGACTGGGGAGTCGGAAACCAGACTGCAGGGGCGGGAGCAAGAGTCGAGGAAGTGGGGATTGTGAGTAGAAATTACTCACGGAGACTATTTCTAGACACTAGACCAGGAATGGGAGGAGAGATGTCATTAGCTGTTTCTTACCAAGAAGGATCACATCAAAATTCATTTGGAAAATTTTTGGAATAATAAAAATGATTCATCTACTAGATGGCTAGCAAAATAAGATGCCTCAACCCCTAGTCCTACTTCTCACCAAAAACTAGACTATGAGAATTGAAGGGACATCAAAGGCCAGAGGGTTCCAACACAGCCCTCTCATTCCATAGACAAGGTGCCTGAGGCCCAGAGAGGGTCAGGGATGTGCCCAAGTTCACACAGCACATGAGGGAGAAAGACAGGTTTTGAAGCAGCCTCCTGTATACTCAGCCCGTGGCTCTTTTCCCATATTCCATGTCTTTCTTTCCTCTGTCCTTTCTAAACAGTCTTTATTGACTCCAGGAAATAGGAAGGATAGTTATTTTTAGTTTATTCAAAATGAGTAAAATGGGTAATGTTTTTTTTTCTCCCCAATATATCAGATCCAAAATATGTCTTATGTAAGAGCTAACTGGGATGAGAAATGGTCGCACAGTGAGAACAAAGATTTCTTTGACTATTAAAAGCTCCAGAGTGAACCCTAAACTGGCCCAAATAACTGGGCTCAGCTCTCCTTGCCTAGCTGACAGAAGAAGGCTGGGCAGGGCTGTGTCTGTGTGTACATGTGCAAGTATGTGTGTACAAGTGAGCACATGTGTGTGTATAGCAGGCTCCCTCTGTGGGGTGATTTCCAGAGCACCAGGACAAGCACCCAGAATCTGAACTTCTTTGATACTATTTATCATCATCATCATCATCATCATGATTAATTCTACTAAAATATGTACAAAATTTACCATCTTAATTCTTTTAAGTGTATACTTCAGTATGTTAAGTACACACATGTTATTTGTTGTGCAACCATTACCACCATCCAGAATTTTCCAGAAACCTTTTTATCTTGCAAAACTGAAACTCTGTAGCCATGAAACAACAGCTCCCCATTCCTTCCTCCAAGGCCCTGGAAATCACCATTCTAATTTCTGACTCTATGAATCTGGCTTCTCTACAGACCTCCTGTAAGTGGAATCATATGATATTTGTTCTTGTGTGACTGGCTTGTTTCACTCTCAGTACCTCTGAGTGTGCTCCCCATGCCCCCAGCACCCCATGAGACACCCTCCTTTCAATACCTCTTTGAGTGTGTCCTTGTGCCCCCAACACCTCATGAGACACCCTCCTTTCAATACCTCTTTGAGTGTGTCCTTGTGTCCCCAACCGCCCATGAGACACCCTCCTTTCAGCACCTCTTTGAGTGTGATCCTCGTACTCCCAAGCCCCCATGAGACACCCTCCTTTCAGTACCACTTTGAGTGTGATCCTCGTGTCCCCAATACCCCATGAGACATCCTCTCCTTTGGCAGAGGATTTGATCCTTGGTTGAAGAGTGGCAAGCAGCCCTGGGAAGGAAGCATTTCAAGCTTTATTGGCACTTTTTCTTTAATGCAATCAATGAGTAATTCCTTGAGAGCAGGTTTTGATAGGGTAGGGGTGACCCTAGTTGAAAGCCCTGATTGATTATGGGTGGGAAGAGGGAGAGACCTGATGACAGAGAAAAAAAATTGTTCTGCCTGGAAAAATGTTGCTGTGTTCATTATAAGTGAATCCACGAAACAGCAATTAGTTTTATAACAAGCCACTTCTGAAATTTATGTCCCTAGGTGTGTTGACCTCATATTATGCTCTGACTTGATTCCTTGGGGAGTCATAAATTAAGTGTCCTCAAAGGACGGCTAGCAATAATCATAATAATCCTCTTGTATTTTGGTTGCACTCTACACTTTAGGATACACTTTAATTTCTATTATTTTATTTGATCAAAATGACAACGGTGTGTGCTCGTTAGAATATGACTTATCATCTTCATTTTTCAGGTGAGGAAGCCAAGGTTCAGTGGGTGGAAGGGACCTGGTCAGGCTTGTACAATCACTTGTTGGTAGCACTGGATTGAGAACCCAAGTCTTTAGCCCAGGCCTCTTTCCACTGTTCCACATTTTGCTGGAGTTTTCTCCCCTCTACCTCCCATTTGACCTCAGACTCAGTCCTTCTCCAAGAATAATGCGTCACTATGCAGATGCTCAAATTAGAAACTTCAGAGTCGTCTTTGACATTCCCTTGCTCCAGTTTCATATCCAGTCTTCAATTAAGCCCTGTCGTGTTTAATTCCTGAATATGTTTTCAATACTCCTGCTTCTCTGGAGTATTGAAATTCTGCAAGTCTGGACCGGCAGAGTCCAGGCCTTTTTCTCTTACCTGGAGTTAATCCTTTAGACTGTCATGATGCCCTTTCTGTTCTTCTCTTCCTCTGTTATTTCCCGGGAAATGTGGATTTGAACAAGGTTTGATGAGTTTTCATATTTTAGAATTTCTCAGACCTTCTGATCTGCTAAGAATGGTCACAGTGACTTGCCAAAGTAAGGGGTTGTGTGTTTGCCATACCCTAAAATTACTTGATCTTTCCTGGACCCCTGCAGTTTATCTCTACCCTCTCCCCCATCCATTTTCCACACTGAAGCCGCATACACCTCTGCTAACTGCAAAACTGCCCTCCCCACCCCACCCCATGGTCCTCCTACCCCTCTGGCCTTCCAGTCCCTCTGACATGTGGTAAGATACACATGCCCTGCCAGGGTCCCCTCTGCCTGGCTTCTCTATTACCAGCTGTGGCAGTGTCGGTTGCTGGTGCTCACAGCTGTCTCCTCTGGGAGCCACCTTACCAGGGAGGCCACATTCCCTGGAGCTCCAGAAGCATCTCATAACCAATATCTGACATGGTGTTTGCAGTGCCTTTCACTTATTTCTCTTTCTCTTTATTTTCCAATAGCTGGGACTACAGGTGTATACAACCATGCCCAGCTAATTTTTTTTTTTTTTTTTTTAGAGACAGGGTCTAGCTATGTTTCCCAGGCTGGTCTTGGACTCCTGGCATATTAGTCTGTTTTCACACTGCTGTAAATAACTACCTCAGGGTGAGTAAGTTACAAAGAGAAGAGTTTTAATTGACTCACAGTTCTGCATGGCTAGGGAGGCCTCAGGAAACTTACAATCATGGCAGAAGGTGAAGGGAAAGCAAGGTATATTTTACATAGTGGCAGGAGAGACAGAGAGAGCAAGCGGGGGAGGTGACGCACTTTGAAGCCATCATTTCTCATGGGAACTCAGTCACTCTCATGAGAACATCATGGGGGAAACTGTCCCCATGATCCAATCATCTCCCACCAGGCCCCTCCTCTGAGATGTGAGGATTACAAGTCGAGATGAGATTTGGTGGGGGACACAGAGCCAAACCATATCACCTGGCTTCAAGTGATGCTCCTGCCTCAGCCTCCTGAGTTGTGGGAGGGAGTCATTGCTCCCAGCCCAAGATTTATTGTTGTTAAAAGGTCATCATGCTGGTGAGGAGATCAGGACCCAGGCATTCTGATACACAGCTGGTAGGAAAATAAGTTAGTACCACCATTTGAATATGGCCCTTTGGGGCAGAGAGTTTGTCTCTGTGTTCACCCCTGGATCTCCAGTGCCCAGAACCATGCCTGGCACTTGGGCACTCAATTAAAATTTGTTGAACGAATGTAAGACAATTTGACAATACATCATGAAGCTTAAGTTTTCATATCCCATTGTTTAGTAATTCCACTTCCTAAGGAAACTCTTAAAAATTAGGACAAAGATATTTGTATAAGGACATTCCTCACATTCATTTATAAACTCATAAAACTGGAATCAACCTAAGTGTCCACAGGATGGTGACTAGCTTAATTATGGCACATCCACACTGAGAAATCTGATATAATTGATAAAAATAACATATTCAAAGAATATTGGGCATATAGGATTATGCTATTGATAAATACTAAGTGAAAACAATTTAAAACTCTATATAAAGTATAATGTTAATTTTTGGGGAAAAAAAAACCAAGCCACACTTGTTAACAGTGGGTTGCAGTGACTTTTACTTATTTATTGTTCTCTTTATTTGCCAAAATGCCCACAATGAATATGTGTTGCTTTTGTAGTGAGAAAAAAAAAAGCTTTGAAAAGGAAAGCATAGTTAATAACAAAATTGTGAGCAGCCGGGATAAACGGGAATAACTTGTAATAGTATTTTTCCCACTAATACTTCATAATAGATCATTTTATGGTGGGTTAAAGAACATACCTCCTTATTAAATTGGCCTGGCTTTGTTTGGACACAATAAGGATTAGGTTTCATGAGACACTTTGTGTTGTTTTCATGTTCTTAGTGTATATTTTTCCATGACTTGGAAAATCTTAAAATACTGGCTCCACTTAAAATAAAGTTTCACAACTCCTTTGACTGGAATTGATTTCTCCTGTGGCTCCAGGGTCTGTAAAAGGCATCAGGATGCGACAAGGCATTGACCTTTATTCTTTGCCTTGGTCAGAGAATTTCCCTATGACTGGCTCAAGGTTTCCAAGAGGAAGGCAATTAAATGACCTCGCACAATTGCATGGATCCTCGGCCCTGGGCTTATCTTGATTAGGAGGAAGTGGCTATCTAGTTGTTCCAAATTTAGAGCATAGAAAAGAGCCGGATGTCTGAGACTATCACACAGAGAAAGCCTTAACCCATTGGGGCTTTTGCCCTACTCACCACTTCCCTGATATCTGGCTGTGTCCACCTTGACGCAGAGCACAGGGACTTTTGGGTTACAACTTTCCCCTTCCCAGCAAGTTTGTCCTAGCTTCAAAGTCCACTGAGAGGCTCCTTTCTGTGCTAAGATTGAAAAGACGCTGGGCACATACCTCCTGAGAGATTTCGTGGCTTATGCTAAAGGTTCTGTCATCTCTAGGACCGACTTCAGAATCCTGAGGCTGGTGGTCAAGACCCTTCACCATCTGGCCCCCTGCTGCCCCCTCCCATTGTTCATCTCTACTACAGTGACAGAGAAGTGTTTATGAGAGCGAACTGCAGGGACTAGAAACAGATGTTGTCCCTGCCCCCAGGAAGCTTACGGAATAGTAGGAAGGTAGAAATTCAGCACACGGAGGGGAGTACATTCGCAGCCTGGCAGAGATCTGGCCTTAAAGACTAGATTGGCTTCTTCCTAGTTGTATGATTTTGGACAAATTATTTTATGCCTCTCTGTCTTTGCCATCTCATCTGTTAAAGGGGGATAATATTAATATTACTAATAATACCAAATTCATAAGATGTATATGAGCTTTACATTATTTGATATGTGTGAAGCACTCAGTACAATGTCCGCTATATACCTTTGTCCCTCAGTATCCATGGGGCATTGGTTCTAGGACCCCTCCAAGGATACCAAAATTTAAGGATACTTAAGTCTCTGATATAAAATGGTGTAGTATTTGCATAGAACCTGTGCACATCCCCCAGATACTTTAAATCATCTCTAGATTGCCTATAATAGCGAACACAATGTAAAAGCTATGTAAATAGTTGTTATACTGTATTGTTTAGGAAATAATGACAAGGAAAAGAGTCTGTACATGTTCAGTACAGAAGACACCATCCATTTTTCCCCTGAATAATATTTTCAATCCACAGTTGGTTGAATTCACAGATGCAGAACCTGCAATATGGAGGGCCGGCTGTACTCAGTGCTTAGTATGTGTTAACTCTTAGAGAAAATTCATTCACTTAGAGAAAATTTGCTGAGCTCTGACTAGGTGCTGGGCACTGTGCCAGATGCTGTAAATTCCAAAGGGGATAACGCACAGTCCCTGGACTCATCCCCAAAAAACCCATATTTTATTGATGGAGATGCAAATGGGAATGGACCAAGGTAGCATAGCTCCAGGCATCTTGTTCCAGAAACCCTGGTCTCCTCTCCTTTCCAAATGTGCCTTGCACTTTCATGGTTTGTGCTGCTGTTCCTTTTCTCTAAAAAGCTTTCCCTTTTCCTCAGCCACTGAAAACATTCAAGATCTAGCTTATGGTGTGTCATCAACACCGTGAATCCTTCCCTGACCCCCAAACCAGAATCATGGACTCTCCTGTGTCTCCATCATGCTTTGTATAAACTCCCTGCCTCTCATCTTCCCCTCAGCCAGGGCTGGTCATTAGAGGAACATCTCCCAGTAGGCTGGAAGCTCTTTGAAGGCAGAAGTTTTATGCTTCACTTATTTCCATGTCCCAGTGTCCAG